>NC_085138.1:97151521-98352765 GCF_035046485.1 Aedes albopictus | reverse complement strand
ATACGTTTGACGGTTCTCTAGATTTGTGCTCAAGAAAATTTGGGCTATGTACTCTAAATACCTTGTACTTAAATCACTATAAGCTGATATTGTGATACATTTGGCCATTTCAGATTCAGACCCTGTCAGCCCTGTCCGATTGCATTTAAACGAGATAACAACCGCAGTACTTCTAAGTACTGGATTTATGGAAATTGCTACCGGTTCGTTAGAGATATGGTTCTTTCCCCATTTTTATACAAAACCATTATCACCACCTACGAAACAGGCAATCAGTATCAGAGACCAGTTAGAACGGTTAAAATAAAGTGCTAGTCACTACTCATATCAAGTCGTATCCAGTAACTACTCGGTATGCATTTATTCAAGAACCGCCCCCAACCACTATGACCAGCACGTTATAACTAACTGGCGGGACAATTATTTCTGTCACCTGTTCGTGCCAAGGAGGTGATAATTAAAAAAGCTTTTCACTCACGCATCGTACCGCTTCGATAAAGGTGATTAGCGGGTGATTCCATTTTGACAATTTCGACAATCTCACGCTATCCAATCTATGGAGCAGTGGTGCTAGAACTTTTTCACATCTAGTCACACATATACCGACTCTTGAGAAAATGTTGTTTTGCTGCTTCAAAAATTCGGAAAAAAAGCCTTCAGTGGATTGTTTCTCATAGTTTGAGAAATACTGCACTACGAGATCTGCTGGAAAGAAAATACACACAAAACTACAAAGCAAACTTGAATCAATCGTAGCATTTCGACACCACATGATAAGAAAAACGTTCCAACTTCCACCTGCCATTCAATGTGCACCTTGTTTCTAATTTCTTCCATTATCACCGTCGTCTGCATTAGAACAAGTATGTTCGTCCTGACTCGACATAGTAGGTACGTCGGAGCAATGCAATGTTGCAGCAATGTAGCGGTCATTAAAATAATGCATTTTTTTTCGTACGATAGCACAGACCAACCGATAGTTGTCGATCGTTGTTTGTTTGGTAGAAATTCTGTCGGCACATGCCACAAGAGCAGATGACCGATTTTAAGCGTTTGTAAGTTACTTTGGAACAATCAAGAAATATGCAAGATAAGTCAAGTACAACAGTAGCACCGCAATGTTGACTTAATAAGGCCCGATCGGTGATTTTTTGTATGGTGAGAAGGTGAATTCTCCGTTTCGGTAAGGAAATCGTGCAAAAAACGTGGGTAGTACAATTCTTTGTCTAATTCGATGCTGTTTAAGCAAAATGTTGGAAGACAGTGTTATTTTCTTTATTCTCTTCAACAGCACAGTTTTCCAAAGTTTTGCTCAAACAGCATCAAATTAGACAAGAAATCACAGTACCCACGCTTTTTGTACCATTTTCTTGCAGAAACGAAGAATTCGCCTTCTCACCCTAGAAAAATTCAGATTATTTACTACAAATATGTACTTCACCGAACGAGGGGATTGGGAAAACCAACATACGTTTATTTTTACACCCGCGATTTTGTTTAAAATTAAGTTTTGCCTCAGAAACTTATGTATAACTTAAAATAAATTCATTGATGATTTCTTGGTTGGGACAGTTTGGACTCGATTATCCAGTGATTTGATTGGCTTCATTGTTTCTTTGGAAATTCCTCTAAATAGCACAGCGCAACATTTTTCTGTCTCAAGAGCAAACTTCTGTGTCTCTGATCCGAATCCGGGCTCAGATTTGCTCCAGAACGTCACAATTTTGAGCTATACCTCGATTTATGGGGCAAAATATGCGATTTTGGGCTTCTTTGACTGCCCGCCATTAAGGCGAAACTGGATCCATTTCCTCACTTTTTGGTTTTTGATTTTTAATAAAATAACGAAGTAATATTTTCAAAATCGGTTTTCGTACACATGTTGAGTATGGATCAAGGTATCTCCTGAATTTTTCCCTGGTGGAAAAAGTTTTTCGTTGTTGCAGAAACCATTTTTAAACAAAATTGCACAAAAAAATGGTTTCTGCAAAAACGAAAAACTTTTTCCACCAGGGAAAAATTCAGGAGATACCTTGATCCATACTCAACATGTGTACGAAAACCGATTTTGAAAATATTGCTTCGTTATTTTATTAAAAATCAAAAACCAAAAAAATTAGGAAATGCTTCCAGTTTCGCCTTAAGGACAAACTTCTTGAAATCCCGCTTCAACAGTGCATCAAAACTTCAGAAGCACAAATCTCGAGAAGCAAACTTCAAACAACAGCGAATTTTATTATTCTGTTCTTGCTCACTTGTAATAAGCTTAAAATAAGAAGATCAGGTGTGCTGATTTCTTTTCCGAAGAGATTTGTGCCCTCGAAATCGTGAGTAGGTGCCAAAGTCGGCCATTGTGGCGGCCATTTTGGGATTTTAACAAGTCTGTCCTTAAGCATGGAAATATTTTTTTAAGCAATCAAAAAGTAAATTGGTCAATTAACATCTGTATTAACGACTTATGCAAACTATTTCGTTTTACCAACTCAAATTTGATAGATTTAAGCATTTTATGTTAGTAAGTAAACTTGCATGCAACTTTTGGAGGGTTACTTGTATGGGGAATACCATACCTATAGGGCTGTTACACATGGCGCGGATTTTGCGTTTTTCGCGGTTTTTGCATTTCGCGCGGATTTTGCGTGTTTTTGCTCATTTTGGCGCGGATTTTGCGGAAATCGTTTTCAAATGCACTTACATTAAATATTTGGACATGAGGCTCAACACAATCAGTAAAAAATAATGAACATTTTCAAATTAGAGTTCTCCCCATAACTCTTTCTTGGACTTTCTTGGTGATACTGAAAGCTGTTTTTTTTTATGGAAATAGTAATAAGACGCCTACCGGAAATTTTGGAGAAACATTTGGTTGAATTTTGAAGTCACATTTAATAGAATCTCGTAAAAATAGTAATAGTAAATCTGATTGGTTTTCTGACACAATATGTCGTGAAAATTCGGATATTCCTGCAAAAAGATACAGGTAAGACGTCCTGAAGATTTTTATGATTGCATTCTTAGAAAATTCCACGGAAAAAGCTCGGCAAACTCTAGTAATTTTTTTTAACACGCAGGGCTTTTTTCATTCATTATGGATGAGTTCAACGGAGTTCACGAGATTCCTGAATCAGTTATTTATGGAATTTATGTGGAATCTATTTTTTTTGTTAAAAATCTGATAGAATTATCCTTAAAATACGTAAAATTCTGTTGTAAAATTTCTCTTTGATTTCCAGTTGGAGCACTCGTTAACAGTTATTTAAAGGTTTCTTGGTAGATTTTTTTGAGGATTTTTTTTTGCAGAATACTTGAAGAAAATGTTGAAGCTTTTGGAATCCTAACTTGCTAAAATTTCACTGAATTTCCAGACTGTTTTTTTTTTGAAGTGCTTCCTTTTTATAAATATTTCTCTCAGAAGTAAAGTTTATTGGTGATTTAATCAATGAATTCCACTAGTATTACTCTATTTGTATCTTCATAAAATAAATTTCTGTAGAAAGTAATTCATGAAATTCTCCAGAAGTTTCTGAAAATTATCTCTCAATTCTCTTGAACGATCTTTTGGTATTTACTACAGATTTTATTTCAGGATTTCCACCATATCGTTGGTTATAAATTGTTTCAAAAGATTCGCCAAGAATGCTCCTTTTTTCGAAAACCTTGAGATCAGGAAAACCTATTCTCGTAAAATAGCAGACACACTTATTGATAAACAAACAAAGAACTATCGATTCAAAAATTTTATTCCAATAAAAAAAAAAGACAATTACACCGTCTTCGACCTTGCGGCCTCTACAGACTGAACATTACAAACATTTGACAACGGACAACACATATTACACCCAGTGGCCCAGTGGAGAATTTTTCGTTTGACGAAAAGTTTTCCCCGACTGGAGCGGGAATCGAACCCACACTCCGAGGCTTACGAGACACCTAAACGACTGACGCCGCTAACCGCTCGGCCACGAAGCCCACAAAACACAAAACAAAACAAAACTAGCCGATGTACACTCCCGTTCAAAAGTTTGGGGTCACCCCCTCAAAAACATGTCATTTTTTTAGGCCCATATCTCCGCCAATTTGCGTCCGATTTCAAAACCCTAGGTTTCATTCAAAAGATAATAAGTCAAAGAAACTTTGACCATGATTTAAAAGAAACTTTTTCAAATAAATTGTATGTAAACTTAACCCAATGTTGCCAAATTTTCTAAAAAATGAATATAAACTTACGGCAGTGTCGCTGGAAGTTGGATCGACCAAATTTTAAGATGAGAGCGGTAATATGACCCATTTTCTATTAGCTTTCAACTGCTTTTTACAGAACTTAGCTAAAAAATCTAGAAAAAAAGTTATTAAGTAAATTAATCCTTGATGTCATCGACCAAAAGTTTGGGGTCACCCCTCAAAATGATGTTTCGGCCAAAAGTTTGGGGTCACTATCGTAAAACATGGAAAAGTGATTTGTTGATATCTTTGTCATCTTTCATTCAATTTTAATTCTTCTTGGCTTATTTGAAGCAAAATGAATGATACTTACTCCATAGACACTAAGGGATGCGGACTCAACTTTTTTTAACATTCAATTTGAGCACGTTATTTTTCTTCCAGTGCTTCCCGTTGTTGAGTTGGCTATCTCTATGGAGATCAAATTCAATGTGCACGCACAAACTTATCCACATAAAGTTTAAACAAATCGGTTACGGCAAACGTTGCAATAAAACGTATATATTCAGCTGATTTGGCCATACATGGGGCTTGAACGAATAATTTACCAACTTTGGGCAAGTTTTATGCATAATTTTCACACAGGAAAACTTTGGAAAAACGTTTTTGTATTTGATGGCAAAGTTTGTGTGTCATTATACATTTCACTTGTTTTAGCGTGACTAAGCAAATCAAACTTGTATCCAGGCACACTCTGATCATTTTGGTGTTTTGGCAGCAGCCTGGCTGCTGTCAAAATTCAGTCCGCAATCCTCAGCATAGACATTGAACCACACATATTTGTTGAAATTTACAAGTTGCCTCATTTTTTGAAGCGTGGTAAAATGTGCTAACTTTACATAACATTTTTATATACAAAAATCGTTAAATACGTTAAGTTGAAGACATCAAACGTAAATTTAGTTAATTATCTTTGAAATGAGCCAGAAATAATTAAAATTGAACTATAGATGACGAAGATATCTGGTGATCACTTTTCCATGTTTTACGAAAGTGATTCCAAACTTTTGGCCGATACATCATATTGAGGGGTGTCCCCAAACTTTTGGTCGATGACATCAAGGATTAATTTACTTAATAACTTTTTTTCTAGATTTTTTAGCTAAGTTCTGTAAAAAGCAGTTGAAAGCTAATAGAAAATGGGTTATATTACCGCTCTCATTTTAAAATTTGGTCGACCCAACTTCCAGCGACACTGCCGTAAGTTTATATTCATTTTTTAGAAAATTTGGCAACTTTGGGTTAAGTTTATACATTTTTTTTGAAAAAGTTTCTTTTAAATCATGTTCAAAGTTTCTTTGACTTATTATCTTTTGAATAAAACCTAGGGTTTTGAAATCGGACGCAAATTGGCGGAGATATGGGCCTAAAAAAATGACATGTTTTTGAGGGGGTGACCCCAAACTTTTGAACGGGAGTGTATAAGTTGTCATCTAAAGTCATAGATAAATAATAGTTAAAAATTTTTTTTTCATTAGAAATGCTCTTCATCTGGAGTACAACAAAAGTCTGGCTTTTTATGAGTTTAAGTCATCAAAACCATATGTTTTTGTACTGGCGCGGATTTCAAATGACTTGGCGCGGATTTTGCGGTTTCCAAATCGACACTTTTGTAACAGCCCTGTAACCTAACATAAATCGCTTAAAACTATCAAATTCGATTTGGTAAAACAAAATGAAGGTAATTCTATTCCATTTTTAGTGAAAAGTAGATATTCATACGTCTATAACTCTGGATTTCGTTGCAATAAATTCAATCTTTTTTCGTTAAAATAAATATATTTTCATGGGCAGTTTGATGGTAGGGTATTCGTCCACAGTCGCAATTATTTCTTGCAGTTTTGGCCAAAGGTCATTTTACCTTTTTTTAGTGGAAAGTAGATTTTCATATGTCTATTGCTCTGCGAATACCATGTAAACAAATTGACCATGTAAATATATTCATTTTAACGAAAAAAATATTATCTCAACGGAATCCAGAGTTATAGATGTACGAATATCTGATTTCCACTAATAATAAGGTAGAATTACCTATATTTAACCGAAACAGCAAGACATAATCGCGGGCTGTGAACGAATACCCTACCAACAAACTGCCCTTGAAAACACCTTCATTTTAACGAAAAAAGATTGAATTTATCTCAACGGAATTCAGAGTTATATCTGTTTCCCACTAAAAATAGGGTAAAATCACCTTTATTTGACCAAAACTTCAGGAAATAATAGCAGGCTGTGAACGAATATCCTATAAACAAACTACCCCTGAAAATACCTTCATTTTAACAAAAAAATATGGAATTTATCTCAACGGAATCCAAAATTATAGACATATGAATATCTGGTTGTAGGACAAAAGGTCGAAGGTCAAAAGATCGAAAAGTCAAATGGTCGAAGGGTCAAAAGGTCGAAATAAAAAAAATAAGAAGGACAAAAGGTAGAAACGACAAGTGGTCAAAAGGTCGAAAGGTAGAAAGGAAAAAACGACCGAAAATGATCTTAAATCCTTTTAATCGTCTTCTTTCATACTTAACGTCATCATTGCAACTTGACCTGCATTGTTCCACCTTAGTGTTCTTTTAGTACTTTCACAGTTATAAAATAAAGGGCGTTCTTTGCCTGCCATTGCGTTAACTTGTATATTGTATGTTACACAATTTTACACTATACAATGGAATTCGACGACATTTCCCGTCCGGAACGGAAATCTGTCTTGAACAATAGCAGTTTTTTGGAGTAACATATTTACGGCTAGATGCATGATTATCATCACTGTTTCCTATATATTTTTCCTTCTTTGAAAAAGAGGCTGTTCTTTCTAGTAATGCTTTTTGACATTTTTTTTGCGTACTAAATATAATATAATTGCTCATAATATTTTGCCTTCTTTTAAAATAGGTCGTTCTTTCAAGTTATACTATCACAGCGGTTATTTTTAATTTATTAAATTATATCTAAATTTCTAAAGAGGACTCCCTCAAAGATCTACTAAAATGCCGGAGCACGAGGCGTAGTGGTCACACGTTCACTTCATAAGTGGATGGTCATGGCTTCGATACTAGCCCGGCACTTGTAATTTTCCGTCCGTTGCTCAAAAGTGAACAAAAGTGCTGTAAACTAGGTTAAGTGGTTGAAGAATAAAAAATAGTGATCAATGTTACGCTTTTATCAACCTCTAGTTCATTGTACTTATTAGACATTGATTTTTTTATATATAAGGCGTCATGTTTCTATACGTTTTGACTATTTCTTTTTATTCCATCCAAATATTCAAATGATTATAAGAGACGAAAAATATTTATGGCGAACATCATCACGCTGCAGGTACTTGAATAAATTTAAAATCCACTTCTCGAACCTAACGGAATCCTGGTTCTTTCTGATGTATTACTAAATACAGCCTTTGAGCTTTTGTCCTTTCAACCTTCTTCATTTCGACGTTTTGTCCTATTTTTTTTCTTACAACCTTTCGACCTTTTGACCCACCGACCTTTCGACTTTTTGTCCTAGTTATATTTTCATTTCGACCTTTCGACCTTTTGACCACTTGCATTTTCGATCTTTTGTCCTAGTTATTTTTTTATTTCGACATTTTGACCTTTCGACCTTTTGACCCTTCAACCTTTTGTCCTTTCGACCTTTTGACCGTCGACCTTATGACCTTCGACCTTTTCACCTTCGACCTTTTATCATAGAACCTTTCCACTGAAAATAGTTTAAAACTACCTTTATTTGACCAAAACGGCAAAAAATAATCGCGGGCTGTGAACGAATACCCTACCATCAAACTACCCATGAAAATATCTCCATTTTGACGATAAAATATTGAATTTATCTCAACAGCATCCAAAATTAAAGACGTATGAATACCTACATTGCACTAAAAGTAGGGTAAAATCACCTTTATTTGACCAAAACTGCAAGAAAAAATCACGTGCTGTGAACGAATACCCTACCATCAACTGGACAATGAAAATATCTTCATTAAGGGTGATACGGGACGGCGTGTTATTTTTCATATCTTCCCTCTCTTTCTAACAATTTGACTCGCGATTTTGAAGATGGCAATCTCGATTTCTATTGCACAGAAGGGTCTGAAAAACAATCTGCATATGCACTGCAAGTGAGCATACACAATGATAAATTCTTGTTCCAAAATAAGAAATAGAATCTGAGATTATCATCTTAGTAGCAACAGAGCAATGGCGGATATTTTCTCGATCGTCCCATTCGCCCTTAAATGGTTCAATTTTACGACATTTTCTTAGAAAAAAATCCACTGATTCTGGTTTACCTCTCATATGTTATCACTTTAAATGCCTAACAAATGACCCTATTTAACATTTAAAACGATAAAAGTTTGAAAAATGGCATCTTACCCCCCTTTTACCCTATGCGATAGACGAGTGCACCGATGAACTGAATTCATCGCGGTCCGAGAATTTTGACACTAGAGCGGGGTCGCTTCCAATCATAAGTAAAAGATTTCCAATCAGAATTGAACAATTCTGATTGGGAACGACCCCGCTGTAGTGTCAAAATTCTCGGACCGCGATGAATTCAGTTCATCGGTGCACTCGTCTATTGCAGCTTGGATGAATACGTATACATTGGTGAACTGATTTCATGGTAATATTTTATTGTGATCATTACTTACAATATTCATCTGATGTACTTACTTACCTTACCGATCATGCTAAGGCCGGGGTGGCCTCTGCTGTACATAGTAGCCGTCTCCATTCCACTCGGTCCATGGCTGTTTGTCTCCAGTTCCGCACTCTGCGTAGGGTCCGCAGATCGTCCTCCACTTGGTCGACCCACCTAGCTCGCTGCGGACCACGTCTTCTTGTACCGGTCGGATGACTCTCGAGAACCATTTTAGTCGGGTTGCTATCCGACATCATGATGACGGGACCCGCCCACCGTAGCCTCCCGATTTTCACGGTATGGACGATGGTTTGGTTCTCTTAGCAGCTGATGCAGCTCGTGGTTCATTCGTCTTCTCCAAGTCCCGTCTTCCATCTGCACTCACGCAACACCTTCCGTTCGAAAACCCCAAGGGCGCGTTGGTCCTCTGCACGTAGGGTCCATGTTTCGTGCCCATAGAGGACGACCGGTCTAATCAACGTTTTGTAGATGGTTAACTTTGTGTTTCGGCGAACTTTATTCGATCGTAGAGTTCTGCGGAGTCCAAAGTAGGCACGATTTCCTGCCACAATGCACCTCTGAATTTCTCTGCTGGTGTCGTTGTCGGCGGTCACCAGTGAGCCCAAGTACACGAATTCTTTAACCGCCTCGATTTCATCACCGTCGATATAAATTCGGGATGGCGGGCGAGGTGATTCCTTCCTGGAGCCCTTTGCCATCATGTACTTTGTCTTCGACACATTAATGACTAATCCGATTCGCCTGGCTTCAAACTTTAGTCGGAAATACGTTTCCGCCATCGTCTCAAATTTACGAGCTATAATATCAATATCATCAGCGAAACCAAGCAACTGAAAGGACTTCGTAAAAATCGTCCCACTCGTGTTTATCCCCGCTCTCCTTATTACACCTTCTAACGCAATGTTAAACAGCAAGCACGAAAGACCATCCGTAACCCTCTGCGAGATTCGAAGGGACTCGAGAGTGTCCATGATACTCAAACTACGCACATCACTCGATCCATAGTCGCCTTGATCAATCGTATCAGTTTATCCGGGAATCCGTATTCGTGCATAATCTGCCATAGACGAGTGCACCGATGAACCGAATTCATCGCGGTTCGAGAATTTTGACACTAGAGCGGGGCCGCTTCCAATCAAAAGTGCACAATTTCCAATCAGAATTGAACAATTCTGATTGGGAATGGCCCCGCTCTAGTGTCAAAATTCTCGGTCCGCGATGAATTCAGTTCATCGGTGCACTCGTCTATAGCTGTTCTTGATCGATTGTATCATACGCCGATTTGAAATCGATGAACAAGTGATGTAATGCATTCCATGCATTCCTCCGGTAATACTTCCTCCTCCCAAATCTTGGTAATGACCCAGTGTAGTGCTCTTACCAGTGCTTCTGCTCCTGCGGCTTTGTTGTTTTTCAACCGGCCAACCTCCTCCTCAATCTCTTGGAGGTCAGGGGTCGGAAGTCTGTCGTCCTGTGCACATACTCCTAGATCTGTTACCACGCCACCTTCGGTACTTGCAACGTCGCCATTGAAGTGCTCATCGTAATGGTCATTTTTCATCTTTTTTGTAGTGAATATAAAACCTCATCAGTAGCTGCATATGGAAGCCTTAGGTATCAGCTGTAACACAAAAGAAATTGAAAAAGTTTCATCAAGTTCATACTGAGATACAGTGACCCCACAATTTACGAATCGGCAAAAATGATCACAGTTTATGGATCACTCCATTTGATCAACATGGTGATTCATAAATAGTGTACAAAATTAAGGTGATTCATCGGTGTGGGGTCACTGTATAATGTTTTAAAAATGTGTTCAAAAATCTTATAAGTTTTTCTAAAAGTTCTATAACTTTCAGAAAAATTATTCGATCTTGCTAAAAATTTAACCAATGGAGCTTTAATATATGATTCATGATTGGTCAAAATTTCAGCTTTTTTGATTGACGTATAAAAAAATTATGAACATTTGAATGAAAAATTATTTTGACCAATAAATTGCTGTACGGACAGTTGTTTGATACACTGTAGTTAATTTGAATGATAATTTTGCCCATACAACCGATGCGATCGATCGGGTATTCAGCATAACTATGCTGACGATAACGGGTTCGATTCCTCGTCGATCTAGGAACTTTTCGTAAAGGAAACTTTCTTGACTTCCATGGGCATAGAGTATCTATATGTCTGCCACAGGATATACAAATGCGAAATGGCCAATAAACGATTTCTAAAGATAACACAAAGTATGTATTCTATGACTAAAATATAGTAGTTTCCATCAACCCGCACTTTAAACAAGGGAAAACACAAACGGTAGTTATTGTCCAACCGCCTTTTGCTATTCAATTTTACCAATAAAACTGAACATCAAAAAGTGACATCACAATCGATGACACCTGTCACTATTTGCAATGTTCAAAACGGATGCATCTCGCCTCGTTTCGTAAACACAGCAAAAGTTTAAAAGCTTTTATTTTTTTCCGCTCCAAAGTTGAACCAACTTCCCAACCGTGTTTGATTTATGTCAATCTCGCAGCAGCGGGGTGTCTATTTATTTCAATTTGTACAACATAATATAGCTCGCTCCGTCTCAGCCTCACCCGATAGAGCGTTGAGGTAGGTTTTGGGTTCGGTTTCGGGTGGCATGCTTGCGGCAAGCAGTGATGCTGGCTGGGTGGGATGAACACATAACTCCTCCCGCAATGGGGGTCGTCAACCGCGATGGTGGTGCTGCTGCGTTGTCGGTTCGGTCGGGAGTGCGATACGTGTACAGTTCGAAGGAATTCCCACATCCAAGGACCCTCCGCCGAAAGATGTCGATGCCATCGGATTGGGAGTTCGTAGAACTTCGCGGCACTTTTTGGGCACAATAGCGCAAGAACCTTTCGACCGGGCACGCGTTCAAATACCTTTTGGTTCTCTTTCGCACGCTGCTTTGGCGGAGGAGATCAGGTCAGATGATGGTATGCTGGTGGTATGTATATATTCAGGCGCACTTATACACGACACCATCAAAGGGACCGGCGGATGGCGGCGGTTCCCTGCTTAGCCGTAGTATCGCTCTCTTCGGCAGACGGATGCCATAATATACACAACATCAAAAATTTATTCAATTTCTATTTACCCTAGAGATGTGCACCGTGCACGGCGAATGAGGCTGCTTCTGGCGAATCCTTCCACTTGATACGGGTTTCGAACATTTATACATATTTTTACTTTTCTTACGGAATGGAAGGATAATCGATAATAGGTTCGTAGTTGCTTCCTTCTAACCTCAAGAAAATCCTACAATTGGCAGAACAATCTTGACCTAATCATCTCACGTTATCCTTTGTGTTGCACGTTGTCTTACACAATCATATCCTTCAGGTTTTGATAACTTTATAAAGGCTGGGTTTAAATTTGCAATGTTCTATTTATTTTTTGTAATGAAAAATAGAATACAGCATTTGTTGGGCTGCATTATTGTTTGTTAGTTATATGGACCCAACGTGAGCCATCAATTGTTCATTTTTTATAACAACTACTGCTTTTACATTTCGGTTACTACACGTTAATCCGTCAGTATGCTTCAAACTTTTGGTACGTTTGTAAATTGGTATGAACATTTTGTTAGTTTATTTTGTATCTAGCTATTTTATCGGCGCTGCAGTCTTGGGGAATTAAAACGACTGTTTTGTCTCGACGTTTCGACTCTCTTTTGAGTCTTCTTCAAAGGGAAACTCTAATAGTATTTTTATTGGTGGCTTGTATTATGGGTTTTAGTTGACTTACATTCTGACGCTTTTTG
This sequence comes from Aedes albopictus, assembly GCF_035046485.1. NCBI lineage: Eukaryota > Metazoa > Arthropoda > Insecta > Diptera > Culicidae > Aedes > Aedes albopictus. Next base: position 98,340,086 of record NC_085138.1, on the reverse strand, counting down.
TTAGAATGGACATAGGACTGTCGGTGTCGTGTTTGTATCTGTACATCGGCTGTTAAAATAATTTTGCATACATAAATACATTATAAATACAGAGTGTGGTGTGATTTCGACCTACATTTCTTGTCAAGTGAACCGTAGCTTATTTTTTGATTGATTTTACTTGATTTTCATCGTATTGTACTGCACTGCACTTGTGAACGCAGTAACGGTTTGTTCAAAGATGGTGAAATAGCTATGATTGGGATTGAAATGTTTCACCTATAGTTTTGAGAATGGCTGCGTACGTTCTGTTCAATCCGTCAATGTCAGTGCGGTGGTTAACAGTGTTGGGTGTGTTAACTTTATGACACATTTCAATAAATGTTAATGGGTTTGTGTTTCTACTACTATCAATCACTGTAGTTCGATCCAGGTTGAAACTATGATTGTTGTCGATGCAGTGTTTGATAAGCCCTGTTTTCTCTACTAGTGTTATTATCTCCGTGTCTATATTGGTGTGCCCTAACTCTTTTAACCTGTTAAGTTTGTTTATGTGTGTTTTGTGTCCGTACAATCTTGTTTTTAATTTGTTTTGAGTCATACTAATGTAACACTGCTGGCAATCATTGCATGGTATTTTGTAGACTATTTTGCTTAGATCTAACTTATTAATTGGGTCTTTTACCTGTGTGTAGAATTTATCAATGGTGTTGGTTTGTTTACAGGCTATGATGATGTTTTTGTAATCTTTGATTAGGATACCTATGATTCGTTCAGAGAGACCGGTTACGTATGGCATGGACCTGAAAATTCGATTTTGTTGGTTGTTGGCTGTTTATAATTGTTCTTCTGTTAATAGGTCGGGCTCTTCTGTGGACGCTGTATCTGGTGGATTGGCCATTCTTGGATTGGTCATGTGCTGAGGATCTCCTGCTAGAGGTGGTGTGCGATCTGGTGTTGCATGGATAACTGCTTTTGAGGAGGATGCTGATTCTGTAAATTGGACTGATGGATGGATAACTAGTTGGTTGGTTTGCGGTGAATCTGTTTGGATGGATGGGCTGGATATTGCTTCAGATGGACGGTGAGCAGTGTTAACAGGTTGATCCATTGATGTGGTTGATATTTCCGTAATTGTTGCTGATTGTCGTGGTGGCTGTTTCGGTTTGGGTTGAGTGATGTAACGATGGAAGAGTCCGTTGATTAGTGTCCTGGGGAAGTCGTTGTTGGTCAAGTGTTTAAAGATGATTTCCTTTTTGGCGGTTGTGTTTGTTGCAGTGGAGAGAGTACAGACTCGATGGATGAAGTTCTTCCCGACGTTGACTTTGTACTTTGTTAGGTGGAAGGATTGCCAATTGAGAATTCTTCCTGAAGCAATTGGTTTTGTGTACCACTCAGTTTGTAGGGATTGATCTTCACTTTTGATGACGGTCATATCGAGATAAGGCAATCTTCCTTCCACTTCTGTTTCTACAGTAAACTGCAACCTTGCTTTGTGTCAATTGAATTCCTTCAGAAACAAATCAAAAGCATCTTTGGGAATAGCTATGAATATATCATCGATATACTTTTTTAGGACGAGAATTTGGAAGGGAAGGGTGGATATTGCTTTATCGACTGAGTCCAATGCAATATCGGCTAGGATAGGTGACAACGGGCTTCTCATAGCTGTACCGAAAATTTGTTTGAAGAACCTAAAATAGCTTGATTCCATACACAGATCAACTATTTCGATGAACAGGTCCAGATTGATTTTGGTGTTAATCTCGGACCACCTATCGATTACGCTTTTGCGGACTAATTCTCTGGGGACATTTGTGAAAAGTGAGACCACATCTAGCGACACGATGACGTATCCATCTGGTAGCTTGATTTGTTGGATTTCTTGGCAGAATGTGAAAGAGCTGGCGGTGTTATACTTGTTTACGAGAAATTCTTACAGTACGCGCGTAACGAATTTTGACAGCATGTAGGTTGGAGCTGTCATGTTGGGGATTACAGGTCTGAGCAGTAGGTGCTGTTTGTGGGCTTTCGGTTGCCCGTAGATCCTTGGGCAGACAGAATCGTATCTGCTGAGTTCGCGTGCGGTGTAGTTGTCGACCAGTTGGAGATCTTTCATTTTTCTTACAATGCTGTTGTTCTTTGACTGGATACTTGGGGTCGGATCTCTTTTCTCTTCCACGTATGTGTCATCGTCGTTGATCAACGCTCTCATCTTTTGGTTGCCATTATGCGATCTGCCTTGCTCACGAACAGACCGTTTTCGGCGATCATTTCGTGCATGCATTTTAGCGCTTTTGTGATGTGCGATGGGAAGATTCCTTTCTTCCGGCATGTGAGGAGGAACGTCTTCCGGCTCAACATGTTTCCTAGCTTCTTCTGGCAGTCAGAATATTGTTTCATTGCTTTGGTGGTTTCGTTTCCGTAGGTGTTTGTGATGTAACGTATTTTGTATTTGTATGTTATACTGCGGTTTGTACATCTGTCCCTGAACTATAATGCGCATTTGTAGCGTTCCAGCCATTTTGGGCAGCGATCCAGTACAAGATACGCAAGCCGTCCCCTAACACGGATATCAAACGATATATGGTATTGTGTTGTTGCCCAAATCGTGTTGTTGCCCCCTTAGGATTAGAAATTCCTAAACCACATTCAAGCTATGTAAGCAACCAAGTTATGTAAGCAACGCTGCGAACAAAAAGACACTCCGCCAGAAGAAACACGACAACAGGATTGACTGATGGAACAAGAACAATAATGAAACCTCGTCATCCTGGGATTGGACTACGTTATCTATTTAGATAACTGGGCACAATTAATGTTATGTTTTGCATGTCTGTGTTTTGTGCATTTGTAATGTTCATTTTATTTTCGTATCCAAGTTTCCGAACGGAAAATAAAATGCACATTTGTAGGATTCTACTAACAGTTGTCCCTATTATGCACGATACATTTGTAGTGTTCAGCATAGCTTTATTTGTTGCAATGGCGACCAACGTGGGTGCGTATTTTGTACTGGATCGCTGCCCGAAATGGCTGGATACATGATATTTTCAAAAAACTTCATCTTCAGACAGCGTAGGTATAGCGTAGGACAAGCTGTAATGTTATAAGAAAAATCCAATCTTGTCTAGAGGGGATTAACTCCCTCCTTTTTTCCTTCGATCTTTCAATTTTCCACTCGTGAGCTACATACATTACGCCCGCGACGTGACCCACGCCGTCGTTCGCTGCTAGTCTGGAACGTTTGTGTAGCGCAGTAGCTCTCTCCGCCAGAGTTTTCGAAAGAGAAAGCATGATGCAATAAATTCTAATTCGGGCAAACAACAGTAGTATAGCCCCATAGCCCGGCCCGACCCGGCTGCCGAAAAATCGCTTGGGCTAGGTCATGGCCCTCTGGACGACTGGGGCTGGCAGCGGCCAAAAGTACATAATCCCATCAACATATTTGCTCGGTTACCTACTCTGCTTTTCCAGAGCGATGGAGCTGGCTGCTGCTGTTGCTTGATTGTTTTTGATATCATAATCGTAATGTGTGTCTTATATCCGATGGGGGGCCGGGACCGTTTTGCGGTGGGAAAGGTGCACCAGTTGGGATTTTGTGTGTTATGTGATTAGTTCCATCACACAGGTTTGGTCTGCTTTGTGTGGTTGTCGTAGGTCGTGCGACTACCGAGGGTAGGGTTTCAATTAACAAAATTGGTTCGGAAATTGACCTCTCCATTACGTATAGCTGCTCTTATTGTGTGGTTCCTCTGGCAATGTGGGTATTGACACCACGGTAAAAATGTCGAATTGAATTGCGAACAGAGAATATAAACCAGGTAGATAAAGCATCTGACGGCAGCCTGTGTTTTGTCGTAATCGGATGACTTGTTTGACGTGTTGATGAATTATGCAATAATTGAGGTGAACAATGGGTCTTCCTGCAGTTGCGGTAGTGAGATTATCCTGTTTTTAGATGAACTCCTTGACCTGCACTGTCGACCTATGAGTTGGTGATATGTGACAATAGCTAATTATGCTAGGAACCAGAAAAAAGTTTAATAAGCTGTTCTTTATTTCCAGGGTTGTTACAACAGCGCGGATTTCGCGAATTCCGCGGATTTCGCGATTTTCGCGGATTTGGCGCGGATTTACCCATGGAATTTGGCCCTCGCGCGGATTTGGCGCGGAAATGATTTTAGTAGTGTGTACAGCGAAATATTTGAATGATTATCGGCACTTGAATTAGAAATTATGAAAAGTAAATATTTGTTTAACCCTCCTAAGATGTTAGAATTTTTGCACCACGATAGCGTAGTGTACGTTCAGCGTGCCTGACTGGGTCATGTTGACCTTAACATCCTACTAGTGAAGAATTTGGAGCAAGTTTTCGTTTTGGTGTACGGCAATCGATTACGAATTTCATCAGCTCTTCAAAATATTTTTTTGAAGAAATTGTGCAACGATTCTTAAAATTCCAATTCCATTGTGCACCTTTATTCAACTTTCGAGTCCTTGTTTCTTAAAAAAATCAAATTTGTTTCTAGCAATTCCTTCGAATTTCGACTGTTGGTTATGTTGGGAGGTATGGCGTTCAGTCTTTGGAGGAATAACTCAAAAATGGATTCTTAAGCTTTCATCCGACGTTTCGGTCGCTATATTGCGCCTTTTCTGGGAATTAACTATGCTCCGTTTTATCGTAAGTATGAGCCCACTGCATAGTCCACATTCGTCCCAGACGTAACGTATCGTCCGCCGCCGGCGGCGGTGTTCCTTTGAATGTAATATCCGAAAGATATCCGTTTATCGGAAGCCGAAAGGGTAATAGTAATCTGCCCGAGTTACTGGTACAATTTTGAAAGGCACCAGCTATATATTTTGAAGAGATTTCTAGATAAATCCCTAGATTATTTGGGGAAAAAATCTTTTGAAGGGTATTCTAGAGGAAACTGCTAGTAAAAACTTTGGCGAAAAACTCTGGGGGACCTCTGTCGGCATTCCTGGATATATTACTGCAGAAATTCTTGGAGAAACTCCTAAAAAATCTAGGAAAACCCTGTAGGAATTTCAAAGGACTCCAGCAAGTAAATCTTGAAAATTGTCAACATTGTCCTTCTAGGATTTTTCCAGTGATTATCCATTTTAAGGGACGTTTTCCTCTGGGCAGAGGCACAACCTTGTGATCAGCTTGTTGCTGTCAGGTCTCGGGGCTTAAATGTATCTTTACTCTACAGAGAAAGATGCACACTCGTGGTGCCAAATAGAACAGATACTTTTCATGATCAAACGAAGAAGCGTCACGGCTCTTTTATGTTGTTTTTGATATATTTGATTTCTATTTCCATAAGGAAGGAGGTTGTTGCACAATTTATCCTTCTATTTTTTTAAAATTATTATTAACCAAGCTTTCAATATTGAAGACACAAGGTCAAGAATCACAAGAAGAGCTGTTTATGCTAGTTCCCTGAACATGATGCTTGATCGTCAAATTTGTTCATTTTGTGTGAAAATACGCAAAGGTAAATAATGTTGACAATTTAATTAACAACACATTATTTTACAGCTCAATTCGCAAAATCAATCTCCCACCTTTCCTCATCCTTAAGGCCACGCAAAATTTTAAAGCCACATGTGTATTATGGACGATGTGAGTTGTTTTCTCAGGTTTTGCCAAGTATTCCCAAGTAACCACGAAGCCGTATATAAGTGCATCAATTTTGCCATATATTGATAATTAAAATTGTGAATATAATGCTGCATTGCTTTAAACCCCTCATTGAAGCAATACTAAAGTCGAAAAGGGCCCCACTAAAATCAAATTAGTGCCACATATTGCAGCACGCTGACAGCCATTGCTAAAGTAACTTAAATGCATGTGCTGTACATTTGCATTTGCACATGCTTAATACGTGCAACACGAAAAACCAAAACAAAAATCTATTTTTAGCACCGTTTCGTTATTGACGGTATGATGCCCCCCCCCACACATGACTGTTTTAACCATTATTTTTTGTCGCCGGGTCGGGAGTCGAACCAGAAGTGTTGAAGACCGCTAGATTAGTTCCATCGCGCTGGCGCCTTGAACCGTTTCTGCTGCAGTGATAACAACAGATTTTTCATTAACTAAAAGGAAACTGATCTTTGATTGATTGAGACATCATTGCAGTAGAAGCCAAAACGACTATGTCATTTATAATAGAATACAGTAATTTATCACATTCTGATAAATTACTGATAAATACATAATGCATTTTAGAAGATATTCAATCAATAAGAAAATTAAAACACCCTTCGCACACTGCTCATATGCTAATTGTGATTTCCATCATTATTGGCATGTGATAGCGGCCTACAGAAAAGAGAAAAGGTCATCTACAAAATGGTTTTGCTGTCGTCGATCGGTGGCTCAAATGGGGATTAAGTTGGTCGGGAGTCGAACGAGAAATGTTGAATACTGATGGAGTTCACCGTAAAGTTGTTGAATCTTCTTGATTTGATTTGTTTACCATTAGAGTCAAACTTTTATAATTGTATTGTTAGAGCAAACTTTGCTAGTTTGTACATTGCATTTATTCAGTTTTTGCAGTGTTGAATTATTGAATTATCTTATATCACCTTTTAATGAACCCTAATGTAAAGAAAAATGCAATGCATCATTACATTGATAATGCCAATCTAAAGGATTATTGCATGAGAAGTGTGGAATTATTGCATTTCGCATTGCAGATGTTGATATTCAGTCTAATTCGTGCGATGATATAATGCTTGTGGTTACTTGGGTTCTCTTTGGAAAATTCCTCACTGAAGATTCATTCAAGAACTACTAAGATATTACTCAAAAAATGTTCGAAGTGATCTTATGAGAATTTTTCATGAGTATATATCCTTCTCAAATTCATACTGGTTTCAAAAAATTCTTAAAAAAAATTGTTCGGGTTACTGTCTCCAAAAATATTCAGTAATACTTAAAGAAAGCCAAGAAAGTTCCATTCTGTTTATTTCAAAGATTTTTTTCAGTTTCTTATAAAAATTTCTTCAGTTTTTTAAAAGTATTTTTCACACGAATACACTACCTAGTTCTTGGGATGTTTCTCCTGAGATTTAGTCTAGAAAATTCTTTTCAAAAATCGCCCAATGGATCTTTAAGAAATGTTTTTGGAAAAAAATAACGAAAGTTTTGCCGAAACTCACTTTCAGAAAGCATGAGTTGCGTTGATTTACGAATCAAAAGTTTATTCTTCATCCAGTAGTCCATTCCAGTTTAATGGATTTAATGGATTTCTTCAATAACGTGAAGAAAGAAAAAAAAATACCTTCACGCTCTCGCGGATTTGGCGCGAATTTATTTCCAGTATCGCGCGGATTTGGCGCGGATTCAAATTTAGCTCGCGCGGATTTGGCGCGGATTTTTTTCCACCCTTCTCGTAACAACCCTGTATTTCACAGCACAGTATACTCAAGTGAATGACAACTGTCGCACGGTGAAATTCATTGCGTCTGATCGAATATTTTGTACACTGATCTGAACACATAGTTTACCACTTCAAGCCCTCCCAAACAGCAACATAAACCCATCTGCCCAACAGCCATTTCCTAATCACTCCGAAATCCTCATGAACTTGCGCAGACGTACAATTTGCCGTAGGCAAACGATTGCATCTTAACTTCCTTCTTTTTCCATTCATACAACGACCTGCAATCTGACGTGGCAGGCGTCGTTCTCGCCTAAAAAAAGAAGATCACCAACACTCACACATTGAAGGTACAGATCCGTTTTCTGGTATCTTCTTTCCCAAGTAATACGAACCAGAGTTGTGAAATTTCGGAATGGTTAGCCTTTTAGGACGCGCACCATCAAGCAACTGAAACTGCACCGCGCTCGCGCTGTATACGGCGAGCGAGGTTTTTTGGTAGTGTTGTACTTTTTTACAACGGCGCGCGTCCTGAAGGGTTAATGCCTAATGCAGGGTTGTTACAACAGCGCGGTTTTCGCGAATTCCGCGGACTTCGCGATTTTCGCGGATTTGGCGCGGATTTGCCCCTAGAATTCGGCCCTCGCGCGGATTTGGCGCGGAATTGGTTTTGCTGTTCCGTCATGCAAATTTTGTTGAATTTTGAACATGATTTTAGTCTAATTTGCATCATAGTTTTTTCGGGCAGCTATATTATCGCTCAATTAAAAATTAGAAATTAGCAATAAATTTGATCAAAATCGCCTAACACTTTGTATGGGTGAAGCAATAAAATATTTTAGTCGTTTTTTCGTGTGAGATTGCCTTCTTTTTATCTACCAACCACGAATCCCCTCGACGAACTTTGTTCTGTGAATCTTGCATATGAAAATACTAAGAGTTAAGCCATGTTAATGCTTGAAATAACTTTTATTCCCGTTGATATGCGTCCTAGAGCCTAGAGGAAATATGTTCCAGTAATAATTTAATACGAAATTGATCTAGAAAGCTTTGAACTAAACCAGCTTAGTTACATTACGTCTATGTAGTTTATTGTCGTAGCAATAAACTTTATTTTTCATACTTAGTTTTTACAACATATTTAAGTAAAACACGCTAGCACTTTGTTACCTTTATAAATGATCAACTGACAATAACATATAATATCTATTGGATTTACAGGGATGAACTAAACTTTGAGCTCTACCCCAAATACTTCTTAAGAATTCTATAACAAAATCCAGAAAATCATCAAGGATCTTCTTCAGGGTGTATCTCCAGTATTCCTCTAAGGATCTTTTCTGATATTGTTCTTAAGATCTTTGTGAATGAACTTTTATCTTGTTTTTTTGGGTGAAAGCTTTGATCTTGATAGTTCTCGTGATTTGTTTTGTAATGCCTGGAAATTTTCTATAAAAATCCTGTAAAAATATCGAAAGAAAAAGAAAATTGTCGAAAGAGTTTCTGACAAAACTATAATAATTATTAGTTCTAAAGTCGTGCACGCTGGCTGTAGTGTATAACAAGCGTACATTGGAACTGAGGGGAATAATGCGCTGTAGTTACGCTCTTGGATATGGTACGATTTATATTTTTAGTACAAGTTTCTCAAATAAAAAATAAAATTTGATTCTAGGAAATTCATTACAAATATTAGGAATCCATGGCTGGCGTAATCCATCAATCAGAAGCCACCAGAATAGATTTAACGTTGAAATTTTCAGAGTGATCCATCGCATATTTCTAGAGCCATTTTTAATAGAAATCCTTAGATCATATTAGAAAAACTGTCGAAGGAAATTTTAAAAAAAAATGCATGTAAATCCCTGTGAGAATTAATGGTGAAAACTTTGGAGAATAACCCTGGGGAATTTTTGAAGGAATTCATGAATAAATTACTGGAGAAATACCTGGAATTATGAAAAAAAAACTAAAGGAATTTTAAACCACCAAGAAAATTTTCAAAAAAAAAAATGCAACATTGTTTTTTAGGAATTTTCCCAGAGTTTAATCCAATAGTTGCTGTAGGGATTTTTCAATCTCCCCATGTGTTCCTCTTGGAATTTCTTCAGTATTCTCTTAAAACGCTATCCATAAACCACGTAGACTCAATTTTGACCAATTCAGAACTACTCTCATAGACTTTGTCCATACACAATTTTCGAAATAAAAATGAAGCTTTGATATTGACCAAACCACCCTCCACCCCCTAAGAGTCTACATAGTTCATGGACGGGCTCTAAAGTATTCTCCCTGGAGAATACTTATCGAAAGCTTAAGTTTCTTTCTAGAAAATCTCACTAGGATTCTCCAGATATTACTAAAGAAAATCTCAGAATTAATTTTAAAGAATTACCCTCACAATATCCTACTCAAGTTCAAGCTCATTATTTTAAGAATTCTTCGAAAAAATTTCATTAGGTTCTGCACACAAAAACTTCAGAAATTCTTTTCGTTTCATTCAGGTTTTTAAAGGATTTTTTAAAGATACCTCCATGATTTTTTTTTAAGTTTCTAATGTTTTCTTTGCTAGAAATTCACACATTTTTTTCACAAATATTGTGGCATATTTTCCTGAACAACGGGTTCTGACCGATTTCTCCAAGAACGCTCTGTAGATTGCTACAGCGGTTTTACTAAAATTTTACTTAATATTGCTGAAAGAAAAACATGAAATAGAGTTGTGGCAAAACGTCTTCAAACTGTATACAGAATATATACGTAATGAAACTTTACTTTCGCACTCTTGCGGATTTGGCGCGAATTCAATTTCACAATCGCGCGGATTTGGCGCGGATGCAAATTTTTCGCGCGCGGATTTGGCGCGGATTTTTTTCCACGCTTCTCGTAACAACCCTGCTAATGACACTCAGTGTAACCCTCAATTAAAAAGACCGGATTAATCCACCTAGTGGTGATAGTGCCTTTCTCGTCAAATAAGTATTCATGATATCTCCATTGACGTAAAAGTGTTCTTGAATCACGGTCTTGATTTAGAAATACAACCACACGCTCATAAAACCGTTCTGGAAAACGTCAAACTTCAGTCACGAATTTGTGAACCAGCTAGAACAAGGTTTACAAAAATACACCATGAATTTAAATCATGGATTCGGGCTCCGGCAAGAACTGTGTTCCGCAAGCAGTGCGTAACGCCTGCAAAATCGAGCACCACGCATCACAAAAATCATGGGAACGTGATTTCAGATCCATCAACAATCTATCTGTTCACGTAAACGAGAACGTTGTTCCCAGAAGTGGGAACTTTGCTTACGGTTACCTTTGGCAATCGTGATTTTGATCACGGATATGATAACCTAGTTCATGGTCTGTCTTTGGCAGGAGCTAGCCATGACCATTTTTGTCAACACTTTCATCGCACTTTCACTTTCATTTAAATCATTTACTTACATTATGCATGCCAAGCCTGTAATTGGCGAAGACCATGGAGACATTCATCACTAAATACACTGTACTTAACACGATAAGAAGAACTAATTATCAGCGATTATCCGGGCCAATTCTTTCACCCGCATATCCTCAGCAGCACATCAGCAGCTAAAGAGCAGCCGCCCACAAGAACACACTTAATCATTTCAATTGTATCATAAATTCACACACTACCTTTATTTTTGCACTAACAATTACAGTTAAATGTTATTTATACGTTCAATTACTACTAGTCGACAAGAGAAATATACTTAACAGAAGTAAATCTTCGCGAAACATACGGAGCGCTGGCTACCGGTTGGATGTTTTTTTTTATGCGTTATCAGTCTTGACAGCGCGCATGAAGGGAGTTCACGCTCTTAGGAACCAAATCACGAACATAGTTGTTGAGTATCCCAATATCGTGATTTTGGTTCGCATTTCTGAAAAGCGTTACGAAGTAGTTAGTTCGATTGAGTAGGCATGAACTGCGTTCCTGAATGCGCGATAATTGATCACGAAAGCTGGATGTTGTGATCACGTTAACGGGAAATAAGTCACATATTTAAATAACCATTGTATTCTGTTTTTCGTGATTTTTTGTTCCTGAATATCGGAACGGTTTTATTTGCGTGCATAATAGCCATTTTCAAATTGGGAAACTTAATGATTGCATTTATTCCGCTGATCATCATTAGAAAAACTGACAGTCTGAGCTTTCAAAAAATTCAAATACAGTCGGGTCTCCCATTAGACGCTGCCACCCGCTTTACGCCCACAGCGTTTTCCAGGTTGTCCTCTAACCAATTTAGTTCATATTTTTGTATGTGATGAGTTTATAGTAGGCTCTAACTATTCTAATTCAGCACTAATCACTAATTCAGCTAGATTGGATGTAAGACAGCTGAGAAATTGCGGTGGGCGTAAAGTGGGTGGTAGCGTCTAATAGTTGAAATAGGTGGTTACAAACACAGTGAAAATCGCAATTTAATGATAAAATTCAAAATGGCGGCCGAATTCAAGATGGCTGTCAAAACATTTTCAGCTTCAAATGAAAGGTGTATACTTTCTATTCATAGAAATGTAAAGTATGTACATGTTACAACATGAATTTACGAGGTATGACGCGAAAAATTAGGTGAAATTTGATGAAAAATCGTCATTTTTGTCATCTTCTTTTCTTAGCCCCTTGGCAAGAGAGGGGTTTACCAAAGTGGTTTTCATCCTTTTTATGAAATTCCAGCCTTTTTGTAAATGACGGCTTGGTTCCAGCGAGAATTACCCATGCGTGGGTTTGGTTCTCTTTTGCATTTGAATATTTCCGATGAGACATCCAGAACTGGTTCCGGAACAATACCTTTAGTTTCTAATGTAGTCTGAGGCTATTTTCTTGATAATTGTTCACCAGGATATCGGAAGAGGCGCCATTTAACCCTTATGTGGCCGACAGGGTATCCGGGTACCCAGCGCCCATTTAAAAAGCACGGTGTAGAAAAAACCAAAAAGTTTGTCGGAAACATAACGGTTAATGTGTCGAAAGCATGTGTTTGATTGACGTTTATATTTGACCACTACCGGCGGGACACCTGGAACCGGTTCCGGAACAATGCCGGTTCAGATATAGCCTGAGACTATTTTTCTGCTTACCGTTCATCAGGTTATCGAAAAACCCGCGGTTTGAAATGTCGCATGCATGGGCTTGGTTCCATTTTATATTTGACCACTTCCGGTGGGACACTCGAAACCGGTTCCGGTCTGAGACTATTTTCCTGCTTACCGTTTGATGTGTCGCATCCATGGGATTCATTCACTTTTATATTTGGCCAACTCTGGCGGGACACCCGGAACCGGTTCTAGAACACTATCGATTCAGATAGGGTCTGAGACTATTTTCCTGCATACCGTTCATCATGTTACCGATAAACTCGTGGTTTGATGTGTCGCATACATGGGTTTGGTACACTATTATATTTTACCACTTCCGGCGGGACATCCGGAACCGGTTGCGGAACAATACCGGTTCAAATATGGTCTGAGACTATTCTACTGCTTATCGTTCGTCAGGTTATCAAAAATGCCGCAATTTGATGTGTCGCATGCATGGCTTTGCAGCATTTTCATGCCTGGCCCCTTCTAGGGGTACCGGCCCGGAACACCTAAATGGCTATAACTCCGGAACGGCTGGACCGATCCGAACCATTTTCAATAGGAAACAATGGGACCAGATTCCGCGTCGAATGAACTATCGGTCATTAAAATCGGTTAAGGTTTACTGCCAAAAAGTGATGTGAATTTATTTGTACACACACAAACACACACACAGACATCACCTCAATTCGTCGAGCTGAGTCGATTGGTATATGTGACTCGACCCTGCGGGCCTTCTATCAAAAAGTCATTTTTGGAGTGAACATACAGCCTTTCCAGTACACTTAGGGTACGAGAAAGGCAAAAACATATGCCGATCATCAACTCAAAAAGGAATTACGCGAAAGCAGCTCAAACAGCGACCGTCCCATCTTCTTGAAACACACGGTGAAACACGAAGCTTTGATTGCATGATTTTTTTTGTTATACGGCTTACATTTATATTTAAAAGACGTGCTTTATTTACGTGTGTAGTTGTAGTAGTTGTGTGCGTTTGTGCACACTAACTACAACGCACTCCCACTTGTTCTGTGGCTCAGGGCCGATTTCTTCATCCTGGCTTAAGAGTTAAACCAGGTTTAACTATATGGGTAAGCCTGGCTTACTGGTTAAGCCGAGGTGAAGAAATCGGCCCTTAGTTGGTCAAAGCGCCGGTCTACCGAATACGGAGTCGTGGGTTAGAATCCCACCAGAACGCAACAAATATCATCTCTCAGTTCGTTAATAAACAACATTTCGTACCTTCTAATTACAAGTTTTTTCAGTATATTTCAGACATACCAGCAAATCTGGTAAAATGCCAGCAAAGGGCAATATGTATCATTGTCTGGTGGATTGATTAATGTGCATGGGTGCTCGCTTTCGCCCTTAAGAAGTTCGACCGGAATCTCGTCTTTTCCATCAGCTTTGTTGTTTTTCTACTCCTTAAGGTTCTTCTCAACCTCTTCCAGTGTTGATGGTACCACTGTTTGGCCGTCATCTATTATGTTAATCCTGTTCCTGAGTGTGCCTTCATTGGTATCATTCTAACAAATCGTTTCTTGCTGTGGTCCGTTGTCCCATTAGGAGCAAGAGTCACAACTCGGGTGTTGTTAGATGTGTTTTTTGCGATTTTTTTCAGAAATCATATACGTCATAAACGTTCAAAATTTCATTGCATTCGGTTCATTAAATCCGGAGATATAACAGTGCAAAGTTAGCTATCGAATGATTATGCTTTTTTCTGAAATATTTCTAACTTCATGTAGAATAGCTCGATCTTTCCCAAATTTGGACCTTTGATAGACAACTAGTGGACCAACTTACAGTAAAAATTTGATACATTTTTCGAAAAGTAACAGCTAGTTGACCATTTTTTGAAAAGTGAAAATGTTGCCTGTCCCGATCATTTTGTCTATCTCCTGTTTGTACTGTGGTTGCCATCCCCTAACAACAACGAGTGTTAGAAGTCGTAACCATAATCATTGGTAGCAAGTTGAAAGCTATCTGTTACAATGTCAGGTTTAATAAATCTTTTTCTGCCGATTTGCATCTCTATTGACTGTTTTGATATTTTTGTAGATTAGGATTCATATTTGTTATTATGTACAACATGTATAAATTATCCTAATACTAATCCTAATTATTTATCTTTCTTTTTTACAGGTCAGTACAATTATAGTTGACTATTTAGTAAGTACGAAACATGTTATATTTGAAATTTTCCAACTATGCAGCCATTGACTAAATTATAATCATAAGAGTTTGAAGTACGTACGCAAACAAATAGGTACACAAACGTGTATAAAAGTCAAATGAATTGATTGGATGATCTGGGTAGTTTGTTTAAACTTAAAGCTATGCTCGGTTCACTTTTGAAAATCATACACATCTGATTCTCCTCTATTGTTGATTGCAACGCCCTTGGGAATATGATTTCGCCTAATATTGAAATATGATTTCCATGCCACTTATTCATGCCTAAGTCCACTCCACTCCACTACGTCATAACACATAGCAGTAAGAAATCTATTCAGAAAAGGAAGACATTAGAGATGTGTTGGGTAAACTTGATCTTGAGTACATGAAGCTTGTGTACGACTTCTTGAAACAAGCTGAAGTCTTCGTTTGATATCCCCGTCTTGTTGTTCCACTTGTCCACCTCGTCTCCCTTCGAAAACCGTTTGTTTGTATCGTTACAGGTTGTTTGTCCACTCTACGCTTGACCAGCAGCAAATATGTCACGCCATGCTGCAGAGAGTCAACGAAAAGCCCTATTATCCCATCCCTTCCTTAAAAACTATTGTTCCCTCTAACCTCGACCAAACCGCGAGTTTTACGGTTCCCCAAAGCTAACCTAGTGAATAAGACACAAACATGAAATTGTAAAAATGTTTCAAAATGAATTCGGCTCCGTTATGCCCGATGGCGCATGAGCCTTTAATAAACGATTAAGTAAAAAAAAAAAAAAAAGAAATCTATTATCAGCGGCCCCGACCCGCCAACGCAATTTAACAGCAACAGTCTGGAGAACACAATTGATTTCGTTTTCACTTATGGTGCAGAGATCCTCGAGTAAGGAATGAAGAGAGTTTCGCACACAGATATACTGTTTGTATCCCTATATTTACAACGAATAATGTTAATCCAGCTTCTAGCGTTACTGATGGTACATAGTATGTTGAGTAGAATTTATAGCTTTGTGATTATGATTGTAAAGACGCAATTAATCAGATATGTTACTTGTTTATCATGACATTTGTTCATCTGTGGTATTGTATGATAGTTGTTTATAATTGTCAGAAAACGTGCATATTAAAATGGCAGAAAGAGCTTTTGTTTGATTCTTATATTTTAATTTTATTTACCGTTTCCATTCAGTAATACAATGAGTCTGCAATTATTATAAAAGTTAAAACCTGATCCATCTCATCTGCCACACAAAAAAATACCCTACGCCTACAGTTTCTAACCTCTCGAGCAGCACTGTAACAATCGCATAAACGTTTTGAGATTCTCTTTCTCTCGCGTGCTTCTTCCAACTGCATCTCCAATGCATCCTGTGTTCAGCCACCTTCACCAGACTAAACATCCTCTCTCAGGCGATCATCTCCATCGCTAATAAAGTCCATGCCGCGTATTTCTCACTTTTCAACCGTTCCACGGTCAAAGTCAGAGTACATAATACCAATGCAGTCAGTGGTAGTACTCGACCACCAAGAGTACAGTAGTAACTCTGCTAGTCGTCGTCCTCGTCGCCGTCCGTCATCACACCAGATGCCAAATGCACGTGTATAGAAAACTGCATTAGGCCGTTACAAATATTTATTTCACTTTTTGTCCCACCACTCTTTGGCTGGGCGAGGGGGGGGATAAAAATAATAAAGCATTTATTCTGAAAAATATTAAAAACTCATCGGATTTGTTAAAGAATTTTCAACAAGACCCCATGTTTTAATAAATATTTTTCATCTGCCCAATCAAAATGCGAAATCCAGTCAAAAATTTTTGAAGGGGGGGGGGGAGACAAAAAGTCAAAAATAAATTTGTATCAGCCTTATACATAATCGTAGACGCTCTCGTTGGTGCCTGGTGGTCGAGCGGAGCATCCGTTTGTGAGACAACAGGCTCGAACCCACGCTCTCCCCCCAGTAGCAGTGAATGCGAAGGAGCAACGCGTGCTGCTCCTGCTGCGAGCAGTTGCGTAGCTGGGATGTTTTTAGAGGGCGTCAGTCGAGCAATATAAGCTGATAGGCAGTGAGTTCTTTATTCTTTTAAGGGGTCACTCATTCGTCAATTTTTGACGTTTTGTCACCCATTCGTTGTAGAGTACCCTGCACGAAAATGCCCTGTAGTGAGCTCCAATGAGACGATTTTTTCAGGAATACCCTTGTGCCTAAGGGCCACCCACATGTTTTCGTGATTGAGACGGTCGAATGCTTTTTCGTAATCACTGAACACCAAATAGATTCTTGGAATCTCCAATATGATACGGAGCGTGACAATATGGTCTACACAGGATTGTCCGGCCCGGAATCCTGTTTGCTGCCGCCGCAGAGTTGCGTCAATCTTCTCCTGTATCCGATTAAGAATCACTTTGCAGAGGACTTCGAGAACGATGCTAAGTAACATGATTTCTTGATTGTCCCACCATGAGTCCCTAGGTCTGCCTCTGTTGCGATATCCTGCCCGATTCCAGTCTGAAGCTTGTTTGGAGTTTCGTTTCGGTTCGTGTCCGTGTCCGTGTTCTACGAATTATTGCCCAATTTGTATCGGAGAGTGTCCCGACAAACTTCTGCTGTTGCTCCCGGAATTTCTTTCGTTATCAGCTTTTAATGACGTAGACGATGGAAATCAGCGTTGGAGTTCCAGTTCACCAAGCACTAAGTATACCGCATGAATCTTTTGTTGAAGGCCTGTAGCCATTGAGTGTTTTCCACTGATACATGGTAGGTTTCACTGGAGTATATCAGCGCAAATTTTATGTTTGAATTTAATATTTGGGTTTTAGTGCATCAACAAATCTGGTTATTTTTTATATTTTCCTTAAACTCGCAGGACGGCGAGGGCTACGCCATCTTGGTTCGCATCTATGTATGTCTATCTTGATTCTGCCATTTAGCTATCTACCAAGAAATTGAAAATTCTCAATATTCTCCACTGCTTGCTAAGTAATTGTAAAACATTTGCGTTGATTACGACCCACCATCAGAGTAGAGAATTTTCGGACAAAAGAGACACAAAACAAGCAAGAAAATAGGCGCGGCAATTACTCTTTATCCCAAGTGGTAACAGATAATGACTTGATCTCATTTTTTTGGTGGCAAAACAAAAGCTAAATTTGTTGCGTACTTTTCAACTCATGAATGCAAGGCTCGAAAATCTCTAAACTCATGGTATACGATCTTTAATCCATTATGTTCAAGTTTGGACAAACTTATGTCGCATTGGATGGATTGTCGCAACAAATACAGGTTGCGACATTGTCATTTTTGTTGCGCAATGGTTAATATTTGATTCAATGACCCCCCCCCCCCGCTCAGGAAGTCATAGCAAAACCAAAATATAATTATATCAACGGTTGATATCTATTTCAAGTTTTCAGAGAGTTCAAATCGGTCTGAAAACAAGTTTGTATTTCATAATTATAACAAAGTTAGTTACAATTAATTAAAATGTGATTAGATTATCTCTATATCAACATTATAACAAACTCAGTTATAGTTTTTAAATGCAATGTGCAGTTAATCGATATGTTTTAATAGTATGTAGTGCGTAAATTAACCGCTCTATGGCACAATTTTTGACGTGTTTCAATGTATGATCAACCAAGAATGTTTATATCTTCAAATCAAATCTAATTTGTATATTAAGCTAATGTCTGGAAAGTGAGTGGAAAGTGAAGTACGTAATTTTTGAAGTTCTCGAATGTTGTAAATTTTGATGCACCATTTTACTACTACGATTTTTTTTATATGTTCGATCTTATTATTCTGACGTCCTAGAAAGTTCGGATCTTCAGCGAAGTTGTCAAGAAGTCCTCGGCTCTCAAGTCGTGGAAATTGTGTAGGTAATTAAACAGCTACGTGGCGTTTACATTTAAATATAGGATTTTGTACATGTCTTAGAGGTTGCTATTTATTATGTATGACCATGGAATTCTTCCAGGGATTAGTTCAAGAGATATTATAAGTATTTGTCTAGTAGTTCTTCCAAGAATTTCATTAGAAATTCTTCCACAGATCCTGCAGGCAAATATTCAAATATTTCTCCAAAAGCTCTAAAAGAGATTTCTTGTGGGGTTGATATAGAAACTGTGGGTAAACATTTCTTCAGCAATTTCTTCAAGGATTTCTTTAACAAGTCCTCCGATGATTTCTACAAGAAATGCCCTAAAGATTCCTTCGGCAATTCCGTCAAGCATTTTTGTAGAAATTCCTCTAATAATTCTTTCCGAAAATTTTTCCAAGGATTCCTACAGAAATTTCTGCATCAACTTTTTCAGAAATTCTTCCACGTATTCTTCTGGGTAATCGTCTAAGGAATCCATGAACAATTGCTCCGCGATTTTTTTTTTTTCAGGGATTCCACCTGAATTTCCCCAAAAGAATTCTCCAATGTCCTAAGGATTCGTTGAAAAAATATTTATCCTTTGAGAATTCCTCCAGTTATTCCATTTCTTTAAGGAATTCTTAACAAACTCCTCCAACGAATCAGGAATTCCTCCAAGGAATTTTCTCTTAAATTAGCAACTTTTACATTAAGATTTTTTTTCAGAAATCATAAGAGAGATTTATTCAACTATATCTTAATGCATGGGTTCCCAAATTTTCAGGGGCGCGACCCCCTTTGGCCAGCAGACGTACTTTTCGCGACCCATCATAGAAATTCTCTCATTTGTTGTCTCTCTCTCTCTCTCTCTCTCTTCTTGGCGTAACGTCCTCATTGGGACAAAGCCTGCTTCTCAGCTTAGTGTTCTATGAGCACTTCCACAGTTATTAACTGAGAGCTTCCTCTGCCAATGACCATTTTGCATGCGTATATCGTGTGGCAGGCACGAAGATACTCTATGCCCAAGGAAGTCAAGGAAATTTCCATTACGAAAAGATCCTGGACCGACCGGGAATCGAACCCGTCACCCTCAGCATGGTCATGCTGAATACCCGTGCGTTTACCGCCTCGGCTATATGGGCCCTCCTCATTTGTTGTCTGTTACAGTCAAATATTCGACTGTTCCTCGCGACCCCCTGGATGAAGGCCGGTGACCCCCCCTGGGAAGTCGCGACCCACAGTTTGAGCAACCATGCCTTAATGGATCCTCTTAAATATTTATCCTAGTATTCATTCAAATATTTATCCCAGAAGTTCTTTAAAAATTGCTCATAGAGTACCCTTAGAAATTTCTCAAAGGTTTCTGCAGAAATTCCACCTTGACTTTCTTGTGCGTCTTCGTGCCTGACGATATGAAAATATAAAATTATCGTTTGAAAAGAAGACTTCTGATTAATAACTGCGGCTAATAAAACACAAAGCTGAAAAATAAGTTTTGTCTCAGTTAGGATGTTATGCCAATTTCTTTAGAAATTCTTACACTCGACTTATTTTGATACTCCACTCAGGGAACTTTAGAAACTTTCTCAAGGATTCTTTCTGAAATTTTCGCATGTTTTTATTCAAGGCTTCCCCTAACGTTTACGTAAGAAATGCCTCCAGTCGGTGGCTACTTTGGCTTCGGCAACTTCTTCAAGGGTTATTTCAGGAACTCCTCCAAAGAATTATTGAGAAACTCCTCCATGGATTTCCTCAGGAACTCCTATAAGGATCCTTTTTGAAACCTACCCAAGAATTTGTTTTAGAAATTCTTCCAAAAATTCCTTCGAACAGTTTTTGGATTATAATATTCTCATGGATTCTTTTGAAAATTTCTCCAAGTATTTCTTTAAAAAATCCGTTGGCAGGATTGCACCAATAATTTCTTCAAGTTTTCCTCCAAAAACTATTCAAAGGCTTCTGTCAAAGTTCCTTCGAGGATTTTGTATGAACAAGTGATAAATAATTGATTTAAGGGCCACCCTAGCAAGTGGTTACTCATTCTCTGTTGTGTTAATAATCACTACAATTAACTACAGCTTTTTGCCGCATAGATCATCTGTGGATATCCTGCTACCAAACGAAATGGTTATATTAAATAGTGAGCAAGTCAGAAATTACACTACCGCTGTTATCGGTATTCCGTGCGACCAAATGGAGTGTAGTTGTTCTGTTCGAGTAAATAGAGTGTTTAGTTCAACCGCGAATCGAGGTGTTTTCTGTAGTGACCGATAACCCACGGACTTTCCGAACGCTGTATGCTGTATTCAAGATTTTTTCCATGAATTCCTTTACAGACTCCATCGAGAATTACACCAAATACTCATGCTGCAATTCCTTTTTACTATTCTTTCAAAAAATCCATCATGAATTCATTCAAGGGTACAGGGGGTGGCCAAAATGTTTGGAATAGGCAACTTTTTTTTCTCTCACAAAAAAGTTCAAATTGCTGTACCTTTTCATAGAGTGCATCAAAAATTTCTAAAATTTTGACTGTTTATCAACCTACCTGCATCATTGGTACTAATTTGAGCTCGATTGGGTAATCATTCGCAAAGCTAGAATTCTTCTCCAATCTTGTAAAACACTATTTTTTAGACAACTAATTTTTGAGCTGTCATATCTCGGAGACTAGTGAACCGAATTGCATGAAATTTTGAACGTTTATCTACAATATATTAATGCTTGAAAATTCTTTAAAACATAAGTACTTTTCAAACGTTGAAAAAAATATGATGGATTAACACTTTTAGGATCTTTCTCGATAAAATGTAAATTTTTACAAATATGTCATTAAATTTTATTTTTGATATCCAAAGATTTTCTACTTCTGTTCTTAAGATACAGTGTATCAAACAATTATCCGTACAGTAATTTTTTGGTCAAAATAATTTTTCATTCAAATATTTATAACTTTTTATACGTCAATCAAAAATGCTGAAATTTTGACCAATCATAAACCATATATTGAAGCTCCATTAGTAAAATTTTGAGCGAGATCGAATAAGTTTTCTGAAAGTTATAGAACTTTTAGTAAAACTTATAAGATTTTTGAACACATTTTTAAAACATTATATCTCAATATATAGTAGATGGAACTTTTTGAATCTCTTTTGTGTTACAGCTTATACCTAATGCTTTCATATGCAGCTTCGTTTGAGGTTTTATATTCACTATAAAAAATATAAAAAATCTGCATATGTTTAGAGTATTATTTGGAAATTTATCATATTTTGATCGATAAAAGTGCAAAGTGTTTTCAACTTTTTTGAACTCTCCTAATGTAATATTTTTATACAGGATCTACTAAACTACATATGAAGAGTAGGTCCTATGCATTTTTCGTTCAGTTAATGCACTTTTATTGGTGGAAAACGTTTGGCAGATGATATGTGCAAAATATGGTAATTTTTTAAATATCGTCAACTACACAAGCAAATTTGTCATTTTTTGTAGTGAATATAAAACCGCAAACGTAGCTGCATACAAAAGCCTTAGGTTTAAGCTGTAACACAAAAAAAAAAATCAAAAAGTTTCATCGAGTACATTTTGAGATATAATGTTTTAAAAATGTGTTCAAAAATATTATAAGTTTTACTAAAAGCTCTATAACTTTCAGAAAACTTATTCGATCTCGCTCAAAATTTTACCAATGATTTATAATTGGTCAAAGTTTCAGCGTTTTTGATTAACGCATAAAAAAGTTATAAACATTTGAATGAAAAATTATTTAGACAAAAAAAATGCTGTACGGACAATTGTTTGAAACACTGTATCTAGGGTTTCGAACTACTTCGGCACCCGCGTCAATTTCCGGCACCTCACAGCAAAACAAATCAAAATATCACCTTCCGCATATTTTCCAAACGCCCTTCCGTAGGTAATCGTGTCCCGCAACCTTTTCGCAACGGAATCCACAGTCAATGAGCTACACTTTCACTCTGAAGCCGCACAAGTGCTCACAACAAATATTACTCGCAGACGGGTGCACTTCGGCAGCACAAAGATGGGTGCCCAAGTGATTTTCCATTTGATTTTGCTGGAAGTTTGGCACTGATGCCGAGAATTGATGCTGGACTAGGTGCAGTAAACTCGTTCAAAATCAACTTTCCGGCAGAAAATCTTCACAACAATCACTGTTAACAACAAGTTCAATCAATAAGGTATCTGATTCAGACGGAAGAAGTGGTTGAAAACAGTCGTTTCGTTGTAAATTTAGGTTCTAAATAATTTTGTTTACATGTTGTGCCGGGAATAGGGCAAAAAACCCTATAATAAGATATATTGGAGCCCATTTAGATTAAAAGAAGAACATATTTAGTATTTTTTGTGTGGTGTTGTAAATTTGACTCATTTTCCTCTATATGGGTGAAAATGTCAAATCATCATATTTTTTTTTCATCGTTTGAAAAGTACCTATGTTTTGAAAAATTTTCAAGCATTAATATATTCAACATTGATAGTCGCTCAAAATTTCATTCAATTCGGTTCACTGGTCTTCGAGATATGACAGTTCAAAAATTAGTTGTCTAAAAAATAGTGTTTTACGAGAACGGTTCTAGCTTCACGAAAGATTGACAAATCGAGCTAAAATTTGTACCAATGATGCACATATAGGGTATTGTACCATTTGGGCAGGTGTACCTATTTTGGGCACTTGTCGCTATAACTAAGTCAATTTCAAACCGATTGATTTGAATTTTTGTACAGAGTTAGATATTGTACGTGCCTAACTCTATACAACATTTCAAATCAATCGGTTTGAAATTGACTTAGTTATAGCGGCAAGTGCCCAAAATAGGTGCACCTGCCCAAATGGTACAAGACCCTAATAGGTTGATAAACAGTCAAAATTTGAGAATTGTTGATGCACTCTATGAAAAGTTACAGCAAGTTGAACGTGAGTTGTTTGTGAGAGAAAAAAAAGTTGCGTATCCCAAACATTTTGGCCACTCTCTGTATTTCTGCAAGAATTCGCAGTACGAAACTGCCCAAGTAACATAATTTTCCATTCAAATACATAGACTATAAGGGGCTCTTGCACCATCATCAAACCAAAATAAAAGTCATTTGGTTTTATGACGGTTCTCAGCAAGTCTATATATACAGGAGCTAGCAATACAAAGAGCCATTTGAGCGAATATCGTCCTTCACTTTAAGTGTTGCAATGGTTTCACAGATACAAAAAGACGAGTTTCTGTTCTAGGTTGATGGCGACCTAGGTAGATTCAAATCCGTGCAGTTTTTATGTACTATGTGAAGGACTTTTTTGATGCCAATGACTTTTTACGAAAAATAAAATATCACTCTAAAATGAAATATCCAAAAATGAGTTAATTTTACCCTTTTTAATGTTTACCCTTCTTCTTCTTCTTCTTCTTCTTCTTCTTTTTCTTCTTCTTCTTCTTTATGGCTCGACGTTCGCATTGGAACTTGGCCTGCTTCTCTTCAACTTAGTGTTCTTCGAGTACTTCCACAGTTATTAATTAAAGGGCTTTCTTTGCCTGCCATCGCATGAATTTGTACATTGTGAGGCAGGTACAAAGATACATTATGCCCAGGGAGTCGAGAAAATTTTCCCGACTAGAACGGGAATTGAACCCGCCGTCTCCGGATTGGCAATACATAGCCATAACCTTTGGGCTATCTCGAGACCCTTAATGTTAATGTTCACCCATTATATTTATAACTGGTTTATAACAGCATGTGATATAATTTTGTTTACCTTTCTTGATTTTTTATATTTCATTTTGATATTACTTTGTTAAAATTGTATCAAGACTGGTTATAATTGTGATATCGATAGGCCAATTATTGTTATAATTTTTGTTATTTTAACACCTAATCGGCGAATTTTATAACACATGATTTTTTCTTTAAAACAATAATCCAACCGGTTATAATTTTGTTATTCATTTCTGATCGGGAACATTGAGGCGAATCCTTTAAAATTTATTGATGCAAATTCCAAACTAGTTCTAGGGACTGTACCTCCCCCTGCTTACGTGAATGCCTTGCGGGGGAGCTTCTTCCCTGCCATCGCGCATCGTATGGCGTCGTCTTCGGGCCGGTATGTTTTGGTGCCATTGCGACGATCTCACCGCTCTCTCTCGCTCGCTGTTGCAAGTCGCTATCTCCGCGACTACTATGAAGTCGCTCTCGCGCGGCAATTCCATCGCGTGCGCTCTGGGGCAGCTTCTATATTGTTTTCGTTCATAGCCGTGGTGCTGCAACGACGTCGTCGACGACGGGTAAATTTGCAATTCTCGTCTACCTTGTTCAAAGTCAACTCCCGTCCGTCGTTGTTGGTAGCAGAAGCGGCAGCAGCAGCACCAGCAACAGAGGAACCAGAGTCACAGTCAGTCCATTTCCAGCCGGTTCGCTAAACGGTTGCAGTTCGGTCGGTCGGCCGGTCGTTTTGGTCCATTTCGGCGTCAATCTTCATCTCAAGTCCTATCTCAAAAGGGGTTTTGGGATTTGTCAGTGTGCAACAAGAAGGAAGTGATCGCTGGGGGTTGATCAATGATCCTAAGCGTTCCACGAGAATAAGGATTACTGAATAGTAGTCAATGTCGCGAAAAACCAGCAAATTTGGCGCATCGCGTGAGCCGTAGAAGATTGTACTCGCCCAAATGTGCATCAAACAGCATGAAGTGAAAAAGCCGATGAATGGAAGATGCAAAGTGGAAAATTGAAAATTTCGCGCTGACTGGTTTTCACTATCACTGGAAACAGTGTGCAAGTGCGCTCGCGGTGCAACAGCAAACGGTGTGAACAAGAAGACCAACAAGAAAAGATAATCATACAGAGAAGAGAAAAAATCGAGGGAAAATAGTGTAGTTTTTTTTTATCAGTATCATATCGTTCCCCAATGTGGGGTGTTATATCGTGGTTGATGCTGCTCAGTGCCATTTAGGTTGGTGGAGTATGCGAAAATTTCGCTTTCATCTGCACTGTGCAGGCTTGGTTGGTTGGCCGAGCAATAATTGTGGTGTGACGGTTATTGCGGTTTCGGCGGTGCAACTTGCGAGGAGATTCTGCAGTTAGTGCGCGGTGATGGTTTTGAGTCTGGTGCATATTGTCGCGTGAAGCATTAGGTGTTGCTGAAGAATATAGAAATAAGAGTAAATATTTTTGTTTTACAATACATGATGGGAATACATAATTGAAACAACGGTTAACTAGCTTATATTTATACAAACAAAATAGTCAACTATACCGAAATTTTGGGCATGTATGCAACACTGCTGAATCGTTGAATTGATTTTTTTTCGGATCCGTAAAGCGTTTGTTTTTCTTGTACATTTTTTGAAAAAAGTATTGTCGGAAATTCACATTCATTTTAACCCGGGGACTTGGTCTTCGGAGTGGTAATCACGTGCCTTGAACACGACATCAGGTCTACTCCATTGACAGGGTGTCTACTACCTGGAAAAACCTGGGAATACTCAGGGAATTATATTTACCAGGGGAAAACTTGGAATACCCAGGGAATATCTTGAAATCTCTGGGAAGTTTTGTATCGATAGAAAAAACAACATTGGAAAATAGAACCCAAGTAACAATTTTAATTTTATCAAAGTTTTTTAGCGATTCAAAAATCCTAAACATAAAACAATTGATGCCGACTTGAAAATGCTCTCGAGTTCTTGTATGCCTCAATAAGCCCACATTCTGGCTAGTTAGCCCAGTCTTATTAGGGTCTACAGGACTTCGTATGCAAACCGACATAGGATTTCGGGTTGTATCATAGTTTTATCAATCTTCTAAATAAAACCATCTTCTGACTTGTCAAATAATTGTTTTGATTATTTTTCACTTTCAATGTTCAATCGTCAGAATAAATTATGCTTGGTTGTTTATCCAGCCATCAATTGGAAAGATGCAGATATGGAATTCAGATTTGTTTTCCTATTTAATACGTGTCAGGAGACATGGCACGGAAAATTTGTGGTGAATGTGAATGTGATAATGACAAAAACTAAGTGCGCCACACAAACTAAGCATAATTTGGAAGTTAAATGCATTTAATTTACTCGGTGGAATTGGGTGCAAAAAAGGGTTTTTCAACACAGCGGAGTTTAAAAGACATTATGTAATTTTTCTGACAAAATAAAATGACGGAAACGTGTTGTATGGTTTAATTTGATCTTAAGCTGTACGTGAAATCATAAAATTGAGTATTAATTTTTCTGTATTTACATGAATTATCCCGGCTAGGCGACACATTTTTCTGATAAAACTCTGTGTTCCTGATGATTCCTCCAATAGGGCTAACCCTCCTGAGGTAGTCATAACTGAGCTCATGATAGAACTAGCTGTTTTATCACAGCATTTTTTTGGTTTATGTTACAGCCACGAAATCTTTTGTTGGTTTTATGCATTGCCTCACAGTTTTGTGTATTTGTTTACAAAAAAAAAATCTCTCCGACAACAACCGCAAATGCAAGTTTTATTGAAATGGTATATAATAAGTGATAAAACCAATTCATGTCTACTTGCGAGTCTTTAATTGAAGATGTTTATAGCAGAAGTTATATGATAGTTTTATGGAACGCCAAAGGTTCAAAGTAAAAAACTACCACATAAAACTAATTTAAAACAACTAGCTTTTTGACATGCTCGTATAAAACCAGGATAAAACATGAATAAACCTTCAAGGCATGCTGATTGTTACTTGGGAAGAATGGTCCACAGAGTTTATTACATAACTGATATGAGTGAAAGTTTTTGAATATGTGGTGTTAGTGAATCCATCTAGAAATTTTGCTACAAGAATCATATTCAGATATTCCGTTGGGGTAAAAAAAATCGTGGAGAAATATCAAAAGAAAACCAAGTGAAATCTCGCGAAAAAATCCGCGATTTCCGGAAGAAAATATTTAGGAAATTCAAGGAGGAAACGCTGGAAAACTTTTCACAAAATGTCATTTGGAATTCAGGAAACAACTTTTTTATAAAATTCAGGAAAATCATAGAATAATTTTGTAATTTATTTTTTCAAATATCTCCTAGGGAGCATCCATAAATGACATAACAATTTTGGCCGATTTTTGACACCCTCTTTCCCATGGTAACCTGTTCTCCCATATCAAAACATCCCAACCAAAACATGGTTTATAGCATAATTAGAGACTCCCCCTTTCTGAAATGCTACGTAAAACGTCAAACTGGGCCGAAATTCAAATTTTCGTGAATTGTGGTGCCCGGGAACCCACTGATTTGTTTAAAAAAAAATCTTTTTGAAATTGATTTCAGGTATCAAAATGAAGTTCTAAAAACCAGAGTTGCTCAGAAAACGGTACTCATTCGTGTAAAATTTAAAAAGTCATTTTTTTTCAAAATTTTCCAACACAATTCTTGGTTTAGTAATAATGATGTTGCAAAAGTGTACAACATTTAGAAATTCATTCAGGTGACTTATATTCTTATAGGGAATCGCGCCACTTGGGCGGTGGCTTCTATATTCGTCTGTTTTCCACTATAACTCAATCAAATTTGAACCAATTGACACAACTTTTGGAACGTGGTGAGATAGATATAATATCTACCCGTTTACAACATTTCAAGTCAATTGCTTCAGAATTGACTGAGTTATAGTGGAAAACAGACGAATATAGAAGCCACCGCCCAAGTGGCGCGATACCCTATATTAAAATGCAGTGGCAAAAGTTTGGGGTCACCTCAAAAACATGGAAATGTTTTTCGATCATATCTCAGCCATCTTTCATTTACTCCACCCGTTCTTAGACTCTACCGAAAATAAAAAGTTAGATCAGATTTGAAGGTACTTATCACAAATTTCATATGAAATTTTTGGTACAAAAAGTTTACCTAAACTTACATATTTTTCCTGAATCTGTACGAACATTTGTTTTCCGTGTAATTCAAAATTGGGTCGACCAACTTGCATAAGAATCCTATTTCTATCCTCTTTGAGAGCCATTCATTAGATTTTAGCGGAAAAATTCATAGCATAATTTAAATAATCGAGTTAGATTTACAAGTCACCGTGCAAAAGTTTGGGGTCACCCCTTAGTACGCTGCATCGTGCAATGGTTTGGGGTTACCTATCAAATGAAATCTGAGTCGGATTTTTATTCAAATCGTCATTTTTTGGCACAACTCCATTTCCTGTTTTAGTAGTTGAAAGGCAAGACACATAAATGGTAACAACACCAAGTTGAAAAGATGCAGTCCAAGATACAAGAAATAAGACGATAAAAAAGATTTGAAAACTTTTGCACGATGACTTGTAAACCTAAATCGATAATTTAAAGTATGTTATGATTTTTTCCGCTAAAATCTGATAAATGGCATTCAAAGAGAATAGAAATAGGATTCTAATGCAACTTCCATTTCAAAATTTGGTCGACCCAATTTTTAATTACACGGAAAACAGGTTTAGGAAAAACATGTAAGTTTAGGCAAAGTTTTTATACTAAAACTATTATAAGAAATTTGTGAATAGTACCTACGAAACAAATCTATCTCTTAATCTTTCGATAGAGTCTAAGAACGAGTGAATTAAATGAAAGATGACTGAGACATGACCGAAAAACATTTCCATGTTTTTGAGGGGGTGAGCACAAAACTTTTGCACGGGAGTGTACGTGTGGCCACGCATAACTTGCGAACGGAACGTCCGATTTGGGCCGTCTTAGTTTTTTTCTGTTAGTTTTCACCCAAAACAAACATGGAAAAATTGTTAAAAAATGTTTCGTTAATTCCGTGTTTAAATTTCAAGCCTTGTTGGCTGAACTTCCAGATTTTTTTTTTTAATTTCCGGTGGTATTTTTAAGAAAGTTTCTATAGTTATGAATGGCTTACGATTTTTTTTTTAGTTTCATAGGTTTTTTTTTAAATTTTTTGTAAAAATTTCCCAGACAATTTATTTGAAAAATTTTGTTGGAGTTCCTTTGGTTTTTTTCGGCAATTTATTTGATAATGGATTATGGAAAATGGATTGATCAGCAGGAGTAAATTATCATTTATCATCATCATCATTTGAGAACTTATATACACAAATACTTCGGCTATTATTTTGAGAAATTATCAGACAATTCTCTTAGGGAACAACTCTTTAGAAATTACTTCGCAAATTGCCAAGCTGCAATGCTGTTGTTGTCTTTTCTATTTTTTCGGCGATTTATTTGGAGTCTGTTCCGGTAATGGCGATCATTTCCTTCGGTTCTCACCCAGTTTCTTTGATAATGCTCACTACAAAATGTTTGTTTTAATTTGGCAATATTTTTGCTACTTCTTTCAAAATATTCAAAATTCAAAAATTCCTTTGAGATTTTATCAGATAAATACTTTATTATTTCCTCCGGCAATTTCGTTTTGATTTCTTTCTGCCCTTCCTTGTATAATTCTCTGATTTTTTTTTATTTCCTATTTTAAATTTCTTTGGAAATAGTTTGGCCTATTCCTTTACGATTTTCTATGATGTATTTTTTTATTTCAATTTTTATTAATGCTTTCGAAAGTACTATTGGAAACTGGATAATTGGATACTTCTTTTGTAAATCACTTTGGGATGTCCATCGGCAATTCCTCTGAGATTCCCTTTGGCAAATCATTAAGAAAGTCCTTCGGTTATTTCTTAAGGGCTCCTTCCTTTGTGATAATTTGGAAAATTTTGTAGGAACATCTCTGGCATTTTGTTTTTTTTTTATTTGATATAAATATCTAATCAATTTTCCAAGGTAACAACAGACAGAATGCCGAAAGGAATTTCCTGAAGAATTACTGGAAAAATTTCCAAAACATGCCAAAATAGTTTTCAAACGAATTGACTAGGGAACTTTTGAAGTAGGGAATCGCTCCACTTGGGCGGTGGCTTCTATATTCGTCTGTTTTCCACTATAACTCAGTCAAATTTGAACCAATTGACACAACTTTTGGAATGTGGTGAGATAGGGATAGTATCTACCCGTGTACAACATTTCAAGTCAATTGGTTCAAAACTGACTGAGTTATAGTGGGAAACAGACGAATATAGAAGCCACCGCCCAAGTGGCGCGATACCCTATCTAACGAATAAATTTATAAAGGAATTATCGGGAAAATTATCAAATTAATTGCTAAATAAATTCCCATAGGAATTGCGAACTCCCAAGCAAATTATTAAAGGAAATAGTAAAGAAAATCTTGTATGTATCCTTACTTGCAAAGCAATTGCCTAAAGAGTTTCAACAAAAATGCCGTTTTTTTTTCAAAAATGAATTCTTAAAATTACTGCTAAAGAAGTTTTCTATAGAGCTGTCGAACCAAATTCTAAAGATATTACTGAAGTAAAATTAATAATAAGGAAGAAATTCCATCATTAGGACATTGCCAGAAAATTTCACATGGAATTTGCAAATCAATTTTTTAAGAAAACAAAAGCTGAGAACAAAGTGCTCAATCGATTGCCGTAGTAATTTGCAAGAAAATTCCAGAAGAGGAAAACATTTTCAAAGGATTTGTAAAAAAATACAATTGATTGATTGATTTGTCTTTATTTAAGAGACTTTCAGCCCTTGGCTGGTTTGGCTCTAAAAAAATACAAGAAATCGGAGAAAATTGGGTCGATTTTGAAACTCCATACATTTTTTTATACAAAAAATTGACCTCCGACCATCCATTGTATAAGAAAAAATAACTTGGGGAAAATCGATAAAACTTACGAAACTCCGTCCACTGATTGGCAACATGCACCGATAGAATGTATTTTTTTAAATTCTGAAAACAGAGAATACCAGATGAATTTATGGAAGAGTAACACTCTCCAGTAACAGACAACTGTTGTCTGTTGTGTATCATGTGTACTCATGAAGAAAAGGCTGACGTAGGTTTTATTCTTCAACCACTCAACCTAATTTACAGCTCTTTTGTCCACTAGGGTACTGCATAAGCAATTCCAATTGGCGGCTGCACTTACACTTTGTACAGCGCTTAAATGTATTTCATTCTAATTGTGCTTTATCGAACTGGTTGCCGTTGCGCTGCATTCACTTTCTACCCTGTCCATGGGTAGAATGATGAGCACGAGAGGGTGTTGATGTCCGATTGAGGGTCCATTATGAGTTGTCGTTAGCCGATGTTCAAGTTTCCGGGTCCGTTAGAGCATATGCTCAGAAGAGGGTCTGGTGTTAGCTGCTCTCGGGGGGAAGAACAACTGACGAAATTGCAAGTGCCGGGGCTGGGATCGAACCCACGACCATTCACTTAAATGTGAAGTGAACGTGTAGCCACTACGCTACGGGTCCCGGCTTTGACGAAGGTTGCCTTAGTTATTTCTGATAGATTCTGGGTATCTTGTTGAGAGAATACTTAGAAAAATTCCATCCGGCAATTTTTGAAAATTTACCTCGACAACACAGATATTTTCTAAAAGTATTACAAGAGATTCCTTGAAAAAGTATCTTACAAATACTCGGAAAAACTTCTTGAAAAGAATCTTGCTGAGGTTATAGGTATGGAAGCTTATATGTGGTAACAATGCATTTTTTTGAAATTTCGGACTTTGTTTACTGCTGGAAATTTACCCTCTACATACAATTTGATGCATTGAATTTTAAATCCGCGTCAGTATTCATCAGCAAAAGCAAGCCAAAGTCAACTATTGAAGTCGCTTTCTATTTAATGGCTTATTTGTTACTAAAATTCAAATATTTTAATTTGTTGAAGTACTAGATTTTGAACAGCTATAGCTAATAGCTAACATCAATTTGTTTGGAAAGTTGTATATAAAGACAAGATGGGATGTAAAAATTCTCAGTAAGTCGAGTCTTTCGCCTTTTTCATTCCAGAAACATAACAAACACAACTATGTAAATCAAAAGTAAAAAAAAAACACAACCCAGCTCTCGACATTGACTGCCCGCCGAAACCAACGACACAAACGGTGCAATAAAAATTAAAACTGATGTGCAACTGCAAACAACAGTCGAGTCGAACCGATTTTTGCTGACTCTGCTCACGCGAGTAGAATAAAGAGGAAAGTGACACATTTATCTGGTCTGCGCGCTCACATTACATTTCACACATTGCATTGTGCATGTGTGCTGCTGCTGCTCATTTGAATGTCGCTAAATGCCTTCCAGAGATTTCGCTCGCATTCAAACTGCACCGACAGCTATAAAAATCCGCCTGGGTCCGAACTTTTGTACAAGTACAAAGGAAAACATTACCCGCCTTAATGATGGCGCATTAATTTGCCCAAATTCTGTGAAGCGGTCGCGAATAGTTGTGAAACAAGCAAAAGGCAGCGATGGTGAATCAACAACAACAACAACAATCTCTACAATCAGCAAAACAGAACAAAAAGTCTTGTGTGACGCGCGCTTCACCCAATTAGTTTGCATTCGGGTATGTAAAAAAAATGCCATCGTCGGTGCCTTGATCGTTTCCATGTGTGTCAGGTTGGTTGGTCCGGTTCGGAAGACGCCACGATGCGACGTGGCTTGATACTTGGCGTCCAAAATTGTATGCAAAATTAAATCAAAATCGCGGTTATGTTTTTTTAGCAGTCGCTAAGGTAAACAATTTTGTTTTGGTTGCTTTGGTGGTCTTTTGGCACGCTTATTAGTGTCAATCTTTTTAATTGAACGCAACCACCGGTCCAAAAGAATAGACATGAGGAATCACCTTAATTTAGGAATATTATCTCAAGAGAGGTAATTTAGGGTTTTGTCACTAATTTTATATCTTCTTCTGCCTTTTCTGGCACTTTTTTCCTGCATCCTGTCAAGCATTTACAAACTGTTTTCAATATTTATGTAGTTATAATTATCGCAAAAATACCCTCAAGTAACTTACATTGAAATATTCAAAATATTTTGGCTAATTCAATAATAATATCACTAGTTTACAAAATAAAACGAAAGTCGTGAACTTCTGTCAACGACCAAGATTTTTGAAGCACAATTCAGCGCTGATTTCGAAACCGTGCTTCAATAAATTTTAAGTTGAACATTTTTTGAGTTTTAGCTCAATATCGAGTTTTGCAACTTTTTGAAATATAGAATTTACTAAAATTCAAATATGTATCTTGCGTTCTGTTCAACCGATTTCAAATCTTTTTTCATAAATTAAAAGCTGAATATAATATCATTCGATTATCTGAACGCAGGTTTTGCTTCAAATTGATGAAATTCAAGGTATTGGCGAGTTTTAGGGACAATGTTCTTAAATTTTAGCAAAATTTCCAAAAATATTTGAAGAATTTTTTTTTTCAATAAGAAAAAAAAAACAATTTAAAAATTCTTTCTCAACGTTTATTTGACATATCATATGTAGGCGAGTTACAGTAAAAAATTCAGCTCAATCGGAGCATTGATTACGGACAATGATATGTGTGAAGTAAACGACTTTGCTTAAAATAGAATAAAAATCCATTTCAAATCATCAACCTTGTATGGAAAATCGAAAAAAAAATCCGCTCTACTGTAATTTTATTCCTTCGCGTTTTCGAACTCAGAGCATGATTCTGCACTAAAAACGATCATCAGCTTACCGAGTTCAAAAATGCTGTAAACAAGTGTATTCTATTCATTATTTACAAGATTTTTGCCTAGATGATGTTGAATACTGCTCCAAATCTTTCAGTTACTTCGAAAATTCCGTGGGCAAATCTTTTGCAGAAAATCAGCCAGGATTTGCAATTTATAAAAATAACATGCAATCATAAATTCTTTCGATAAAAAAAAACTTTCGAAACACAACAATTTTGTGGCAAGAAAAAATGCTGGATCAACACCAATATTTATGCTTTGAATTCTTTTCTTGCATTTTCGGAAACTTGATGCCTTCAGTAATTTCAACAATTTCTATTTAAATAAAATGACTTAAAAATTTCAGTACAAATGCCTGCAACATTTTCACCAGCAGGAAATGTCACGGTATTTCATGCAAAATTTTACATTTTCATAGCATTTTCCATCCCTGCTCATTGGCCCTGGGCTTGGATTATATCTTCCAGGAAGCTTTGAATTCAGGCATGTGGCCGATGTGCTTTGCAGTAATGATTGGAATAGCTGAATGTATAATCAATGGCAAACAATTCTGTAAAAATCAGATCTTCAATTCATCTGATATAGTTATACTGATCATGCTGCTGTATAGTACATCGAACATTTGTCGAAGTCATTTATGTGCCGGGAAAATATAATTCCAAGTTGGTGAGAATATTACAAACTGAGGGAGGGTAATAGGCCCAGTCAGACCCCTGAATGGGCAATGTGGGTTAGTGTATGGGAATGCCATTGAAGGTTTGTAATATTCTCCGAGGCTTTCGAAATCCAACAGGGCGCGTCCCCGGGTTGCGGATAGGGGGAAAGGGGAGATTTTTCGTATTTGTACTGTAATCAGCCAATGTGATATTATCTTCTATGGTGTTGTAGTGCGAATAATTGATCTCATTCTATGGGAATTCGAACCTTATAATGTATTGCTTATCAACTTCAATTTTCTATGCCTGACAAGGTTTTGAAGACAAACATGAGATGAGAGAATTGCCTAATAGGAAAGTCACATCAGCAAAGCTTTTACATATGCAAATGCTATCCATGGGGTCATGTCTAACATTTGGTATGTATGCCAATGACTGGTTCTTACCTAGCAGGGGTACTACAAGACCACGCAGACAATTTGATTAAAGGCTTCTTAATTGGGAATAATATATTTTCCAGAACTAAAGGGACATTTTTTCCGGGGTGACTGGCGAGTCGGAGAGTGTAGAAGTTTCCGTTTGTTGAACAAAATAAACAATCGGGCGCTTTTTCTTTCTATGACTTGTTTGGCATTTTGTGGATTATTGTTTTTTGGTTTTGGAAGGTATGCGATTCACTATTGAGCTTTAAAATTATTTTGCATCTCAATAGCATTGATATTTTCAAGTCTGTACCAACACCCTAATCCCACACCAAAATACCCTTTTCCTATCCCATGGCGTTTATGTGGTCAGCAAAGACTATTCAGCCATTACCCCTCCTTATCATCGGCTTTGGACTGACTTGCGCTCTCATTGCCCCACCAAATGCTGCAAAATGAAAATGAAAATGAAATTTTCCATCCCTGCTCATTGGAAAATTTCTTCAAAACAGAAACCCAAACAAAATTTCTAACTATTCGCTAAACATTTTTATACCAACTATGCATTTCCTTAAAGAAAACATAAAATTCTTATTAAAAGTACTTCAAAGATTTGAAAAAATAGGAAATCAGCCAAAAACTCAGCCACAATGTTTAAATAGTTATATTTCTAACGAATACATAATAAATTCACCTGAAATTTCAACAGCACAATTGTAAACATTTCAATTTTTCACAGGGTTTTCAATTGGAATCCTTCAATATTTTATCCGGCAATTACACAGATAAAGGAAAATTTTCTTCAAAACATTATATGAAAAGAATCCCTTCCAGGAATTCCAGAAGAGTTTCCTCTTAGTAAACGCAGTTTTCAAGCATTGCTCAACTTTTCTTGTTCTCGGCAAATATTTCATAGCAAATTTTCAGAAAAAAAATGTTGGTAATATAGAACTATCCTATTTTTTTAAGTGGAGTTCCTTAAAAAGATTTGAATACTTACGAATATAGCATAATCACATTTTAAAGGAATTTATTACTTAAATTCCTCTAGCGGTTTTTCCAGGAATAACTTCAGTATTTTTTTTCGGGAATTCCTATCTGAATTCCTATTTTTAAATAATTGATTCAGGGTTATGGCTTCGAGTCTGTTGCAATCAAAACCAGATTCTTATGCTTGCATCCGACGTTTTGGACATATTTATTGTGCCTTCTTTTAAGGAATTAACAATGTTCCGTTACATTGATAGGCAAAATAAAGTGCCCACCCCTTAATTTTTTGAATTTCTCTCATTTTTTTAGTTGAAATTCATGTAAGCATACTGGTTTTTTTCTAGAACTTCTTTTTAATATTCTTTTCAAGTTTTACTCACAGAACAATGATAAAAAAAGAGTTCGACTTAAAGAAAAAAATCAATTAGTATTAAAGAAAAAAAACAGTTACAAAAAAAAGTGCCCACTTCGAAAATCAATATGTTTTCGATAAGCTTCCATCGAAAGACCCCTCGATTGTTTATGTTTTGAGATTTTGACATGTTTTGAAGCAAACGGCTTGACCTAGTGCATTTGTTTAAGTGATCGCGTTTGATTAGGTTGAGAATGTAGTGGTTTCGAAAGCATTTCCCTTGTGTATCCGAAAATTGGTGGTTCGTGATGTGCAAAACGGTGAATCGCACCAGGCTGTCACTAGGAATTACAGCATTAGCAAGGTAGCGATTGGAAAAATTCTTCTGAAACAAAAAACATTCGGATCAGTGGTGGATTGTCCTGGTAGAGGCAGGAAACGCAAAACGGATACAAGAACGGACACTAAGATCATGCGCGAAGTGAAGAATAACCCGAAAGTTACTGTCCGTGAGATCCAGGAAACCCTTCAGCTATCAGTTTCTGGTCGAACTGTTCGTCACCGTCTTGTAGCACAGGGGCTCATTA
Organism: Aedes albopictus; assembly: GCF_035046485.1. NCBI lineage: Eukaryota > Metazoa > Arthropoda > Insecta > Diptera > Culicidae > Aedes > Aedes albopictus. The sequence continues at coordinate 98,303,019 of NC_085138.1, read as the reverse complement.
ACAAGTTTGCCCGAAAGCGCCCATTTAATAGCAAGGCAAACAAAGCCAAACGGCTCAAGTTTGCTATTGAGCATGCTGATAAGCCCGTTGAGTTCTGGAAAACAGTTCTCTGGACGGACGAATCAAAATTCGAGCTTTTCAATCGAAAGGGGCGGGTTTGTATGTGGTGCAGATCGGGTCACGAGCTTCAGGATCTCCACATCCAAGGCAAGGTGAAGCATGGAGGAGGAAATGTGATGGTCTGGGGATGTTTTTCTTGGAGTGGAGTGGGTAGTGCCGTGAAAATCGATGGGATAATGATTGCAGATTCCTACGGCGACATCCTGCGAGAAAATCTGGAGGTTTCGCTAATCCAGGCGGGCCTTGAAGAGAAGTTTGTATTTCAGCAGGACAACGACCCAGTATGCTAAGAAGACAAAGTTTTTCTTCCGGTCTTGCCGGATCAAACCGCTGGAATGGCCTCCACAAAGCCCGGACCTCAACCCCATCGCGAATTTTTAGACGATTCTAGGTGCCAGGGTTGACAAAACTGGCGTTACCAACAATTCCAACTATTTTGCACGCCTGGGAAGAGCTTGATCCACAGCACCTAAGGAGCCTGGTGGAGAGTACACCAAAGCGCCTGCGGCTGTTCCTGAAGGCCAAAGGAGGACACATAAACTATTGAAACGCTTTTATTTACTTAAATTTATTTTCCCGGGAGCCAAAATGAAGTGGGCACTTTTTTTTGTCACTGTTTTTTTTCTATAATACCAATGGATTTTTTTTCTTTGAGCCGAACTCTTTTTCAATCATTGTTCTATATCTAAAACTTGAAAAGATTATTAAAAAGAAGTTCTAGAAAAAAAAAACTGCAGGGTGTTTACTTTAACTTCAACCAAATAAATGAGAGAAATTCAAAAAATGATGGGGTGGGCACTTTATTTTGCCTATCAGTGTATATCGTTAAGGGCCTGCAGCATAGGCACCTTTGTCAACTGATGTTCCGATAATTCTCCCAGTTTATTCAACCCGTGGGCTGGATGGGCGGATTTTCGAAAATCGATCCGGCTCTCAGAAATGAGGTGCAGTAAGTGTGAAACAGACTACACCTCATAAATACGGAACATTGTTAATTCATAAGAAGAGGGAACAATAAATGTATCCGAAACGTCGGATGAAAGCATAGGAATTCGTTTTTATTTGCAACAGATTGGAAGCCATCAACCCGAATCAACATATCACAGTCGTATCTCTAAGAAAATGCATAATTTTATGCTAGAAGATGCAATATATTCAAGATATTTCATGTAAAAATCATGTTAGAAACCTTATGAAATGTATTCAGAAAACTTTTACAATTTTATGAACTGTAGCATTTGTTCAAGAAATCCTCTGAGAAAAATCTTAAATATTAAAAAAAAATCAAACGAGAAATTTTTTATTGGCAAACACTGTCATAAGAAGTTCACAAAACATGTTACAATATAGTTTCCACAGAAAAATCTTCCAGAAATTAAACAAATACACTACACCGTCTTCAGCCAGAGGTTGCACAGACCAATGTTGCAAATTTTCACCTTACAAGTGCTTATCACAAATTATCAAGTGTATTTTAATCGCTTATGATTGAACTGTGCACTGCTCATCGATGACCAGATGCAAAGAGGTGGCAAAACAAGCGTGATGTAGCTCGCAAACAATTTTGTACACACCTGACAGTGCCGCCCCTCGCGCGCCCGAACAGCCGAAGCTCACCGAATGGGTTGGTTGTAGAGGCTACGGCGCAAATGCTCGACACGCACACATATGTAACTATATTTGCTATATATTGCTTTGTAATGCAAAAGAGGGATTTTAACTGTGCGTTACGGGTTGGGTGACCCAGGTGACCGTGCGGCTCGGGCCGTGATGTATGCATAAGTGCGGTGTATTCGGGGCGTGCGTTGCCCTGTGGGTGCAGTTGGGGCCGGGTTGGAGTGGAGAGAGGCCTTTCTCCACCCTAGGTCGGTTTAGGTTGTACATGCGGGATAGCAGCGTTTGCCTTATTTGTGCCGTGTTTGCGGCCCGAGCTGCGTTGTCACTTGGGAAATGTTGTGCTCTGTAATCTTGATTTTGGTTTTGAGATGAAGCTATAGCTGAGTCGTGCCTCGAATTTGTTGGGCACAGGTCGAGGGAGCCGGTAGTGGTTTGCGCTGGTAGTTTGCTCGATTGGATATCCGCTGGTGGTGGCAAGCCGATCGACTTATCGGCGCTGCCTGTCATTTGGTTCTTGGGATTTTTGCATTTTGTCATTTCCTTAACGCGCCGGTCTAGCGCAGGGTGTCTACTACCTGGAAAAAACCTGGAAAACCTGGAATTATCAGGGAATTTTACTCGACCTGGAAAAATCCTGGAATTCTCAGGGAATTATGGTGGCAATCAGTGAATTTCTGTGTTTATCATTTTAATACAAATTTTTAGTTAGAAAGCCTCAAAGCGAATAAAAATTTCGGCTGCGCCGCAATTAACAACGCTCGTTAAATATTATTTATCAGATATTCTTTACTCTTGACGTTGAAACTAACTTGTAGTTTTTCCGCAGCAATATCCTATTTCGGAAAACTGAGTCGACATGCTTTTATTGTTAGGATTCTGAATTCTCAAATCTTTCAATTTATTGAAGCGTTAAATATTGGCATAGTGACTTAAATTGTATAGCCTATTTTTTTTATTTCCATTACATGAGCTTATTGTCTTGCAGAATTTATTGAAGTTTGTCTAACAAATATGCAATCGCCTGTAGATGTTGGAAAATACCTGAAGGAACTTAAAGATACATTTTGAGCGTAGTTCCTGAAACTGAGCGGAATTTGCTAGATGACTACTGAAAGAATTTTTAAATATTTTTCTGACTATTTCTGAAACGTTTTGAGAACAACTCATAAATGATTCTAAACATTGTTAGAAAGAATGTTCAGCTCTCTCTTTCCCATAGTTGACAACCAAAACTATTGAATTACAATTTTTTCTAATAATTTTGAAAGTAGTCCATCTGTAACAATATTTGTTCATATACTTTTGGTAAAAACGATGTTTGACGTGAAGTAATCGATCAAATTTGTTGTGGAGAATTCTGAAATATTCTGAAGGAATTAAGAAATTCCTCTAGTTGAATTTATGTATACATTTTTAAATTTTCAAGAGTAACTGGCAGTATTATTTGAAGTCAATTCTTTTCAAACTCTGAAAGGATTTTCTGTCTGAAGTCCTATAAAAATATCTAACATTGTTGCTATCAATTTCTATAAAAGGAGGAATCGCTTGAGAGAAGAGTATAATGAAATTCATGAAAAATACATACTTGAGTGAATCTTTTGCGAAACCAACGAAGATCTTCGTGCGCAATAATTGAAGCTATGCGTGAAGGGTTTCTTTGAGGATTTGTTTCAAAGCGTTAGCTGCAATTTTTAAAATTTCCGACAATATTTAAAAAAGTTTGCTCAGGAACTTAGGAAGATTTTCAGCTGGAACGGCGAAGCTTAACTTCTATAAAAATATAGTGTAATTTATTGTTGTTTTCCTTGCTAAATTCCTTCAGAAATTCATAAACAAAAATTTTATCAAATAATGCAGTAAATTCTCCTAAAGTATCGCCAGGATTGTAGGGTGGGGCGGGGCAAGATGGGTCGCGGGGCAAGATGGGTCAGTGCAATTTTCGGGCGCATTACTTATGTTTTGATTATGTTAATAATTTTGTTAGATGACCAGCATGAATATACAAAAGTTTGGGGCATTGATTAAAAAATTATTCACTCTCATTGGAAATAAAAAATAAAATGGTTTTTAGCCATTTTTCTTATGCGATACATTCCATATAATCTCCATATAAACGGCCGCGGGGCAAGATGGGTCACCTTCAATTTTGAACGTATTTCTGGAACATTCAAAAGTTCTTTATTTTTTATTACAAGACTATCTCATAAATGACTTCAATCAAGCGGAATGAACGCTCAAAATTATAACATAAAATTATGATAATTTTTTAACGAAAACATTGATTTTCAAGTCGCCTTAGGACCATTCAAATCGTAAAGTTTTTTATATTCCAAATAAATTTATAAAATGTTTACTAGTACCTCTTGTTTACTCAGTATGGATATGAAGCATATATGAATGCAGAACAAATCTTATATTTTGCCGTTTTTCGTTGAGAAAATGTGAATTACCTAAAAGGTGACCCATCTTGCCCCGCACTTTTTTCACGGCGCAAAATCTATCACTTTTGAAAACTGCTTGTTTAACATCATATTTTGTAATTAATGAACTTTTTATTGACTTTTAAGCATAGCTAACTAGTGTATTAAAGAGTAGCGGACGAATACAAACCAATACGATTTGTATTTACAAAGTTGTGGTGATCCATCCTTAGGTGACCCATCTTGCCCCGCCCCACCCTATTAAGAATTTCATCTGAAAATCATCTCGTCCTAAATGCTGGTGGAATGTTCTCCTTAAATGTCATTATAGTAGGAACTAGAAATTTCCCAAAAAGTTGCGTTTCCACGAATCTCTAGAAATCTGAAAACATGATTAATTTAGTCGATTTGCTAAACCTGGAATTATTTTCAAAAACCTGGAAAAATCCTGGAAATATCAGGGAATTTCATTTTTATAATTGAGTAGACACCCTGTAGCGGATACGGAGTTGTGGGTTCAAATCCACCAGGACATGATTTTTTTTCGCAAGTTTATCTGTCGATTTGCCAAATACTTAACTCACTGTGTCTTCTAATCGACTGTCTTGCTTTAAATCAATCACAGAAGTTATGTCAGAGATTCTTCACGAATTTCTCTAGATTATTTTTTACCAAATTACATACTTCAAGAGTTAATGCGTTTTTAAAGCTATTTTCAGCAACCCTTTCACAAAATTCACTCTATATCAGAACTTTCCGTTCCGCCTATATGCCCTGCCCATCAGTCTATGTTTCCAGCTCGAGCAAAATCAGCAATCGGAACTTCCAATTGAATTAAAGTAATTTGGCGTTCACATTATTCCATTCAGCAAACACGATCCGCAACAACTATCCCGTGTATTGATGTACACATGTGGTACTGCTGTAAAGGTATAATAAAACTAAAACCGCGAGAGAGGTTACGATTTTCAAGGTCGCCGTCGTCAATCAGCAGAAGTAGTAACAGCAGCACAGCACTATACCACGAACTACATACCTACATACATACCTGCCATCAGCCGTTGTTGTTGTTGTTGGTGCTGCTGCTGCGGTTCGGCTCACAAAGAAGAAAGGAACGAAACGAAGCAAAAAACAACAACAATGAAAGAGAGATCGCTTGGATCGCATGGACAACCACCCCCTTCCGCCCGCATCTGTTGCTCGATGCCGCCCCGTCGCGTCGGGGTGGTAAACCCCCGGCGGAGAAGATACACCGAATGGTAGTGGATCGCCGTATGTCTGTGTGCTGTTTTGTATGACAGAGGATTTATTCCAACCAAGAAGATCGAGGCGGCGTCGCGATCACGCTGAATTATTGCTGCGTGGAACGCGCAATACCTTTTGGAATGCGAATGAGACTCCAGATTTTTTGTTTGCTAAGGGAGCTACTTTATGACGACGCAGTATTTTTTTTAGGTACCGCGCACGGTGGAAGCGATGCAGTTGTTTTGATTTATACAAATATTTCTATAGTGCCTTATTGGCACTGAGTTTTAAAACATCCATGGTTTCGCCTCAACACCCCCATGACTCAACTCATTTGCTATTCAAATGAGCCGGCCGTTAATCTTCTAATCCCTTAGACGACAGCCCGACGCAAAATGCAAACCTATCAATGCAAAAATCCACTTGGCATTTTCATCCGTTGCTGGTAGATTGAGCGAGCGTTGTATTTCCATAAGGACTGTTTCGAAAAGGGTAAACAGCGAAACGAAACAGAAATCGGAATTTATACAAAGAATGTCATTTGGAACAATTTGGCTTTATGTACCTACTAAGAGACATCTTTCAAGGCCTAATTGGTCTAGAAGATTGAACCAATGGTCCATCCAAAACATAGGTTCCATGTAGCCGAAGCAATAAGCGTACGAGTATTCATGCAGAGGGTGCTTAGGTTCGATTCCAGGTCGGCTCAGTAAGCTTTCGTAATGAAAGCTTCCTTAACTTTATTGGACATACTGCATCTTCTCTTCGTATCTGCAACACCATATATTATAATACAAGGAAAATATCAGTTTCAATGCATGCGCTGTGGACGTGCGAAAAGAACACTCAGAAAAAGTGGAAGCATTTCTTCTGGCTTGGGATACTTTCGATAAATCTCTTGGAACTTCTCCAGAACTACTTTTACGTTTCCCCAACAAGTTCCTCCTGGGATTCCTCTAGGTTATCTCGTGCTATTCGATGAGAATTTTTCAGAGCCAGAGTTTCTAATCTATGGGATTTTTTTCAATTACTTCTCGGAATTATCCAGATGCCCTTTTTTAAATTTCTGCTGTAGTTTTTTTGAGGATTCCTTCAGGAATTCCACCATGAATCAGAATTCATTGGAAAAATCATTCTGGATTTTATCAAAAACATTCTCTTGAAAATGCTCCGATTCTTCAGAATTTTCTGCGTGAATTATTCTATGATTTTTTTTAAATCCTACAGAATTTCTTTCTGATACTCCTTCAGGATTCCCTTCTGCAGCTTCCTTTAAATTTCTTTAAAAACATTCTTCGATTTCATCAGGAGTTACTTCTGGGATTCTTCAAAGAGTTTCTTCTAGTGTTTATTGAGAAAATCCTCGAAGGAACTTTGAATAATTTTTGATGGATCTTCTGGAGGAATCTAACGAGAAACTCTGGAAAAAAATATCGGGAGGTACTGTAATAGTTAAAAGCTTCTCTATTTCGTCAAAAACTTCTGCGGAAATCCCAGGAAGAACACTCAGAAATCTTGAAAGACGTTTACTTCATTTTTGGCGATAATTTTGTATAGTTTTTGGAAAGTGTATAATTTTTAGAAAATTTGGGTTATTTTTTTTTAATTATAAACTTTCAGCAGTTTCTTTTGAAATTTCTTCAGAAGCCCCTTTTGGGAGCTTTTTTGGTGTTCCTTATAGAAATCTTCCAATTGTTGCTCCAGCCTGGGCTATCGTTCAACGAAAGATAGGCAGTATCCTGAATGGATGGCGACGACTTTCATTCGAGGATCTAATAAGACCTGTCCTCACCGGCGTCAACAGAACAACACGTGTGAAAATTTTGAAAGTATTCTGCGAATACATCTGTCATGTTATCGAGAGTAACAATCGAATTGATGTAGGTGCATTAGAATTTAAACTGAACATTGTTTGTTAAATCAAATGTAAATATGTATTTAAACAATAACTGACAAATAAAACGATATTGAATATTAAAAAAAAATAGATGTTTCTGGGAATCCTTCAGAAGTTCCTGCAGGTTTTCTACCAAGAAGTCTTCCAAAATTTCCTAGTGAGAGACAATCAGTATTGATAGGATTGCTTTAGCAGTTTCTTCTGAGAAGTTCCTAGATCGAATTCCTCTATCCCAGGCCAAGCTCCTGTTCCCTAAAGGAACCAACTGATAACATATTAAACTCTAGTATTCCCAAAAGAAATATCTGGAGGATTTTCTGAGGAGCAGCATAAATTCGTGCAGTGGACCATATCTACGAACAGAAATTGCAAGCGTTGATTGACTGTAGTAGGCTCTGTAAAATACGAAAGTTCCAAACTCCAGCACATTGTACAAACCTTACAATGCCCAACAACCGTAACATGAACTTCTCATTGGATTGCGAAGCACCATCTATGACAAAAACGATAAGACGCTATCGTAGATTCAATGGCGATTGAGATAAATAGTTTTGAACTTGAATGTTCCGTACTCCGACACATTTTGCACACCTTACCATGTCTACCATTCCTAAAAAGAATTGCTTGTGATTTCAATATACCGGATAAGCCGCAAGCGAAGATTAGATGTCGATTGTGATAGATTTCGTAGACCCTGAAAGTCCTGAGATTTAATATGTTTTGTGAACCTCATGATGTCTGATAATCCTAAAAAGACTTCTCGTTAGATTGCGGAGAATCATGGGTATTGGTTAACAATAACTGTGAACGTAGATGTAATGGCGATTGGGGTGATTCTAAAAAACTTGTACCATAAATAAAAATGATCAAATACCTCAAGCGTAGAACGGCATATCGGTAGATGCTATAGAGCTTGAAAGTTCTGAACTTCAGGACATTTTTCAAACCTCACAATGTCTGACAACCGTAAAAAGAACTTCTAGTTGTATTTCGAAGCATCATGGATAACAACAAAGATAAACAGCAAGCGTAGATTCAATGAAGGTAAAAGTAGATTTTGAAGATCTTAGTCCAGGAAATTTTACAAACCATATAGTGTCCGACAGCCATGAAAAAGGCTTCTCCTTGCATTCTGGAACACCCTGAACAACAGCAGAGGTAAGCAGCAAGCGTGAACTGAATTGCGATTGAGGTAGATTCTGTAGACCATAAAAGTTCCGAACTTTTTGACTTGAATGGGATGAATGGTGTTTGACGTAGATACTGTGGACTATTCAAGTCCTGAACTCCAGAACATTTGGAATATCTTACAATATTGTACAACTTGAAAAAGATTTTCTCGTAGCACTACGGAGTACCATGGATAAAAATGACCATGAACCGCATGAATAGATTCAATCTCGATTTGGTAGATTTTGTAGAACTAGAAAGTCTTGAACTTCAGGACATTTAGCAAACTGTACAATATCCGACTATCGAAAAAAGGCTTTTTAGTGTTTTTAGTGTTGGAGAGCACCATGTATATAAGAAGACCATAACTGCAAACCTAGATTGAATGCCAATTGTGGTAGAATTTGTAGAACTTGAAAGTTCTGCAATTCAGGACACTCAGCAAACATATAATATGCGACAACTGAAAAAAAATCTCGTTAGGTTGAGAAGCATCGTGGATATCTGAGAACAATAATTGCAGACGTAGATTTGATGGCGATTGAGGAAAACTCTGTAGAAATTGAAAGCCCTGAGCTCCAGGACATTTTGCATACTTTACAATGTCGTACAACCTCAGAAAGATTTTCTCGTGACATTTTGGAGTAGCATGGTAACAGCATCCGGTAAATAATTATCATGTATAGTGATTGCGGTAGTTTCTTTAGACTTTGAAAGTCCTGAACTCCAGGACATTTTGCGTACCTTACAATGTCGTACAACCTCAGAAAGATTTTCTCGTGACATTTTGGAGTACCATGGATAACAACAACCGGTAATTATCAACGAAGATTGCATAGTGATTGCGGTAGATTCTGTAGACCTTGAAATTCCTGAACTCCAGGACATTTTGCGTACCTTACAATGTCGTATAACCTCAGAAAGATTTTCTCGTAACATTTTGGAGTACCATGGATAACAATAACCGATAATTATCAAGGAAGATGGCATGGTGATTGCGGTAGATTCTGTAGACTTTGAAAGTCCTGAACTCCAGGACATTTTGCGTATCTTACAATGTCGTACAACCTCATCAAAAATTTCTCGTAACATTTCGGAGTGCCATGCATAAGATTGACCGATAATCACCAACGTAGATGGCATGGTGATTGCGGTAGATTCTGTAGACTTTGAAAGTCCTGAACTCCAGGACATTTTGCGTACCTTACAATGTCGCACAACCCCAGAAAGATTTTCTCATAACATTACGGAGTGCCATGGATAACAATGACCGATAATCACCAACGTAGATTGCATGATGATTGCGGTAGATTCTGTAGACCTTGAAAGTCCTTGCGTAACTTACAATGTCGTACAACGTCAGAAAGATTTTCTCGTGACATTTTGGAGTACCATGGATAACAACAACCGGTAATTATCAATGTATATTGTGCATAGTGATTGCGGTAGATTCTGTAGACCTTGAAAGTCCGGACCTCCAGGACAGTTACCTTACAATGTCGTACAACCTCAGAAAAATTTTCTCGTAACATTTCGGAGTGCCATGGATAACAATGACCAATAATCACCAACGTAGATGGCATCAGGTATCAGGTATCAGAAGGCCGGCTCCACAGGCACGTTATCCTCCATTTGGGACATTTGACCAATAATCACCAACGTAGATGGCATGGTGATTGCGGTAGATTCTGTAGACCTTAAAAGTCCTGAACTCCAGGACATTTTGCGTACCTTGAAATGTTCCGAAACCGGAGGTAGTACTTCTCGGTCAATTACAAAGCAACTCGGAACATAACGGTCAAAAGCCACACAGTTATATTGCATCGGAGCTGCGGTAGATCCTGTTGACCATGTAAGTCGTAACTCCAAGATAGTTTGGATGTCCTAGAATATCCAAACAAACCGAAAACAGCTGCCCGCTTATGTCTTGCGGCTCTAAGAGTATTCTGCATAATTTTCCCATGAATTAATTGCATTGTTTACATTCAGGCGCTTACAGAGCATATGACTCAAATTCCATAACGTATTGGAGGCCTTGGGATGATCTAGGTTTATTGGACTTGATCATCAATGTAAATCGGACATCAGAGATCTCCGTAACCTATTTTTCAATGACAAAAATCATGTATTTAAACAATTTCACGGAACATTTCCGAAAAATTCGAAAAAAAGTCACTTATTTCGACACCCCACCAAAAGGGGGGAGGGTGCAGGGGGATGTCCGTCAATACATCTCATAGTACAACTATTCCCCTTGATGTGTACAAAATTTCAGCTTAAAAGCTTGAAAACCCACTGAGATCTCGATTTTTGAAAAAATTGGGACCGTCCTGCCAGAACTTGGAGGAATCCACAGAAGGCATACAAGATGGTGCAACTGAAACTCGACTTTTTGTCCGAATGCTTACGAATTCATTGAAGTGATTAGAAAGTATTGTTAGAAATCCTGGAATATCCACGCACGGAAAGCGATATTAACTAACAAGTATCGCTTAGAGGACAATGCGTTTGTTCTTTTGCCTGGCCCGTTTTTGCATACCTTGATTCCGATATGTGTCATCAACATGGACATGTTTTATAGGGAATGACCTAGAGTTTTTTACAAGACATTTTTCGAAATATGTCAAATTTGGCATGACAGTAAACAAAAAAAAATACAATATAAAATGATCTACGAAGAAGTAGTTTGCTGATAGACCAATCCTTACATTCCAGTTTGTTTTCGATACAGTCTTCATAGCGTATCCAGATTTCAACGTCGCGATTCTCCCGGCTCGGCAGTCGCCGCAACCTTCTGCGGCCGTCCGCGCTGTAATATAAATGGAAAGAGAGTTACATTGCTGAGTTGATAATAACAATAATATTAATTACCCAACCGGCCGCCGCGCCGTACTGCAGTGCTGCGCTGCTGGCTGGATGACCTTGGCGTGTGAACGCGTAGCGGCAGCGCTGCATTGTGCGCTGGATCGCTGGATCGAATCCCGTTCCATTTCCCCAACCTGGTTCATCGTGTGGTAACCGACAGCGGCGACGGACGAGTTACAGCACCGCACCACCATCTTGCTGCTCCATGTGAATGTCATTCGTTAAAGAGACTAATCTCCATATACACTGGCGGCATGTGCATATCGAAGTTCCTTCGATGACGAATCAGAGGGTTTTACTGCATTGCACTCGGCAGTACTTAAGATTTAAGCCTGCAATTGAATTGTTGTAGTTTTACATTTCCCTGTTTTGATGATAAATTAATATTCGTTCATTTTTGAACGCTTTCCGCCTGAATGTCTAGTTTGATTAATGGACGTGTGGGTGGAAGACATTATAAACTGTTTATACTTTTGACAGGTGATCTTTTATCATATGGGTATGTATAACTGGTTTCTATTATGGGAAACCAAGAATGGTTGTACACAAGGCGGGGGTACAATGTTCGCATTTCTGCCAAGGGCTTTGCAGGATAATAATTCTCTGGTTCAATCATGTGCAACAGGGTCAACTGCTGGGCGCTGGGCACTGGGCGACACACGTGTTTTCAAGGTGTTTCAGTTTTATGGGAGCGAGATTCTTGTTGTTGGTCGGGACAACTATCTCAGAGCACCATTCCACTTGGAACTTATCTTACTTTTTCGGAATAATGTTGATCAGTATTTGTATAAGTTGTGAGTTTTCGCTACAAGATTCCCTCGAACTAGCATAGCCTTGTCATTCATATCATGTTTTTCAAGTACAACCTTCCTTATCGTTACACCTGAAGATCACCACAGCAGACAGAATAAAAAAAAACATCTGGCATTCCTGCGCTGCATCGATTCTAACCATTACCTGATGATAGTCAAACTTCGCTAAAACTCTCTGTACTCAAAAATATACGGTACCAACGGCCGCTTTGGTACGAGCTAGGGCGACTGACACAACCGCATGTCGGCTCTGCATACGCGCAGAATCTCGAGGCAGCCGGACGAGAGCGAGATATAAAAAACCGCAACAGAGGACTGCTGGAGTACAATTTACGGAAGTTCTACCATAACATCATTGCATCCCGCAAAGACTTTGTGCCACAAGTCGGGATAAAAATGAAGGGTTCCTGGAAGACTAATGTGAGGTGATCGAAAGGTGAAAGTAGCACTTCGATGAACACCTGAATGGTGCAGAGAATCTTGTGCATATACTAAAGATCAAAGCAACGAACTACGTCAGCACAACGGCTGATGAGAACCAATCAACTTGTTCGGCGAGTGACGCTAATGATACCATTCAACAGCACAAGAACAATAAGGCAGCTAATATGGATGGTATTTAACCCATCGAGATGGGCCCGGAAAAGTTGGTAATTTGCCTGCAGCAGCTGATTGCCAGGATCTGGGAAATGGAACAACTATGGAAGAAGTTGAAGTAAGAAATTATTTGCCCCAAAGGCGATAAGTTAGAGCGTAAGCACTTCAGAAAGCAATCAATTCTGTATGCCATTTTCGGTTGTCATACAATGAATGAGTGGGAACGTATCAAGCTTGCTTAATCGACGGTCGATCGACAACAGACCAGTTTTTCACCGTACGACAAATCCTCCAGAAACCCGTGGATATCAGAACCCTACGCATCGCCCCTGTTCATCGATTCCAAGGCCACATACGATAGTATCACTGCAAGATGTGATATACCTAAAGGTGGCAACCCCACCTTAGGCTAACAACCTACTGTTCTCGAAACCCAAAAACCGTTACAGAAAACACACAGACCAATGGAAAATAATGGGCATTCCCGGGGGAAGCTTACAATATTCATTAGTAATGTAATGATGGACAGTATTGTAAAACAGCGTGAAGATTTCAGGTGAACACTCTAGTTCATTCCAATCTCGACGAGGACTGCGACTCCCAAGTAACACCGAAAACATAATCCGAAATAGCAAAATATTTACTTTGTCCTACAGCAGTTGTTATGAAGTTTCTCGAAACATATTATGTCATGGATAAGTCGTTTTCATGATTCCTAACACTTATACACAGTGATCTTCTATTTAGAAGTCTTATTAAAGAATATATTTTGTTTTGTCAAACAAACATTGCATGTTGTTTTCGATTATGTTGGGTATGTTCTATTTACGTACACTTTGTTTGTTACCATATATGCTCAGTATGTTCTATATGTCATATTAGAGTAGCATTTGCAGTTTCTTGTTTAAGACTTGTTTTCAATCATGTTTAGACAAAACATACTATGTTTCGTATGTTTATAATTAGTCGAATTTTGGTTTTCTGCTGTATGATAGAAAAAATGTGTAACATAAACCTCATTCATTTTTTTGAACAGGGACATGCTACACTACCAATCATAGAAATGTAGAATCGATATTTATTTCCTACGTAAAAAAATATACTCCTAACAGAATCTTAGCTATAAATACCTATATAAAAAAATGACAGGAATATATGTTACCACAACATATATGATTATCTATAAGGGCCAATTTTACCGAGCATAATGCTCTTTGAGCCGCTTCAATGTATGAACTGTGATAATTATTTGATACTTGATATTTGTTGTCATTCCAGATCGTGACAGATATCAAACCGTTCAAATACCAAACCAAACATGAGAACCAACAACAACCACAACAAAATTATCCACAAAAACAGTATCAAGCCAATTTTGAATCATATCCCAAAACATATATCATGCCATGTCACAGAGTGCCATTTAATTTTATTTCTAAATTTTTAAATATTTATCAAATATTTCAATAGTTTGTTATATGTATGCATAAACTTGACAAATTCTTGAGAAAAATAAAGCATATTTGAGTTTTTGTGTTAAAATAAGATGAATACTATAAATTTATTTAGATGCAAAATTCTTCAAAAATACTGATTTATAAGGCGCATTAATTTTATCGGGGTACAATAGTCTATTTCACCGTAAAAATTATTGGCATTAAAATGTATGATCACAGTAAGGCAATTAGGCGTTAAAGTGGCTTGGTAGAAATATTGATGCATGTCGATTTTTATTATTGACATTTTGAAACTTTATTATTTACAGTAATAGAACATCTTGATTGTCAAGGCACTGTTTTCTAGAATATGTTGAAAATATATATTGGAAAACATACTAAGATACATAATCAAGTATGTCCAGATTCATATAGAACATGAATATGACATCACAAAGATGTTGCGCAGGCTCCACCTTCTGCGCTTTTTCAGTCGTATAGCAGTCTGCAAATCGGTTTTATTGATTCACACCAAAACTTCGTAACTGGTCATATTGGAGTCAAAATAATTTCTATAAGACATGTTGTGTTACTTGGGTGGGTTATAGACTTTCTTGCCTACTATTCAACATTGCGCTAGAGGGTGTCATGTGGAAAGCCAGTTGTAGCGGTCGGGTACGATTTCCTACCGATCCGGCCAATTCGTTGAGGGTTGACTATTATAAAAAGAAAATCTAAAAAAATGTAATTGAGGATAATTTTGGAGGGGTTGTAATAACAATAACAGATATTCTGATGGGAAATACTGGTAGGATTCAAACAACATTTTTGATATATTCTGGTGAGATTCTCGGAATAGCATTGCTTCCTTTTTTAGTTACTCCGGAATCCTCATTGAAATTGTTCTTAAAATATTACTAGAAATTTTGATCGTGATTCTGTAATAGCTCAAGATTTTATCATGGGTTTATTCAAGGTTCCTTCAGAAGATTCCTCAAGAGTTTCTATGTGGGATTCCTGCAGAAGTTCTTTCTCGGATTCCTCTAGGAACTCTATACGGGATAAGTTCAAGTATTCTTCCAGAATTTCTCCGGGATTCCTCCATGAGTTCCGTGATTCCTTCAGTAATCCTTTCCAAGATTCCTTCAGGAGTTCCTTCTGACATTCCTCTAGAATAGTGATTCCAAAGTGGGTTACAATGTGAAAATCCTAAATTGGGGACGAAAAAAAAGCAACAGGGGGCATTTGCAATGATATGAAAATACCAACAGTATGAAAATGCATATTAAGAATGCCCACTGAATCATGAAAACACCCTGATATTTCAAGTTTTATTTTAAGAATTATGAAAAAAAAAAGATTTTAACAATATAGATCGACTTAATTTTTCAGAACTTTTAGCGTTTGGACTTTTTGGCAAAATTCCTTGGAAAAAAAATGTAATACCTACTACTGCTTTAAAGAATTTCCGAAAGAATTCCTGGGAATTCTAGACATCTTATATGTAATGAACTTTTGTGATTGGTTTTTGTCGAAATTATTAAAGGAACACAGTATTTTGTTTTATTAACTTGATTCGCAATTTCTATTTTTAATTCATAGGCGGATTCCGTCATTGAATTTTCAAAAAGCATGAAATTTAAGAGAATTTCAGAAAAGTTTTCGGATCATAATCTACATTGGCCTCCTCAAGAGAGGTTATCTTTTGTGAAATACCATTTCGTATTTTGATGATTGAGACGTTCCAGATAATCTTTTTTGTAAAAACCGGGTAGAAAACAAAAAACGATTTACCGGCAAATTTATCAAAAAAATGATGATCAAGCTGATAGGGAACTAGCATTTTCCTTTCAAACTTCCTAATTTTCAGGACATAACCTCTACTTTTAATCGCCAATATAGTGCTTAAAATATTTCGGAGAAGCTTCCCAGATGAATTCGAAACTTTGATTACCTATTACTAAAGTTAATTTGACAGTGGCGTCGCGTAACCTCACTTTTTACCTGTGCACCAAGCATAAATTCTTGAATTTTTTTAACAAATTTGCTTGTAATAATTAGAAAATGACGAGAATAGCTGCTTTCACTCATTTCTATTTCGATTTTGATCATGAATCCCCTGCAATTACAAGTTTTAGGGTCGGTGCACAGGTAAAAAGTGAGGTTACGCGACGCCACTGTAATTTGAGAACTTTCCAGAAATTCTACGTTAAATTCCCTTGAAACCTGGTCATGACTGCAGCATGTCTACATAATTGATATTTTAATTAAAACATTGAAAGTATTCAAAATGAATTTGAACCACTGGTTTTTCTCTTTTTTATTACTGAAAGCTGATGTTTCCGTAAATAAATCAAAATATTTCAGTTTTTCTGTTAAATTTTTTTTAATCCTAAATTTCAACGTATTTGTTAGTTCTTCTTGCACTTTTCGGACTAAAAATATGTTTGCAACTGTTCTCCAATTTTCCATCAGTCGTATTTGACTACTCGTGACCAAACATTGATTCTTGTACATTGAAGAAACCCCTTGTAGAATACTAGTAAAACATCTGCTTGAACATAACGAGTATTCATAAGTGTTCACTGTCCGCTCTACTTTCATTAATAAATGCTTAGCACAAACATAATTTCAAAATTAATGTAAGCACGTTCAATAATGCAGTATTCGAAAGCGAAAAATCAATGCATTTACAAAACAATTTGAACATTTAATTTGAAATAATAAATCACTAATGGCTATGTCATAGTAGCGTTAAAGTAACGTGGGGCTTTGAGGACACAGTTTCAGCGTTTTACCATAGAATAAAAAATCTCGCTCAGGGCGAACATATTTTTCTCGAGCTGCAAGTGGGCAATACTTCTTACAAGTTTTGAGAACACTGCTGTAGAATTTCCTTCTATTTTCTTTTGGAATGTCGACAGAAGCTTTTTTCTCTGGGATTTCTATAATAGAATAATTGTGACGACTATTGAAGAAACCCCAGACGAAACTAATGTGGAAATTCTTAAAATAGTTTTTTATCTATTTACATTTAACTACCTCTGAGAAAATTTCAAATTCCTAAAATAATTGTTGGAGGAATTCCTCAAGGGAGTTCTGTTCGAATTTTATAAGAAACTTACAAAAGAGTTCCATACGATGTGTCTGGAGTAATTCCGTAAAAAAGGCCATGAAAAACTGAAGGAATTTCGTAACAAACACCTCGAAGATATTCATTTCGAACATCTAAGAGCATTCCAAAATGAACTTCCAGACGAATCTGTAGGAATCTGCAGAAATTCCGGGGGAGTGTTCTTATGAAATTCTCCGAAGGAAATCAATCACCGACATACATAGTTCCTGGAGAAATCCCGAGAGGAGTTCGTGAAGTAATCCTAGACGGAGTTCCTAAATCTTAGAACAAGTTCTTGAACGAATCGCAGAAATTCCAGAGGAAGCTCCTGGGAGAAATTGTGGATGAAAATCCTGGAAGAATCTCTGAAGGGATTCCTGGAGGAATCCAGGAAGGAATCTCAGAATAAAATTCTAAGGGAACCCCCAAAGAAATTCATAGAGAGATCCCAGAAAAAACTTCTGGGATTTCATCCAGAAATCTTTCCGGAATGCCTTCGGGAGCTTCTTTCGGGATTCCTTCATTATCTTTTTCTAGGGCCTCTCCAGGAGAGCCTTTCTACTTTTGCGATTACTCTAAGACATTTTTGTACCATTACATCAGGATTTTTAACTGGGATCCCTTGAAGAAATTCGCCATAAATTTCTTCCGACATTCCTTTAGAAGTTCTTCCCGAGATTGCTGGAGAACTCAAACAGCACACATACAGGGGATGGCCAAAATGTTTGGGGATAGGCAACTTTTTTTTCTCTCGCAAAAAAGTTCAACATGCTATAACTTTTTATAGAGCGCATCAAAAAATCTCAAATTTTGACTGTTTGCCAACCTATTATATGTGCATCATTGGTACACATTTGGGCTCGATTGATAAACCTTTCGCAAAGTTAGAACCGTTCGGGTAAAACACTATTTTTCAGACAACTCATTTTTGAGCTGTCATATCTCGGAAACCAGTGAACCGAATTGCATGAAATTTTGAACGTACACTAACAATATGTAAATGCTTCACAAACTATTAAAACATAGGTACTTTTTAAACATTGAAAAAAGTTATCATGGATTGACACTTTTTGGATTTTTCTCGAAAAAATGTAATTTTCTCACATCAATGTCAATAAATTTTAGTGTTGATATCCAAAGATTTTCCACTTCTGTTCTCAAATTATCTTTAATCAGATATATTAGAGCTTATTTAGATTGAAGGAAGAACACATTTATTAATTTTTGTGAGGTATTGTAAATTTGACTTATTTTCCTCTATATGGGTAAAAATTTCAACCCGGTATAACTTAATTCGCCGTGAGAAAATATAACATTTTATAACGTCGTATTGAGTATCAATATATTGTTGATAAACGTTAAAAAATTCATTCAATTCGGTTCACTGGTTTCCGAGATATGACAGTTCAAAAATGAATTGTCTAAAAAATAGTGTTTTACCCGAACGTGTTTTAACTTCGCGAAATATTAATCAATCGAGCCCAAATTTGTACCAATGATGCACATATAATAGGTTGACAAACAGTCAAAATTTGAGATTTTTTGATGCACTCTATGAAAAATTACTGCATGTTGATTTTTTTTGTGGGAGAAAAAAAGTTGCCTATCCCAAACATTTTGGCCATCCCCTGTATGTCACAGAAGGTTACTACAGCGCAGGCTTTTGGTTGCACATGAGTTTCAATTATCTAGTTCTAACCGAATGCTAGAATAACTGATATTAACTCGTGTCCAACTAAAAACCAGCGCTGTCGTGACTCTTTTGTGACATGTGCGTGGCTTGAGGAATTCATTCCAGGGTTCCTTCAGGAATATCTTTCGGGATTCCTTCAGGTTTTTTTTCCTGAATTCCGTCTGAAATTCCTAATTTGATCCCTTCTTTCCGGATTCTTTCCGGAACTTCTTCTAGATCCATGTTCTGGTTCCACCAGATGTTCCAAATGTAAGTCTTTCAGGAGAAATCCCAGATGGAAAATCTTAGGAGAATCTCAGATGAAGATTCTGAAGGACTCCTGAATGAATCACTTGAAAAATCTTGATTAATTCTGGAATCACAATCAAAATTCTTGCAAGAGAACGGTGACAATGAACCACGCTCTACGGCGAACCCAACATCCAGAAGGTTGACAAAGCCGGAAGGATACGATGGACGGGATATGTTCAAGAATGCCGGATAGCAACCCTACAAGGACTGTGTTCACAAGAAATACGGTGGTACAAGTCGAAGTAGAGCACAACGGACTAGGTGGACTGAACTGGTCGAGAATGATTTGTAGAGTGTCGGAGGTCCCCGATGTAGGAGAGAAGCAGCAACGAACCGAAATGTTTCCATGCTGTACAAAATGCTTCTATTCTGACCAACATTACTTTTAGTGCATTTTTATATAAAAATTTACGATTAGCCAAAATCGGTGCTCATACTGCAGCTGCGCTCAATAGAGATCAAAGTAAAAAAAAAAATAAACAAAGTAAAAGACAAGTGCATTTGTGTGCCGCGTCTGGCTAAATTGGGTCATATTGTATCATAACAATGAAGTCCCGTCCCGAGTAGCACCCCTAGACCTATAGATAACACTCGACGATTCCACTTCCGCATTAACCGCTTCTGCTATCGCTCCCTTATCATCCAGGACCAATGTAATCATCGTCCGGATCACTCGTACTCTTTGTTGCTTCCGTCTACTTACTAGCTCTGTTTTTGTTGACTGCAACTCGAGCTCACTCTCTGTACGGCACGAGACCGTGCTGATAACAATACGGTGGGTGTTAATACATACAGCCGCGAGTTGCCCAAGGGGGGCACTTGCTAAAACCCTTTGCAAACTACCGGGTTTAATCCCGGTGTGTGGGGAAACCGCCGCCGACCCTTGTTGATCCCTATCACCTGCATCATAGAAGCGTATGTGTGTGATGTGATATGGATGTTGCAGTTCCAGTGTTTTCCATTGCGAATCCAGCAGCAGCGGGGAGTGTTAATTGGTTCAGTACGCCCGACGTCGCCGCCGCCATCCATTGCATTGCATTTAGCATTGTCCCGGGCCCGGCTATAAAACGGCAAGTGAGCAAGAAGCGTCGGTCGTCGTCGTCATCATTCGTCTCAGGGTCACCACATCAGTTAACCCAATTCCGCGGGAATAGCCGTGTGTGTGTGGTCGTGGTGCGATGCATTTCACTGTTTACTTTTTGTTCCGCATCCCGAAGGTTGTCTGCAAAGTGCAATCTGTTTGATTGTGTGCCGCGCTGCGCTGCTCGCTCGCCGCAGCCCTGTCGGTTATCGTCTCTGTTCCCTAATGCACTTGAAGCGCGCTACTTCTTTACGTATGTATATTGTATGTGCAGTAATGACTTTGGGGGTTGATGTTTGATTTTAGGATGAAACAGTTTTGAAGCATAGAATTACGAGATTTTTGAAAGGTTCTTATCGAGAGCTTTTTCTGACAGTCACCATATTGCATTTGTATATCGTGTACGGATACTCTATGAAAAGGATGTTTAAAACTTTGCCATAACACCCCTTCCTTTTAAAAGCACTGAATCCACCTATGATCACCGACAGTATGCATTCCCGGGATCCAGCGAATCGAGCGCGCGATAATAATAAATCAAGTAATTTATGCAATTGAGTGCACAGCGAGCGCGAGAGAGTCTGGCTGACTGCAACAGGAAGTCCCGGTTTCGTTCCGTCGGGATTCAAGGCCATCACTGCGCAGCAGAGGGATGAATCGCTTTCCATGTTGTTTTCAATCGATACTTCATACATATGGGCCAGCTGATTGGATCAATTCTCATCCTATAGAAAAATTTGTTCACAGGAAATCCCACCATTATTGTCATTCGTGACAACATGTCCGAGAAATCCAATTGATAGTGAAATTCGACCGTTGATTGTGTGTGAATTGTGAAGTGAACGATGCGTCGTCATTGTCGTCAATGAATGGTGAAGAATCGCGTCTCGTGTAAATGTTGTGATTCTTCGAGTGAGTGAACAGCGCCAGGATTCAGTGTCGACGACGCTACGCGACGCGACGGACGCGGTACATACACGCGCAGATTTTGGAAGATTGTACAGTATCGGACAATAAAAATGCACCAAAGCCGTTTCCCCATACAAAATAGTCAACTTTAGATTGCCATATTTCAGTTATCTCTCAACCGATTGTTTTCATTTTTCTGTGACGAACTACAAAACATTTCAATTCTCGAAAACTATTCAAAAAGTTCAGCGATAACTATTGATACAAAAGTTACAGATAGGTTGAATTTTGACAATAAAAATGCACCAAGACAAAAAGTTCTATAGCAAAAAATGCTGAAGTCATATCTCGTTCGTCTCTTCAGCAAATGTATCCGTCATTACACAAGAAACATTTTTGCCGAAGATACCATAATGATATGACGTAACAATTTTTTGCTATAAAACTTTTTAACTTGGTGCATTTTTATTGTCAAAATTCAACCTATCTGTAACTTTTGTATCAATAGTTATCGCTGAACTTTTTTAATAGTTTTCGAGAATTGAAATGTTTTGTAGTTCGTCACAGAAAAATGAAAACAATCGGTTGAGAGATAACTGAAATATGGCAATCTAAAGTTGACTATTTTGTATGGGAAAACGGCTTTGGTGCATTTTAATTGTCCGATACTGTACATCGACCAGTGTTTTTGTGTTGGTTCCGATCGTTTGCGATCGTGCTAAATCAACTGAGTCATCCGCGATCGTCAGTCAGTGAGTGGTGGCGGTGGGTGGGGTGGAATCGGTGTGCGTTGCGCCCAGCCCGTTGTTGGTTGGTTGGGTTTTGGGTGTTTTGTTGATTGCGCTGCGTTAGAAGTACATACGCACCTCGCGAAGGTGAGGAAGAATGCTGAAGAAAGAGAAACCAATGCTGAGTGTAGCGGCGATCATCCAGGCACAGGGACGGTGGGATCGAACACTGCCACTGGCAGGGTTGGCAGGTAATTGATGATTGGTTTTTGGGAACTGTGCATGGGCCTAGTAAACATTATACATTATATTATTGAAATGTTTGATTACAATGCATCTGTATACTGTAGATAGCAACCAGAGTTTCCCATTGCTCATGTGTACATAAATGTGACAGCGAGCCTCCCACTAAATTTTCTCCTAGCTCTTCAAAATCGCAGTGTGCTGCGCTGCTAGGAGGCTCACGAAAATCTGGTGGGTGCGAGCTAGGCACCTAGCTCCCGGGGAGCTCGTCTCATGCGCTGCGTGAGCTATTGGTATCTAAGGTGAAAAACAACTTCTTGGTAACGAAGAACCTCAACAACTTTTTTCCGTACCCAACACAAGCGTCTGGTTGGTCTATGCGATATGACTAGGGACTCTCAATGCAAAGGTTAAGGTTTCGATTCTCGTTCGTTTAGGAAGTTTTTGTTGTGAAATTTTCTAATTTAATCAGCGCATGAGACGAAGCTCATGAGACACATCTTGAGAAAAATGAGGCGCACAACTTTCAGTCTCAAAATGTACTGGGCTCCTGGGAGTTTGCTTGTAATGTGGCTCCCGTACATGGGACTTCAGCACGTGTACATCAACTCTGATAGCAACGCATTATGTGAATTGAATTATATTTTTTATATTCGTGTTTGTTAACCAGTAAACTGCAGAAGATCAATTTCATAATCCATGTGTTTATCGAGATATATTTAAAACGATATAAATCAATTCAGTAACAAATTTTGAAAACGGCGTATAATCAATGGTGTAGCATTGATTATACGGCGTTTTCAAAATTTGTTACTGAATTGTCAATTTTTAATAACCCATGTTTTGATGCATAATTTTATGACTCCGGAAGGGTCAGGCCAAAGTCTACGAAAACTGTGTATGAATAAAATTCTACGCGGGAGGAGAGGGGTTTCTGAGATGGTCAAAAATTAGTCTAGGGGCTGTCCATTTATTACGTAAGGGGATTTTTGAGATTTTTCGATACCACCTCCCCCCCCCCCCCCCCTTGTAAGATTTTTTGTATGAGAACCCAAAAATTTTTGGATGGCACGTAAGACTTCTCGAACCCCCCCATAAACCCTTACGTAATTAATGGACAGCCCCCTACGTAGTTTATGGACAGCGCTTAGATGGTTTGATAAATGAAAACAAGAATACATTTGTCGTAACACTTTTGGAGTTTTACTGTTCTTAGGTAACTCATACACAAATACCATAATTCCCATCGAACTATAGATGTGTAACAAATTATTAGGGTGGCTCAAGCTTGTATGGCAAACCACATGTCAAAAAGTTCGATAGGCCCTCTTCTCATTTTGTTCTATATGACGCCACGATGCTCTGGTCAAATTTTCAGCTGAATCCGTTAACATTAGGGCGGTGCTAAACTCCTTTGAAGTTTGTATGGGAGTTTATATGGGAAAACATTGTTTTTTGCAGTTTTCTTTTGAGGGGTTCTAATTTTCCTTTAAACACGTAATCGATCCTATTGAAATATAGCCTGGGATATGCCGAAAAACTTTGTCGAAGACCACAACGTGGTCAGACACTTGTGAGAAAAGCTATAGCCTAGACAGTACGGGCCCATTCAATGAGATTTTATTGCTGTTGTTATTCCTTTACATGTTAAATGTTAAGCATCACCAAAAGGTCTGCATGTAATATCTTTTCTTACAAGATTCGAATGACTTTGCGGTCTTCGACAAAGTTTTTCGGCACATGTAAGACTATAGTTCTATGTAATTGCTAAAAACGATTCTATATAAATGCTAAAAACGATGTTTTCCCATATAAACTCCCATACAAACTTCAAACGAGTTTAACACCGCCCTAATGTTAACGGATTTAGCTGAAAATTTGACCAGAGCATCGTGGCGTCATATAGAACGAAATGAAAAGGGGGCCCATCGAACTTTTTGGCATGTGGTATTTTGAGCCACGCTAAAAATTATTCATTCTCACTTATTCGAGAATGTAAGATTTGTTCAAATGATCCAAATTTGATAGTTATACGAGTATGTTTGTTAAACTTTGGTCAGTGCACTGCTTGCCTATATACTTGATACTTGATGGACTACAACTTGTAGAGGTGAATCTACGCTGAATGAAGCATGCGCCTCCACTGGTCTCGGTCCTGGGCCAATCGCTTCCAGTCACTCTGAACGTTTAGAGCCCTTAGGTCCTCCTCAACTGCAAAAAAACACCGTGTGCGCGGCCTACTACGAAGCCGACGACTCCTTCCTGGTTCTCTGCTGAATATGGTTTTAGCTTGTCGTTCCTCCGGCATACGAGCAACGTGCCCAACCCACCGCAGTCTGCCGTGTTTTATTCGCTTCACTATATCCATCTCTTTATGTTCTTGGTACAATTCGTGGTTCATGCGACGCCGCCAGATGCCGTCCTCTAGTTTACCGCCGAGTATTGTTCGAAGACTCCAAAGGTTCTCCGATCAGCTTCTCTCAACGTCCACGATTCATGACCATATAAAGCGACCGGAAGAATCAGACTCTTGTACAACACAAGTTTTGTCTACGTTTGCAGCCTACGGGACTTCAGCTGGTTTCGCAGACCAAAAAAGGCCCGATTTTCAGCTGCAATCCGTCTTTTCACCTCGCGGGTAACATCATTATCGTTCCTAGAGTACCAAGAGAAACAAATTCGTCCACAACATCAAACTTTTCACCACCTAGCCCCACTACCACGGCCAGACCAACGTTGACCACCAGCAATCATGTGCTTGGTCTTTGTGGTGTTAATCGTTAGTCCAATCTTCGCAGTCTCCCTTTTAAAAGGTATGAACGCCTCTTCCACGGCTCGACGGTCGATCCTGATGATGTCGATATCATCCGCGAAGCCCAGGAGCATATGCGACTTCGTGACAATGGTTCCGCTCCTTTGCACACCAGCTCTCCTTATCGCTCCTTCCAGCGCTATGTTGAACAGTAAGTTCGAAAGAGCATCGTCCTGTTTCAGCCCGTCTAAGGTTACGAACGATGACGAAATTTCATCCGCAACCCATTTGATTTCGAACCGTCAAGCGTCGCACGAATCAATCTAATCAGCTTTGCCGGAAAACCATGTTTGATCATAATCTGCCATAACTCATTTCTCTTCACTGAATCGTACACCGCCTTGAAATCAATGAACAGATGATGGGTCTGCAAGTTGCACTCCCGAAATTTATGGAGAATCTGCCGCAGCGTGAACATCTGATCCGTCGTTGATCGCCCCTCACGAAAACGCGCCTGGTATTCGATCAAAACGATCAAATCTGACTATTTATATATGTCAATGGTTGCTCCTCCGTGATTGAGCTGAGCTGGTATCAATTGCACTGAGATCCAAGTGAATAAGGGCTGGGACACTCCACTTATTCTCAAAGTGCAATTTGAGCAGCTCATACATTTTTTGATCAATAACGGCGCCGGCCACGTTCTTATAGTCAGTTGGGTAGGGAAAGGAATTTTAGAGTGTGCTGGTTGTTGCTACTAAAAACCGAGAGCACCTCTGCATCCCCACAACCAGCACAGATGGTATGATATTTGTTAGTAGGGTGAGTTGTGATCTAGGAATCACCTTGGATCTATGATGTGATCCATGGATAGGGGGTGTATGAAGGTGATATAGTGTGTGATGATTACTCTGAAGGAGAAACAGTTCACGTGGTTGCATAACTTATAGGAGTTATATGATAGATTGAGACTGTGCTGTAAAAGTTGCAAGGAAAGGACCAACCTGCTTGGTGGTCTAGTGGCTAGCGCTTCTGATTGGTATGCAGAAGGTCCTGGGTTCTATCCCTTCCCAACTGACTGTAGGGACTTAGCCAGCGCTGGTATTGATAAAACATGTATGAGCTGCTTCAATTGCACTTTGAGAAAAAGTGGAGTGTCCCAGCCCCTTATTCAGTTGGATCCCAGTGCAATTAATACCACTTCAGATCAATCTCGGAGTAGCAATCATTGACATGTACAGTCAGTCTAAAAGCTAAGCTAAGATTCTTCCGAGGGTCTATTTAGGATTTCTTAAGAAGTTCCCTCTGGGGTTCTTCCAGGAGTTTTTTCTAACATTCTTTCAAGAGTTCTTCCCAGGATTCCTCGGATTTTCCAATGGATTTCTTAAGAAAAGCCTTCTGAGATTACTTCTGGAGTTCCTTTACAATTCCTTCCGATTTTTTTTATCTATGTTCTGGCACCACTGCTACACCCGACGAGGACCTCGATGACAGGCGTTCCCTGACAATCGAGAAACGTCAGACAATGCGTCAGCTAAATTTGACAACGAACGAATATGCGAAAACATGCTAGAATTTCTATCGTGGCAAATGCTGTTGAATTTAATTGAAATTTGTAAATCTATTTGAATTGTTGAAATTTCTTACTTATTGAATATTGTGACCAACTGAGTTTGTAATCAAACCTATTCGTGCGTCGAAGAAAGTGCCAATTTGAGTTCAAACAAAAAGTAGTTGGTAAGAAATACTAAATTCCAAATGTTACTGGCTGAACATAACCATTTCTGTGAGAACTTTTCCACAATTAGGATAGACCGGCACTCTCGAGGGGAACAGTAAGCTATAGATTACACCTTAAGTGCGTCTTGATGAATTAGGAGGTAAATTGAGTCGATTCCTTTTTGAATGACACCAGATCGCTACTAAAACAGGGTCGTTTATTCATCTACAGAACCACCTTAGGGTATTTGCTTAAACTGCAATTGAGATCGACAGAATTTTGCTTCGGATAAGTTCCGATAACGGGAAACTAGATGTAAGTTGAGCAATTTGTATTTTCTTCATATATTAACTGAATATATCATTTTAGCTTTAAGCTGCTCACTGAGAAAAGCTGCTCTAAGGAACCCTACCACCTATCCGAACAATCTAGAAATTGATTCAGGGAATCCTCAAGGAAATCCTTTTAGGATTACCCTTCTGGTATGCTATTTGAGATTCCTAAAAGGTTCCTCCCGGAACTCCTTTCAGGTTTCCTTCTGGGACTTCAAGGGATTTCTTCCGAAATTTCTTAAGGAGATCCGGGAATCCTCCATCCTATTGATTGATTGATTTGTCTTTATTAAAGAGACTTTCAGCCCTTGGCTGGTTCGTCTCTCCCTCCATCCTAGATTATTCTAATAGTTTCTTTTGAAATGTCTTCAGAAGTTTTTTTTTCTTCGATTTTAGAAGGTAATCCTGGAAAATATGCCTGGAAAAATTCCAGCAATTTCGCCCAGGATTTCTTCCCGGATTCCTACAGGCTACAGCAATTCTCGTGAATTGCTCCAGGAATTCCTTCCAAGGTTCTTACAGAAACTGCTTCCAAAATGCCGTTTGGGATTCCTTCCACGAATATCATGCGAGATCTAGTGCGAGATTCCTTCCGGAGCTTTTTCTGGGATTTCTTTCTGAGATCCTTCCAGCAATCCTGCACGAACTTCTTTCAGTATTCCGCTTAAAACTTCTCCGGGATTCTTTCAAGAGATCCTTCTAGGATTCTTTATACTTAAAAAAAATCGGGAATTTCTTCTGAGAACTCTTGCTATGGTTCTTCGGGAAGTTCTTAAATTCTTTTAGCAGTTTCCGGCATTTCCTCAGGAACTCTTTCCAGGATTCATCTAGGAATCCGTTTTTGGTTTCCTTCAAAAGTTCCGTTTAGAGTTCCTCCAGAAGTTCATTTTGGAATGTTTTCAGATATTTCTAATGAACATCCTCCAAGTGTTTATTAAAGGGTGTTAAAAAATCCTGCTGTTTTTATTTATGGCATTTCTTATGAAGTACATACATGGATTTCTGGAGCATCTCAGTTGGAACGTTATAGGAATCTCAGAAGAAATTAGCAATTTCATAAAAAGATTCTGAAAGAATCCTTAATTAACCCCCAGAAGAAATTCATCAAGAACTTTCTGAGAATTCCACAAGAAACTCTTGGAGAAGTCCTGGAACAAGTTTGTGGAGAAACTACGAAGGATTTATTGTGGAATCCCGAAAGGACCTCCAAGAGGGCTGCCACCGTGCCGTCATTAAGTCATAAATCAGAACATTTTCCTCCGCACGCGAACCCCACATGTTGAATTGAGTCAAACCACCCATGAAAAGCTTGCCAAATTTTCCTAAGTTCAAAAGCTGACGATTTTTTTTTTCTGAGTCAGAATCGTAACTTGTTGTTTACGCCACGAAACGTCTAAGACAAATTTATCTTAGCAACCGTGGCATGCTTTATATAGCAGCTTTAAGTGCAGTAAAATGGTTTTAGATTAACATTAACAATGTGTATAACGTATTGTATTATATTTGCAATATAATGTCATAAGACATAACTTAATATGAAACCAATAAAATATAATTATTTGCCATATTTTTAGACTTAATCGGATCGAACAATAACATTAATATATTATTTTTTAATTTATTCTCGTTGCAGGTATGGATTTTTCTATCTTCCAATATTAGGTTACGCTTACCAAAGTGAATCAGTTGGTCTCTCAACTCTGGAGTTTTATAACATTTGTTACTTCTCTGTATTGTAAATAGTTAGTATGTATCAATATTGTAAATGGCCACGGTGTATCCCCTCATGTGCATATTTATTTTCCACGGAGTACTTACCTTCTTTTTAGCGCTATATTCTCAGTTTTGAGTTCAATCAGCACTTTCACAGTTTTCAACTGAGAGCTTTCTTTGTCAAAACAGTCGTTTTTGAAAATAAGTTATGCCCATGGAATGCGTGAATGAGTTTACATTACGAAAATACCCTGGACTGTACCGGGAATCAAAACAAAACACCCCACACGATAACAGGGCTTCTTACCCGGAACAAGCAACATTCAAACTGCCTAAAAGTAAATAAGCGTTAAAAGTGCAGCCTAGACCTAGGTTCAAGGCCAATCATCTTCCATTCAAACAAAATAGGCTTCTCCAAGCAGGCTGCTCTACCACGTCAAGCTGCTCTATTTTTTCAGCTCCGTTGTACTGCTATGAATCTATGTAACCGACGCCTGGGCCTGACTGCAACGACGCTTGAGGGCACCCCCGCACACAGTACCAGTCATGTAATGAAAACAGCATTCCATCGGTGAAAAGGAGAAGAAGCGACGAGATGTGCTGGGTGGCTCCTTGTCGGCAGCGCGGCGCGTGGTACCTACTAATAATGATGTAGAATGAAAAAATGGCAAACATCTCCACTTCGCAATGGATCGTTGCTTGCTACCGAACCGAACCGGTATTGTTCGTCAAGAAAAGTGAAAACAACAATGAAGGAAACACATTGTTGTTTTGATTCGAACAGCGCGGTGGGTGGTTATTATCTACTGACGAGAAGCACCTGCGAACGGCGTGGCCCAGTCCCAGTGTCCGCGCATCGCTGATGATAACTCGAAAAAGCTTGACGCTGGTCATGGATAGTAGATGGTCTCAGCAGCGGCGTACCGCTGCTGCCACCATTGATTAACTTCAAGCACACTCTCTTATCACCAGACCAAATGCAGCCAATAAGCACGCCTTGCTTATAAATCTAGCGTTGGTTGGTTGTTTCTCTCGCTCTCGGTGTGAAAGGAACTGTGAACGTGCAGCAGATTGATGAGAAAATAAGGGAAGCTGTGAAAACCGACGACGTTGGGATAATTATGCGTAGGACGGCAATAAAGACAGTTGTGACGAAGATCCGCAACTGTTTAGCTAGAGATGAGTATGTAGCATCGCTTACGAATGCTTTCAAACAAGTCATCGCATACTGCACTTCAGAAGGCCTTCCGATAATTGTTTATTTTATTTAATACAGAAATATGTGACTAATTTGATGCAAAACATTATATTGCTGCATTATATTGCAAGCAGTAGTTATTTCTGAAGCAATTCCTGAAAAAGTTTTAGAACGAAACCGTGGAGGAATTTCTTAAGGAATGCTTGGAAGATTTTGGTAATGGATGTTGTGTGTAAATCCTGTTCAAATCCCTGGAGATATTCTTAAAAAAATCCCTGCAGCAATATCTGGAAGAATCCCTGGAAAATTCCCAAAAGAAAATCTAGAAGGAGTTGATGGAGAAATTCTTGGAGGAATACCCCATGGTGAGATTCTTGCATGAATTATTATTATTATTTTTAATTCCTGAAGAAATTCCTTTATGAATGATATTTTAAAACAGTTCCCGGAGAAATTCGTGAATGTATTTTTAAGGAAATCCCTGGAAGAATATCTGGAGAAACACTTAGCTTCTGTAAATATTCCCAGAAAAAAAAACTCCAAAGGAGTTTCTGTGGAAGTTTTTAAGCATTAGTTATTAAGACAATTCTGAATTTCTTTACGAATCCGAGCAAAAATTCCCGAAAGTATTCTTGAAAGAAATCCTGGAGCATTTTCTGAGGAAATACATGCAGGGTATGTATGTATGTATGAATTTCTGCAGGAATCTCAGGAGGAATACCTGCTGAAATCACTGAAAAAAGATGAATGAATTTCTGGAGACATTACTGTGGTTATTTTCAATAGAATCCCTGGAGAAATTCCTGATGACATCTCTTGAGGAGTTCGTAAAAAAATCTGTACGTGTTACTGAAGGAATTCCTTGGAGATTTTTTTTAAGAAACCGCTGTAGGGATTTCTGAACGAAATACTGAAGAAACCCTTTAGGATATATCTAAGACATCTTTGGAGTTGGAGAGCTTTTTGAAGGAATTCATGGAGGGTTTTCTAAAAAAAATGTCATAAGATTTCTGATGGATTCCATAAAAAACGAATTCTTGAAAAAAGTTAAAAATTCTAGGAGATTCAAAGGAAGCCTTGACGAAATTTGACAGAATTTTGAAAGCGGAATATCTAAAAAATCCTTGGATTGCATTGGATGACAATGTATAATTTTTGCATTACGTCCTTTATGGACTTTTTAATGAATTTTTATAGCCACTTTAAAAAGAATGCATAGAAAGTTTGCTATGAAAACTCTTTGGAAATTTAGCGAGGAAGTTAAGACATACCTAAAAAAATATTTCTAAAGCAATACTATAGTATATACTTGGGGATTTGTTGAAGAAATCCCTGGAAAATTTTTTAAACGAATTCTGAACTGTTGATTTTCTGAAAAAGAAAAACAATCGCTGCAAGAATGTGTGAAGTCCCTAGATTGAAAGAAACCCCGAATTTCTGAATACTGTTCGGAGGAATTTCTTAAGCATGGAGAGTTTTTTTTGAACAATTCTTGATGACATTTCTAGAGGTTCCTTTAGAGCAATTTCTGCTAAAAATTCTGGTGGATTTTCTGTAGAAATTCATGGACAAATTTTGAAGAAATTCGCGGAAAATTATCTGAAATGAATCTCTAGATGAATTGAATAGGGTTTCGAACTACTTGGGCACCTACAGATCACTCTGAAGCCGCAGAAATGCTAATAACAATTATTACACGCAGACGATTGCACTTCGGCAGCACAAAGAAGGGTGCCGAAGTAATTTCCCATTTGATTTTGCTGAAAGTTCGGCACTGGTGCCGGGAATTGCGCTGGACTAGTTGTAGTAAACTCGTTCAAAACCAACTTTCCGGCAGAAAATCTTCACAACAATCACTGTTAACAACAACCATTAGGCTAACTTTTTTCGAGGGAATTGTAATGAATGTCTTACGTAAATTGTGTAAGTTTTCCAAGAGATATGCCGAGAATGTGCTTGTGCACTTCATGATAAAACCGCCAAAAATTTTTTTGATAATCCTTTAATGTTTACAAAAACTCGACTAGTTCTTTTGAAAAAAAAATAAATGAGTTTATTGTAGTAAGAAAAAATCATAAGAAATATTAGAACAGTTCAGAGATATTGATAACAATTAACAAGGAAAAAATACACTGTTTTGAAATTATCACTATTACTAAGTCTTGTAGTATAATTAGTAGTATGAATGAGTGCAACCATCATTTGTGAACGTGATCTTTTGTTCACATTTTTTTCTTGTTGATTTGTATTGTTAAAGGTTGAACATTTCTTTGGCGAATTTGAGGTACTATAGCCATAACTGGTACACCGAGCCTATATTCCATATTTAGTCTTGCAATTTTTCTGGTCTTGTACCGACTTTTCGAACCCTCTAAGCAGAATACCCTCTTCGAATGAGTGTAATCAGTTTCGTACTCTGTATAACTGACACTGAGGAAAATTACAAGTGGTAGTTAAAATACGTGTATCTGTCAAAGGATAAGCAAAAT
Organism: Aedes albopictus; assembly: GCF_035046485.1. Lineage (NCBI taxonomy): Eukaryota > Metazoa > Arthropoda > Insecta > Diptera > Culicidae > Aedes > Aedes albopictus. The sequence continues at coordinate 98,270,576 of NC_085138.1, read as the reverse complement.
AGGGCGGGCCCAAAAGGTGCGAAGCTGATTACACGCATTCGAAGATTTTTTCTGGATTGAATTTATTTATACTGTCGATAGTTGTGGTTGTGCCTGTTTATCGTAACTCTTTGTTTCTTGTAGCCTTTTTCAAGATGTTGTATTATGAATCAACAAATTATTTTTTTCCTACAGTCACCAAACGATGTCGACAATTCTCTTGTTCATTGGGTTTGATTACCTATCCTGACGGGCTGGGTGGTCTAGTGGCTACCGCTTCTGATTCATATTCAGAAGGTCCTGGATTCAATCCATGGCCCGTCCCTTTTCTCCTATTTTGTGTATTTTTATCTCTTTAATTATTTCTCTTCTCTACAAATACAATTCACGGATATTCATAAGTTCATAGCCATCGCTAGAACAGAAATTGATTGAAAAAGCCGTTTCCCTTCTTCCAACTTACCTAGCACAGTGTCAACCTACGAGTTATGCAATCAAGCGAACTGTGCCTCAATATCTTCAGCGTAATAAATACACTTATCTATCAACTTACGCCTGGCATCCACGCACCAATATGTGAACCCATTGCCAACCATACCACATCAACACTCACACACTGAAGATGCCTGCTAGCCCCGGAAGATATCTCATTGGTTCCTTGTGTGAGTGTAGCTGGTCTGGCGATATGGAGTAGCATCCACGGGCGGTCAGTCAAGCTCAAGCTCAAGCTCACTAGGTTTGATTACCTATCCTATTTTTCGGTTTGTGCAATATACAGGGTGTTAGGTTCCTGAGAGAAAACTTGTTAAAGGGTGATAGAGGACCATAAATGATGAAAAACATGTTCTACGCATATGGTCAAATCTCATCCGTTACGTAGTTATTGAACTTCCCATGTTTTTGACTCTTATTGCTTTAACTGCCTATAACTTGAAAATGGTCAAAGTTATCGCAGTTTTTTTACCCTTATTCGAAAGATTATTGAATTTTCTATCAAACGGCATCTTTGGATCGATTGGTTTAGTTAAATAACTAAGTTTTCTAGAGCAAATAGCTCAAAAATAGTGTGTTTTAATTTGTTTTCGTCAATTATTTTTGAAAAATGCGTAATAATTTAAAATTCTTTCTCAGGCAAAGTTGTGGCCCGTTCCATTCTACAATTCGTTCTTTGACATCAAACTTCTACCTCTTATCGTTTTCGTGTAATTTCGATTTAAACATCGCATTTCATATCATAAATTTGCGACTGTCATGGTTAGCACGTTTTTGCGCACTGTGCCGCACATTTAAATCGAAATTGCAAAGAAACGATAAGGGGCTGTCCATAAACCACGTGATCATGAGGGGGGGGTGGGGGGGGGTTCGGCCAATGACCATTTTGTATGGACAAATAAAAAATTTTGTATGGACTAATGACCACGCGGGGGGGGGGGGGGGGGTTGAAAAGTCCCAAAAAAATGACCACGTGGTTTATGGACAGCCCCTAAGAGCTAGAAGTTTGGTGTCAAAGGACGAATTGTAGAGTGGAACAGGGGCCACAACTTTGCTAAAGAAAGAATTTTAATTTATTACGCATGTTTCAAAGATAATCGACAAAAACAAATTAAAACATTTTCAAGTTATAGCCATGGAAAGTTCAATAACTACGTAACGGTTGAGATTTGGCCATATGCGTGGAACAATTTTTTTTAACCATTTATGGTCCTCTATCACCCTTCAAAAAGTTTGCACTCATGAACCTAACACCCTGTATAATTATAAAATCAATATACAAGTATAATGACATTCTGTTCGGCCTAACAAACGGTTCGGCCTAACGACCCTTTCGACCTAACGGCCTGCTCTCTTTTTATAGTGTTGTAGTTAGTAAGGGGCTGTTCATAAACCACGTAGATACGAATTTGGCAATCTCAGACCCCCCTCTCCCCCTCGTAGACTTTTGTCCATACAAAAATTTGAAAATGCCGGGGCCCGTGGCGTAGTGACTGCATGTTCACTTCATAAATGGATGGTCATAGGTTCGATCCCAGCCCCGGAGCTTGCAATTTTTCGTCAGTTGCTCTACCCCCGAGAGCGGCTGACACCTGACCCTCTTCTGAACATATGCTCTAATGGACCCGGAAACTTGGATATCGGCTAACGGCAACTCATAATGAACCCCCAACCGGACTGGAAAAGGAACAAGAGCCATCGCTCACGCAGTGCCCTAATGGACAAATGAGCTTTGAATTAGGTGAAGTGGTTGAAGATTAAAAAAAAAAGAGATAAAACTTCCAGATTATTAAAAAAATGTAAATTTGTATGGAGCTTAGACTTTGGCCAGCGCCGCCCCTCGGTCCCCACAAAAAGTCTACGTGGTTTATGAATGGCCACTAATGTTATGTCAATTTTGTAGAAAGTTTCGGTATCCAAAACATTACCGAAAAAAATATTTTTTTTATGAATCAACATACTTTTTTGACTGACTGACACAACAATGATCACACATTACTGCTTGCAGAATGTCATGAAAACGAAATCCAAAGTGACGACAATGACGATTGCCCCTTCCTCCTACCGTTCTCGTCCTCTAAACCAATTCATAACAGCAATAGCACGATAAGCATGCGCCAAATCCCCCTTTATAGTAAATATCTTCTATTCATCAAATTTACGCTTTCGGTCTCTATAGCCAAAATTCCCTACCTACACTAAATACGATGCCAAAGCGAGCGAGTATATAGAGTAACCCCACCGCGGATGCACCATCGTCCATGTCCCTTCGTCATCCGAATCGGCAGAGAAATGCTTTCTCCACTACTGTTTGCTCGTGTGTATTGGAGTAAATGGCTGCTCGCTTCTGAGTTGCAGTTGCTCTCTTCCCCAGCAGCACCTATGTATCGTTTATTCATATAAAATTACATAAACGCAGGGCGCAGCAGCAACCTCAACAGCAGCAGCAGCAGCAGTAGTACATGCACATACTTTTTATCGATCCCAAACAACCTTCATGACCTTAGTCAATTTTTTCTCGATTGAGTTGCTCTCCTTGTTGATGTTCTCAAGGACTCTTGCAAGGTTCCCCGTTGCACAGCTAGCCAGCCGCATTGCATTCCCAGTCGCGTCTGTCCCTCTACTGCATGGTCCTTGGGTTGGGTTGGGTCGGGTTGGGACGAAACTTACTGACGCAACTGGTTGAATGCGATTGTTTGGAATCTTTTGAAATGGAAGAAGTTAGAGAGCTCTTTGAAAAACCCCACCCTTCGGCGGTGTGTTGCGCTTGACATCTGCGAAATACAAGTACCGTTCGATTGCATTTGAAGCAGCAGGATAAAAATAGCATCAGCTCTCTGAACTGGAATAACACCGTTTTGAGCTAGTAAAACTACAATTGAATTCGATGTATGCTTGAGGGTGGGACATGACGTTCGTATTTAGAGTTGCAAATTGAGTTGACACAATGTTAGATACCATCTTTGATGTTAGGATGATTTCTATTTCATCTTTTTGATGTATGATGCACCGAAGGGTAAATGTACCAATAATGGTGGCTATTAGTAGCTCCTTCCTTGTAGTAAAATAATTTTAAAAAATTGATAAAACCACAAAATAAAAAGTCTGAAAACGTTAATCGGTAGATTTTCACTTAAATTTGCTAGGAAAAATGTAAAAACCATTGTTTATTTCAGTTTTTTTTCTAATAAATCACTTGCACCAACTATAGGTACACGGTTCCTATTATGGAGGTAAAATTTAACTTTGGTTCCTATAGTGGCGCAATTCATTGAATTCTTATGGGACCCACCACTATAAGAACACTACCACCATTATAGGCTCAAAGGAGCAAAAAATTTAAGGAAAATAATTGTTTAAAATAGGTTTTTCGGCAAATCCTGAACATAAAACTCAATTAATGTTTTTAATTAGGTATGATGCATCTATTGAAAATGTCATTTGCAAGCTTTTTGTTCGAAATAGTGCTAAATTGTCACTACCACCACTATTGGTACTACCTCCACTAAGGACTGTTCATTAAAGAAAGTGGACACCTGTTTTTCAATAGAAAATATTTATTTTCGAACAAATTCATAAGTTTATTTTTTATTTAATACAATCAACATACATGTGGCCGAATTCACGTGAGTTTGAACATTTACTTCGCATTTCTGAGGAACGCTTGGACTTTCCTTTTGATACCTCCCATTAGATTCTGCACAACTTTCTCCGTAATATTTCGTTGTGCCGCAGACCAAATTTTCTTGAAGCAATCAACAGAGCTTGCTTCTCTTCCATCTTTCTTGAGATGCCGCCTTATTATTGTCCAGTATCTTTTCACAGGACGCAGTTCAGGGAAGTTTTGTGGATTTTGCCATTTTTCGACAAAATCGACTTTTTCCGTCTTGAGAATCTCTAGTGTAGAAGAAACGTAATGAGCGGATGCCAGATCCGGCCAAAACAATGGAGGATCCGTATGTTTTCGATATCTGGGTAGAAGTTGTTTTTAATGCATTCCTTTATGTTATTTCCACCGTTGATTATTCCTGTTGTGAAATACGAAGTACTGTTTAAGCCGCACGAACAATTGGCTTGCCACACCTAAAACTTTTTCCAATTTTTTCGGTTCTGATGTACCCTACATCATCCAGCACATCTGTCCCCTTCTCAGCGTTGAAAAATTGCGGTACCGGAAGTGATACTAGTACACAATTTTCAAAACGACAACTTTTTGGAACACCATTTGTGCAGAATTTATCCGCTAGTCGCTAAGCTAATCCAACCCATCGCTCAAAATTTCTCACTTTTTTCGTTTTCTTTGAATGTGTTGCCGAAGTGAACAATGTTTTTACACACTGAGCAAAAATTCACAATTTTTTGTTTAGTTCTAACTCTAAACTATTTGTAAACAGATGTCCACTTTCTTTAATGAACAGTCCTTAAGGGAGCTTTTACCCTATTACACCTGATCTAATAAGAGAAAAACATGAGATAAGGGTAGGCTACTCCTGCTGGATGGATTTGAGGTTATTGAAAGGTGGAAGTAGCATTTCGAGAATCACCTAAACAGCTCAGAGAGCATAGATACTAAAGTTCCGTATTTCTCAAATAAAACAGCATACAACATTGATGCCCTTTTTATGTGGCTTATTATTAATTACGATATTTCGTTGATTCCATTTTGACAGCACAAAACGAGCTCCAAAAACTTCGCTGAACTCCCAAACAAATTATCCCATTGTTACGACGAGGGCGCCAAGTACCTGTCTGAATATCCTCCACCCCGCATCAAATTCTTCAATCAGCAGTAGTGGTGCTGAACTGTTCACCATCACCACCCCTGGCGCGGGAATTAATTCAATTAGGTCCAGTTCAGTATATGATTAGCGTCATTATACGCCGATTTAATTTGCCGATATAATTGTTTCTCTGTATAGTTTGTTCGTCTGTTTTTGTTGGGTAGGACAATAGCACGATGCGATTGCCCTCAGTTCAGTGCCACCTAATCGTCACTCGTCGTCGTCGTCGTCCACTTGACTAGGATTGGAAACAAATTGGCATCGCGCGCCCGGAACTGTTCGGAAGCTAATTTGCATTAATAATGGAGAATTTGGACATTGCTGTTTTGCTTCCGATACACAAATGCCATCGGAACAAATGGATCTGCTGACGTTATCACAATTTTATTGTGAGCCAGTAATCTATTCGCTTGGATAGTTTTTTTTTTGTTTTTCGATGTTTTTTTATTATTTACTCTCCGCGATATAGTTCAAGGTAACGCCGAAAATTTGGTGCCAATTTAAATTGCTAATCGGAGGTGCTTTTTTGTGGCTGCTTTCAATACGATGCGGTGTGTTGTGGCATGTTTAGAATAACAAAATAGAAAATGTTTGGAATTACGTTGTTCCAAACCTGCATCGGCCGTTTGGACGCGGGCGCTCGCTTTCGTTCGAGGTGAACTTGTGAATGTGCAAATATGTGGCTTCGATACGGTGGCTCTCAATCAAGAACAGTAGACGTTCGATAACTGCAAACACTTCTACTGCACTGTGTACGAAGTTCACTTCTATGAAAAGATAAAACATTGATCTGGATCAGTTGACCAACTCTGCACAAATATGCCCTGTACTGTGCTTCAATGAGGCCGATGATTTTCTCAGGGACATCCTTGTGCCTGAGGGCTTCTCACATGTTTTCATAACTGAGACGATCGAAAGCTTTTTCGTAATCAATGAACACCAGGTAGAAAACTTTTGGAATTCTTTGATTTGCTCCAAGATGATACGGAGCGTGACAATATGGTCCACACGGGATCGTCCGGCACGGAATCCTTTTTTCTGCCGTCGAAGTGTTACGCCATTCTTCTCCTGTATTCTGTTTACAGGGTTTCTACTATCTTGAAGAACTTGTAAAACCGAGAATTCTCAGGTAAAAAAGTTTTCGAATATGTAGTGTTTTCTTCTTTCGCACATGAGCTTTTACAACATGTTTGCAGTAAGAATTATCAAAACCAAAATGTTTCTCGTTGTGTTGAAGGTTTTTACTGAAAGCTCGTGGTGCCATGGAACCGTTGAAAAAATGTCCGGGTGATTTTTCGAAAAACTAGCTAAACCAAGGAGGAGTCTAAGTAACAATACTAGAGCAACAAGAGGAGAACTCCTAGATCTAGCAGCTGTTTTCGGCAAGCCGACGGTTCCGGTAAAATGCTGCAAATTTCATGTGAACGCCAATCCAAGTCATCGCCATCCATTCCATGTACCTATATTAATTATTCTGGAAGTTAAAATCCAGCAAAGAACTCCACTACAAGGACTTTCCACAAATTTCGTTAGGGTTTCTTAGTGGAAATTCTGTAGAAATACCTCTTGGAGTGCCTCCTCCCAGAATTTCTCACAAAAATTCCTACCAGCATTTTTCCAAGATTCGAGCAATTCTTTTCAGGATTCTTCCCTGTACATCTTTGATGATTCTTTAATTCCGACCGATTTCTCCTGGAATTTTGGGACGGGTAATTCCCTTCCTTAATTTCTTCCATAGATTCTCCTGGTATTGCTCCCAGAGTCCCTCGTGGGACTTTTCTCAGAGTTCCTCCTGCGGTTTGCCGCAACCTCCACAAGAGTTTCTCTCGGGGTTCCCTTTGAAGATTTTCGGCGATTCCTTCCGGTGTTCCTCTTGGGACTTCCCCAGGAGATCTTCCCGGAATTTCTCCCAAAGATGCGAAAAAATCCTTATTCCTGGGATTTCTTAAGGAGTTTTTCGTGAATTTTCTGTAGGACTTCCTCCGGGGATTCATTCCGATTTTTTTTAAAGAAATTTTCGCGAGCTTTCTTTCAGAGTTTCTCACTGGATTTGTACTGAAGTTTTAACTGGGATATTTTCAAAAGTCTTGCGGGATTTGTTTCGAAGTTACAGATTTATCAGGGATTTTCTCCCGGGCTTCCCTCAGAATATTTCTTTCGGTGTTGGTCCTGTGATACCTCTTTTGTATCTTCTTTTCTGAACTCGCTTCTTCTCTGCTGAATTTGATTCCGGAGAGGCTTCAGGGATTTCTGCAGGAGCTATTGCTCGTATGTCTTATAAAGCTCTTCTGTTAGAGCTTTTCTCATGATTTTCCTTGTAGTTGGTCTATTCGGAACCCCTACCAGAAATTGTTCCAAGATTCTGGATGCTCCTTTTGGAGTTCAGGTATCAGTAGGTCGGCTCTAGAGGCACGTTCTCCTCCATTCGGGAAATTTGTGCCTTTTGGAGTTGCTTTGATAGTTTGCTCTCGGGAGTTCTAGCAGGGATTTTCTTTCGGAATATCTGTAGTTATTCTGTAGTTATTCAGATGAAATGGTTTGAGAGTCTTCGCAAAGACTTTTTAAAGAAATCGCGACAGGAACTCCGTAAGAAATCCTGAGAAAAACTGAGACATCTGGGAGTAATCCCGTGTGGAAATATGTAGGATATTTCAAAAAGAATTCTGAGAAATGCCGAAATCCAAGAAAAATGTCAGAAACTCTGGAAGTAATTTCCGGAAGAGCTTCTTAAAACCTCGCCAAAATCACGTTTCTCTCGTGTTAGTAAGCTATTCCAATAAGAGATATTCCTGAACGCACTTTGAATACCGGATGAAAACTGGGAAATCTGGGAAAAGCCAAACAAAATTCAACAAACCTCCAGAAAAAGAAAACTTTTCATGAATTTAAGTAAGAACTCACGAAAATAATTCTGTGAGCAGCTGCGAAAGAATTAAAAGCGATAGAAATCCTAGAAGATATTCAAGAAAGAATCATGGATAAAATTTCGAAATCTCAACATTACTACACCATTGACATAGAGAATAGACATCCAAGTCCAATTTCAAAACTGTGTAAGGAATTTAACGGTCAGAAAATCTGTGTGACTCCTGAGTGTTTTTATCTGATAATTTTAGAGTGTTTGAATGCCGTTTTTCAGCGATAATTTTATAAAATTTAAAAATTCCTCCCTGGAAAAACCTGGACAACTCAAGGAATCTTGACTAATGAGTAGACACCCTCTTAGTCCCACTCTTTACGAAGTATGTGTAAGATTCCTCCAACAATGTTTCCTGGGAGTTCACTTGAAGGTCCTCCAGGAATTCCTCCTGTGACTCGTCCAAGAATTTCTCAAGGGATTTTCTATAAATTCCCGCATTAATTGCTCATGAAATTTCTGCAAGGAATCATCCAAGGATTCTTCTGGCATTCCCAATAGAAATTATTGCCTCCAGAAATTGCTGCTGTAATGTAATTTATTCATAGATTTCTCCAAAAAAAAACTAATCTTGGGATTGTCCCAAGACTGCTCCTACTATTCCTCTAGATATTTCTGATAGGAATCCTCCAGGATTTTTTTTTAACTTCCCATGTAATACCTGGAATTCCTGGAAAACTCTCAAGAGCAATAATCGGAAATATTCTCGCAGAAAATGCTTAACCCTAGTCGTGCATTGGAGTCATTATGGCCCCTAAACATGCACTAGGTCAGCGAGGTGAGCGCAAGTTAATGCATGTAGAAGGTTAAGATATCTCAGCAAGATTTCTCAAAAAAGAACTAGAAGGGCTTCATGAAGGAATCCCAGCAGTAATTACTGGATGCATTTTAATAGAAATTCTAAGAGAAATCCCTGAAGAAAACCAAGAGGAATCCTTGAAGAAATCTCTGAATGAATCATAGCAGGAATTCCTGGAAGAAATTCAAGAGGATACTCTTGAGGATATCAGGAATCATTGAAGAAATTTTCGGAGGAGCCCAACAGGCATCCCTCCGTACATTTCACTGAAGACTCCTCCAGGTCCAGATAATCCTCCGATGATTCTTTTAGTGATTTATTCGAAGATTCTTGTAGGAATTTCTATCGGAATACCCCCAGAAATTCTTGCGCGGATTCCTCCGAGGATTCCTATAGAAATTCCTCTTAATTTCTTCAGAGATTTCTCCCAGCATTTCTGCAGAGATTCCGGCTAGGGTTCCTGAAGATTTCTTAGAAGTCTCCAAGTATTTCTGGACGATTTCTAACAGGAATGGGCTGAGGAATCCCAGGACGACTTCTTGGTGGATTCCATCAAAAATTCCTGAATGAATCCCAGCTGTATTTGTGGAGCAATTCCAGCAGGCGGATTTCCAGTAAGAGTTACTGGATATATTTCGGGAGGAATTCTTGTAGAGATTCCTGAAGCAATAACAGCAGGAAATTTTGAAGAAATATCTGGAAGAATCACAGCATGAATTTTTGTAGGATTCTTACCTGGAATTGCATGAGAAATTCATTTCGACATACCTGAAAATAGGTATATTAAAAACTTGTGCGGCTACACCAGTTCTCCAAGAAAGTCACAGAAAAACTTTAATAATTAAGGTCAATGTCATCGACCATCTTCCAAAAATGCCAATTGATATCACTAGTTTACAGCATTTTTGAACTCTAAAAGCTGATGATCATTTTTGGTGTAGAATCATGCCCTGAGTTCGAGAACGTGAAAGAAAAAAAATTACAGTAGAGCGGATTTTTTTTCGACTTTCCATAGGTTGATGATTTGAAATCGATTTTTGTTCTATTTTTAAGCAAAACCGCTCACTTCAAACATCTCATTCTCCGTAATCAATGCTCCGATTGAGCTGAATTTTTTACTGTAACTCGCCTACATATGATGTGTCAAATAAACGATGAGAAAAAATTTTAAATTGTTTTTTCTTATTGAAAAAAAAAATACATTTCTTCATATATTTTTGGAAGTTATGCTAAAAGTTAAGGAGATCGTCCCTATAACTCGCCAATATCTTGAATTTTATCAATATGACGCAAAACCTGCATTCAGATGATAGAATGGTATTATATTCAGCTTTAAATTTATGGAAAAAGATTTAAAATTGGTTGAACAAAACGCAAGATAGGGGAAATTACCTATTCTCGGCCGTTTTGTTCTCTTCGTCTTTGGGGTTTTTTTTTGAAACCTATTGAACTCAGAGTTGATCTCAAATCCTTCCCAACTAAGCTGAATTATATGGCCAAGTTTCAAGTAATTTGGCTGACAAAAACCCCCCATGATGAAGAGAACAAACCTGCTGATAATACCCATTGTCACCCTATTTGAATTGTAGTAAATTCCATATATTTAAAAATGGTAAAACTCAATAATGAGCTTAAACTCAAAAACTGTTATACTTAAAAATTTTTGAAAGTCGGTTTCGAAATCAGCGCTAAATTGTGCTTCAAAAATGTTGGTCATTGACAGAAGTTCACGACTTTCATTTTATTTTGTAAACTAGTGTATTCATAACCTTCACGTTCCCGAGCCCCGACAACTAATATTCAATATGCTGGCATTTCGTCAATTTTCATTAGATTTTTTTGAGGTCGCCCTCAATCGATCATAAATTGGTGCTTGTTTATTATACTCAAGTGGCCATGTAATATCCGGAACCATTCCGGAGACATTCCGGATTGTACTGACTGGGGTCAGCGGGTGGGGGTCTGTTTTGCCAAATAGCTAAAAGTGGCCGGAGCGGCCACATCTGTTGATACATACTTCAGTCATTTTTTTCTGCCCAGTCTCTCGGAATCATGAAGATTGATACGTGTCACGGCATGTGTTGATTGCAAATCAGAAATGTCCCCGATAACACCCCCGTGGAACCTATGCTAGATCTTCCGGGGTGGCCATATTAGTTGATACAGACATAAGTCTATCGTTTCTGACTCAGTCATTCGAAATCATGAAGATTAATGTGTCGCACGGCTTGTTTAGATTGAAAACCAGAAGTGTCCCCAATGAGGCCCTGCGGAATCTGTCACAGGAATCCGGATGGGTCAACCTTATTCAAATCTGGTTATCGCACTGTTTCACTGTTTCACTGTTCACAGCAAACAAATCGCTGAAAATCGATAGTTCAAACACAATAATACACGAAATAATCACTTTTCAGCCGTTTTGGCAACCCCCTGATCCCAACACAATCCGGAATATCTCCGGAATGGTTCCGGATATTGCATGGCCACTCTAGTATAATAAACTAGCACCAGTTTATGATCGATTGAGGGCGACTTAAAAAAAATCGGATGAAAATTGACGAAATGCTGACAAAAAATGACATTTTGAAAATGGGGGTCGGGGGTCGGATACGTGAAGGTTAATTGGCATTTTTCGAAGGTAGTCGATAACATTTACCTTCGCCCTTTTTTACCCAACCTCGCTTTTAAACGGCGTATAGTTTGAGCATTTTTGTATTTTTTTTTCTTTCTGGAAAAATCAAAACTTTTATATTTTTGACTCATATTTAGGCCTGTTCTTAATATCTCAAAATATGTTAATTGTATTGAATAACAATTAACATACATATTTCAATTTTTTTTTTCAAACATTCTATGATGGTAAAAGAGTAAACTAGTATTTGTAATGTATATTTTTCTATTTTTCTACGACCTTTACGTCATGTTTCAGAAGTATTTTATTAAAAGTTTATTACATAGTTTTGAAGAATCTGTAGTTTTTAGGTGTCCAAAATTTAACGTCGACATGGTTTAAGTTACCATAATGCAGACTGGAGACCGGATGCAAATCAAATTTGAAGGATAATTTTCAAATTTGATCTGCTGCATATTTTGCGCGTATTTTTACATGCCATTGCACTACCACTCAACTACATGTATTGATTGAGACGAACAGATGCAGATTGCTGTTGCAGCTGATTTACGTTCGTAATTTACACTTTCCCGCCCGGCAGCATTTCCCTGCGCTATGCTGAGTTTGGAACATTGACTTCAAATGCAGCGTGGTAAAATTGACTGCTTGCATCCAGTATGTAGTACAACTTTGTATTATTTAGGATCGCATCGCAAGATCGACGTACACCCGGCCGTCACATTGCGCGTATGGGTAATAAAAATAAATAATAAACATGTTGCACTGGCCCCCTCTAAGTACGCACAAAGAAACCAGCCAGCTGGCTATGCGTCTGCTCTCCGGACCCGTGTAGCTAATATTCTAACTGCCCCAGGACCTACGAACCAACCAACCAACAACGACGACGGCTGAGACCAAACCGGGAGACAGACAGACGAAATTATTCTCGGCATCGCGCAAGTGTAGCTAGATGTTCGGAACTTGTTTCTTGTACGTAGCCGGTGTACGTACTTGCCTTACGTACGTGAAGTCAGTTTACTTATGAAGAAAAGCGAGAATGGAAGGCAATTATCCACCGGTTTGCCGGTCGGTGCGGTGTATTCAGATGCCTGATGGTAGACGCACCTTCGGGATTCACCCGGAGATTCAAACATGTTTACCAACCATATGCGCGAGGGATTTGATTCTTTGTTAGGCTGGCCCGGAACAGGAGAGAAGATGATAGCCGGTAGATAAATCGTTGGTAATTCCTGAGCAATACATCCAACAGGAGATTTTAGAATTTTAGTGAACTCTTCATTATTCAATATTTACTAATTTTTTAGTAGCCACAGTATTTGATTTGTTTAGACTTATTTCAAATGTTATTGAACATTTCCAGGATTTTTTCATAAATTTCACAGGAAATTTCAATGAAGGTTAACCCTCTAATACCCAAATTTTTGATTTTGATCTAAATATCATTTTTCGTCATCTAAAATCGATTTAAACATGTTTTGGAAGATGATTCTTTTTAATTCTCGATTTCGTAAATTTCAGTTTTTGATTTTTCTAATTTTTATTTTTGAACATCCCTACACTTTTATATTTTTCCTGGAAGCCAATTTGGGGAACGGATTTTTTGAGATGAAAACATTTTGAGATTTTATGATTATTGTTGAAACATTATTATTTTAATTTTTTTTACAGAAAATTTTATTTTCCGTGTAATTTTAAGGAAAATAATTTTAGAGTGTGTTCGATTCCCTTAAACTATTAAACAAGGATAGAATGATTTGGGAAAAATTTAAAATATGTTAATTGTAGCGATTCAATACAAAATATACAATGACTTCTAAAAGGTGACTAAAACATCAATTTTTCAATGATTTAAAAAAAAAATTAAATACGCTTTAAAATACACCAAAAACCATTTTGAGATATACAGAACAGTCCTAAATATCAGCCAAAAATATAAAAAAGTGATTTTCCACGAAACAAAAATTACAAAAATGCTCAAACTCTACCCCGTCTAAAGGGGTATTAGAGTGTAAACCAGTGAAGAGAATTGTCAGACAAAATAGGCACAAAACAAGCAACAAAGAAGGCGCGGTGATTAGTCTTTATCCCAACTGGTAACAGATAATGACATAATCTCGAAAATTTTTGTTGCAGACAAAACGGAAGCTGAATGTGTTGCGTACTTTTAAACTCGTGAATAATCAATTATTACTGACTCAAAATCGAAACTTTTTGTTGATCCATATTCAGCAGCGTTGCAGTGTCTACCGACTCGAAGTTACCGCTCGAAAATCACAATGCAAGGCTCAAAAATCTCTAAACTGGTGGTGCACGATCTTTGTCCTATTCTGTTCAAGTTGGGACAAACCTATGTCGCATTGGGTAGAATGTCGCAACAAATTCAGGTTGCGACATTGTCGTTATTGTTGCGCGATGGTTGAATTTTGATTCACTGGTGTAAACTATCCAACGCTTGTCAGTCGAAGGGGTTGCTGTATACTGTCACAGAAGCTAGACGTGCGGACAGTCGAGACCATCGTACAGGGAGTGGCCATAATGTTTGGGATAGGCAAGCAGCAGACCCGTCTCTTCCGGGAGAAAAAGCGCCGCCTGGAAGAAGGGAGTATGAGAAACTGCTGTGCCGTTCACAAGAAACACGTAAGTTCTACACGCTCAACGCATCCCGCAAAGGCTACGTGTCGCAAGCCGAAATCTGCAGGGATAAAGACGGGAGCCTCATGACGGACAAACGTGAGGTGATCGAAAGGTGGAAGCAGCACTTCGACGAACACCTGAATGACGAAGAAAATCTAGGCACGGGGGATCAAGGCAGCGGAGGATATGACTATGTTGGCGCAGCAGAGGACGGGAACGAACCAACTCCAACGCTGAGGGAAGTTAAGGCTGCCATCCACGAGCTCAAAAACAGCAAAGCGGCTGGTAAGGACGGTATTGTAGCAGAACTCATCAAGCTGGGCCCGGAAAAGTTGGCCACCTGTCTGCACCAGTTAGTAGTCAAGATCTGGGAAACCGAACAGCTACCGGAGGAGTGGAAGGAAGGGATGATCTGTCCCTTGTGGAAAGGCAACAAGTTAATGTGTGAGAACTTTCGAGCGATAACCATTTTAAATGCCGCCTACAAAGTGCTATCCCAGATTATCTTCCGTCGTCTTTCACCTAAAGTAAATGAGCTCGTGGGAAGTTACCAAGCCGGTTTCATCGACGGGCGGTCGACAACGGACAACGGAAATGCCGTGTATACCAGGTTCCAACGCTGGGGGCCCATATAGCCGAGGCGGTAAACGCACGGGTATTCAGCATGACCATGCTGAGGGTGACGGGTTCAATTCCCAGGGCTGTTACAGGTGGCGCGGATTTTGCGTTTTTCGCGGTTTTTGCGTTTCGCGCGGATTTGGCGCGTTTTTGTTAATTTCGGCGCGGTTTTTGCGGAAATGGTTTTTAAATGCACTTACATGAAATATATAGACATTGAGCTCAACACAACCAGAAAAAATAAAGAATATTTTCAAATTGGAATTAGGTATGAATTTTGTGATTGAGTAAAAATAATGTTAGTAGTCGCTAGCTTATAGTGGTAGATAAGTTGCACTGCACTGAACGCTCAATTTTTGAAAACAGAGAAGTTCCTCTTATGAATTTCGTAGTCAACCTCTTGAAGCCATTTCTGCCTTAACCATCATTTTTTTTGGGTAAATTTTTCTATATTTTTTTGGACGGAACTTATTTAGTAATGTCCGAGGCTCGAAAAACACTGAATCATGGCAATATTTCTGCAAAAAATCCTAGAGTTTCTTGGTGATTCTGAAATCTGTTTTTTTGTGGAATTTGCAAAAAGACGTCACTGGAAACTTCGGATAAACATTTGATTGAATTTTGTAGTTAAATTAGTAGAATCTCGTCTCGTAAAGAAAATCATTGGGTTTGTATACTGTGTAACTTGTAGAACTTCTGTAGAATCGATTTTTGGGAAAAACTCTAATGGAATTATCCCAAAACTATGTAAACTTCTGTTGTCAGGGTAAAATTTATCTTTGATTTCCAGTCGGAGCATTCGTTGAGAGGGGAGTAGCGAGCACAGTTAAAAAAGGGTAGAATTTTTGGAGGATATTTTTAACTTGAAAACTTGAAGCTTTGGAATCCTATGGAGGACATTCTTGCTGAAATCTTTACTGAATTTCCAAGGATGTGGTGTGATCAGAAACTCTTATCATAAGTTTCCAATAATACTTCTCTACATACCTTTTGCTCAAAGGCAAGAACATTTGTTTGACATTTTTATGAAATGTTTCCTATTTAATAAATATCTCCCTTAAATATTATTCCTATTGGTATTGGGGATTTATTCAATCAATAGATTATGTTAGAATCAATTACTCAATTTGTATCTACACAAAAAATCCGAAAATTTTCTTGCAGTTCTCTCGAACGATCTTTTGGGACTTACTACAGTTTTTATTTCAGGTTTTCTACCATAATGTTGGTTATAATTATTTCAAAAGATTCGTCAAGAATGCTCCTTTTTGGAACTGTTTCAGAGAACAAGAAAATCCATTCTCGTAAAAAAGTAGTCACCCTGATTGACCAACAATCAAAGAACTAATTAACGATCGATCAACGATCAAATCTGACTATACATGTCAATGGTTGCTACTCCGTGATTGATCTGAGCTGGTACCAATTGCACTGAGATCTAAATGAATAAGGGCTGGGACACTCCACTTATTCTCAAAATGCAATTCTAGCAGCCATACATTTTGGATCAATAACGGCGCCGGCCACGTCTTTATAGTCAGTTGGGGGCTGTCCATTAATTACGTAAGGGATTTTTTACGATTTTCCGACACCCCCACCCCCCCTTGTAAGATTTTTTGTATGAGAGCCCAAAATTTTTTATATGGCTCGTAAGATTTTTCAAACCCCCCCCTCCCCCTATAAACCCTTACGTAATTAATGGACAGCCCCTTGGGAAGGGAGAGGAATGTTAGAGTGTGCTGGTTGTTGCTACTAAAGACCGAGATCACCTCTGCATCCCCACAACCAGCACGATCTGGGGTATTTGTAAGACGCAAAGGATGGGAGATCTGGGAGTCCCCGTTGGGTCGGTGATGCGATCCATGGATAGGGGGTTATTTATAGTGTTCGTAAGGTGATAGATTGTGTGGTGAATGAGGTCAAGCGGCACAGCACGCTTTGGTTGCATAAGTTGTAGGCGTTATATACACTGTGCTGTGAGTGGAAATTGGAAGGGAGGGAAACGACTTTTTTACAATTCGTTTCTGGTTCTAGCGATGGCTATGAACATATGAATATACATGAGTTGTATATGTAGAGAAGAGAGAGAGAAAGAGAGGAAATGGATAGAAAGATACAAAGTAGGATGAAAGGGACGGGCCAGGGATTGAACCCATGACCTTCTGCATACGAATCAGGAAGGGTAGCCACTAGACCACCAAGCCCGTCATTGACCAGCAATCAAAGAACTATTTATTCAAAACTTTTTATTCCAATTTAAAAGAAACTAACTTGTTTGCAACATTTTTAAACTCTTGGTTGATGTGGAAGTTGCATTTTAGGTCATGGATTAATAATAGTTAAAATCGGTTTTAATATTAGAAATGATCTTCATCTGGAGTGCAACAAAAACCATAAATAGTTGAAAAAGTCGGGCTTTTTATGAGTTCGAGTCATCAAAATCATATATTTTTTGTATTGGCACGGATTTGATGACCTCGGCGCGGATTTCAAATGGCTTGGCGCGGATTTTGCGATTTCCAAATCGACACTTTTGTAACAGCCCTGAATTCCCGGTCGGTCCAGGATCTTTTCGTAAAGGAAATTTCCTTGACTTCCTTGGGCATAGAGTATCTTCGTGCCTGCCACACGATATACACATGCAAAATGGTCATTGGCAGAGGAAGCTCTCAGTTAATAACTGTGGAAGTGCTCATAGAACACTAAGCTGAGAAGCAGGCTTTGTCCCAGTGGAACGTTACGCCAAGAAGAGGAGAGAGGACCAGGTTCCAACGCACCACCTGTTCATCGACTTCAAGGCGGCATACGACAGTATCGACCGCACAGAGCTATGGAAAATCATGGACGAGAACAGCTTTCCCGGGAAGCTTACCAGACTGATAAGAACAACGATGGACGGTGTGCAGAATAGCTTAAGGGTTTCGGGTGAACTATCCAGTTCATTCGAATCTCGACGGGGACTACGACAAGGTGATGGACTTTCCTGCCTACTATTCAACATCGCCCAGGGAGGTGTTATGTGACGAGCCGGACTCAACAGACGGGGTACGATCTTCGCGAAATCCGGCCAATTTGTCTGTTTTGTGGATGATATGGATATTATTGCTAGAACATTTGGAACGGTAGCAGAACTGTACACCCGCCTGAAACGTGAAGCAGCAAAGGTCGGACAGATGGTGAATGCGGTTAAGACAAAGTACATGCTGGTAGGTGGAACAGAGCGAGACAGGTCAAGCCTTGGCAGCGATGTTACGATAGACGGGGATATTTTCGAGGTGGTAGAAGTATTTGTCTACCTCGGTTCCTTGCTAATGGCTGACAATAACGTGAGCCATGAAATACGAAGGCGCATCATCAGTGGAAATCGTGCCTACTAGGGGCTCCAGAAGAAACTGCGGTCAAAAAAGATTGACCCCCGCACCAAATATACCATGTACAAGACGCTAATAAGACCGGTGGTTCTCTACGGACACGAGACATGGACGAGGAGAACCTGCAAGCACTCGGAGTTTTCGAGCGACGCGTGCTAAGGACGATCTTCGGCGGCGTGCAGGAGAACGGTGTGTGGCGGAGAAGGATGAACCACGAGCTCGCTGCACTCTACGGTGAACTCAACATCCTGAAACTGGCTAAAGCTGAACGGATACGGTGGGCAGGATATGTTGCAAGAATGCCGGAAAACAACCCTGCAAAATTGGTGTTTGCTAATCATCCGGTTGGTACCAGACGGCGTGGAACGCAGAGAGCACGATGGGCGGACCAGGTGGAGCGTGATCTGGCGAGCGTTAGGCGTCACCGACGTTGAAGAGCTGCAGCTGCAAATCGAGTATTATGGCGGCAAATTGTTGATTCAGTGTTTTGATGACACAACATCATGAATTTGATGTTGAACTAAATAAATGAAAAAATGAACTTGCAGACTCACCATCTGTTCATTGATTTTTAGGCTGCATACGATTAAGTAAAAATAAACGAGCTTTGGCAGATAATATCAGAACATGGTTTTCAAGCCAAACTAATTAGACTGATACAAGCAACGCTGGATTGAACATAATCAATTCTTCGAATCGTAGTTGAGTGTCTACTATTCCGTGAATCCAACACTGTATCCGTAAAAATGGTAAATGACTCCCATAGATCCACGCATCGAATCTCTGCTTCCTGAAGTCGGTGGCAGAAGTTCAAAGCCATCAACTGATCTAAAGTAAAGAAAGAAGTTTGAAACCCAATCTGGTTCGATGCATATTCATGACTAAACTCAAGTCGTCCTCGGTCTGATTGCAACGCATGCATTTCTCAATGTATGCCATCCACCGATCGGAGAGACCAGAGCCCCAGAGCAGAGATCACTTTTCGGACAATCCCTTCAACCATGTGCAGTGCATCCCGTCGACGTCGAAGTACCTACACGGGGAACAGTTATTGTGAGAGCAAATATGCACCGCCGTTGATGTTCTTCCTCCCGTATGGGATACAAGCAACACAGAGCAAACGGTTGCAGACGGCCGGTCTTTGTGCAAAATTGTGTTACGACGACGACGACAGTGACTCGATCTGGCCCAGATCCGGTCGAACATCTTCTTCCAATAGAGGGGCAGTAGCAGTTGCAGCATCCAGTTGGTTACCACCGGTCAGTCGGCGTCTGGAGATGGGGTTTCGTTTGGATGAACTTGTAAGTGTATGTGTCGGTATATGTGTCAGAGTGCATCTCGTCGTCGTCTCGTCCGCAGCATTTAGAATGCAGTCAGTGGAAGCCGGTTGACCTTGAAATTAAACGCGCTCGCTGCTGGATCATCTCCGATCGGGTTTTGCTACAGTTTTGCACTGTTTTCCTTACTCGGGACGGTTAGTGGTAGCCGGAGTCTGAGTAATTTATTACAGCAACGGCAATAATATGTAAGGGTAGAACAAAGCAAGTTAAACATAGCGGTAGAGGCAAATTGGATCTGGAGATTGAACCGCAGAAAAAAAATCATTCGTCAATATTCGTCGTAGTCCAATGTTGGACTACAATTTGTCCCATTCAATCTACGCGGAAGCGGAATGAAGAATTCTGCTCCGCTGGTCTTCTTATATTCGTCTGTCATTTCTCCGGCATTCGTGCGAAGTGGCCAATCCAATGCAGCATGCCATGTTTTATAATCATGACAAAATCCATCTCTTATTTCACTTAGTATTATTTTTTTACCTCCGAGTATTATTCGCATTCGCAGCACATTTCGTTCAAAGACACCAATTACGCTCCAGCCGACTTCCGTTTGGGTTTAAGCATCCATTATCGCTTTTCGAACATTTATTTACAAGTAGTTTTATCGTTTCCAATCAAAACAATGATAATAAGAATGTATTCACCGTACTTCATGCTTTATCTGATGCACAAAATTCCGGCCATGCCCTAATACCGTGTACCTCCTAATACCGTATATTTGGCAAAAAAAACCAAATATCTTACTAAGTGTATTATTTTCTTTACTGCGTAACTAGTTCAAACGTTAGCATACAAAACCATCTTAAGTAGAGCGGGATAAATTTAGCATATGTGAGTACAGAGTATTAATGCACAGTATTAGGGCATGGCTCGTTTTGCATTCCAAATACAGTGTTTCGACTAAAACTGCAAACTGAAAACATTATTGATACTTTTCACTTTATGAGTCACTTGGGCAAACCTCTAGTCTAGAGAACGCACTTACTTTCAGTCCTGGGCACCCACGGTGGTGCAGAGGGCCGAATTGAAAGATTTCCATCCTGGGCGATTGCCAGCCATCGCCAGGTCGAATTTCTGTCGACTTGCTTGATTTCGTTATTGAGGCTGCGCCGCCATTAGCCTCTGGGTCTTTTTTTTTTCCTTCTAAACTATAGGGGGATAAATCTGCTCAACAGACACCCTAACAGGAAGGTTAGGGTAGTGTGGGGTTAAGGCCGTCTTATACAACACAAGTAAAAGCCAGGACTACTCTCTCCTCGACCCACTAAAACACATTCCTATGGTCGCCAAACCCTACGTCTCTCCGGAACCACCAAGAAGGTATTGCTTCAGAGAGGGGCTAGTGCATATCGCACCCTCAAGGTTAGCTGCCGTAGCCTAGCAGCAACGAACATCGATGACTCGCTCTGGAGAGTCCATCACGGTAACATGCTGGCGCTTAGCCAGTTTCCCGAGTGGTCCTCGCCACTCCCTTTGTTTTCGGAAGGCGGGCAGGGTCGACCCCGCCCGCGCCCAACTGCTTGGCAGACATCAAGAACTGATGCCCACGTGCAACCCGATCTGACCTGCCCGTAAGGAAGGGTATCACTACCCTTCAGGCCCTATCAGATGCACCCGAAGGTTGCAGACACCAGGGTGTCACCTACCCCGACCCTTGCCGGGGACCCCTTTCCAACCGTGGGCTCAGATCCAACCCAGTAGACTGACGCCACGACAGCACCGCTACCGGGACTTCCTCTCCGCGGCCACTTAATCACTGTAAGGGTCGATCTCTACCGCAGGGCACCGGTATGACCTACGAAGCCGACTTCGAACCCCTGGACCACCTCTTGTACTGCATCTGGACTAGCCATTCTCCGAGTCCACGCGCCACCTCCTCTGTAGCTCTCAGACGATATGGGTGATAGCCGTTGAAACGGCATTCCAGCTAATCTCATCCCTACACATTCTCTGGACCAAGTTGTTCGGAGTTGTGTCCTCCCCGCATGTGGCAAGCATGGGGTCACGCATTGTGCGAAAACGCGGGCACACGAACAAAACTTGTTCCGCCGTTTCCTCTAAAACCATTGCACACTGGGCATTCGGGAGAATCCGCATGCCCGAAACGGTGTAGATACTGTCGGAAGCAACCATGACCTGTAAGGACCTGTGTCAGGTGGAATGTAATTTCCCCATGGCGCCTATTAATCCAACTATCTACCCTCGGTATCAACCTATGGGTCCACCTTCCTTTGGTGGAACTGTCCCACGCGCGCTGCCATTTGACCATAGACGCCATCCTGACAGTCCTGCGTATGCCTCTTGTGTCGCGCATTTCGAAGGACACCATGTCCTCACTGATAAGAATGCTGATAGGCACCATACCAGTAATGACGCAGAGAGCGTCGTGTGACACGGTACGGTACGCGCTCGCAACCCTCAGACACATAAGCCTGTAAGTACTTTCCAGCTTCCGTCGGTAGCATTCAGTACTTAGCGCGGTACCCCACGCCGGGCCGCCATACCTAAGTATGGATGTAGCAACACTAGCCAGAAGCTTGCGCTTACTGGCGTACACCGCTGAGCTATTGGACATCATCCGGGACAGTGCCGCAATAGCTGTGGAAGCTCTTTTACAGGCATAATCGACGTGGCTACCGAAGGTAAGCTTATCGTCGATCATCACGCCTAAGTGCTTGACAGAGCGCTTTGACAGGATAGTGCACTCTCCTACACTGATCTCCGTCTGCTGCGCCGACTGCATGTTGTTAACAACCGTCACCTCTGTCTTGTGGTAAGCCAGCTCCAGTTTCCTGGACCGCATCCACGCCTCCACAACCTTGATTCAGTGGTTGGTAGTCAACTTTACCTCCTCGATCGTTTCACCGTAGACTTCGAGCGTAATATCGTCGGCAAATCCGACAATCACCACTCCCACTGGGTACTCTAACCTCAACACCTCGTCGTACATGACATTCCATAACACCGGACCCAGGATGGAACCTTGCGGGACTCCTGAGGTTATGTGAAAGCACTCCGACCCACCTCCGTGTCGTAAACTAGTACGCGATTCTGAAAGTAGCTTCCGAGAATCTTGTACAAGTACTCCGGTATCCCTAGACGCAAGAGCGCATCGGCAATAGCAGCCCAACTGGCGCTATTGAATGCATTCCTTACATCCAGAGTCACTACCCCGCAGAAGCGAATTCCCCTCCTCTTAGGCTCGAGTGCTTTCTCGGCGGTTTTTGTAACCGACAAGATAGCGTCTACGGTGGACCTCTCCTTCCGGAAGCCATACTGGTTGCTCGAAAGACCATTTACGCCCTCAGTGAACCTCAACATTCTATTGAGGATGATCTTTTCGAGCACCTTCCCCGCCGTGTCAATCAAGCATATTGGCGAAGACCACATTATCAAGAAGACTTGCAGCACTGCTGAAAATCGGGAGTCACTGCTAGCAGCGCCACCCCGGATGAAGGTGGCACTATTCATGATAGTGCGTGTAAATTTTCATACTCGCACCAATACACTCTTACACTTTTACACAAAGGTACCACCTTAGCTCACCAGGCGGCGGTGCCGTCGGTGACGCTTGCCATTAGTATGGGAAAAGAACAGAGGTGCATGTCTTCTTGATAAAGTAGTCTTCGATATTGGTCTATATGCCGACGGGTCTCCGGGTGGTTTCCCCGCCTTTGGCAATAGTACCAGGTTCTGCTTCTTCCAAGCTTCTGGAAAAACTCCCTCGTCCAGGCATTTCTGCATAGCAGACCTGAACATCTCGGGAGCCTCTGCAATAGCTACTTTTAAGGCCAGGTTCGGAACTCCGTCCGGACCTGGGGCCTTACCTACGCTAAGGGACTTAGCTATCCCCGCAAGTTCCACATCGGTGACCCGCTCCTCATCGCCAGGCCCAGTCCCCGGCTGTCCTACGAAAGGGGGCCAAGGACTAGGATCATGACGCGGAAAAAGTCCTCCAATGATCCCCTCCAACATCTCTGGAGATTGCTCTGTAGGAGCCATCCAGTCTTGCGAATAATCGCGACCATCACGAGACAATCACTTGAACCGCTTTCTGGAGTCACCCTTCCCAAGGTGATACGAACCAGCTAGCATGTCACGCCTGGAATGACAAACATGTTGTGTGTTCCACCCTTCGCAGCTTTGCAGCGATAGCAGTTGCTGAGTATGCTTCAGGCGGGTTGCGAGAGAATCAATCTCTCTGAGCAACGATGCATATCGGGCGAAGTGAGAGCGTTTGCCGTAGCCAGGGCGAACTGCGTGGTGCGCTCAATGTGTGCGTTTAAACTGAGCTATGCAAAACGAATAGGATTTATGACGTAGTACCGTGCTTGTGATAATACACATGCATAGTTTTACATGCTGTTGCGCGTGCATCTGCTTGAGGCGACGGAGAGAGTCATGACACTCACATGAGCCGTATCCAAGTCAGGATGATTGTAGCAAAACAAGGGTGACCGGGTGACTATGATGGGATTCTGTCTTTTCTGGTGTTAGCGACTGTAGAGAGAGAGAGAGAGCGAATCAGAAACCGCAGAGACAGGGTGATACAAGCTTGGTGTTTATCAGCTTTTTTGTGACTTGTACGCTGATGCTTCGCGACACTGGAGCCATCACACCTCTCGTCTTGGCCATAACGATCCTGTAGGCGTCACCCCACGGGTTCGTATTGGCACTCTGACAGAGACCCTCAAAGCAGGCCTTTTTGCTTGCTCTTATATCGGTCTTACGCGCGGCTTTTGCAGCGGCGAACACCACCCGTCGTTCGTTTCGCTCTTCCTCTGGGCCTCTGGGTCTGACTCTGCTGCGATGTCCTGCTGGGTTCCAGTCTAACGCTTGCTTGCAAATTTCGTTTCCGACCCTGCGTAGAGTGTGGCCGACCCACCTTCACTTTCGCTCCCGAATTTCTGTCGCTATCGGCTTTTGATGACATCGACGTTGGAGATCCAATTGTGAGGCCACCATGCACAAATTATATACCGCAGGCATCTATTGATGACGACCTGCAGCAGCTGTTGAGTGTTCTCCGCGGAAACACACCAAGTTTCACTAGCGTATAGCAGCATAGATTTCACGTTCGAGTTGAAAACTCGGATTCTGGTGAGTCGACTGATCTGGTTGTTTTTCCATACATTTCTTAAACTCGCAAAAGCAGCCCTCAGCTTCTTGATCCGTGCACCTATGTCGATCTTGGTGCCGCCATCGGCCGCCATTTGGCTACCAAGATATTGGAAGCTTTCAACATTCTCCACTGATTGCCCAGCTACCCTAAAGCTGGAAGGGTTGACCGTGTTTATATCCAACGATTTGGTCTTGTTGACGTTGATGGTAAGACCTGCCGCCTTGGAGCGATTGGCAAGATCATCGAGCTTGCTCTGCATACCAGAGCGCCGTTGAGCTAGAAGAGCAACGCCACCAGCCATTTCGAAGTCATTCAGGTGCTCCATAGTAATGGGCTTCCACAGCAATCCACGATTTGGTTCATGGTCAATCACACCTACCAGGATCTCGTCAATTACGATGAGGAACAGTAGCGGTGATAGTATGCATCCTTGCCTCACTCCATCAACGACCCGGATGGGATCGGACAACACACCGTTGTGCAGTACTCAGCACGAAAATGTCCTGTACTGTACTTCAATGATGCCGACGATTTTCTCAGGGACACCCTGCCGCCTGAGGGCTTCCCACATGTTTTCGTTATTGAGACTGTCAAAAGCTTTTTCGTAATAAATGTACATCAGGTAGATAGATTCTTGAAATTCATTGATTTACTCCAGGATGATACGGAGCGTGACAATATGGTCCACACAGGATCGTCCGGCACGGAATCCGGCTTGATGCCGCCAGAGAGTTGCGCCAATCTTCTCCTGTATCCGGTTAAGGATCACTTGACCTAGTTGACCTAAATCTATACAAGGACCAAACTCTTTGAATACTACATTAAATTAACGCTTCCCCTTAATACTGTGCAGCATAATGCCAGCATTCGTAACATACAACAATCGTTCCCAACAAGGATGGAAACATTCACTTGCAAAGAGTTACACTCATTTGCTATTCCCTCAACTCAGAAGCATGCAATCAAAAAACGATGTATGGACGACTTTTGCCTTGTTGATTTGTCTAAAACTTTGCCGAATAGATTAGGGGTCGCACACGCATACCGAAGTCGTGAGGGAGCGGCAAAGGCAACTTTCCACGAGGTGAATGTAAATTACACTCACCTCGTGGAGAGTCCCTTTCACAGCTCTGTCACGACTTTGGGATTCGTGTGCGACCTCTACTCTATTCGCAAACTTTTAGACAAAACCACAAGGCAAAAGTCGTCTATACATCGTTTCTTGATAGCACGCTTCTGAGCTGAGAAAATAGCAAGTGAGTGTAACTCTTTGAAAATGAGTGTTCCCATCCCTGCTTCCCAACGGTACTTATAGTTAAATATCTAATCGAAATACGTCTCCCTTCTTCCCATTCGCAGGTTTCGATGCCGCCCTCGTTGGTCACATGGGTCCTCTGTCGCCCCAAGACATGAAACCCGATCTCAAACCGGACATATCGCTCCTCAACGGAAGTGTGGGCCCGTTCTCGCCGGGCAACAACTGCGGCCCGGCCAGTCCCGGTACGTTCAACCAGCAGGTCGCGGCAGCCCTTCAACAGCAACAGCAGAATGTCAACAACAGTCTCAACAGTCAGCAGCAAAATTCTGGCGGCGGCGGCGGCGGAGGTGGAGGTGGGGGAGGGACACCCACTACCCCCACCAACATGAGCCAACAGTATCCGCCAAATCACCCGCTCAGCGGTTCCAAGCATCTGTGCTCGATCTGTGGCGATCGGGCCAGTGGAAAGCATTACGGTGTTTATAGGTAGGTCGTTCGATTTCCTTACTGCTTGTGCATGGCTCTGCTGGCTGATGGAAGCAGCAGACGCGCTCGTCTAATTAGATGCAAATTGTGATCACATCTCGAACGCCCTCAAGCGAGAGGTTCGGATTTGCAAGAGAAAAGGGTAGACGTAAAGGGAAGGACCGCGCACCATTAGAAATCGCGCTTGCTATTTATGATCTTCGTGTTCTACTGCTACACATCCATCACTACGAGCGCGCGGTTGTGCTAGGCTAGGGCATTCCCGGGGAAAAGATCGCGAAAATTATTCAGCTGACCTCGACATTTGCTTTTAACGCTCCGGGTTGGCGTTAGGCGAGAGAATGATGCATAGCCAGCAGGATCAGCAAAGATCAGCACGCTTCAGAATCAAGCGGTTTTATGAGGGCTCACAGAGAATGTGATGATCGAGTAATGGGGAGTAGGGCAAGTGCCCCTATGAGTTGTGGCAAATTGTTTCTGAATTGAATTTTGTTCTTACGTCATCCTATACATTGTAAATTTTCAGTATGCTTTAACTGTCAAAACAAATCTTTTACGTGTTGTGCTGCAGTTCCTTGCTGAAACTTTGTGGTTCCGCGAAGAATTTGCATATTTATCTGGATGGTTATTCGGAAAACATGTTTAATTAAGAAAAATCTGTATATTCATACTGGAGGTACAACACGAGAGCTCACAAATCAAACAGGCATTTCAGGTAAGCCCACAACTCCGAGAAGATGCTGTAAATTTTAGGTGGACGTGGATGAAACTGGGAGTTTAATTTCCCACAAGGATTTCTCCATTAATTTTATCAGGGACTATTTCTGGAACTCTTATAGAAATACCTACTTCATAGGCTTTCCATATAAATTTCTCAAAGGGGTTCTTCCTTTCACGGCATTTTCCTATGTATTACGCATTAAGATCCTCTCAGAGGTTGTGCCAGATTCCTTCCGGCATTTCCTGAAGATTTCAACAATTCTCTCCACAATTCCTCCGTGAATACCTTTCAGGATATCTGAATGCCGACTGATTTTGCCTGAAGGTTCTCGCAGAGATCTTGCACGATTTCCTCCTACTTTTATAGGTATAGTCCTCGCGCGATTTCTCCCAACATGATCTCCAAGAAATTTCCATGGGATTTTTCCTAGGATTTCTATAGAAGCTTCTCCCATACTATTTCTTAGGTGTTGTCGCGGTGTTTCTCTTAGAGTTTCTTCCGGGATTCTTCTTGAATTTTTTCCGCAATTTTTTTTTCTCAAAAGTTCTTCTCTGGATTTCTCCCAAAATTTCCACAGGAGTTATTCCTGGCATCTCCACTAAAGTTCCTCCCAAGATATTTCTGAAGTTTTTCATGGGTTTTCTACAGCAGTTCATTTCAGCATGTTTTTCAGAGGTTTTTTTTGCGGACTCGTTCCTAGAAACCCTCACGGGATTACTCCAGGAGTTTCTCCAGTAATTCCATAAAAAAAATCTTGTCTAGAAGTTTTCGTGAGGTATTTAAATATTGTTATAAAGGTTCTCTTGGGATTTCTCCTCAAGTTCCCCTTGCAATTTCATTTGGAGTATCTCCCGAAATTTATCAAAGAAGATTTTCCTGAATATTTGAGACTCCGCCAAAAGGGTTTCCTGAGTTTTCAGAAAGCCCGAAAGAAGAAGGTTTCATGGGTATTTCAGAGCGTTTTAGGACTTCCAAATCGTACCTAAAACCTCCTTCAACGCTAAAATACATCTGAAACCCTCTATTTCACCCTAAACCCTCCTGTTATTCCCTGAAACCCTTGAGACTCCCTGAAACACTGACACTCCATGGAACCTCATGAAACCCTATTAAAAAACCTGAAGCGCCCCTGAGACCCACTGAATTTCTTCTGACCCCGTAAACGCTCTGATATACTCTATCAAACCATCTGACCCCCTGAAACTCCTTAAGATTAGCTTTAATACCCTCGATAATCTGGAACCCTTCGAAACACCCCTAAAACACTTCTGGATACTTCTCAGATCCTCTTAAGGACAGACTTGTTAGAATCCCAAAATGGCCGCCACAATGGCCGACTTTGGTACCTACTCACGATTTCAAGGGCACAAATCTCTTCGTAAACAAAACCAGCGCACCTGATCTTTTTATTTTAAGCTTATTATAAGTGAGCAAGAACAGAATAATAAAATTCTTTGTTGTGTGAAGCTTGCTTTTTGAGATTTGTGCGTTTGAAGTTTGGATGCACTGTTGAAGCGGGATGTTAAGACGTTTGTCCTTAAACGTCCCTGAAACTCTCTCAACACAACTGAAATTTACACGTTAATAAAAACACAAATAAAAACACTGAAATTTCCTTAAACGCACTCAAACTGAAACCTTGAAATTTCCTAAAAACATCTGAAACCCGTAAAGCCGATAACCTCGTTGAAACTGCCCTAGAAACTTCTTTAAAAATCCTCTGGAACCCCCTGAGCCCCCTGAAAGCTTATGGACATGTTCCAAGAAACTTATGTATGTTTCATGGAACCTCCAAAAACTCTTTTCAAACTCTCTAAAACTCCCTGAAATTCCACCGGAACCCATGAAATAAGCCTCTCTGCGACCCTCTTATACTCTTCATTAGGACTCCCTAGAAGTATGCAAACTTTTAAAAGAAGTTCCCAGAGAAACTACTGGAGGAATCTGGCGAAAAATTCAAAGATAAACTCGGAGAAGATGTACTTCTGAAATACCGGAAAAATCTTTGAAACTGTTGGCATGTTGGAGTTACTAGGTGCACTAGCGCCACGTGGTGGTGAAATTCGGAACTATGAAATCCATCACCAGAAAGTGGTTTTTATTCTGAACAACTTTGCCGAAGACAGAATGTTGCTATCTTGTCGATGTAACGAGAGAACTCGCTAAAAAGACATGGCACTTATAACCAATCTGGGAACAAAACGGAACTGGAAGAAATTAAAAATGTGGAATGAATGATTCGCCTGGTTCTCACCGGTTCCATCAGTTTTTACTACACCTTTCTAAGACATTGTAGGATTCCGATAACATAAAAAGATTGAAACTTGGTCACTAACTACTGACTGAGATATAAATGTGCAAAAAAAATAGTTCCACATTTTTTTTTTTTGCCTGTCGATACTTTACGTTACAAAAACCCTGTTGGTATAAGCAGTGTTAGCCAGTTAGTCTAACCAACCCAGATCCGTGAACTTATGTGAAACTCAGAGATATCCCAAAATACATTTGACGGCTACGGTAATGTTATATAGCATCAAGTTACGATTCGTAATGCTGTGTAACTCTATATAGCCAAAACAGAAACTTCAATTGCTGTAGACACTAGATTTTAAACACAATAATAGTTTGGATGACATCAGCTGAACTGATGACGTCGATTGAACAATCAGAAAATTGATTGGATATGATAGATTACATATCGTCCCTGGCCAAGTTCGCAGGGGTTGACGGTATTAAAGTGAAGGAGTTTCATTTTGATTATTGTAATGTAGTGTTCTTTAGTGAAACATATCACCTTTTTAACACTTTAATGCGCCTCCAACGGTTCATCACGAACCGGCTGCTGCAGATGGAGTATGGCTGATCATATGCATCAGACATGCTCGATAAACACGGAGGAACCGCCAGGGCTCAGTAGAGTCTATTCCCAAGCAACAGTTCCAAGTCGGTTGGATTTGAGAAGGTTTTGATGATCGTTACAAATCCGAATAAAAGTATTATAGGATTTGTGACAGGTTTTGGAACCTTTAACAGCCAGCTGACTTTAAAATGTTGTTTGGGCTCTATTTCCCACGTTTCTCGATTGATTTTGATTAGTAATTCATTAATGTCATAGTCGCTTTTTCGATTTTTTACCATGTTAGTTGGTCATATTTTCTTTAAATAATGCAATTAAAATCAACCGACGAATTGATAGTGGGAAGGAGATTTGCAGCACTTAATTGTGCTGATAGATTCGAAGCTAACGTGCGAACATTTAAACGCATTGTTGACATCAATGCGTTCGACGTGACATTTTGGACAAAAGCTGACTGCTTTTTATTAACTGAACAACGTTACTTTTGTATGACTAGGTTGACATTTCTAGGCCACGCATGAGAAAATGACATGGTTTATCGAGGTAGGACCGATAGGATAGAACGAATTTGAATATTTTTCATAGTATTTGTAGGGGGATGAATACATAATAGTTGACAAGCAATTTTTGTTTTATTACAATCAACTGACCAACTTTGCGTATTTTTGTTCTTTTCTTAGATAGTGTTATGACACCAACAGAAAAATATCAGGAGTTCAGTTACATGTTTCTGTGGGTTTTTCACCGATGACAATTTAAGGACACAAGAGATGAACACAGAGAAGTAGAAATCAAGAAAACAATTTGACAAAGAATCGACTATATTTTAACATACGGGTTCGACTGATTCGATGAATCTATCTAGAAGTATCTAGAAGACAATTGATGCTAAGATTGGAATAGCTTGCAGTTGGGACTAGACTAAAATAGTGGCCAATAGAAAACAATGCGCTAGACAGCATTATCATTCATTTTTTTAAATATTTACCCGTAGGCTTTTCGACGGTTGACAGTACGGTATTTAGCTGAGTACGAAGATACGGATTAGTCGGTGTACAGATGACAGGGTTCTCACGGGAAGTGCTTCAAGCGAGGCTTACATAACAACTGACAATAAAGAAACATATTTTCCTTGACTTTCTACTGACCGAACACACGTGTTTTTGTTAATCTCCTAGGCATTATTAAGACATGACGTATGTGCATGACGCAACAACTACCAGGACACAGTTCCATACGTCTCTTTTTAATAACGACATTCAGCATATTTCCAATAAAACTATACTTCAATAAAGCAATGACTAAAACTGGTATGATAGAACAGATTAGAATGACTTAATTGACTATTACCTTGGGAATCTACTTCGAATAACTGACAAATTGACAAGAACCTAACTAAATACATGGACCATACTAAAAAAAACCATTTGACAAAAAGAAAAAAAGGGAAACTTTTATTATAACTATTTTTGTTCAACGCAGGCCAAAACAGTGTCGACTTGGGCCACGATATGCCTACGTACTTCTGTGTGTTGAAACAAAAATAGAGGCTCATAGAAGCAAACGTAGGGAAAGGGTGCGGTGTTAGAACATAAGCACAGTGTGCTACCGCCGTAATCACTATGAAAAAAAAAAAAAAAAAAAAAGATATGATAGATTACATATCGTAGCTTTGTATAATGCTAAAAGTTACCGTTACACCCATAGACTTTAGAATGTATTCTCAAGTACAGTTTGGATAATCTAGGATATCCCAACAGATCTGACACTGTCTGTCTATTGAACTTTCAGAAGACTTACTGGACATGATAAAATACAAATCGTAGCTTTGTATAATGAAAGAAGTTACCGTTACACCCGTAGACTTTAGGATCTAAACTCAAGAACAGTTTCGATGACCTAGGATATCCCGGCTAATCTGATACTGTCTATTGAACTTTCAGGAGACTTATTGGACATGATAGAATACAAATCATAGCTTTGTATAATGACAGAAGTTAGCGTTACACCCATAGACTTTAGGATCTAAACTCAAGAACAGTTTGGATGACCTAGCATATCCCGGCTAATCAGATACTGTCTGTTGAACTTTCAGAAGACTTATTGGACATGATAGAATACAAATCGTAGCTTTGTATAATGAAAGAAGTTAGCATTACACCCATATACTTTAGGATCTAAACTCAAGAACAGTTTGGATGACCTAGGATATCCCGGCTAATCTGATACTTTCTATTGAACTTTCAGGAGACTTATTGGACATGATAGAATACAAATCGTAGCTTTGTATAATGAAAGAAGTTAGCATTACACCCATAGACTTTAGGATCTAAACTCAAGAACAATTTGGATGACCTAGGATATCCCGGCTAATCTGATACTGTCTATTGAACTTTAAGAAGACTTACTGGACATGATAGAATACAAATCGTAGCTTTGTATAATGAAAGAAGTTACCTTTACACCCGAGGACTTTAGGATCTAAACTCAAGAATAGTTTGGATGACCTATGATATCCCGACTGATCTGATACTGTGTATTGAACTTTCAGAAAACTTACTGGATATGATAGAGTACAAATCGTAGCTTTGTATAAGAATAGTAGTTACTGTTACACCCGGAGACTTAAGGATCTAAACTCAGAGCAGAAGCATTTAGACGTTTTGAATAAAAATCTCAAAAAAAAAGTTTAGAACAGGTTTCTGCTTCTGGCTCCAGCTTGACCGAATTCCTAAAATGAGCAGGGGTACTGAAAGATGTTTTAGCATATTTCCTATTCATTGAACTGCATTTTTGGCAACAATATTTTTTGGTTTAAAGCTCTGAAATTTTTAGAGACTAACTTAGTAAAGGGACGAAATTCTGTCAAATACATTGTGAAGTTCTTCAAATGTTCAGCATAGACAACCGTCCAAACGCAAACTATAACCGCACCTTTGCAAACAGCGCCAAGAAATTATATCACGTTCGATGACTAGGTATTACTAACTTAGTTTTCAACATCAGATTACCGTAGGTCACGCCTGGAGTGCAGCAAATCGACCACAATAATTTTGATTATTATTAATAGAACTCACGACTTGTAGATGCTCCGTAGCCCCTCGACACTGCACCGGTCATAATTAATTACTGCCCGCATAGTCGCTCTCCCCACACAGAGCAATCTCGTGACATTTGGAATCGGTTCCCATAGTGTTCGGCGATCACCTAGCTGCTTATAGTCAGAGTTAGATTGCAATTTGCATCCGCGAGACTGGGTGGAAATTAATCACTGCTGTGTTCTCATTTGCATTCTAACACTCGTTTTCCCCATCTTTTTTCCCCCTTTTTCTACTGCCGCGCAGCTGCGAAGGATGCAAAGGATTTTTCAAGCGGACGGTACGGAAAGACTTGTCCTATGCCTGCCGGGAGGACAAGAACTGCACGATAGACAAACGCCAAAGAAACCGCTGCCAGTACTGCCGGTATCAGAAATGTCTCGCCTGCGGTATGAAGCGGGAAGCCGTCCAGGAGGAGCGGCAACGGAGTTCCAAGTTTTCCATTAAGGTGAGTGGAAGAGGTTTCCGATCGATTACGGCGATGTTGCACGATCTACGATTTACGTTCTTTTTTTCTGTTTTCTTGCTTTTTAGAGTGAAGAGATCAATTCGACCAGTTCGGTGCGGGACGTGACTATCGAGCGAATCCATGAGGCTGAACAGTTGAGCGAACAGAAAAGCGGTGATAATGCGATCCCATACCTCCGGGTCGGGTCCAACTCGATGATTCCTCCGGAATATAAGGTACGTTTCTTCAAGTCAATAAGATCTATCTATTGATCTACTCTTGTAGGGAAGATTTGGGCAAATTTTAACAGGAATATCTCGATAACTTCTCTGTATTTGCATGAGAATATCAGTCGGGTCCTTCCCGCTTGAACCATCGTTTCTAGATTGAGCATAATCATAAGCGTAGATGATTTAGAATTGAAGAGTATTTAGGCATAAGAGTCCGTCGCCTTGTCGCAGTTCCCGAAAAGATTCGGATGAACTGGATAGTTTACCCGAAACTCTTACTCGGTTTTGCACAGCGTCCATCGTTGCATTAATCAGTCTAGTCAGCTTCCCAGGAAAGCCGTTTTCATTCATGATTTTCCATACCTCTGTGCGGTCGATAATGTCTTATGCTGCTTTGAAGTCGATGAACAGGCGATGCGTTGGGACCTGGTATTCACGGCATTTCTGGAGAATGTGTCGTACGGTAAGAATCAGATCCGTTGTCGACCGGCCGTCGATGAAGCCGGCTATATAACTTCGCACAAACTCATTCGTTTTAGATGACAGACGACGGTAGATGATCTGGAATAGCACTTTATAGGCAGCATTCAAAATGGTGATTGCTCTGAAGTTCTCACCTTCCAAATGGTCGCCTTTCTTGCGAATGGGGCAGATTCCCCCTTCCTTGCACCCCTCCGGTAGCTGTTCGGTTCCCTGATCCTGACTATAAACCGGTGCAGACAGGTGGCCAACTTTTCTGGGTCCATCTTGATGAGTTCAGCTGCGACATCATCCTTACCAGCTGCTTTGTCGATTTTGAGCTGATGGATAGCATCCTTAACTTCGCTCAGCGTGGGAGTTGGCTCATTCCCGTCCTCTGCTGCATTGGCGTAATCGTTCCCACCGTTGTCGTGGTATCCCGTGTCTATGTATTCCACGCTATTTAGGTGCTCATCGAAGGTGCCTTTCGATCACCTCACAATCGTCCGTCAACAGACCTCCGTCCTTATCCCTGCATATATCGACTCGCGGCACGAAGCCGTGGCTGTATGCGTTGAGCTTCTGGTAGAACTTCTGTGTTTCATGGGAACGGCACAGCAGTTCCATTTCCTTGCCCTCCGTTTCTTCCAGGCGGTGCTTTTTCCCCCGAAAGAGGCGGGTCTGTTGTTTCCGCTCGTTTGTTACGTTCCACGTTCTACCAGATTCCTTGCTGCAGCATTACCGCCCATGTTGCGTTCTTCTCCAAAATCGCTCTGCACTCCTCGTTTCGTCGATTCCTTTCCACGTACCCAATGATGCTCTCGGATGCGTCGTTGATGGCTGCTTTTACTGTTCTCCTGTAGTAGTCCTCTAGAGAGGCAACAACGAGTTCGCCGTCATCTGGCAACCTTAGGAGTCTGGCCAAAGTTGACGCTTTACAAATTTCGTATGGTCGAAAGTCTACGAGGGGGGAGGATGGGTTTCTGAGATGGCAAAAAATGAGTCTACGTTGTTTATGGACAGCGCCAATGCCATGAAAGGCTGAATCACAAAAGGGCTTGTTCACAAATATCATAACGCTGGAGGGGGTGGGTGGGTGTCCAGAATAGTGTTACAGCTCGAACAAAAATAATTTTTCGCCATACAAACACTGTAACAAAAGGGTGGGTGGGTACACTGAACAAAAATCCCCGCCAACAATTGAATGAAAATTGCCTCATCCGAGCCCCATGCCTAATATAAGATGATTTGAAGAAGGCCGTCATTCAATTGCCGATTTGACAGAATCAAAACAAGAAATATAAAAATCATTCAAAGTTAGCATTATACTCATACAGTTCAATGTCAAAACAAATATAGGAAAGGATGATGGTCATTCAAAACTCATCCAATAAAGCGGATGCAAAATAAATGAAAATAATTACGAAACCAAATATTGTGTATATGGGAGCTTTTCACTTCTGTATTATTATTTTTAAACATTCTGGCAAAAAC
This sequence comes from Aedes albopictus, assembly GCF_035046485.1. Taxonomy (NCBI): domain Eukaryota; kingdom Metazoa; phylum Arthropoda; class Insecta; order Diptera; family Culicidae; genus Aedes; species Aedes albopictus. Next base: position 98,234,843 of record NC_085138.1, on the reverse strand, counting down.
TAATATCACAACCATTCCAACTAATTTGAGAGATAATCCAATGAAGTGATTTTCACAAGGATTTTCACTCAAACTAGTTGGAACGATTGTGATATTAGATTTTGCCAGAATTTATGAGAAAATGTGTACTACAAATATTGTTTGGTTTTTTTTTATTTTACTACCTCTAATTCTAAATGTTAAACACTGTAGCATCACTGCCATTTCCACGACATAATCCTCCTTGTATAAATTGGTGCCACTTGAAATGGTTTCCCACTGAGATTCTCTGGAAAGAATAAAAAAATGAAACAATTATCAATATTGTACCAAAAAATAATCCACAGGAATTTACCGGAAAGTGTTAGAATAATCAACAGGCGATCAACAGGAGTATTTGGCACTCAATATTTCCTCTATCGCGAGACTTTTCGCTACAAAGTAAAAACAATACTTCAACTGCCACCATTTTTGAGGGTACAAATAGCGCGCCAACAGCAAAATAAAAGGGGAACCAACAATTGAATGATATTCGTATTGAGCTTTGCAAGGATTTCGCGACGATCGTGCAAATGGTCAATCTTTGACAGCACAATGTTCACACATCCAACAACAAAGGAAGCAGTGCATAAACAAACCGATTAGTCGAAACACCACCCCAAAATAACGCTCCGTTACTGGAAAACTGTAGCGGCGACATCAACCAATGTATGCTGAAACCGGTGTGCATATTTTCTGGTGGGACAATTTTGTTTGCCTGTGCGTCGTATTTGGCGCAAGATCGTCAATAATGGGATTAGCAAGAAATATTTGCAGCTAGTTTCGAAACTTCTGTCATACCGAAGATAAACAAAACTCCATCGTTATTGTTTTGAAAATCATTCGATCGTTTTGACGATTGATCACATGACTGAATGATGATTCATTCGTTTGGTTGCGGGGATTTTAGTTTGGTGGTTGGGGGCTGTCCATTAATTATGTAAGGGTTCATGGGGGGAGGGGGGGTTTGAGAAATCTTACGAGCCATACAAAAATATTTTGGTTCTCATACAAAACATCTTACAAGGGGGAGAGGGGGTGTCGAAAAATCATAAAATTTCCCTTACGTAATAAATGGACAGCCCCTTGAATGATTTTCGGTATGAAGCACGGCAGTAAATGCTTTCCGATAGTTTTGTGACGATAATCATTCACAACACCCTGGCCAAGTTCGCAGGGGTTGACGGTATTAAAGTGAAGGAGTTTCATTTTGATTATTGTAATGTAGTGTTCTTTAGTGAAACATATCACCTTTTTAACACTTTAATGCGCCTCCAACGGTTCATCACGAACCGGCTGCTGCAGATGGAGTATGGCTGATCATATGCATCAGACATGCTCGATAAACACGGAGGAACCGCCAGGGCTCAGTAGAGTCTATTCCCAAGCAATAGTTCGAAATCGGTTGGATTTGAGAAGGTTTTGATGATCGTTACAAAACCTAATAAAGGTTTTATAGGATTTGTGACTGGTTTTGGAACCTTTTACAGCCAGCTGACTTCAAAATGTTGTTTGGGCTCTATTTCCCACGTTTCTCGGTTGATTTTGATTAGTAATTTATTAATGTCATAGTCGCCTTTTCGAATTTCTACAATGTTATACTTTATTATATTTTATTTAAATAAAGCAATTAAAATCAACCGAAAAGTTATTGTGCGTTGCACGAAAAGCACAATTATGGCGACTACTTTCCTAGGCCTTATGTGATGGTCGAAATTCGATCGCAGTGCAAATAGCACGTGCAGTCGCAGCACTCATCACACCACCCGGCCATGTGTTGACCCTTTCTTGAAGAACTATCAAAGAGCGCTGTGATGGAAATTTTGAAAACAGGTTCGTTTCCTTAGGCGACTATCTCGCGCGTATCTTCGATTGCGGGTAAAAGTAATCGCGAAAGTAGATTTTATTTTGATTCGTATAATAATAGTGGGAAGGAGATTTGCAGCACTTAAATTGTGCTGATAGATTCGAAGCTAACGTGCGAACACTTGACGTGACAGTTTGGACTGGACAAAAAACTGACTGCTTTTTATTAATTGAACAACGTTACTTTTGTATGACTAGGTTGACATTTCTAGGCCACGCATGAGAAAATGACATAGTTTATCTTGATAGGACCGATAGGACAGAACGAATTTGAATAGTTTTCATAGTATTTGTAGGGGGATGAATGCATAATAGTTGACAAGCAATTTTTGTTTATCTCTTAGATGATGTTATGACACCAACAAAAAAAATATCAGAAGTTCAGTTACATGTTTCTGTAGGTTTTGGACCGATGACATTTTAAGGACACAAGAGGTGAACACAGAGAAGTAAAAATCAAGAAAACAATTTGACACAGAATCGACTATATTTTAACATACGGGTTCAACTGATTCGATGGATCTGTCTAGAAGTATCTAGAAGACAATTGACGCTAAGATTGGAAAAAAGCTTGCAGTTGGGACTAGACTTCAATAATGGCCGATAGGAAACAATGCGCTAGACAGCATTATTATTCATTTTTTAATGTTTACTCGTAGGCTTTTCGCCGGTTGACAGTACAGTATTTAGCTGTGTACGAAGATACGGATTAGTTGGTGTACAGATGACAGGGTTCTCACGGGCAGTGCTTCAAGCGAGGCTTACATAACAACTGACAATAAAGAAACCTATTTTCCTTCGCAGTGGACATCTGACCGAAGATACGTGTTTTCGTTAATCTCCTAGGCATTATTAAGACATGACGTATGTGCATGACGGAACAACTAGCAGGACACAGTTCTAGACGTATCTTTTCAATAACGACATTCAGCATATTTCCAATAAAACTACACTTCAATAAAGCAAAGACTAAAGCTGCTATGATAGAACAGATCAGAATGACTTAATTGACTTATTGACTATTGGAGATCTACTTCGAATAGCTGGAAAACAAGAACCTAAACTAAATACATGGACCATACTACAAAAAAAACCAATTGACAAAAAGAAAAAAGGGGAAACTTTTAGTAAAACTATTTTTGTTCAACGCAGGCCAAACAGTGTCGACTTGGGCCACACACGCCTACGTACTTCTGTGTGTTGAAACAAAAATAGAGGCTCCTAGAAGCAAATGTAGGGAAAGGGTGCGGTGTAGAACATAAGCACAGTGTTGCTACCGCCGTAATCACTTTGAAAAAAAAAAAAAAAAAGATAATCATTCACAACACACCGCAAGCAAAAAATCATTCATAAATTGTGTAAATTTTAGTTTTATAACAGGATGATTTTTATTTATTTGAAGGCAGTCAAATCATTCTGTTGTAAAATCATTCAAAATTCAGATTCTGCGGATCTGTAACGCATTGAATGAAGATTCATTCTTCGTACGGCGGGGGTTTTCATTCAGAGTATCAAAAAAGGCCAATTTTGGCGTTATGAAATTTGTGAATGAACCCAGGCCCGAAACACAAAAGGTCGAATCACGGAAGTTCGGAAAACACAATGGTCCGAATGAAAAGTCAAAACGACTTGATTCTTATCTTATTCATATTCTTCTTCATCCTCTTGCTGGCGTTTCGACCCAATTGGAACAAAACCTGCTTCTAATGGTTGACAATAAGAAGCAGTGAATCAAAATTCAACCACCGCGCAACAATAATGACAATGTCGCAACTTGCATTTGTTGCGACAATCCACCCAATGCGACATATGTTTGTCCCAACTTGAACAGAATGGGATAATGATCGTGCACCACGCGTTTATGGATTTTTAAGCCATGCATTGCGATTTCCGAGCGGTTAGGGGGATTAGGGGCATAATGGACACCCGGGCCGAAATGGACACCCCTGTTTTTGCCGAAACCGTTGACTTTTATGTAAATTTTTTAATGCATAAGTGTAAAGGAACAAGTCATTGTTCTATTTTTCAAAAGTACCATTTATATACCTTTAAAATAACCAAAATATCATAGAAATTGAGGTATGTTTTTTATATGGTGGATTTCTTATAATATTGAAGCAGCAGCAAATAAGGTATTACGAGTGACTGAGTGTGTACACCATACAAACAAGTGAATTGTTAACTTATCTACATGTATACGTAGATTTAGCAATGGATGAAGTATTATATTTTTGATCAGAACACACTGAAAATAGCAATTTCAATTTTGTAGTCTATTCGGGGCAAAATGAACACTGGCAATTACGAATGGATGTACGCATATTGCATTCTGTTAGGCGTTTTAGAGAGTTTGAAAAAATTCAATCCGATTATTTTAGCCTAAAAATGAATTAATTAACTTTGAAGTTATGTAAACTCGTCTAAGATGGAGAATTATATCTGTGGTATTGATCTCCGTAGGCACATTACTCAACTGGTCGATATTCTCAAAGATACAGCATAAAATATGCAGGGGTGTCCATTATGCCCCGATGGGTGTCCATTTCGCCCCGTACCTTTCCTGCCAGCCCCAAAAAACACACGGTTTTCAATTCATTATTTCTTCACAATAATGACATTCTACCAGGTGTAAATGATTAAAATACGTAGGAAACAAGTTAAAATTGTAAGCCAACTGATAATATGTTAAGTTTTTGTCTGCTATACGTGCCTAACATACTCATTTGCTTAGGGTGTCCATTATGCCCCTAATCCCCCTACATCGAGTCGGTGAACACTGCAACGCTGCTGAAGATCTATCATCAAAAAGCTTCGATTTTCGGTTAGCAATAATTGATTAATCACGAGTTGAAAAGTAAGCAACAAATTCAGCTTCCGTTTTGTCTGCAACAAAAATTTTCGCGATCATGTCATTATCCAGTTGGGATAAAGAGTAATCGCCGCGCCTTCTTTGTTGCGTGTTTTGTGACTCTTTTGTCTGACAATTTTCTTCACTGATAAGAAGGAATAGAAAGAAGATCCATCTTCGTCAGTAGTAACGTTCTGGAGTCAGTACAAGATCTTTTAGTAATAAATAATTCATAGATGGTGTTGCATTTTTATCATTTTTTGCCATTCTCTTGCCCCTTTATATGCTACCTAATACATGACTTGCTTCTCTTTCAAAGACTCATCTTCTCCTCTATATGAAGTCACAGACAAACAGACGTAAAACTCTTCAAAACGGCTTGGAACATGCATTTAAGGATCATTTCAAATTTCATTCGATTTCCGCGATCATTCCACCAGAGGAGCTAGTGTTCGATCGCTTTGACGTTTGCCCGTGTACACGTTGCTGAATGATGCAAACGGAAATTATAGGCGATTTGTGTAGCGATGTGCATGTTAGACAAACGTCAAATCGAAATCCATTATGGCCGACAGTGTTCCGCGCAGTTCTACCAACAGGTGGCAGTGTGCTCATAAAAAAGACACTGGGCAAAAGTTTTTGATGAATTTCCTCTAAGAGTTACATCTGTTTGTCTGTGTTTAAGTTATCCTCGCAGGAATCCTGGGGAAATTAGCTCGAGAAATCCAGACTAAAAATCCAGAGAGAACCCCTAAGAAGTATTCTGGAAAGAATGCTAGGAGAAATCTTTGGAGCCATTTGGGGAAAGCCCAGGTTCAGAAATTCCATGAGGAATCGAAAGAAAAAAATGAAGAGGAATTCCTGAAGGAACTCCGGCAGAAAACTCTAAACGAATCCCTGAAAATCGTGGAAAGATTTCTGAATGAAGGATACCCTGTAAAAATCCCGGAGCAAATCAACACAGTTAGAAAAACCAATGTACAATTGCATTGAATGTCATGCACATAATTGGAGCGTGGCATTAGCTGTACTATTACATGACGCACTATTTTGTAGCATGCTTTCATTATGTACTCATGTAAAACCAATTTCTTGCTTGAAGTTTACAAATGCTTGTCAGGTGCCACAATGCTCTTGATTTTTAGGGTTTTTCGGAATGAAAATGGCAAAGAATTAGGTATTTTACAAACAAAGATTTTATTCAACCGCCAACATTATATGGTTTGGTACAAATTAGAACATCGTAAAACACATGGCTTAACCTTTTGGAGTCGGATTGTTTCGCCATTGCTGCCGTTACCTCGCTTGCCGTAGCCGCTAGCGGCCGCTAGCTGCTGCCGTAAGCCCTCCAGCCCCAAAGGGTTAAACCTTCCATCACATTTTGAGCACTTTATATGGCTTATCATTCTAGAGAACATAAAACGCCTGAATCCTCGTTGGCATGCATTTCCATCATATTGACCGCAATCAAATCAATTTGGTTTCGCACCCGGAAAAACTTCCACACTTGGTTCGGCGATCTGTCGCTGCTGCTGAAAATACCTCCGCTCTGGTTTCTGTATATTATCTCCTGGTAATCAGTATTAAACATTAGTATTTGAATCAAAATAGCACAAGTAACGCAAAAACTTACTCGAAGGACTTGGATCGTAGACAGAAATTGCACTTTTCAGTAGCTGCCCGTGCCGAGACCGGTTTGTTTACTACGACGCCATATTGATTTGCACTGCAACCAGTTTTACAGCTAAGTCATGTAAACTTGTAGGTTGAATGATGTATTTTTCTCTTTTTAACAGACAAATGTGAGCAATCTAATGTTTTTCTATTTTCAAACTGAAAATATGATAAACAAGATCGATTGCTGATCGTTTACATGACATCTAGTCGAAATATAGATTATGCAGGAGTTTACATGGCCAAAGATTACATTGGTTTTTAATTTACGTTACGAATAATATTCAAATTTTCTTGCTGTGAATGAAGAAAATCAGAAGAAATTCCGGAGGAAATCTCGAGAGAAATCTTTGAAGGAATCTCAACCCAGGAAGAGTCCGTAAGTAGGTCGGCTCCAGAGGCACGTTTTTGGGAAATTTGTGAATGGAGGAATCTTAAAAGGAATCTCGGATTGAATTTCGGACGGAATCCCCAGATAAATAAACAAAGGAATCCCGTGATAAAACCCTCAAAGAAATCTGGCAAAAATCAATGAAAGAATGCCTAGATAAATCCCTTAAGGAGTATGTAGTGAAATTAATGAAGAAATGCGCAAAGAGAACTCGGGATGAATCAGCTATAATGAATCACTGGAGGGGAATCCCCAAAAAATCAGAATTGTGACTGAAAGAATCTCGAAGGAATCCCAGGAACAATTCCTGAAAGAATTCCTGGCAGTGGCGATTCCCTAACCTCAAATCTACCTGTTCCACAAGTATAAATATCGATTGTGTATGAACTATCAAGTTTCTAACCGGTGTACAATGACATAAAATGATGATTCTGTTTGTTTCCGCTCTGTTTTTGTTTATAAATTTGCCGGAATTACTGGTTTTTGGATCGTAGAGCAGGTAAAAAGTGAGGTTACGAAACGCTACTGTCCTGGAGGAATTCCGGAAGGAATTTATATAACAATTGTGGGATATTAATGAGTGAATTCTTGGTGAAATTCCGGAACAAATCAATCCTTCAGCAAAGCAAATCTGCAAAGTCTGATAGCAAATTGAAAACTAATTTTGATGTTGTGATATTTCAAATTTTGATAACTCAGATTGTTGTCGTTTTGGTCGTTTTAACGGTTAAAACATCAGAAATGAGAGCAGAAAAATGTTCCTGTGACAGCAAATTGAAAACAATTCCTGCTATCGATGATAGCAAATTGATAACTGCTTTTGTTATCAGCGCAAGTAAAATGAAAAATCGTTGAATGTAGAGTTTTTCGATCGATATCAAATCATAAATGCAATAACATAATTACACTAATGTTATATCCCTAGAATTACTTTACATAGTTTACTGAAATATTTAAAAACTAAATATTTACATTAATTCAAAATGACAGCAAACCGAAAACAAAATTTGTAATCAAATTAAATAAAGATAAAATTATATCAAAATGTGGTATCAATTTGTTACTGAATACAAATCAAGTTTTCGATTTCTGTAATTTTGTTGTTGGACTTTGCTCGGGTAGAAATCAATGCAGAAATCTCGGAAAGAACCCCTGTAGTAATCCTGCGAGAAATTTGAAAGAATTCTTTTTGTTCTTCGAGAGAAATCCTTAAAGGAATCTATGGACGAATCCCAGAATAAATCGCTAAAAGAATCCCGATATAAATCTCTAAAGCAGGGGTTTTCAGATCGTGCATTTGGTGCACCGCATAGACATGACAAGTGCACTGCTGCACTTTAAAAAGTCCACCTAGTTTTTCGCATTCATTGCCTGTTTAATGAAAAATCATCATTCGAATAAATGAGAACAAGTGATCCATGGAAAAACTATCTTAAGGCGCTGCAAGGGACCGAGAATAATATTGCCATATTTCACGCCGGCTAGGTTGTCTTAATTCATAAAGGAATTCAGCACCTCGGGTGTTCACGAAAAATTATGGAAGCAGTCTACCAAATATTATGTTTTTCCCCAAGAACTCGCCATGATGGATATTCACAGACATCCTACAAGGAATCTGCATTCTTCAATGTATCTTCAGTAACTTTGCTAAAAAGATATCAGAAGCTTTTTATGTTTCTCATGTTTTGCATAGCACTGGAGAAGAAATCTGTCACTGCTCTTTCAATCATTTCACCGATAATTCTAAAAATAACTTGTTTATTATTTTCAAAGGAATCTTCCTCCGAATTTACCAGATCGCCACGAAGGAATTTACATGAATCTTTCAACCATCTTGATAAAAAATGCCTCTAATTTCTCCAGAAATCCAGTATTGGTACTGGAATTCATCCTTGTCCTTCTGCTTTATAACTCCTGCATTATTTTTTCCATTAGCCTGCTCAGAATCTCCCACAGCATTTCGAAAGGTTTTGTCCAAAAAATTTCAAAGATATTTAGCAAGAAAATATTCCAAGTCGAACAATTGTATTTTTTTTTTCAATATACCTCAATAGATAAGATACATGTAATCTATAAGACAGTTTCATAATTAATGTGGGAAAAACTTTTCACCGCTGAGTGTATTTGCCTAAAAGTAGGCAAATATCCATGTGCCAAACCACATTCGAAATTTATGCAACTAATACCCGCCATTGCAGGGAAATTAGCGCATGGAAAGTATGTGCTGCAAATTGTATAAGGCGCAGATGTATAGTGTTTCCTGAAAAGTATGAGTCGCACTAATGGAAAGCATTTATTTATCCCCAATGCAAATATCCATGTCTTGGGCACATAGCTGGAATGAAGATTTTTTTCCCAGTGTAGTAGTTTTTTAACGAATTTGAAATTGCACTTTATATCAATAATGAACATGTGCACTGCAAAGCGATTTATTCCCAAAAGGTGCACCGCAAGCTAAACGGTCTGAAAATCCTTACTCTAAAAAAATCACAGAATGAATTCTTCAAAGAATTCCTAAAGGAATCTAAAAAAACATATCGAAAGGAACCCCTGAAGAAATCTCAGGAGAAATTCCCAAAGATAACTCAGGAAAAATCAATGAAGGGAGACCCAATAAAATCCAGGAAGACATTTGGGAGGAATCCGTGAGATAATCCAGTACGGTATTCCAACAGGAATCAATGAAGGAATCCCGGGAAAAACCCTAATAGAATTCTGGCAGAAACTAATTAAGGAATCCCTATATAAATCCCTTAGAAAAATAATGATGGAATCTTAACCCTCTAATACCCAATCCCGCCTTTAGACGTGGTATATTTTTGTTTCGTGGAAAATCATTTTTTAAATTTTTTGGCTGATATTTAGGACTGTTCTGTATATCTCAATATGGTTTTTGGAGTATTTTAAAGCGTATTTTCATTTTTTTTTAAATCATTGAAAAACTGATGGTTTAGTCACCTTTTAGAAGTCATTGTTTATTTTGTATTGAATCGCTACAATTAACATATTTTAAATTTTTCCCAAATGATTCTATCTTTGTTTAATAGTTTAAGGGAATCGAATACACTCTAAAATTATTTTCCTTAAAATTACACGGAAAATAATTTTTTTTGTGAAAAAAAATTTAAAATAATATTTTAACAATAATCATAAAATCTCAAAATGTTTTCGTCTCAAAAAATCCGTTCCCCAAATTGGCTTCCAGGAAAAATATAAAAATGTGGGGATGTTCTAAAATAAAAATTAGAAAAATCAAAAACTGAAATTCACGAAATCGAGAATTAAAAAAAATCATCTTCCAGAACATGTTTAAATCGATTTTAGATGACGAAAAATGATATTTAGAACAAAATCAAAAATTTGGGTATTAGAGGGTTAATGGATTTCCGGCGTGAATTCAGGAGAACATTCTACAGGATTCCCGATATAAATTCGAGATAAATGCATTTTTTTTTAATTTTAGCCTTTACTTAGATTTTTAGCCTTAGGCTAGTTCATCTTGGGACCAACGACTCTTTACCCTATGCATCTTACTTTATTTCCAGGGAGCCGTTTCGCACCTTTGCCAGATGGTGAACAAACAAATCTACCAGCTGATAGACTTTGCCCGCCGGTTGCCCCACTTTACCAACCTCCATCGGGACGACCAGGTCATGCTGCTGCGGTGTGGCTGGAACGAGATGCTCATCGCGGCCGTCGCTTGGCGGAGTATGGAGGTGAGATACCATATTTTGAGATGTTCATCATTTTCATAGAACAAGATTTTTCATCAATTGCAGTACATCGAAACGGAACGCTCCCCCGATGGTAGCCGGATATCGATTCGGCAGCCGCAACTGATGTGCTTAGGACCAAATTTTACCCTGCACCGGAACAGCGCCCAGCAGGCTGGGGTTGACACGCTGTTCGATCGCATTCTGTGTGAGCTCGGAATCAAAATGAAAAGACTGGATGTGACCCGAGCTGAGCTTGGGGTTCTCAAAGCGATCATACTGTTTAATCCCGGTAAGTATTTCACGTATGTTTTACCAGCTCCATTTGAAATTTAACGGATCGTTTTTCCCCGGGGGTACTCAGACATTCGAGGGCTTAAGTGCCAGAAGGAGATCGACGGGATGCGGGAGAAAATCTACGCCTGTTTGGACGAACATTGCAAACAACAGCATCCCTCCGAGGATGGTCGATTCGCACAGCTTTTGCTGCGGTTACCGGCCCTGCGATCGATCAGCCTCAAGTGTCTCGATCACCTGAACTTTATACGGTTGCTCAGTGATAAACATTTGGACAATTTTATCATCGAGATGCTCGATATGCCGATGTAAGGAAAGCATCCTAAACTATAAAACAAGCTAACTTGTGGTTCGAATCAAACTAAAAAAAATGAAAATGAAATCAAACACGTTCACTGCATTCTTCTCCTCATCACATTATCGATTATGTTTATTTACTACATATTTCTGTAGACTTTTACTTTCTGCGGCTGTAGAAAGCTTGAATTTTAGGAATTTTCTCATTTCCTAAAAACCTTATTCTATGAAGTTTTAAGCAAGTTGTAGGACTCAGTAACTTATTAAATGATAAATTTATTTTAATATATATAAAGTATGAGTTTAAAGTAATGAAAATGGTGCAAATAGATTTTATGAAAAATCGATCTAAGATTACAAAAAAGAAACACTGTTGATACAAAAAAAGATGATGAAATAAACACGTTTAACTTTATTCGCAGATAGATAAACATAGAACATCTAATGGGCTGGGTCGGTAGTATTCCTTTGAAAGAAAGCCATACAAAATAATAGTTTATAACTTGGTATACCGACATTACAATGATCGTCCTTAGCATGCGTTGCTTGAACACTATATTTAAATCATTTCTTTGCACATTGCAATTAGAATAATAACATATACATACACAGTCAACAATAGTAATCCGCAATATTCTGTTTGCGGCTGCCGCTCTTAATGCTCGGTCACGCCCAATAGCTCCACCTGGTCCGCCCATCATGCTCTCTGCGCTTCACGCCTTCTTGTTCCAACCTAATCTTTAGCGAACACCAACTTTACAGATTTGTTGTCCGATATTCTTGCATCATGTCTTGCCCATCGTATCATTCCGGCTTTGGCGACCTACTAGTTGTTGGGTTCAAAGTAGAGTATAGGTATTACACACCCTCGGAAGTCTGCTGAGGACGATTTACTCGAGCACCTTCCCCGCCTTGTCGATCAAGCATATTGGTTTATATGCCGACGAGTGTCCGGGTTGTTTATCTAACTTCGGAAATAGTACCGGGCTCTGTCGCTTCCATTCTCTGTGTAAATTCCCTCGTCCAGACATTTCTGCATAGCAAACCTGAACATCCATGTGCTGCCTATGCCCGCATATCAGTCCCATATTTGCTGGATTTCCTATCCATATGGGACAGTTATGCGATCATAGGCAGTGTGCCTCTGCAGTGGAACAATTTCACATGGTTTCTTCAAAAATGTTAGAACCAGTTCTGTTATTGGTCGTGACTATCCCATGACGATGAACAAGTAGGCGTTTTCATCGTCACAAAATGAAACGAGCTCTTCGTCATGTCATTTCGCAATAATCAAGCGTCATGACGAAAACTTCCATATTGTTTTGAAATTAAAATTTTCCCGTGGTCAAAGCAAATTTAGGCTAGTCGTTGTATTTAATAGATAGAGAATGTATGTATTCATGATTTAAAGGATTCAAACAATAACAAAATCCATCGATGTGCTAGTAATTGCTTTGATTACAACCATGTCACGCTCCGTCATTACCGAAAAATGAGCGAATATTGTTAGACTCTCTTGGTCATCATCTCCTGATTCGATGACATTGAGAGAGGCACTTCTGTAAAATTCACGTGACGACTCGTGTTGACGCTGACGCTTTCCAAGCCTGGTTAGAACTACCTGAGCGGTTTCGTATATGTACAAGGAATTCCTGGTATTTCCAACAATCAACAAGCATTCTTAAACTCTTCCAAAATCTCAAAATAAGGAATTTCTAGTATTTCTAAGAGACAGGAATTTCACATAGATTCTTCAAAAATCTTCGAACTAGCTTAGCGGACTCAGATGTCGGCAAGGAATTTCTAAAAGTCGTGAATTTTGATAGAATCTTCGGAAATCCTCGATCTACCTCAGCGGACACAGATAAAGAATTCTTAGTACATATTTCTAAAAGTCCAAACTTCTCGAACAACCTGAGCGGTTCCAGATATAAACAAGGAATTCCTTGTATTTTCAAGAATAAATAATTATTTCTAGATTCGCCAAAAATCCATAAACAAAACTTTGGCGGTCCATAAGTGGACTAAGGGCCGATTTCTTCACCCTGGCTTAGGCGTTAAGCCAGGTTTAACTATATGGGTAAGCCTGGCTTACGAGTTAAGCCGAGGTGAAGAAATCGGCCCTAAGGGCTGATTTCTTCACCTCGGCTTAACCGGTAAGTCAGGCCTACCCATATAGTTGAACCTGGTTTAACACTTAAGCCAGGGTGAAAAAATTGGCCCTAAGAATTCCTAATATGTAATAGTCTTGAAATTTACCGAAGACTACTTTATCAAGAAGACATGTAACTCTGATATTTTCCCATACTAACGGCAAGCGTCACCGACGGCACCGCCGCCTGGTGATCTAAGGTGGTACCTTTGTGTAAAATTGTAAGAGTGTATTGGTGCGACTATGAAAAATTACACATACTATCATGAATATAGGGGTCCCAGAAAGTATAGGCACAACTTTGTATAGTGAAAACACAATCATTTTTTTAACAAACAACAATTTTTATATTTTTGTATTTTTATTCAAGGTATTTTAATTGATACCTGTAAAGAGTTCACACATTAAAAAGGGTTTTTGTATGCAGAATATTAAAAATAAAAAAAAAACATCTTTCAAAACTTCTGCACAAACTACTTTTTTACGGTTTTGCCAAATATCCAAATTAGAAACATTTTTTTCGAATTTTTTTACATGATATATTCGAAAACATGTTTCCTCAGATGGTTGACTGAATTTTTTTTACAAAAATATGTTTTGCCTGTACGTACGGGTATTTCAGAATTTTGAGAAAACTGGAAAATTCGCCTTTTCTATTTCTGGACATGCCCACAGACATTCGAGTTTTTAAACATGTTTTAACGAGAATAAAAATAATTCAATCTACACTTTATACAGCTGGAGCATTTATTTTACTTATAGGGTAGAAGCTTCAGTTTTGGCCAGTCCGGAGTTTTGGCCATAGTGCGGTATTGAGCCTGTTGCGATCTAAATCGGCGTAAAGTTAATTTTTACTAGTAGATCCTAATACAATATGATGATTACAGCTGTGAAAACCACACATTTTGATTAAAAACTAGAAGAAAAAAATATATTTCCTTAAAAAATCTGCTCCCATATATCTATTTTGGCCAGGGTGCTTCTAATTTGGCCACTCCCATAAGAAATACACGTGATTGGCCAAAATAGAAACCAAACATAAGAATAAACTGCGGCAGAGCTTCTATTTTGGCCAGTGCCACTTTTAATACAAAAATCAAGTATTGGCTTGATTTCTGCATTTTTCCTTCAAAATATAGATTGAAACCTTTCATTTGACGCATTGGTTGTTTTCATAGGATTATTGGTTATTTTTCTAAAAATGATTTCCCTTAGACTGGCCAAAACCGGTGCCCGCACCCTAGTGAAATTAAAATGTAATTTTCTGCATGTTGTGTATATATTCAGAAGCTTGTTTTCATCGACTAGAAAAACGGGGTTTTAAAAATATCGATTTTAGTATTTAAAATTAATTTTCCGGTTCAAAAGCATATGTTTTCAATTCGAACTAATGGTTGTATAAAAGATACGCATATGGAATTACACGGAAATATTTTTTGAAATTTTTACCGAGTTTAATTTCATGCGTAGGAAACAATTTGTTAAGAGATGTTATTGAAAAATATAGCAATTTGTGCAGAAGCTTCAAAAGGCCTTTTAGGGAATGTTCTACCGCTTTCAACTTACCTTACCTTACCGGTCAGGCTAAGGCCGGGCTGGCCTCTGCTGTACATAGTAGCCGCCTCCACTCCACTCGGTCCATGGCTGTTTGTCTCCAGTTCCGCACTCTGCGTAGGGTCCGCAGATCGTCCTCCACTTGGTCGACCCACCTAGCTCGCTGCGCTTCACGTCTTCTTGTACCGGTCGGATGACTCTCGAGAACCATTTTAGTCGGGTTGCTATCCGACATCCTGATGACGTGACCCGCCCACCGTAGCCTACCGATTTTCGCGGTATGGACGATGGTTGGTTCTCTCAGCAGCTGATGCAGCTCGTGGTTCATTCGCCTTCTCCAAGTCCCGTCTTCCATCTACACTCCGCCGTAGATGGTACGCAACACCTTCCGTTCGAAAAATCCAAGGGCGCGTTGGTCCTCTGCACGTAGGGTTCATGTTTCGTGCCCATAGAGGACGACCGGTCTAATCAGCGTTTTGTAGATGGTTAACTTCGTGTTACGGCGAACTTTATTCGATCGTAGAGTTCTGCGGAGTCCAAAGTAAGAACGATTTCCTGCCACAATGCGCCTCTGAATTTAACACCGCTAGCCATCATGGTTTCCCATTGCGGAAATCATCATGGTTACAGGTCGCAAGCCCTGGCAAAGTGTGGAACGTTTTGATGGCTGTGATCCCTGACCATCATGTAATCAAAATCCCAGGGATACTCAAGTGACCATACTGCTGGGTTGTGGGGGTTGCGTATGTGAGGTGCATATATTGACAAGCATTGCTATGGATCGTTAGGGCTGAGTAGGAGCGGGGAATGGATCTACGATTGCTGAATTGCGATTATACCTACTGGCATAGTCGTGGTTTAACAGTGGTGGCGCCGCTTATCGCTTGTGTTCGGCCTAGGTGGTTTGTTTAGGCGGTGCGGGTAGGTCTGTATGTACTTCGTACGTGCAGTGCGTACGGCTTCAGCATTGTGGTTACTTGGGTAGTGTAGGATAATTGGGTTTGGGACTGAGGAGGTCGTCATTGATTCTGCCGACACCATTGAGTGCTCATTGTTGGCGGTTGTGTTGGTGACGATTTCTTCAGCTTTATAATCTCATTTATACCACGCACAAACTTTGGGAAGAAGGACTGCTTTGTAATGCAAGAGAGGGATTTAAACTCTGCGTTACGGGTTGGGTGAGGTCATGCAGATAGAAGCAACCCAGGTGACCGTGCGGCTCGGGTCGTGATGGATGCAAGAGCGCAGTGTGTGTGGGGTGCGCTATCCTTTGGGTGCAGTTGAGTTCGGGTTGGAGTGGAAAGAGACTCTTCTCTACCCTAGATCGGTTTCAGTTGTACGGGCGGGATAGTGTTTGTCTTATTTGTGACGTGTTGTGCGTGATTTGCGGCCCGAGCTGCGTGGTTACTTGGGAAGTATTGTGCTCTGCAATCTAGATTTTGGTTTTAAGGTGAAGCTATGACTGGGCTGTGCCTCGGATTTGTCGCAGGTCGAGAGAGCTGGTGGCGGTTTGTGCTGGAGGGTTTGCTCGATTGGTCATTCACTGGTGGTGGCCAGTCGATCGACTGTTCACGCAGCCTGTCATTTGGTTCTTGGGGTTTGTGCTCTCGAGGTTCGGGGCGTTGCTTCATTGTATCTTCACTTTAATACTAATATTCCTTGTTTGATTAACTGACTATTATTCCAGGCGCTTAACTCATTCTATTTCATAGATTGCCAGATTTGAGGGTAATGGTTCAATAGGGTGTTAGCAATCAGAGTGGATTAGAACGAGTTGGCGCCTACAATACACCAACACTAACACACATACACCAATACTTACACGCACACATGCACCTACAACTAGCTGTAAAAGACCAGTGGGCGGGACAATGGTGCCTACCCAACAGTTGTAGGTGGGGTGTTTGGCTTAGCTACATAACTTGGTCCGGCAAGCCCATAAACATCAATTGGTAGACGTATTGCCTAGTGAAAAGACAACGCAGATGGGCGAAAGCCAGGGGATGCGTTGATAATAGCAGAATAGCAGACAATGCGCCTCTGAATTTCTCTGCTGGTGTCGTTGTCGGCGGTCACCAGTGAGCCCAAGTACACGAATTCTTCAACCGCCTCGATTTCATCACCGTCGATATAAATTCGGGGTGGCGGGCGCGGTGATTCCTCCCTGGAGCCCTTTGCCATCATGTACTTTGTCTTCGACACATTAATGACTAATCCAATTCGCCTGGTTTCACTCTTTAGTCGGATGTACGTTTCCGCCATCGTCTCAAATTTACGAGCAATAATATCAATATCATCGGCGAAACCAAGCAGCTGAACGGACTTCGTGAAAATCGTCCCACTCGTGTTTATCCCCGCTCTTCTTATTACACCCTCCAAAGCAATGTTGAACAGCAAGCACGAAAGACCATCACCTTGCCGTAACCCTCTGCGAGATTCTAAGGGACTCGAGAGTGTCCCTGATACTCGAACTACGCACATCACTCGATCCATCGTCGCCTTGATCAACCGTATCAGTTTATCCGGGAATCCGTATTCGTGCATAATCTGCCATAGCTGTTCTCGACCGATTGTATCATACGCCGATTTGAAATCGATGAACAAGTGATGTGTGGGCACGTTGTATTCGCGGCATTTCTGCAACACCTGGCGGATGGCGAACATCTGATCCGTTGTAGCGCGTTCACCTATGAATCCAGCCTGATATTGCCCCTCGAACTCTCTTGCAACCGGTGATAGACGGCGGCATAAAATTTGGGAGAGTATCTTGTAGGCAGCGCTCAGTAGTGTGATCGCGCGGTAGTTCCCGCAATCCAACTTGTCGCCCTTTTTGTAGATGGGACACACGATACCTTCCATCCATTCCTCCGGTAATACTTCCTCCTCCCAAATCTTGGTAATGACCCAGTGTAGTGCTCTCACCAGTGCTTCTCCACCGTATTTTAGAAGCTCGCTTGGTAGTTGATCTGCTCCAGCGGCTTTGTTGTTTTTCAACCGGCCAACCTCCTCCTCAATCTCTTGAAGGTCGGGGGCCGGAAGTCTTTCGTCCTAGCATAGCATAGCATAGCATAGCATGAATACTTGCACAAATCTTGGATGGAGTTGCAAAGTTGAATATTTCCATTGACATTGCTGATGTCGCTACTATCTACAATGTCATAGATTCACTCAGCTCCACACACCTGGCCAAGTCCTTGCAAGCATTTATAAATCCCTTCATCAACTTAGAAAGAGCCCAGAACTGAAGCATCTTCCAATAGATGAAAGGATGTTGAAAATAGCGAATTTTCAACTTATATGCAGTTATAAAGTAAATATACTGCCCATATTCGCATAGTCGATGTAAGCGCCAGTGTGCTTTTCAACATACTTTTGGAATTTTAACAATGAATAAATATAAAGTTCAAGATTTTTTCCACGTTGACATCTCAATAAGGGTTAGATCTTGTGATCTTTTAAATAAAAGTTGTCACAAATATGCACACGCGTTAGATATTAGCTTTTGTACGGTGGCATTGCCAATCAATGGTGGTTACATCGACTATGCGAATATGGGCAGTATACCGAAGTAGAATTATTTATAAATGAATAATATTTGAAAGATCTCACCAATTGTTGTGGGGTTTTTGTGGTTCATTGCCGATCATCTAATTCCGGGGGCCGGAAGTCTTTCGTCCTGTGCACATACTCCTAGATCGGTTACCACGCCACCTTCGGTACTTGCAACGTCGCCATTGAGGTGCTCATCGTAATGCTGCCGCCACCTCTCGACCACCTCACGCTCGCTCGTGAGAATATTCCCGTGATTATCTCGGCACATGTCGGCTTGTGGCACAAAGCCTCTGCGCGAGCGGTTCAGCTTCTCGTAGAACTTTCGTGTGTCCTTAGCGCGGTACAGCTCTTCCATCGCTTCGCGATCTCGTTCTTCCTGCTGGCGCTTCTTCATCCGGAAGACTGAGTTCTGCCTGTTCCGCGCCTGTTTGTAACGTGCCTCATTCGCTCTCGTACGGTGTTGCAGCATTCTCGCCCATGCTGCATACTTCTCGTTTTTCAAATGTTCACATTCGCCGTCGTACCAGTCGTTTCTGTGATTCGGAGTCGCGAAGCCTAGTGCTGTAGCCGAGGTACTACCTATGGCGGATCGGATGTCCCTCCAGCCATCTTCAAGTGTAGCTGCGCCAAGCTGCTCTTCCGTTGGTAGGGCCATTGCTAACTGCTGCGCGTAGTCTTGAGCCACTTCTACGTTACGAAGTTGCTCGATGTTGAGCCGCGGCGTTCGACTTCGACGCGTGGTGATAACTGTCGAAAGTTTTGAGCGCATGCATACAGCGACTAATTAGTGATCCGAATCTATATTCGCACTGTGGTATGTGCGGACCTTGGTTATATCTGAGAAGAATTTACCGTCGATTAGAACGTGGTCGATCTGGTTTTCTGTTTGATGGTCGGGTGATCTCCAGGTGGCTTTGTGGATATCTTTGCGGGGGAAGAAGGTGCTTCGGACTACCATACCACGGGAGGCTGCAAAGTTTACGCATCGCTGGCCGTTATCATTCAATACGGCGTGCAGGCTGTTTCGCCCGATTACCGGTCTGTACATTTCTTCCCTTCCTACCTGCGCGTTCATGTCGCCGACAACGATTTTCACGTCACGCGGCGAGCAACCATCGTATGTTTGCTCTAACTGCGCGTAGAACGCTTCTTTCTCGTCATCAGGTCTCCTTTCGTGTGGGCAGTGGACGTTGATGATGCTGTAGTTGAAGAAACGGCCCTTAACTCTTAACATGCACATCCTTGCGTTGATCGGCTGCCACCCGATCACACGTTGTCGCATCTTGCCCAACACTATAAATCCTGTTCCCAGTTCATTGGTGTTGCCACAGCTTTGGTAGAAAGTAGTCGCTCGATGCCCGCTTTTCCACACTTTCTGTCCAGTCCAACAAAGTTCCTGCAACGCCACGATGTCGAAGTTGCGGGGATGTAGTTCGTCGTAGATTATCCTGTCACATCCTGCGAAACCTAGTGACTTGCAATTCCATGTTCCAAGTTTCCAATCGTAGTCCTTATTTCGTCGCGTGGGTCTTTGCCGATTGTATCGAGTCGTATTTTCTCCTATGTTATTCGCAATGGGGATTTTTACGGGTGGCTTATTGGGCCTACGTCAACACTCCTGTCTCGCCGGAGGGCCATCGTGCCAGTTCTGTTTAACGTCCCAACCAACACTGGGACGACCACGCTGATGGGGCTACCACCTTGGATCTAGCTGGGCGTGGTGCAGCGTTTCTTACTCAGCCGCTGGATGCTAGAACAGACGCTGTTTGAGCCGCACCTCCTTGGTGAACAAACGCTCGAATCGTACCTCCTCAATCTAGCTGACGTCAGAAGGACCACAGTGCTCAGGCTGCACTACCAGCTAAGCACACAACTCTTAGCTGGCGGTCTTTGTCATCGCTTGACCCGTGGAAGCATGAGGTAGGAACTTGTGAGGACCAGAGCTATGTTGGACGCTCTCCTTTTCGACTCACCGTTTTGCAGCCCATCCCCTCTCAACGGTACCAATAATTAATTGTAGGGGAACTGGGGGTAAGACGCCCACGTTAAGGAAGAGTCCAATTTCAATCACGAAACACTTTATAATACACATTTTTTTGGCACTAACATGAAGCACCAACATGTTTCCTTCGAAATGGAAGAAACCATAAACCAGTTTTATGTTTTACTACTGAAAAATTCAAATTTGAAAAAAAAAGTTTGATTTTCAGAATTTTAGTTTTAATGCGGGGTAAAACGCGCCACTAGCCACAGCTAACGCCAAGATGCCAAATTGTGTACATATATTGCGACATTTGCACCCATTTAGACTCGGCCGAAATTCATTATCATCACAGTCGAATTTCGCACACGACTTCGCAGTGGCTGGCATACACAAGTTCGGTTGAGTTCATCACAGGGGTGTCGAATGTACAACAGGTAAACAAAATATGTTTGATTAGTGTGAAATGTGGCTGAAAAAAAATGATCCAATGGATTCTCAAATTATCACAGTAGCCTAAACATTAATGAGAAACCCAATAGCGCACTGCATGAAATTCTTCCCTTCTCTTTCACTCTTACAGAAATTTTGTAAACAACAAGGCCACGAAACTTCAAAATCCCATATAAAATCAAAACAATGCAGTGCCCTATACTTGCGTGCCTGGTTTATTGTCAACTGTTATTGTTCGTGAATGGTATACAGTCATTACATAATTATGGATCACCTGTAATTATGGGTCAATTCCATGTAAACGTCATAGTGAGCTGTTTTATCAATAATTACTACAAAATGACGCATGGCTGTGTGATTAGTGAACTTATTTTTAGTAAAAATGTGCTGTTGCTTGGTTCCAACTTGTGTTCTACATAATTTGTGCCAGAATCTGGATCTAAATGGCTATTTTAATGTAAATAACTAGGGGTGGGCATTTTACCCCACATATGCCTCAGAAGTTTGGGCCCTTGTAAAAAGTTGTAAGGGTCAAATTTGATACATTTTCCGCTTGGTACACAAATAATGGGAGTATGCAAAACAGTTTGTGTGGATAGCGAGAAAAAAAATCTTTTAAATGATGTAAAATAGTGCAAACATTTGACAGGCTAAAATTACATCAAAAGTAACCAAAATATTTTTTCGAAGTTTTTGTACAATTTTTTTAGTAAAAATATGTAAACTCAAGTGTAAAGAAGCATTTTTATTCTTATTTTAGCGATTGCAATTGAAAAAAAGTACTGAAAATAACGTGGTTTGCCTAAAACAAGGGTGGCGCAACTTGCCCCCTATGGGCGTTATGGCCGCAGTTCCCCTACTATAGGAATCTTCACTAAGCACAGTATTGCTGCAGCCGTAACCACTTATCTTAACTTAGACTGACTGCATTGCATATGTCAAACGGTTGCCCCTCCGTGATTGCTCTGAACTGGTAATGCATTGGCACTGAGATCCAACTGAATAAGGGCCTGGGACACTCCATTTAGTCTCAAAGTGTAATTTAAGCAGCTTATACATTTTAAATCAATACCGACGTCGGCCAAGTACTTACAGCCAGTTGGAAATGGGAAAAAAAATGTCAGATTGTGATGGTTGTTGCTACTAGAGATCAAGAGCACTCTGCGTCTGAACAACCAGCACGGTTGGGGTATTTGTTAGTAGGGGAGGATGCTTGATCTGAAAATCTTCTTTGGCCGATCCATGAATATATTGAGGTGATAGATTGTATGCTGATTATTCTGAAGGAGAAACGGCACAGTTCACTTGGTTGCATAACTTGTAGACGTTATCTGATAGATTGACACTGTGCTGTGAAAGTTGGAACGAAGCCTTTTTGGATAAACGTACGACTCGTGTTGAAACTCGTTGCATAAGTAACTATGTTATATCCCCGATTCCAAAATCTATCTCAATTTGAAACTCAGTGTCATTTTCGAAGCAGGCTAGCAACACTGCAATTAATTGAGTTACCGAAACAATACAAACATTGTCCTCAGCATCATCAGTCAGTCGAGCATTTTCGAGCTTTCTGCATCCTTATTCGACGATGGATGTAAATGAAAGCATACACCGAGAAAGTCAAAACAGACATTCGTAGAATTAGATTTTTGTGAATTGCTTCCGGAACTGGAGGAAATTAATTCGAATTGCTATTTTGGAAGGCTTCCCTGCTGATTCTGCTGGAGCTTACAGTTACCGCTAAAGGAAAGTGTTTCTGAAAGGACGAAGTTCGACGGTGTAGAACGTCCTGAGTGGTGTAGAGTGAGTTATGCGACTGAGAGAGAGAATCGCGTTGCCCATGTGACACTATCAGTCGTCGTCAAACACACGTGTCTGGATTTTCCAGCAGCTGATATTGTGTGGGTGAGGAAAATCTCCCGCGCTCGCGTACATACTCTCTCGTTGTTGTGAGTACTATGCAAGGAGAATACATTTTACTAAGGTGGCGCAGATAAACATTGCAAACCACTGGTTGTCTCTTCCACTCTTCTGGTGTTCTTATGCAACTAAAATAGTGACGTCACTATTTCAGTTCCATAAGAACACCAGACGAATGGAAGAGACAACCAGTGGTTTGCAATGTTTATCTGCGCCACCTTAGTAAAATGTATTCTCCTTGAGTACTATGCTCCTTGTGGAAAACTGTCAGCCACTCAGCAGGATATCCGAACACAGTGTACAGTGGTTTTAAATGGGAAAACCGTGATACTCAATGAAGATTTAAATTCATAGTCTCTAATGCTATCTTTAGCGAACTACCTGATTATTGTTACAACAAATATTGGTATAATGTAAACATGTAAACATACAAACAGTGAGATAAAAATGCATTGTTATATAATTTTAATAATCTACAACTCTGCAGAAGACGCCATGCTGCATTTTCTCAAATTCAACCGTTACTAACATTCCCAGCCACTGTGCAGTGGGGGGGTTGTGAAAATGAGAGTGCCCTATGTTGTTGTTTGGCCCGATTTGTCCACCAGCAGTCAGCAGTGGTGAGCATATTAATCGGAGAACATAGGATTGCAAGTTTTAGTTCGGAAAATTTTTAGCTCTGATTTTTTTGTTCGGTTCCTGTAGTTAATTGAAATTTCACTAACGAAAAACGGAAATTTATCGTCTTCCGGGGAAAATGTCCGGCCGGGCAAACGTTCATTTCCCGTGCGAATAGTGCCAATATTGATCGTGTTCAAAGTGTGAAAAATCTCCCAAGCGGAGCCTAGTGAAGTGGATTTTTCCCTGGCGCACAGACGGAATAGACAAGGACGTCAGAAGCGGTGGAGATGGTGCAGGAACGTGGGAGAAAAAGGATTTATAATAATAGTGAATGAACTGAGGCTGAGGAACATCGCGTATCAATCGATTCATTGTTTTGCTGATTAGTTCAGGATCCATGTTGTGTTCTATCCTGTGGATGATTATGTAAGACCAAAGTCAACTTAGTAATGTAAGTACAAAGTGGCCCTCCCCCTCACACAAAATCGTCGCCAACCGAAAGCAGTCAATGACTTTCCCTTCCAATCAGCAATCATCGGATGTTAGTGCCTACCAAACGAGAGCATTGGTAGGACTTCTTTGTTTGGCTTTTCTACCTCCCCGCGTCCTCCTTCAGCATGCGTTGTCTGGCTTTTCGCGAGAATTCATGTCCTTCGCAACAACAACAGAAATATGTACACGACGACGACGATGGCGGTGAACAGGATGCACAATGAACAATGCGATGCTGCTGCCGCCGCCAGCACGCAGGCTGTTGCTGGTTGCTAATGTTGACGATGATGATGATGATGCTAAAAATCGATTTTTATGCTTTTGGCTCCCACTTCGTTGTTTCGACTTGAGTGCAGCAGGTCACATTCCATTATTTTCATCCTCCCCCGCGTAGCGCTAGTTTTACAGCTGGTGACGGAGGTAGCTGTGGGAGTAGGTATGATATCCGTAAAATTAATCATTTTGTAGGTCATAGAAACTAGCAGGGCCCATATAGCCGAGGCGGTAAACGCACGGGTATTCAGCATGACCATGCTGAGGGTGACGGGTTCGATTCCCGGTCGGTCCAGGATCTTTTCGTAAAGGAAATTTCCTTGACTTCCTTGGGCATAGAGTATCTTCGTGCCTGCCACACGATATACACATGCAAAATGGTCATTGGCAGAGGAAGCTCTCAGTTAAAAACTGTGGAAGTGCTCATAGAACACTAAGCTGAGAAAGCAGGCTTTGTCCCAGTGAGGACGTTACGCCAAGAAGAGAGAGAGAGGTCATAGAAACTATCATAATATGATCTATCTTTCTACAACGCACGATGTTTTGTTTTAAGCAATCAGGAGTTTGTTTTTACAATGACAGGCCTAGTAGAGAGTAACTATTTAGTAATTTGGTTCCAATTTTCAGGTCAGTCACTATTAAATACCCCTATTCCTAACGCTTTTGAACTAAAGTCACTGTTTCTGTTGAAAAGCCATTATTTTTATCTAAAAACAATGATTTTCTCATAGAAGCTTCTAGTCTCAATTACTGAAACAAATAACTTTCGCTCAATATCCTCGAAAATAAACAGAAGCTTTTTATTCAGAAAATTCGATTTGGTAAAACGGAATATTTTGCATGAGTCGTTAATTTAGATGTTAATTGACCAATTTACCTTTTGATTGCTTAAAAAAATATTTCCATGCTTAATGGCTTGCAGTCAAAAATGCCCAAAACCGCATATTTTGCTCTATAAATTGAGGTATAGCTCAAAATTGTGACGTGTTGGAGCAAATCTGAGCCCGGATTCGGATTCAGCGGCCCAAAATCCTTCGAAGACACATAAGTTTGCTCTTGAGACAGACCAAAAGTTATTTTTTGTTACGCTGTGTTATACATGTTTTTGCTTAAATTTCATTGTTTTGCTGATCATCAATAGTTTTGACTGATCCTTGACTATGAATTATTACCCATCATAGTCTGTTGAAGTTTTCATCCCAGAGCTATTCTAAGGCCTCCAAAGTACCCCGAAGCTTGTGTCACAAATCCAACATTCTATACCAAATTTTATACACGATGAATCATCACAGAGCATAGTCTACGGTACCCAGAAAGCCTCAAAGCACTCCTAAAAAATTCATGGTACTTGAATTGGGTGATCTAGGTCATCCATACTACTCTGGAATTCATTTTCTTAAGATCAACAACATCTACCATCATTTGTGTTCACTCTGTTCAAGAAATTTAGTCACGTTGATGTCCACTAAACCTCGCAATGCTACGACCAACTCGATGTTGTGGTAGTTGGACATTCCATGAAATACAAATGGCCTCCAAATCATTTTCAAGTTTGGGTTACGATATCCACATACTGTATCATGCTTAAATTGTAAAAAACTATTCGTGGAATGTAGTCTATACTGCTGATAGAGCCTCAGTGCACAACTATAATGCTTTTGGCACATTCATGGGATATTCCAGGCTTTCCAAACTATTTTGGAATTAGGACCTTCAAGGTCTACAGGCTCTACTCTTGTTTCTGTTCACTCTATCGGCATAATTCTTCCACAATTGTGTCTGTTGCACCTCATTATATTACGAGTATCTCTATGTGTTGCTATTTGGGTGTCCACTACTGGCAAACAAATCGACCCAATGTATTTTGAAGTACGGGTCGCAATATCTTTTTTCTTAATTTTTATTGCGGAGATTCCACCTGTTTAGACTCCTGCGCGAAAATTAGTTGCGTGGATTTTTCTTGCGTGGGCCCACAGATATAAAAACAGACCGCGTCCTGGTTAATATTTTACGCTGCGTTGTTAAGTACCCATTTGGTGATAGTTTTGCATTATAAACAAACATTTATAATTCGTCCACGCTGAAAATGAGCCTAATTATTTATTTGCGTCGGAATCAATAAATCTTTGCAACGGGCAATACTACCGTTTATTTTAACAAGAGCTAATTCTACACTTGGTCGCAGTATCTGTAATTCTTATGCTATTTTTTTTATTATAGCGAATGCTCGCGGAATATAATCTACGCTGCTTTTAGAGCCTCGGAGCGCATTCTGATAACTAAGCAACATTCACCAGGTGATCTAGAAATGCCTACAGGAGTCCCTCCTGGAATTCCTCCAAGAATTCCTTCAGGAATTGCTCCAAGACTTTCGCCAAGAATTCCACAAAGAAAAATTTCTGCCAATAATTGCTCCAGGAATTTTTCAAAAAAAATCCTCGAAAATTCTTCCAGGAATTCTTCCAAGAATTCTATCAAAAATTCCTACTAGAATCCTTCCAGGAATTTATGCAGGAATTCCTTCAAAAATTCCACCACAGATTTCTCCAAGAATTTCTCCAGAATGTCCTGCAAGACTTCTGCCTTGAAATTCTCCAAGCATTCCTTCAGGAATTCCTCCAAGAATTCCTCAAGGAATGCCTCCAAGAATACTTCTAAAGAACAGGAACCTGTAGGAAATCTTCCTGATTTTTTCCCCAAAAATTACTCCAGGGATGTCTCCGACATTTCTTATAGGGATTTCTCCAGGAATTCCTCCAGGAATTTGTCAAGAAATTTTTCAAGGAATTCCCACAGAAATTACTTCAGGAATTCCTCCAGAAACTTCTTCATGAATTCTTCGAAGAATTCTTCCAGGAATTTCCCCAGGATCCTTCAGGAAACCTTTAGAAAATACTCCTGGGATTAATCTAAGAAAACGTACGAGTATTTTTTCAGGGATTTCATCAGAAAATCCTCCAAAAATTTCTTGAGGAATTACGCCGAAAATTCCTACCGAAATTACTCCCGGAACTCCTTCAGGAATTTCTTAATAAATTACTTTTGGAATTTTACCAGAAAATCCTCCAGAAATTGCCCTAGAAATTATTCCGGAAATTCCTTCAGGAAGTGCTCCAGGAATTCCTCTTATAATATCTTCAAGAATATCATAATGAAATCATCCAGAAATTCCACCAAAAATTCTTCAAGGAATTTATCCTGGAATTCCACCAAGAATTCCTCAAGGAGTTACTCTAAGAATTGATTCAGGAATTCTTTCAAGACTTCTGCCTAGAATTCCTCCAAGAATTCCTCCAAAAATTTCTACAGAAATTTCCCTAAGAATTTCTCTAGGGGTTCCTTTCAGACTTCTGGCTAGAATTCCTCCAAAAATACCTTCATAAATTTCCAGGGATTTTTTCAAGAAATTCCTTCAAGAGTTCATCCAAAACATCTCCATAAATTGTTCCAAGATTCTCTGAAAACCTTCAGAAATTCCTCAAGAAAATACTCCTGGAACAACTCTAGGGAGACTTCTTCCCAGAATTCCTCCAATAATTTCTCCAGGAATTACTACAAGAATTTTGTTAAGAATCCCTCCAAAAATCTCACCAGGAATTTCTCGAAGAATTCCTCTAAAAATTTCTTCAGATATTCCTCCAAGTCTTCTGCTAAGAATTTCTCCAAAAATGCGTCTAAGAATTTCTCCAGAAATCTTATCAAATGTTCCTGGAATTCTAATTCTGAGCATGAGCATGAGCATAGATGACCGTACAATTCGTAGTTGCTACTCCGTGATTGACCAGAACAATCGAAATTGCACAAGGAACCAACAAACGGAGCTTGGGAGTAGCTACCGCTCTCAATGTGCACAGTTCGAGAATTCCAGACTTTATTAGTCAATAACGGCGCCGGCCACGTCCTTACGGTCATCGAGGAAGGAAAGGAATGTTAGTGTGACGTACGTTGCTACTAGAGACCGAGATCACCTCATCTTCTCCACGACTGTCACGGGAAGGAGTTTTTGTTAGTGGGGAGGGGAGAGTCACATGATTTGGATTCACTTTGGTAAGTGATTTGATTCATGCAACCTTTACTTGAGTCAATACATTTATTCATTTTGACTAAAATATTACAAATGTCGACACCGAAGATGACGAACCATTCAAGTTTGTGTGTAAATGTGAAAAATAAAAGAAAAATATTTATTATCAACTGAATGTGCATTGAAAACTAGCGCCGACACATGCCGTGACGAACTTTTCAATATTAGTTAGATAAATACACAAAAACCAGAGCAGAATTTTATACATCCTTTAGCATTAATTATTATGATAAAATGGAAAGAGCTCACCAATAAACATCCTTCGAAGTGTCCAGTGCGTATGTGCTGCAGCATCTTCCACAAACTGGCCTCTTCTCCGAAATCACACTGAACCGCTACAACTATACACGGGTACGACGATGTGCACATTCAAATTGACGACGTTGACGACGCGGCCGGTCCGAATGAAAAAAAGCGGCCTCTTCACTTCGCCACCAAAATCACACTCGCACGCGGGAATTTTCGTCACCACCGAGAAAGTAAAGTAAATGCTGGACCAAGCGCACACACGACCCGACCGAATGACTTTGCGAGACCGACTTGAGTTGGAGCGCGCGGGAATTTTCGTCACCACCGAGAAAGCAAAGTAAATGCACGATCAAACAGACACACACGACCCAACCGAACGACTTTTCAAATGTTCCTGGAATTCTAATTCTGCTCCAATACTCCAATACAATCGAAAAATCCTCCAAGAATCCCTGCAGGAATTTGGCCAGGGATTCTTTTATAATCTCCTGTAGGGATACCTCCACGGATTTTTCAATGAATATCCCCAGGAATTCCTTCAGCAAATCCTTCAGAAATTCCTCCAGAAATTCCAACAGGAATCCCCCTAGGAATTCCTCCAAGAATTAATTCGGGGAATCCTCTAAGAATTCATCCAGGAATTTCTCCAAGTCATCCGCCAAGAATTACTCCATCAATCCCTTTCAGAATCCCTTTCCAAGAATTGTTAATTGTCAATATTTCTTTCAAGAATTCCACCTAGAATCTCTGTAGGAATTTCTCCAGGAATTCCTTGAAGAATTCTTTCAGCAATTTTTCAAAGAATTTCTACAAACATACTTCCAGAAAAAAGTTTCTGGAGGAAATCTTGAAGGAATTCCTGGATTACTTTCTTCAAGAATTCATGTAGAAATTTGTGATAGATTTTTTAAAGAATTTCCTGGGGGATTTCTTAGAGGAATTCCTGGAGGGTTCCTGTAAGAATTCAT
The DNA here is from genome assembly GCF_035046485.1 of Aedes albopictus. Lineage (NCBI taxonomy): Eukaryota > Metazoa > Arthropoda > Insecta > Diptera > Culicidae > Aedes > Aedes albopictus. The sequence goes on along the minus strand of NC_085138.1, from coordinate 98,205,440 downwards.
GAAGTAATTTCTGGAGGAATTCCTAAAATAATTCCTAGAGGAATTCCTGGAATATTTCCGAGAGGAATTCTAAAAGTGTTCCTTTAGAAATTCTTGCAGGAATTCCTGCAATAATTCTTGGAGGAATTCCTGGAATAATTTCGGGAGGAAATCCTGGAGGAATATTTGGAATATTTCTTGCAGGAACTCCTGTTGTATTTCCCGGAACAATTCCTAAAGCAATTCTTGTAATAATTCCTGGAGGAATCCATTGATTAATTCCTGGAGAAATTCCTGTGGTAGTTCTTGAAATAATTCCTGGAGTATTTACTAGATAAATTTCTGAAAAATGTTCTGGAGTATATCCTGGAGGAATTCCTTGAGGAATGACTGATGGAATTCCTGGAAAAAATTCTGGAGGATTTCGTGGGGAAATTCATTAAGGAGTTCTGAAGGAATCCTTGTAGGAATCTCTAGAGAATGTTTTGGAGCTGTTACGGGAAGAATTTATGGAGGAATTAGTTGAGGAATTCCTTAAAGTGTTCCATGAAAAATTCCAAGCGCAAGCTTTGGAAGAATCTCTTGATAAATTTCAAGTCCCTGTAAATTTTTGATAGAATTCCTAAAGGAATTTCTGTTTGTATCCGTTGCGGAATTTCTGAAGGAATCCCTAGAGAAACCCCTGGAGGAATCCCTGGTTGAATTCGTGGAGGAAACTTTGAAGGATTTCAAGGAGAAACCCTTGCTTGAACCCGGAGGAATCCCCTGATAAATTGCTGGAGGAATGCTAGGAGGTATTCCTGGTGGAATCCCTGTAGGTTTTCCTGGCGGAATTCCGGGATAAATTCCTTGCTTGGTTGCATAACTTGTAGGCGTTATATGATAGATTAACACTGTGCTTAGATGAAAGCTGGAAGGAAAGGGCTTTTTTACAATCCGTTTTCTAGTTCTAGTGATGGTTACGACCATACGAATATACATGAGATGTATTTGTAGGATAGAGAGAAAGTAGATAGAAAGATGTAAAGTATAAGGAAAGGGACGAGCCGGGGATTGAACCCAGGACCTTCTGCGTATGGCGATTGAGGGAATGATTCATTCATTTATTTAGTCAACATCAAATTCATTATAATACTGAATCAACAAATTGCCGCCATAATACTCGATTTGCAGTTGCAGCTCTCCAACGTCGGTCACGCCCAACACTCGCCAGATCACGCTCCACCCGGTCCGCCAATCGTGCTCTATGCGCTCCACGCCTTCTTGTACCAACCGGATGGTTAGCAAACACCAACTTTGCAGGGTTGTTGTCTGGCATTCTTGCAACATGCCCTGCCCATCGTATCCTTCCGGCTTTGGCCACTTTCTGGATGCTGGGTTCGCCGTAAAGTGCAGCGAGCTCGTGGTTCATCCTTCTCCGTCACACACCGCCGAAGATCGTCCTTAGCACCCGTCGCTCGAAAACTCCGAGTGCTTGCAGGTCCTCCTCGAGCATCGTCCATGTCTCGTGTCCGTAGAAAACCACCGGTCTTATTAGCGTCTTGTACATGGTACATTTGGTGCGGGGGTGAATCTTTTTTGACCGCAGTTTCTTCTGGAGCCCGTGGTAGGCACGACTTCCACTGATGATGCGCCTTCGTATTTCACGGCTTACGTTATTATCAGCCGTTAGCAAGGAACCGAGGTAGACGAATTCCTCCACCACCTCGAAAGTATCCCCGTCTATCGTAACGTTGCTGCCAAGGCTTGTCCTGTCTCGCTCAGTTCCACCTACCAGCATGTACTTTGTCTTAGCCGCATGCACCACCAGTCCGACCTTTGCTGCTTCGCGTTTCAGGCGGGTGTACAGTTCTGCCACCGTTCCAAATGTTCTAGCAATAATATCCATGTCATCCGCAAAACAGACAAATTGGCCGGATTTCGTGAAGATCGTACCCCGGCTGTTGAGCCCGGCTCGTCGCATAACACCTTCCAGGGCGATGTTGAATAGTAGGCAGGAAAGTCCATCACCTTGTCGTAGTCCCCGTCGAGATTCGAATGAACTGGATATTTCCCCCGAAATCCTTACGCTGTTCTGCACACCGTCCATCGTTGCTCTTATCAGTCTGGTAAGCTTCCCGGGAAAGCTGTTCTCGTCCATGATTTTCCATAGCTCTGTGCGGTCGATACTGGTGCAGACAGGTGGCCAACTTTTCCGGGCCCATCTTGATGAGTTCTGCTGCGATACCGTCCTTACCAGCCGCTTTGTTGTTTTTAAGCTGGTAGATGGCATCCTTAACTTCCCTCATCGTGGGAGTTGGTTCGTTCCCGTCCTCCGCTGCACCAACATAGTCATTTCCTCCGCTGACTTGGTCCTCCGTGCCTGCATTCTCTTCGCCATTCAGGTGCTCGTCGAAGTGCTGCTTCCACCTTTCGATCACCTCACGTTTGTCCGTCAGGAGGCTCCCGTCCTTATCCATGCAGATTTCGGCTTGCGGCACGTAGCCTTTGTGGGATGCGTTGAGCTTCTGGTAGAACTTACGTGTTTCTTGTGAATGGCACAGCAGTTCCATTTCCTCGCACTCCGCTTCTTCCGGGCGGCGCTTTTTCTCCCGGAAAAGACGGGTCTGTTGCTTCCGCTTCTGTCTGTATCGCTCCACATTCTGTCGGGTTACATGCTGTAGCATTACCGCCCGCGCTGCATCCTTCTCCTATAGAAACGCTCTGCACTTCCCGTCGAACCAATCGTTTCGTCGACTCCGTTCTACGTACCCGATAGAGCTCTCGGCTGCGTGGTTGATGGCTGCTTTGACTGTACTCCAGCAGTCCTCTAGAGGGGCCACATCGAGCATACCCTCGTCCGGCAACGCTGCCTCGAAATTCTGCGCGTATGCGGTAGCGACATCCGGTTGCTTCAGTCGCTCTAGATCGTACCGAAGCGGCCGCCGGTACTGTACATTGTTAATAACGGAGAGTTATGGGCGCAGTTTAACCATCACCAGGTAGTGATCAGAGTCGATATTAGCGCCACGATAGATCCTGACGTCGATAATGTCGGAGAAGTGCCGTCCATCAATCAGAACGTGGTCGATTTGAGATTCCGTTTGTTGTGGTGATCTCCAGGTGTAACGATACGGGAGGCTGTGCTGGAAAAAGGTGCTACGAATGGCCATGTTCTTGGAGGCGGCGAAATCGATGAGGCGTAGGCCATTTTCGTTCGTCAGTTGGTGGGCGCTGAACTTTGGAATGATACCATCCTCTAATCCTCCACGGAGCCACCATAAGAAGTCGGTGCAATATTATGCCCTTACTTTAGCCTACATCTACTCGCTAACTACCTGCTGTTCAGTGTAATGCCTATTCTTGAAATGTGCGTCATAGAAAAAGTTTATAGTCGATCGTTACCTTTAATCCTCTGCTTCCCATGTTTGTTATAGAGCAGTGTATTTAGTACTGCTTGCAATTGGAATCGCTCACGCAGTGCCGTAGTGGACAAAAGAGCTGTAAAATTGGTTAAGTGATGAAGAGAATAAAAAAATTTAAAAAATCGGTCAAAATGTGTGAGTGTCAATTTGAAGTGATCGCAGCAAATGCGCGTGAGCGGCTGCGATTTGAAATCAATGTCACAGTTTTTCTTAGTGCCACGGTGTTTTCTTTATTTAGCCGGCGGAATCGTGGTGCGACTCGTGGCGCTACGCCATCCAGTGAAGTTTTAATTATTCTATATAGTGTTTTCCATCGGAAGAAGCATTAAAAAGAAACGGTCACGTATTTGATTGCTTCGATGTGACTCAAGGTTTGGCCAACAAAAGCTTGACAAAAAAAACTTGTGAAGTAGTTAACTATTCGAATAGGTTATGTGAGACTATTGACAAAATTCGTGGTGAAATGGAGTTCCTAGCTGTAGGTATCTCCTTCGAAGCGTTACTACAACAATAAAAGCGGAAAACTGGCAAAGGCGTGCTGTCTTATCTTGGGATTATTTTTACTGAACAAAGTCCGTTGCTGTATGGAAAACTGATTCCGGACGTTTGATTATTTGGTGAGATCTTTCTAATTTCTTTGAGATGTCTTGATGTTAAAAGTGTTGGGCCTGTAAACGTTTCGTAATTCAATCCCTTACAATTAGGGTAATTTGCCAATTGTTGCACGGCTTAAAATTCGCCAATTATTGCACACCCCATAAGAAAAGCAAGGAGTGTGCAACAATAGGCGAATTTTTAGCTTTGCAACAATAGGCAAATTACCCTATTTTAGTACAACCGGGAAAGAGATCACCATATTTTTATCTCGTTTCAGAGAGCGAGCAATGGCGCTTAAACCTAGGCTTTCGAGTCAAGACATAAGGGAAAATCCTGTGGTCCATCCCAGGAAGAGGAGCCTATAGTTGGAATGTGTTGACATAGTAGGAAATCGTCCCTGCCCCGAGCAGTGCCGGATTTAGGCCTCGGGGGGCCCGGGGCAAACCCTAAAAAGTGGGCCCAGAATCAAAATTTCGAAAAAAAATGAACCATACAATTACGTTTTTTTTTCTTAATCTTATATATTATTTTGGACCTAATATTGAAAGCTCCTGATTTCTGAACTTCTCCAAAACTCCGACGAATAGAAAATTATTCGAACATTTAATTTGATGTTTGATTCAAATGCTAGCGTAAATGACATCTCGTTCAGATAGTACATATATTTTAAACTTTCATCCAAATTGAAAACATTTATACAAGTCTAAGAATTTAGCGTTCAGTTTTGATGGGCTGTTTGGGCTCGTTCGGAAGTTAACCATCAATGTTAACTTCTTTTCCCAATCAGCCTAGATAGCTGTGTAGTGTCGGTAGCGGTTGTTTCAATTGGCTAAGAATAACACTACGGATCGCCTGATGCAGTGGTAAGAGTCCACTAAACAGGTGACCCCTAATTCATGGTGTTATGCGGCTTTATGCTTACCGTGCCAAAGAATGAATGGTTAGGGGGGTCTAATAAAAACCTAACCACAAACGGAGCCTGTGGAGAATTAGGGCGTCCTCCACAGTATTACGCCCTTACTGCGCTAACCGGAGCAATAGTGCAGTGGACCTTGTGTTTCTCCGAGATAATCAGTTGCCCTTCTTAAGTCTCAAATTTGAGGCTAAATAAGGGCGGGATTATTCAAATGTTGTAAATTAGCTTACATTACTACCTATATGGGTTCGCTTAATGCGTTTTCGCCATTGGCGTTTTTCAATCGACACCGGATTGGTTTGTCGTTGATATTTCCTTTTTGTGCTGTGATTGTGAAGTGTGTAATCCTGTCTAGTTTGGGTAGTGGCTACGGCTAGGAAACCTCAGATCAATTTTCAGCGTAAAAAGCGTGCGTGGCCCAAGTGGCTCTACTTCAAAATCTCATTTTCGTAGGGTAACTTCTGTATAGGTTACCTTGTGAACCCAGTTTTGCTTCTTTCATTATAAATGAAGTGTCGTGCCTCGAGCAATAACGTTAACAGTATTTTTCAACCTTTCCTTATGGATGCCTTCAAGCAAGCTCTTGTATTCAGCATATTTTCGCTGATATTTGGCAGTATTGCTACGATGATTACGTCATCTGAAGTAGCTCAAACATAAATTTGAGATGCTTCAGTTTGATGGATTATTTAGGTGGTCCAGTTCATGGATAACTTAACATAGAATTGCACCTAACCAATCTCTGCATGAGCAGAATTTGTCATGAGTTGACTGATTGGCATGTGTCAGATGAGGAGTCTCCATTTGACCTTCTTTACACTTTTGAGTGTTCCTTCGCAAAATTTGCGTTTTCAGACGTCCCTGCTCAACGAACTAGGGAACCTGTACTAATTGGTTGCAATCACATTTTGTGGCTAACTCGCTTCCATTGCTACTCCAAAAGAGTTTTATTGTGGTTTTGTACCTACAACGCCCTCCATTGTGGTATCCCATAACTATTGCTTTAAAAGAAGCTTGTACTCTGCGGTCTGTGCGGACTGCAAGAGGTATTCCTGAATGGAACTCTGATCTGTTCAAGTTCAAAATATCTTCGGATAAACTATTCTTTTGTATAGTTACAAATCTCTAGCTTCCGCTTGAGAATTATAGCTATATAATCGACTTAGTGGGCCCTAAGAAGCTCTGCTTAATTCAAATCTCCAGGAGGAAATGGGGTTTTGTCCTATTTTTCTCCAGAGGGATTTGAGTATTTCAAATATGTGTCGAACTGTTGTAGTTTTCTATTGAGTATTTTCATGGCGTGAAATTACTCCACAGTTTTATCCAGAAAGGGTGCGTGCGTTGTATAAAGATGGAATGAGTTTCAGATTTATCTGGTTACCTCGTTCTTTCTGAAATGCTTGAAACGCATTGTCGATTATTACATCTGTGATGTTTGTCTGGCTAACATGCCTATTCATGTGAACACACATGCCTCCCAATTTGGGATGTCCACAGTGACTCTTTTACACAAAGTTGTATATGTTTTCAAGAAAGTACTCGCTCAAACGTAGGTTTTGCTTGGGTGTTTTTCTTGAACATTGAGGATGCTTTCGATGCCGTGCCTTTCAATGTCATATTGAAAGTCGCATGACGTCACAAGCTGCCTCCAATGAGCTATAGGCTCTCTTTACGCTTATGCGTTTTACAGTGTCCTTTTCAGGGCACTGATTAAACCCGTTGTGGTAATATGGGCTATGAGCTCTCGTTGCGCTTATGCGTTCATTCCCTTTTCTTGGGTACCCCTTTCTATTTCATCACCTTTCCCTTTCCTAATCCCATTCCATCCCTTGTCCCATTCTCCCTCAGGTAAATGATGAAATAGGCTTATATTTATGGCGATGGCACAAATGTCCCAAATGGAGGATAACGTGCCTCTGGAGCCGGCTTTCTGATACCAAGACATAAGGGAAAATCCTGTGGTCCATCCCAGGAAGAGGAGCCTATAGTTGGAATGTGTTGACATAGTAGGAAATCGTCCCTGCCCCGAGCAGTGCCGGATTTAGGCCTCGGGGGGGCCGGGGCAAACCCTAAAAAGTGGGCCCAGAATCAAAATTTCGAAAAAAATGAACCATACAATTACGTTTTTTTTTCTTAATCTTATGTATTATTTTGGACCTAATATTGAAAGCTCCTGATTTCTGAACTTCTCCAAAACTCCGACGAATAGAAAATTATTCGAACATTTAATTTGATGTTTGATTCAAATGCTAGCGTAAATGACATCTCGTTCAGATAGTACATATATTTTAAACTTTCATCCAAATTGAAAACATTTATACAAGTCTAAGAATTTAGCGTTCAGTTAAAAATCTACTAAAACATGCAGCAACTTTATTTGAGATTGCACGGGATCGACGGGTATTTCAAAATTCAGATTATATAAAGGTTAGTCTCTTGGGAACAACTGTAGTAATAAATCTTAATATCTTCAGTAAAACCAAACATAACGATATGGAAAGTTACAGTTTCCAGGACACTCGGTTTTCAAAACTAGCCTCAACTCCCAAACATCTCCAGAATTCATCATCTTCCCGGGTAGAGGCGAATGGCAAACCAAAAACAAAATAATAACAAATTTTATTATCACAACTTATTTTGACATTCATGAGTTCTTCATGAAGGGCATAGAATAACATGTAAATAGCAAAATATGATATCATATCTGTTTAGACCCTTGAAGGTCGGTCCGTCTGGCAACGCAGACACATGTTCCACAAACGCAGATCAGTTCGTCCCATTTCTTCCCATTAGTAACTGCCCCATCTCTATCAGCAGATAGATGTAGATAGCACAGGTAGTCCGATCGATAGCTACTGATCGGTATCAATCGGTGTCATATTCACCACTGACCTCATCGTATCGCAGAGAATACGAGAGGCAGTTTAGTCTAATTCCAACCACTCGTAGAAGCGAAACGCGTCGCACTCGCTCTACATCAATAAAACGGTCGAGCAATAAATTCGTTGTTTCAGTAAAAGTGCTTTTAATATACAGTTGTTTTCGACCCAAGTTCTGCGTCGCGAGTTTGAGTGCCTATCCGAAGATCTTTCGCCAACGGTCCCGGTAAAGTGTATGAAACATTTTGGTCCTTCGAGCCGGATGACCGTTGGACGATTGATACTGGACATAGTGCACATAGTTGCATAGTGCTTTCCCGCGAACTGCGGACCCGCCGGTCAGTGAACCGGCTGTTGAACAATAGTGCCCCGGCGTTGATAGAAGATCCGCCATCGTGATGTGGCTCAACTGAGCGAAGAATAGTGGATGCTGCTACAACAACGGTTCCAGATTATCATTGGACGCGGCGCACGTGCAGTTAATTGGAGGCGGCGGTGTACGACGACGACGGACGTCCGCTCGACGGAAGCGTAGGAGCGAGCGGATAAACAACGAGTATTCGTCTAGGACCCTGGATCGGCAAGGGAAGTAAATTGCATGTTATTTGTGGTGGCGCCATGCATGTAGGGCGCACCGAAAGAAGTTGTGGGATTCTCAATAAAATGGTGGTTCAAATTTGATCTTTTATTTGCATGCGAATTTGTGTTCCCTGAGTTGCTATTGACGGTTGGTCTTCGGTTCTGCTGGCTATTTTTCGGCTCGTTGTTTCACCTGGTTGGTTCCCCTCGCTTGCAGTCAAATTTGGTCGTTCTGTCTCCAGTCAATTTGTGGGTCGTCGAGTAGAGTCGCGAAGCGCGGAGTGATTGAAAGTGCAAGTGCTAGTGCAATGAACTGAACAGTAGATCCCGGTGTGTGCACTGTGGTTCAAAAAGGTGATAGTTTGCGAACTTTTATGGACAATACAGTGTGATTAAGATACTATTTGAAGTGGTTCGAGAGTGCTTTAAAAATGTCGAGTGATCTGAAGGAGTTGAAGTCTCAGCAGCGCCAAGTTAGGAGTACGTTTGAAGGCATACGGCAGTTCATCGGTAAATTCAAGCGGGAGAAGCATGAAGTGCAAGTCGAGACAAGGCTGGAAATTTTGGAGGAAGCGATGCAAAAGTTGTACGTACTCCGGAGGAAGATTGAGGTGCTCACCGAGGAAGCTGATGAACGGGAGTTGATGGAGTCGAAAGCCGACCCGGCGGACTTGCATGATCAGTTAGAAGCACTCATCGAAAAGCGGCAGTTAGAACACAGTTCGATCATTCAGCAGGCTGAGGATACATACTGCGAGTTGAAGTCGTCCCTGCAACGTCTGCGAGCCAACCTAGTTTCCGGATCATCCTCTGGCCCATCCGTGGCGTCAATCCAAGGCCCAACAGCTCTATCCACGGTAAAATTGCCTGAGATTCGTCTACCTAGTTTTGGCGGTAAAATCCGAGATTGGGTGACGTTTCGGGACATGTTCAGGAGCCTAATCCACCGAAATCAGCAGCTCACTGACATCGATAAATTCACATATCTCAGGTCGTCGCTTGAAGGCGAAGCGCTTCGGGAGATAGGGATGATTGAGATTACCGCTGCAAACTACATCATCGCCTGGGAACAGCTGCAAAAGCGGTATGAGAATAAAAAACTCATCGTCAAAGCCCATATCGATGCCCTATTTGCAGTGGAACCATTAAAGCGAGAGAACTACGACTCCCTCTGCCATTTGATCAGCGAGTACGACCGCAATCTCCAGATGCTGGACAAAATTGGCGAGGACACGTCGAAGTGGAGCACGATTCTTGTCCACATGGTGTGTTCTAGACTGGACGCAGCCACTCTACGAAACTGGGAAACCCATCACGCCTCCACGCAGGTTCCAACGTACGATCAGCTGATGGAGTTTCTACGGAAACACTGTGCCATTCTCCAATCGATAGCCCCAGCGAAGTCAGCCCAAATGGAAGTGAGGAAGCCCAAGTTCACCGTAAGCCATGCTCAAACATCTGCGCCAGCGTCTAGCCGGTGCCCATTTTGCTCCGAAGAAATGCATTCAGCGTTCAAATGCCAAAGGTTCATCAAAATGAAGATTCCCGAGCGTTATGACAAAGTGAAACGGTGTGGTTTGTGTCTGAATTGCCTGTCTCCATCGCACCTGGTTCGAGCGTGTACCGCTGGCGTGTGTCGACATTGCCAGAAGAAGCATCATTCGCTCCTCCATTCCGGAGGCTTCAACGGTGGAAGGTCTGCTGCATCAACGCCGCAGAATGACTCCTCCGGCCCACAAGTTCAGAATCGATCACAGGTGACAAACACACAGCAAACACAGCCACAAGCCCAGAACCAACCAACTCACACTCAGGCAGCTGGTCCTAGTACTAGCTCGTTCCCCATTGCAAACACAAGTTCGCTTACGCAAACACCACCACCACCAACCACCACAGATCCCACACTTCCAAGCAATTCCCTACCCGCCACTATACACACCTCTACACGTCAAGTCTTGCTGTCGACAGCGCTCGTTCGTGTGTCGGACAGATATGGAAATACCCAGTTAGCCAGAGTTCTTCTGGATTCTTGCTCGGAGTACTGCTTCGTTACCACGAAGCTCTCTCAAAAGCTGAGACTAGCTGAAACGTCCAGCTATCTATCAGTAGCTGGGATTGGAGGTTCAGTAGTGCAATCTACGAAGAAGGTCGAGGCTACGATATCTCCACGATCCTCCAGCATCTCCTCGTATTCCGAAACGATCCAGCTTCACGTGCTTCCAAAACTCACTTCGGAATTGCCGATCAATCCAGTAAATGTCCACGAATTGGCCATTCCGAGTGGAATGATTTTGGCGGATCCGAACTTCCACAAGCCCGGTCCGATCGACATCATATTGGGCGCGGAGTACTATTACGATTTGCTCCTCGAGGACAAGCTGAAACTATCCGACGATGGACCGACGCTGCAAGGTACCGTGTTCGGATGGGTTGTCTCAGGACGAGTTCCTGGGAATGTCGTCGAAGTTCCTACAACAGTCACTCATTCCTGTTCCACACTCGAGCTGCGAGAACTCATGGCCAAGTTTTGGGAACTGGAGTCCTGCAATAGTTCGAGTACGTTGTCGGTTGAAGAAGCTGTATGTGAAGACATATTTGAGAAGACGACTGTTCGAGACAGTGAAGGAAGTTTTGTCGTCACTCTTCCCAAGAAGGAGCACGTGATCAACCAGTTGAGAGACTCTAGGACCACCGCACTAAAAAGACTTCACGGAATGGAGCGACGATTTGCAACGAACGACCAGTTGAAGGCACTCTACGTCGACTTCGTCCAGGAATACCTGTCCATGAATCACATGCGTGAGGTCGATGGTGGAGAAGACAAGTTGGCATATTATCTTCCGCATCACGCCGTACTCAAACCTGAAAGCACGACCACCAAATTGAGAGTTGTGTTCGACGGTTCTTGTCGTTCCTCGTCCGGCATATCGTTGAACGATGGACTAATGGTAGGACCAGTCGTTCAGGATGACTTATTCTCCATCATTTTGCGCTTTCGATCGTGGGAATTCGTACTGGTAGCGGACATTGCCAAGATGTACCGCATGGTCAAGGTTGCGGAAGACGATCAGCCACTTCAACGGATTTTGTGGAGGGATTCGCCTGATCAGCCTGTCAGGACCTACGAATTGACCACAGTCACCTACGGAACCGCATCAGCGCCCTATCTGGCAACCAAATGTCTCCAACGACTAGGCACAGAAGGAGAAGCTTTACACCCGGTAGCTGCAAAGGTTGTCCGTAAAGATTTCTATGTGGACGACTTGCTAACCGGTACGGACAGTATAGAAGAGGGAAAAACACTTGCATCGGAGCTGATTTCCCTGACGAATTCAGCAGGCTTCAACTTGCGCAAGTGGAGCTCGAACAATCCCGAACTACTGTCGACGATTCCATCAGAGCTTCGAGACGATCGAACAACCCTAGAACTCGATTCGTCTACATCCGTTGTCAAAACCCTTGGACTCATCTGGGAACCTTCAAGGGACAGCTTCAAGTTTGCCGTTCCACGCTGGAGCGCAGAACCAGTAATCACCAAGCGTGTCATTCTCTCCGATACCGCTCGTATCTTCGACCCCCTCGGACTCATCGGTCCGGTCACAGTTCAAGCTAAGATTTTCCTTCAGCAACTCTGGAAGGAGAAGTCGGATTGGGACGAGCCGTTGCCAGATTCCTGCCAAGCCTTTTGGAACGAGTTTCGTTGGAACGCCAGCGCGATGGAGTCTCTTGCTGTACCGAGGTGGATAGGCTTCAATAGCAAGTTAGCATCCGTAGAACTACACGGCTTCTGCGACGCATCAGTAGCAGCATATGGTGCTTGTTTGTATTTGCGGTGTGAAACCACCGACGGATCGGTCACCGTTCGACTGATAACTTCGAAGTCTCGTGTGGCACCATTGGAAGACCTCTCTCGCAAGAAGAAAAAGCAGTCGATTCCGCGGCTGGAACTATCATCAGCGTTACTTCTTAGCCACCTCTACGAAAAGTTCTGCACGAGTGTCCAGATTCCCGCCAAGGCTTACTTCTGGACAGATTCCATGATAGTCAAGTGCTGGTTATCCTCGCTGCCGTCGCGTTGGCAAATCTTTGTTGCCAACCGGGTTTCAGAAATCCAGCATATCACCAAGTCTGGAATATGGAACCATGTCGCCGGCGCTGAAAACCCGGCAGATATAGTTTCCCGAGGAATGACACCAGCCCAGCTAGCGTATCAGACTCTATGGTTTGAAGGTCCTTTATGGTTGCGCCAAGATCAGTCTACTTGGCCAAAGTCAGCTACTGTTCAATCGGAGTTGGACAGTGCGCTCTTGGAGGAAAGACCTTCAACATCAGTTCCCGTTCAAATTAAACCACCCAATCCCATTTTTTCGCTACGATCGTCATTTTCGGCGCTCGTTCGCATCGTTGCCTGGATCCGTCGATTCCGGCACAACGCAGTTTCAAGAAATCGATCCTGCAAACGAAGCGGAAATCTATCTACGAAAGAGCTTAACGAATCGGAATTGCAGTTGGTGCAGTTGGCACAGTCGGAAACCTTCCCGGCAGAAATAGCGGCATTATCCAAGAACCAACAAATCAGTCCATCATCGAAACTTATCGCAGCAAATCCCAGTCTGATGGAGGGCGTACTTCGTGTCGGCGGCCGGTTGCAGAATGCTCCCATACCGGAAGGCCGAAAGCATCCGTTGATTCTCCATCACCAACATCCACTGACGAAATTGATAATGGAGCATTACCACCGTAAGCTTTTTCACGCCGGACAGCAACTTTTGATTAGCTCCGCCAGGGAGAAGTTCTGGCCACTACGAGCCCGCGATGTCGCACGTTGGACTGTCCACCGATGCGTGTCGTGCTTCCGGAACAAGCCCAAGGTCCATGAACAGCTGATGGCCGATTTACCCTCCGTCCGGGTCACACCTGGATCAGTTTTTCTGAGAGTCGGAATCGATCTCTGCGGACCGTTCTACATCCGATACCCCGGCCGGAAAAGTGCACCGATAAAATCCTTTGTATGCATTTTCGTTTGTCTGGCCACCAAGGCCGTACACTTGGAGATTGTAGCAGACCTGTCAACCCAAGCTTTCCTGGCGTCGTTTAAACGGTTTGTTGCCATTCGCGGCAAGCCACGATTGGTCATGTGTGACAACGCAACCAATTTCGTTGGAGCAAACAAGGAGCTCGAAGCACTCCGTCAGCTGCTGAACGACCAACAAGTCCAACATGCGATGGTGAATGCGGCACTAGAAGATGGAATTGAGTTCAAGTTCATTCCGCCGCGCACCCCCAATTTCGGCGGACTTTGGGAGGCGGCCGTAAAATCCTTTAAAGGGCACTTTCGGAAGACTATCGGAGACCGAGTGTTGACCTACGACGAGTTCCACACCGTGGTTCACCAGGTTGCAGCAATCCTTAACTCTAGGCCATTGACTCCACTGAGCAATGATCCGAACGATTTCTCTGCGCTCACTCCAGGTCATTTCCTGGTAGGTCGACCGCTCACGGCGGTTCCAGAGCCGGACCTGCAAGAGGTTCCTGAAAACCGGCTCTCCCATTGGCAGCGTACCCAAGACTTCGTTCAGCAACTGTGGAGAAAATGGAAGACGCAGTATCTCTCCGATCTGCACAATAGAACGAGATGGTCTCGAAAGCGGGACAACATTCATGTCGGAACCATGGTTTTCATCAAAGAGGACAACCTGCCACCCCAGAAGTGGCGGCTAGGGAGAGTCACCGAGATTTTCCCGAGTCAGGACGGAAACGTCCGCGTGGTGAGCGTCCGTACCCAGGACGGTGTCTTCAAAAGGGGAATTTCAAAGATTTGCATCCTGCCTATCCGGGACAACGACCAGGAGTCCCCATCAGAAGAGCAATAGTTTTTCCAACGAGGTGCTTCGGCACCGCGGAGGGCCCCAAATGGCGGTCCTCCGCAGTCCAGTTAAGTAATTGTTTTATAATTCAATTCAAAAAGCTCAAGGAATGTTTATCCCCCATAGCTACACCCGCGTCCCGGCCAACGGGACGGGCCGGTCATCACCTAGAAGTCGTCAGAAGTTCATCCGTTTTCCAAACCGTCATTCGTCCGTTCCGCATGAAGCTTGTCCTGTGTAGAGTGTCCTTCCCGGGACATCCCGGGACAAGAATTCCCGGGATTTGAGTGATTTCGGGATTTCCCGAATCCCGGGATATCATTTCAGAAATCCCGACAATCCCGGGAATCCCGGGATGAAGACAATATGTAGATAAAGCTGAAAAATATCAAGGCAAAAACTTTATCTGGCCATACTTGAAAAAAAAAATCAATCATTCATGATAAACTTGGTATCATGTTATGCTTTTCATTCATCTTTTTCTATTTATTGGTTTATTCAGTAGCAGCAAGAACAAACTGGACATAGCCCACATACCATATTACATTGTAATTTTGGAAATCTGAGACCAAACTTTTACTGTATTATGTAAATAATTTGAATTTTTCAGAAGTGAATTAATGAATCTCAATAACAAGTACAAAAGTTTTAAAATTATGGAAAACCGCAATTGCAAAAAGAGTCCAACCTTTTGTATTGAAATATTCGGAAACTAAGAGTTCACTAGGTACTCTAAAGTTATATTGAAGTGCGATTTCTCTTAAACTATTTGATATCGGTAGAAAATTACTTGCAATAAATTGACTACTAAATAGTTGAAATCAGACTGTTCTTGGCGAACATAACGTTGATACTTTTATATATATTTCGTTATTGATAAATATTTGTACATCAAGTAGTAGTGCAGTACATTGTATAGACATTTTATAATACTTCTTGTGATGGATACAGAAATAACCATAACTTAAAAAATGAATATTTCAACTGCACAAAAGCTAAACAAATCAATTTTCTGGGTTTCATTGAAATTTAAAAAAAATCCCGGGATCCCGGGATTTCCCGGGATTAGCTAAGTATTTTGTCCCGAATCCCGGGACACGAAAATTGGCCGGGAAATGGACACTCTAGTCCTGTGTCGTCACACATGTTCTGTCCAAGGTTTTGGTGCACGGTCTGCTTTCCCAATTCACAAGGTCTTCCTCATCACCTCATCAAGGTCGTCATCGAATGTCATCCCGAGAGCGAAGGGCCCTTCGCTCGTTCCGTTGGTCCTACCCGACCGGTCATCAAGCGAATTGATCACTCGCACTGAAGGCCAACGTCAATCCAGGATCAGCACTATAGACGTCCATAGCATGCGACCACCAAACCAATCGCTACTACTCCGTAGCATCACCGCGGTGCCAGGGGCACCCGCGGAGGCCCGGACGCAAGGGCCTCCGCTCCAGGCAAGTTGTTTCGAAATTGTTCATTTCCTCGTAAAAAGCTCCCCATGTTTTGTAGAATCGTGCACCAGTTCAGGCCAGGAGGCCTGCACCCATCGGCGGCAGAGGCCCGTCGAGAGATACCAGGACACCGCCCCCAACGTTGAACCCACCCAGCTCCATCTGGCGAATCGAAGATGACCAAGGCCAGCAGGAATCCATATCCCAGTTTTCGTCCGTATCCGATTGGAATTTTTTCACCATTTCCGGACGGCAAGCCCACCGTCACCGAAGCAGAAGATGCAGTTCGTCTCCAGTACAGCTGTACCTAAATCGGTCAAGGTCACCAGTCACCACAGCAGCAGCAGCAGCAACGGACCAGCAGTTTCCCGAAGTTTTGTTTACACCGAACCAGTGATAGTATAGCAATGAAATCTTGAAATGAGTGTGACAGAAACCGTAGTATGTAGGCAGAAATAGCTAGAATTCTAAATTACAGTAGCAACCAAAATTTGAATTAGTTAGATAGGTTGAAATCCTAGTGATTTCAAGGCGGCCGGCATGTTTAGACCCTTGAAGGTCGGTCCGTCTGGCAACGCAGACACATGTTCCACAAACGCAGATCAGTTCGTCCCATTTCTTCCCATTAGTAACTGCCCCATCTCTATCAGCAGATAGATGTAGATAGCACAGGTAGTCCGATCGATAGCTACTGATCGGTATCAATCGGTGTCATATTCACCACTGACCTCATCGTATCGCAGAGAATACGAGAGGCAGTTTAGTCTAATTCCAACCACTCGTAGAAGCGAAACGCGTCGCACTCGCTCTACATCAATAAAACGGTCGAGCAATAAATTCGTTGTTTCAGTAAAAGTGCTTTTAATATACAGTTGTTTTCGACCCAAGTTCTGCGTCGCGAGTTTGAGTGCCTATCCGAAGATCTTTCGCCAACGGTCCCGGTAAAGTGTATGAAACAATATCAAAATATGCCATTTGCTTGCCATTTATTAAATGATTTAAAATTTAGTAGAATAACTAGTGAATGTCTGATCTTGCTATCATAACTAATTTTGCAATTGCTGAATGTCTTTTACGACTTAAATGAAACATCGCCGTTTTGGCACTTATTATTAAAATAATGACAAAACTTGAAATTTGATTATTTTAATGAAAATATTTGCCATTTGTTTGCAATTACTTCCCATCCGAAAACTTGCAATAAATAACAACATTTACACTTGTTTTGTTTGCAAAGAGAATAACTTATTGTGTTATTGTTCTGTTCTCAATAACTTAAGAATGGTTTATTTTGCAATTCCCAGTCTTAATTTTTTTTTGTTCTTTGTTTGTCATTGTAATGTCAAAATTTGACATTCACTATATATTTCATCGAACAATGTCAGTTATTATTTTTGCCCTTTTGTCACTTATTTCAAACAAACCAAAAGTTAATTTTGTAATTCAGTAATTCTGTTTTAATGACAAAACTTGCCATTATTTTGCAATTCTCTTCTACCCGGGTTCTCTTTTTCATGATAGCAGCGAACTGATGCAAATAAGTATAAGACATTTGTTTCCAAAATATAATCATAATCAACAAACGTATGTATAATTGTATAATCATTGTGAAATAATAGATAAATTTGTGAAACTATTGAAATTTATATTTATGTACAATTACTCAAAAGCTTAATCTTTCTTGCACTCTGCTTAGAGACACTTTTTGTAGTAACTTGAAGTCACGGAAAAGTGTTTCCACTCGATAAGAACTTTCAAGGGTTTTTAGAGAAAATCGCATATTTTCAAATACTGCACCAAAAATTATGAAACTTTTGATTTCGAATTATTCCTAAGAGAAAATCCAGATAAATGGCCAAACATAGTTTAGATACCTTTATGAACCCTATTATAAGTTCTTTTTTTAGTGTGACGTCCTCACTGGGACACTTCTTCTTACCTTAGTGTTTTATGAGGAGTTCCACAGCAACTGTGGAACTGTTATTAACAAAGAGTTTCCTTTGTCAATGACCATTTCGTATGTCCATACCGTGTGGCAGACACGAAGACACTCTTTTCCTAAGGAAGTCAAGGAATTTCCTTTACGAAAAGTTCTTGGAACGATCGGGAATTGAACGCGTCACCCTTAGTATGGTCATGCTGAATATTCACGTGAATTTCATATGATTTCGTTGAAAAATATAAATAGTATTTCGGATTCTTGGGGGGCCCCCTTCATCGGGGGGCCCGGGGCACTTGCCCCCTTTGCCCCCCCCTTAAATCCGGGCCTGGCCCCGAGGGGTTAATTACACCCTTGACAAACATAGTTGTTTTATTTTCCTAACTGTCAGTTCTTTACAAGACTCCGACCAATGTGGTCGTAATAAAGTTGCTCCCGAAACTTATCCGTGTCGCATTCATTCCGAAGCTTCCACTTCAACAGAGTGAAATTAATTTCCTTAGCAACGTCACTCCCAACGTTTTTGCTTTACTTTTATATCACATACTATACGGAGCAATTGATACGAGATGTCCTCGTTCTATGACTTTTACTTAATGTTCAATAATGCTGCACAGTAAGTCTAGCCGGTTCAATACTTGTAATGCATCACTGATTCACTGCAAGCATTGATAGAAAAATGATGACAAGAAAAATGATAGAAGTAGTCAATTCTATTATTTTCCAGGATTCTTTCAAGTGATGAGTGTGTATGTGTAGAATAGACTAGACTAGACTAGACTAAACTAAATCGGTCAAAAATTGTCGAGATAGAAGGAACAAAACATAAACACTTTTGGTAAAAGTACTGTATCTTGACGAACATAATGGCACATGGGTACTAGTAATAGGATGCATTATTGATGATCTCATACGGTCAAAAGGGCGACGATGAATTGCCGAATTGGCCGTCACGGTGTGTCAACCCGTCTCGAGGGCAGCCTTTGTCGGTTTTATCGATGAACATAATAAAGGATCGACGACAGCCAGCCACACAATTTGTCCTCACTAGATTATCTCCCAAATTGGTGGTTATTGATTTATAGGGCTGATGGGACTACAATTCAATGGCACTGACACAATTGCCGGGTTTCTTTCCTGACCGACATCAATTTGCGTTTAATGCGGCGATGGAGACTCGTTATACTTTTCCGAAGGATACTTTTTCCAATTTAGGAATGTTTTGCCGTAACTTATATTTTCATAAGCATATTCAGTAGACCAGGGTGTAGAAGTAGGTATCATACAAACAATGTACAAACGTCTCATATGTAGGTTGTGGGACTGTTAGCCGTTAAGGCAGTAATTAATGGCTTGCGGCATTATCCGGGAAGGCTGCTAGCGTTTGCAGCGTTAAGATATTGCAGTGTGGAACAATCTGGTGCAAATGATAGGTACATTTGTGGACCAACAGTCGAGAAGGGCGG
Organism: Aedes albopictus; assembly: GCF_035046485.1. Lineage (NCBI taxonomy): Eukaryota > Metazoa > Arthropoda > Insecta > Diptera > Culicidae > Aedes > Aedes albopictus. The sequence continues at coordinate 98,186,369 of NC_085138.1, read as the reverse complement.
GTCAGCTTGTCCTGTAAACCCTCTAGTCGTACACACTTAAATTTAGAAATCGATTTTTACTGAAATTCAGTATTGACCATTACCAACATTTTGATTGTTGGATTCTCGGCAATTACTGAGGCCAGTAATATATTTTAAGTGAGTTGTTCCATCTAATCGTAAGAATGAGAGAAGCAAAAGATTCAAATGATTGTTCAGTCCTTTTTACATGTTGATCTTAATTTCACCAGTCATCGCTTCACTTGTGGTTGCGTGGTGATGTTTAACATTGCATTGCATGAGAATCCGTTCAGTAGGGTAAAATTATACCCGTAAGCGTGATAGTAGAGTGATGATAGTCTTGTGGAATAGTGGAAGACATCACTTTTTATGCTGAGGTATCCAAGCGTTGGTGCAGCTCAAATTTCATTCTTTGGAGTGTTTAGAATTAACAAAAAATGTATTTATTAAAACAAGAGTTCAAAAGGTGAAAACATACAGGGGATAGACAAAATGATCGGGACAAGCAAAATTTTCCCTTCTCAAAAAATATTCAAACAGCTGTAACTTTTCGAGAAGTGCATCAAATATTCTCAAATTTTTCTGTAAGTGGATCAACTAGCTATATATCAGTGGACAAAATTTGAAAAAGATCAGGCTATTCTGCACGATGTTATAAAGATTCTAGAAAAAGATATATTTATCCGATAGCCAACTTTGAGCTGTTATATCTCCGGATTCAATGAACCGAATGCAATGGAATTTTTACCATTTACGACTTATATAATGAGCTCTGAAAAACGTTTGACTTAACTTGAATTTATTAACAAGAGAAAAAGTTATAGCGATTTCATTTATTTTATGATGTTTTAGTAAATTGGTCTATTTTTAATATGCATCCCATTTCTTTTTCAATTTATTTTCGGCTTTGTTGTTACTTTCCTTCAAAACATATTTATATTCAAGACAATTGGAGAGAATATAAATGAACTATAATTAGCATCTTGAATTTTGAAACGATGTTGAAATTAAGGAAAATTTGATATTTTATTAGAAAAATAATCTAATCGTTAAAATTTTCTTCCGTGTTAAGAATTTTAATTTTAGTCAAAAGCTTTTCAAAGCTCATTATATAAGTCATAAATGGTCAAAATTTCATTGCATTCGGTTCATAGAATCCGGAGATGTAACAGCTCAAAGTTGGCTATCGGATAACTATATCTTTTTCCAGAATCTTCATAACTTCGTGCAGAATAGCTCGATCTTTTCCAAATGTTGCCCACTGATACGAAACTAGTTGATCCACTTACTGTAAAAATTTGAGAATATTTGATGCACTTTTCGAAAAGTTACAACTATTTCAATATTTGTTGAGAAGGGAAAATTTTGCCTGTCCCGATCATTTTGTTTATCCCCTGTATGTTCCTCTGTGCTTGATTTGATTGATTGATTTGTCTTTATTATAGAGACTTTCAGCCCTTGGTCCTCTGTGCTTCAAAACCTTAACCATCCTAATGAATTACTGGATTAGTGGATAACTGACACTGAGGAGAATTAACAAGTGATAGTCGAAATACGCGCATTTGTCAAAGGATAAGCAAAATTGGGCGGAATTAAAAGGTACAAAACTGATACACTCATTCGAAGAGGGTATTCTGCTTAGAGGGTTTGAAAAGTCGGTACAAGATAAACTTTGATGATTGTTGAAACAATCTACAAACTTATAATAAAATTGGTAGTCTTATGATTTCCTATGGATCTCGATAACTTTAGATAGAAAGCTTTGAGATGTTGATTACAGGCTTTAATGTTATGAACCACATTAGCTGATTATAATACCACCATTGCTCTACCCATGACGACTATACTATGGAAATCGCAAATATAGACCATCACCAACGAATCTTATCTCAGCGTCCAAAAACTATTATTCGTTGCATCGCACGAAACGCTACATCACTATAGGCACGTAACCGACACCATTCCGACCATTTTAATGGCTGAAAGCAAAAAACAACGACAAACGAAAAAAAAAGATCTGAAATAAAAACTGTCAAGAATGGATACCCGTCATACTTTTTCCCAGGCGTTGTTGTATTGCCGCCACCATACACCATACATTTCATACCGGAAGAAAGTCAGACATGTTGGGCACGAAGAGGACAGCCTGACAGATGCAATTCTACGGAACATGTAACGGAGCGCGCCTCATGCTATCCATCCGTTCTGTGGTCATAAATAATTTGCAATATCATTCACAACATTTTTTTTGTTCTCTGCTTTACTAGCGAAGCGTGATGATGGGAACAAATATTTTACTCATTGTTTGGATATTCGTTGTTCAAGAAATTTAATTTTGTTCAGATATTCCAACCGTTCGTGGGTGGGTGGTCTGAATTTTAGTACAATCCATCGGCCAATTACGAACCATTTTGTACATACCATTCCACCACAGCTCATAAGAATGGGTCCCTTCAGAGTATTTCGTCTCAATGTTTACGGTTGGTCGAAATTGCTGTCCCAAATATTCATATCAATAGCTTTTCACTCTCCCTCCTGATACGACACGGAATGGAAAGTACGAAACCTTTTTTCCTCCCGAAAAGCTTATCCCTACTGACTGTTAGCACCGTTCATGAACTTGAAGAAATAATTTTGCCCGAAGTTAGCCACTTGAGGTGGATTTGTAGTCGATGCTCATATCCCGTTCGTCACTCTGCCACAATGGTCTAGAAATCAGTTTTAAGAGTATAGATTAGCCTGCCACGTCAGGTTACAGATCAATGTGATGATTGCAATCGTTTGTATCCACATCAGACCGAATATACCTCTGTGTCTGCACAAACTCATGCGGATGTCGGAATGTTGGTGGGGTATGGTTGGCAAAGGGCTCACGCATTGGTGCGTGGATGCCAGGCGTAAAGTGATAGATTAGTGCAATTATTACTATGAAGTTAAAGCGACACAGTGCGCTTGATTGCATAACCTGTAGGCGTTATCTGATAGATTGGCACTGTGCTGTGAATGTTGGAAGGAAGGGAAACGGCTTTTTCAACCGTTTCTGGTTCTAGCGATGGCTATGAACATATGAATATACATGAGTTGTTTATATAGAGAGGAGAGTATAGAAAAAGTGGATAGAAAGATACAAAGTAGAAGGAAATGGACGGACCAGGGATTGAACCCAGGACCTTTTGCATATGAATCAGAAGCGGTAGCCATTAGACCACCAAGCCCGTCTTTTCCTTGGCCCATTCTGGGATTCGAAAATTTTCCAACGCAAATTCCCTCGCAAATTTGCTTCTTGGACCATTGCGCACAGATCAACCCACTACCTCCTTTCTGTGGCACACCGACTGTATCAGCCAAGCCGATGAGAACACAAATTTATCGAGGATTTATTTTGTCAAATCCCAATGGATAATATTATATCACACGACACGAAGGCCCGGGCGGTTGTGTGACCGGACGACCGACCGGATAACCGCTGTGCAATCCTGACATGTAACTTTCGTCACATTCATTGTAGGGGTATGTACGTGGGAGGGATCGGGGGGATTTAGTGGACGGATGGAGGGTCAACTTTCCGTTCCCTTCCCAGTCAACTTCGACTCGTAGCTCCTCTGCTCTGTGTGTGTACATTATTTGACTTTTCCCAGCTTCGGTGTTTCATTGAGTGGAAAAACATTTTCCGGATTCATATCGGTCCCAATTGAGTGGGAACGATTGGGTTTTTGGGGGTGAACATGAAATTGGTACCATCGTGTTCTATGAGCACTATTACAGATATTAACTAAGAACTTTCTTTGACAATGACCCTTTTCTGTATTCGCTTTCATTTTCTAAAAAAAATGTTTCTACGATGCTTCGTTCTTGAGTTATGATTTTTCAAAGAAAAGACTTATATGACACATTTGGACATTTTTCAACAAAATTGGTTATAACTCAAAAACGAAAAAAAGTGCATTCCAAAAATTTCAGCGATTAAAGCTTATGGAATAACCTTCTCAAAAATATTTTTTTTTTTGATATTTTGTTACAAGTTCGAGCATTGTGTTTTCCGGATTTTCTTTACGAATTTTTTCAACTGTGGAAAATTTTGTGGAAAACTTTTTCCTTCTCATATATTTTTTTTGATTTCTGAGAAAATTTGTTTTCATTTTCTAAAAAAAAACTTTGTTTCTATGATGCTTCGTTCTTGAGTTATGATTTTTCAAAGTAAGTAGTGTCAGGGGGAAAACAAAGAATTTCCACCTGAGTTTTCCGGGAAAATAGGCGACCCTGATTTTTTCTAAATTTTTTTTTGTTCATGTATCCAGGAGCCCTGCCTGTGGAAAAAGATTCATGAAAATCTGAGACCCTTCGGCCCAATCCCGTACGGTAATAAAAAATGTCCTTTTTCCGCCGAGTCGGACCCTTTTAGAAACTTAAGGTTTCCAAATACTTCAATGCGTTACGAGATTTTATTAAAAAAATAAGATATTTTTCACTATAGTTTACCCAAGCATACATCTGAATAAAAATAATTGTGGAACATCCCTATCCGATTGATGCCAAACGATAACGGAAAAATCATGAAGCCACTTCAAATGTCGAATGCCTTACACATCTGCTGATCTTTACGTTCGGCACCTGGTATACCGTCTCTCCCTCCTATCTTTATCGTTTAACAGAACGAAACCATTTCATAAAAAAGGCAATACGCTTCCGAAATACTGGTGTCAATTTTTGTTCACTTCATACATACCCTCCGTCGTCATTTCTAGATATCCAAGCACATGCAAAGGAGAAAGTCTTTTCATCCATAACTTTCGTAAGATGTTCTAGTCACTAATGCTAGGCGAGAGGAGTGCTGCAAAATATGGACATCTTCAGAGGTATGTGTACACTTACATAGACGACGTCACGGCCCTGAACTTGTAGTAGACGGTTTATATTAGAGTCTCAGACAGTGTGGGCGATCTAAAAAGCACTCTTCCGGCCGGAAGAGATTTGCTTGCCCATTTTCCACCGCTTATTTATGATATAGCATACAATATAATCCATTCCTCATACAACGAGGGTGAACAGGTGCCAGATCATATTTTCAGCGAATCCAAAATGCAACCATTCAATGTTTCTATTGCTCTTCTAAAAGTATTGGGCTGGCATTTTTATGTCTACTGTTCTATGGATGTTCTGAACATAAGCATAGACGTCGTATAATTCATAGTTTATACTTTGTAATGTTATGTTAAACATCTCAAAATGATTGCATACATACATTTATTTACATTACATCACATTGAAGATAACGCGTAATCAACAATAGCATGTCACAATACTCGGTTTATTTAACGCACTCCATTCTCGATCTAGCCCTTTATTCTCCAGATTACGTTCTATCTGTTCCACCTACGTTTTTTCGCTACGCTCTTTGCCTTCTTGCACCAACCAGATCCGTCGCAAACACCAGCTTTGCAGGGTTGTTGTCCGGCATTCTTGCTACATGCCCTGCCCACCGTGTCCTTCCGGCTTTGGCCACCTTCTGGATGCTGGGTTCGCCGTAAAGTGCAGCGAGCTCTTGGTTCATCCTTCTCCGCCACACACCGTTCTGCTGCACACCGCCGAAGATCGTCCTTAGCACGAGTCGCTCGAAAATTCCGAGTGCTAGCAGGTCCTCCTCGAGCATGGTCCATGTCTCGTTTCCGCAGAGGGCCACCAGTCTTATTAGCGTTTTGTACATGGTGCATTTGGTACCTGGATGAATATTTTTAGACCGCAGCTTATTTTAGAGCCCGTGATGATGCTCCTCCGAATTTCACGACTCACATTGTTGTCAGCCGTCAGTAAGGTAGACGAATTCCTCCACCACTTCGAAGGTATCTCCGCCTATCGTAAACATCACTGCCCAGACGGATTCGGTCGTGTTCGATTCCGTATACCAGCATGTACTTTGTTTTGGACGCATTCACCAACAGTCTGACCTTTTCTGCTTCGCGTTTCAGGCGGGTGTACAGTTCTGTTACCATTCTATATAAATGTTCTGGGGATAATTTCTATGTCGTCCGCAAAAATACAAATTGATCAAATTTTGTAAAGATCGGTTGTTGAGCCCGGCTCGTCGCATTATACTTTCCAGAGCGATGTTAAAGAGTAGGCATGAGAGTCCGTCACCTTTTCGCAATCCTCGGCGAGATTCGAATGAACTGGATAGTTGGTATTCATGACAATTCTGGAGGATTTGCCGTACGGTGAAGATTTGGTCCATTGTCGACCGGCCGTCGATGAAGCCGGCTTGATAACTTCCCACGATCTCATTCGTTTTCGGTGACAGACAACGGAAGATGATCTTGGATAGCAATTTATTTATTTATTAAAATAGTGATCGCTCTGAAGTGCTCACACAGAAAAAAACTGTTGTGTAATATTACATTTGAGCTGCTGCAAGTCGATCAATACGTCGGTTGCATGAATATTACATCGGACGATGTACACATAAGAACAAAAGATTTTACATCAAAACGATGTAATCGTACATAGGAATCGTGATTACATTGATTATTTAGCACATCGGAATGAATTACATCGGGCGGGTTGCATTTATTTTTTGCTGTGCACATTCCAAATGGTCGTCTTTCTTGTGAATGGGGTAGATTACCCCTTCCTTCCACTCGGTAGCTGTTGGGTTTCCCAGATCCATACTATCAGCCGGTGTAGACAGGTGGCCAACTTTTCTGGGCCATTTTGATGAGTTCAGCTGCGATACCATCCTTACCAGCTGATCGATGGTTTCAGGCTGATGAATGGTATCCTTAACTTCCCTCAGCTTGGGAGTTGGTTCATTTACGTCCTCCGCTGCACTGGCATCGTCGTTTCCTCCGTTGCCGTGGTGTCCCGTGCCTACGTTCTCCACGCCGTTCAGGTGCTGATCGAAGTGCTGCTTCCACATTTCGATCACCTCACGTCCGTCCGTTGCGGGATGCGTTGAGTTCTGGTAGAACTTCCGTGTTTCTTGGGAACGGCACAGTAGTTCCATTTCTTCGCACTCCGCTTCTTCCAGGCGGCGCTTTTCCTCCCGAAAGAGGCGGATCTGCTGTTTGTAACGTTCCACGTTCTGTCGGGTCCCTTGCTGCAGCATTACCGCCCGCGCTGCGTTCTTCTCAGGACTCCAAAACATTTCTGCACTCTTCGTCGAACCATTCGTTCCGTCGATTCCATTCCACATACTCGATGGTGCTCTCGGCTGCGTTGTTGATGGCTGCTATTAATATACGCCAGCCTCTAGGTTGTACCGTGGCGGCCGCCTGTACCGTACATTGTTGATGACGGAGAGTTTTGGGCGCAGTTTGATCATCACCAGGTAGTGGTCGGAGTCGATGTTAGTGCCATGATAAATCCTGACGTTGATAATGCCGGAAAAGTGCCGTCCATCAATCAAAATGTGGTAGATTTGCGATTCCGTCTGCTGTGGTTAGCTCCAGATGTCCAACGATAAGGGAAGCTGTGTTGGAAAAAGGTGTTTACGAATGACCATGTTTTGAAGGCGGTGAAATCGATGAGTTGTAAGCCGTTTTTGTTCTTCAGCTAGAGCAATAGTTCCCAAACTTGTCGGAGTGATCGCCCCCTTGAAGCCGTTGAAAAATATTTTTGCACCCCCCCCCCCCCCCCCTAAGTTTGCATATTTTGAAATAACATTCAAAATTTTGGAATTGCATTAAAATCTACAAACTTTGCCTACTTTGTAGGTTACTGGAACAAAATCTTCTTATTTTCACTGCCTTTTTTAGATTTTTTTTTTTTTGAAAATGTTTTGACGCACAAACAAATGTTGTTACATTTTCATTCAACTTCCAGTTTAAAATTTATAACATTGAGAAACATATTTTTCGAGAATTTTAAGAAAATGTAATTTCTAAATATATTCATTTTCAAATGTCAAATAAGGATGATTGAATGTAGGGTTTAAGGATTCAGCTTTTTAAGTCGTCTTGGTTTTGCTCACAGAAACTCCAACAGTTCGAAAAAGATTGAAATTTTACCGAAAATTAGATAATTTGTAATAAATATGCCAAATAATAAAACAAAAACCTTTCAAGTGGAGTGGCAAATTTCATCAATGTCACTAAATATGTAGGCGTAAAATGTTATCTTGGATATCAACTTCGAATAACGAGATATTTGTAAAATCATAGAAAAAGGAAAGTCATAAAGAATTAAAATCTTTAAATCTCAAATTTTGTTTAAAATTCTATCAGAAAATCTCAGACTACAGGAAGTTTAAAAAACTCTGGCAATATCAAAATATTTTCAGAGCTTTCCTATATCTTGAAAGCTTGAAGAAAAAAAAATGCGTTTTGAATTCACACCTGAGACAAATCAAAAACAGACAAGTTTCGTATTTCTTGAAACATGCATAATCTATCATATCATGTTGTTGCTAAAATGCGATAATCAACAAGTATAATTTCTATAATTACTTCATTTTTTTAAATACCAGAAAACTAAAGTGTGATATGTTTTAATACTTGATCCAATTCTCCGAAATAGTTGCACTTGAGTTGAGATTCGGTTTATAAAGTTATTCTTTCTGAAAATAAATAAAAGTCCTCGAAGGGGAATTTATAACGGTGTTCTATTTATCATGGGGTGATATATTAGGATATATTATGAGATTCAAATTGACATCAAAACTTTTCCAATCGAGCTGAATTATTGGACCAAATTGAGACAGTTCTAATGACAAAACCCCTCTTGACGAAGAGACCAAAACTGCAAAAACATACCAAAAATCACTATAATTGAATTTTTTTTTTTTGGAAAATCGCCCCCTTGTTGGATTTTTTGCCCCCCAATTTCTAATTTTAAAATTTTCGCCCCCTTTGATAGAATTTTCGCCCCCCCCCCCAGGGGGCGATTTCGCTCACTTTGGGAATCACTGAGCTAGAGGCAGATGAAACGTCGGCCTATGAATTCCTCCTCCTTGCCTACCTGAGCGTTTAAATCTCCAATGATGATCTTGACGTCGTGGCTTTGGAAGCGGTCGTACTCGCGTTTGAGCTACGCGTAGAATGCGCCCTTGTGCTTCCGGAGTGTGGGCTGTGCACGTTGATTGCTGAAGAACCGGCTCTTGATCCTCAACCAGCACATTCTTTGGTTGATTGGCCACCATCCGATCACGCGCCTCGGCATATCACCCATCACGATAAAAGCTGTTCCCAGCTCGCATGTACATGTGGTGCCGCAGCTCTGGTAGATGATATGATTACCTCTAAACGTTCGTACCATGGATCCTGTTCAACACACCTCCCACAGCGCTACGATGCCGAATCCACGGCCCTTCAGTAGATCGGCGAGTATGCGCGTGCTCCCAATGAAGTTGAGAGATCGGCAGTTCCACATCTTCTTCTTCTTCTTCTTTATGGCTCGACGTCCTCACTGGGACTTGGCCTGCCTCGCTTCAACTTAGTGTTCTTTGAGCACTTCCACAGTTATTAATTGAAGGGCTTTCTTTGCCTGCCATTGCATGAATTTGTATATTGTGAGGCAAGTACAATGATACACTATGCCCAGGGAGTCGAGAAAATTTTCCCGACCGGAACGGGAATCGAACCCGCCGTCTCCGGATTGGCGATCCATAGCCTTAACCACTAGACTAACTGGAGACCAGTTCCACATACCGATTTTCAAATCGCAAGTCCTTTTTTTGCTGGGGTCGTTGCCGATTGTCTCGGTTCGTATTATTCTCTTGTTGATTTTCAGTTGCAATGCTTATTTCTCGCGTTACATTTGAAAAGGGCCTATCCCCAGAACGTAAACATTGAGAAAAATCGATACAAACATTTTCCATCACATTTTCTATTCGTAGTTCACAATTTTCGGATTTTTCAACATGCTTTCCGTTTTAATGACACAAGAATAGATGTATCTATGCTTCAATAATCCAGTTTGCATTTAAAACTATCAAAAAAGTATGAAAAATTATAGATAAACAGCTAATTTGAAAAGTTTCTCCCGGTGTAGGCCTTATGGCGAGTCTTTATAAACCACAATGCACCAGTCTTAAATTGTTGATGATTTATTTGTAAACCATGTCAGCTTCAAAACAATTAGGCTGATACAAATTTTATTTTGACTTTTTGTCTCCCCCCCCCTTCAAAAAATTTTGGCTGGATTTTGCATTTTGAGGGGGCAGATAAAAAATATTTATCAAAATTTCGAGTCTTGCTCAAAATTCTTTATCAAATCCGATGAGTTTTTAATATTTTTCAAATTAAATGCTTTATTATTTTTATCCCCCGCCCCCCCCCCCCCCCCCCCCCTCGACCAGTCAAAGAGTAGTGGGACAAAAAGTGAGATAAATATTTGTAACGGCCTTATTCAAAAATGATATCAAATCAGAGTACTTAATACTCTAATGTAAAAGTTGTTCTACTTTTTACCCTTCCAACGCAAAAAAACCTACTCCGCGCACAAATGAAAATGAAAACCGCCAAAGTGATGAAATAGCAAAGCACAGAAACCGTTTGCCATTCCCACTCGCGGAAAACTCGGCCATTCGCATGACTTACTCCTTTTCTCCCGTCGCGTCGTCATGTCATCGTCGGTCGTCGGATGCTCATAGTCACAGCTCACAGCTGGTTGGTTACCGGTTGTTTCACTTTCGCATCGAAGATTTGCCTCGGCCTAAAAAAAATGCGGGTTGCAAAATGTGTCCTCGTCCTGCTAGTCCTAGGATTTTCCTCAATGTGATGAGAACTGGGGGGAGGGAAGGGTGTTGCAACAGGCTTCAGATGAATATGATGATGAGGGTTTCTTTGATGCTGTTTTTCGTCCCGACTCGGTACGGCATCTGGCATGATCAACTGTAGCGAAATTAGGACTTAACTAACACTAGCTATTTCAAAAACACATTTCTGAGGTGTTGCAGCACGGAGGTAGCTTGGAGAATTAAGGATTTGCATGATGTTTTTTTTTTCCGAGCTTAACGGTTTCGCTGATAAAGTGATTTGGTTTTGATTTGAAGGAGACCGTTTCAAAGTGTTGAACATGCTAAAAAAAACTCAAATCTAAATTGTATGAAATCTACTTATCAGTACATAAAATTTGTAACATTAACTAATTCTTTAAATCAACCCAATGCGTCCACATAATCGTGAAATTTGCATCAATTTTGGCACACCAATCTACCTCAGTTTACTAGAGAACTTTGTGAACCAAAAAGTCTAGGCATTTTGAATTCATAAGAGTGTAAGAACAATTTGTAAATATGTGCAGTTGTAACTGATTTTTTTGTGTGATCTGGAAGTTATCCACTAATGAGCAGGTCTCAATTCAGTGTTGAGTGGTTCTAGCCTGTTACTCAAAAAATAGGTTATAAGCTTTGATAATCTATTTCGACTAGCGTTCCAAAAAACATGTTTTCTTTGAGCCTACCAGCCTGTGCAATCGCTGATATGTTTAACCTTTTGCTGCATAAAGCAAATACTCCCATCAGAACAGCAATTCTTTTGGAGAAACAGCTACATCACATCCCAGCATGGGGTGATGGCTAATAAACTGAAATGCTGAAATATTTGATCCTTCCTATAATGAGGTGAACAGTAATACCCCGATGTAGGATGCTTACAAGTAATGGTAGATGGAAACAGTGTAAGTCGAGCATATGGATATTATTATATTCACTAAGGGTCGATTTCTTCACCCTGGCTTAAGCGTTAAACCAGGTTTAACTGTATGGGTAAGCCTGGCTTACCGGTTAAGCCGAGGTGAAGAAATCGGCCATAAGCGATCCCATCAGCAAGTCAACGAAACAAACAACTATGTGTGTACATTGATGTAAACGCATGGTCTCTTGTAACTACTACACATATTGAACCAGTTAAAATCCAGATTGGAACCTCGGCTTCATTGGATCGAAACAACCGAGAACAACCGACCCCTCAGTAGAGGGATTACTGTACGAACCCGGTGAGAGATACTGTGTGATGAACCCCCCGTTCCCATTATTGCACAATAAGATCAAATGTCACAACAGTCCGAGTGGAGGATGGAGTCGTATCAGCAGGTATCCACTTGAACGAATGGTCCCGTACTGTGACACCTGTAGTTCGTTATAATTAGAAATGAAGACGGTCAAGCAGTTACTATTACGTCAGACCGATATCTATTATGTTGGATGAAATTGAACGTGCTGTTGACAGTGATGTGATATCGAAATTAGTGTTTTTTTTGTAATAATAAGGCTGACACAAATTTCGATTTTCTCTTATGTCACCCCTCCCTCGGAATTTTTTTGTCGGAATTGGACATTTTGAGGGGGGACACAAATAAACTATATAAGAAATTTAAAAATTTTAAAACGAAATTAGAGTCGTCGAGAAAATTTCTCAACAAATCCGATGAGTTTGACGATTTTACCTAATTGTTTGGGTAATTTTTAATCAAATACATTTATTATTTATCATCCCCCCCTTGACGAGTCAACGAGCAAAGTGACAAAAGAAGAAAATGAGATTTGTTCCGCCCTAATCAACATCTACGATTTATATGTAGTAATACGAAAAATATCTCATCGCCAGTCGTCGTATAGAAAAAATAACAATTCAAAAAGAATTGAATGCCTGTTATCTGCATCCGTTAGTTTATTTAATTTTTATTATAATTCAATATAATTAACGATACCAATTATGCTACACATGCCACCTCTTACAAAACTGTCTTTTCGTCAATCATTTTTTGCTTGATTCGTGAGTAATGAAATGGCTCAAGTAAACTCGCACGTCTTTTGGATGGCCATCATGATTCTGTTTTTTTTTTCAAATATTTGAAAATGTGTCTCTTTTGTCCAACGAGCTTTGTGCACATAACTTTCCAAGCTGATGGACACTAAAGCCGTTAGCACACAGGGTCAAATATATGACCAAAAAACATCAATGCTCAAACGTTTGGTTTGGCTTGATCGAATTTTCATTAATTTCAAACAAAAATCAAAAAAGCATAACCTTTGAATCAGTTGGCCGATTTTTATTTATTTTTTTATTTTTTTTAAAGATATTAAATTGTAGTTTAAAAAAAAACCAGATTAATCCACCTAGTGGTGATAGCGTCTTTCTCGTCGTATATGTACTCATGATCTTTTCGGAGCACTATCAGTAGTCTTAAATGTGGTCTGAGACAAATTTCTTTCGCTAACCGCTCAATGTTCATTAGGTTATCAGCCACTATTGATGTGCCGCAGGCATGGGTATAGTTCATTTTTACGTTTCACCACTTCCAGCGGTACACCCGGAATCGATTCCATGACAGTACCGGTTGTCCCAAATATGGTCTGAGATTATTTTCCTGTTGATTGCTCAGCAGGTTACCTAAGGACTGTATCGGAAATTAACTATAAACGTTCAAAATGCTCTATCTCGAAGCACGGTTGGTAATTTTATTCCGGGTCTTCTATGAAACCTTCACAATATAATAAAATTTAGAACAGCTTGAAGAAATTTGGAAAATGTTTAGTATTATTGAAAATATGATTTAATGAGTACATCGCACAAAATAACAATCTGTACAAAGTGCATTTTTTTTAATTTAACGTTTCAATAATTTGTAGCGCAAAAAAATTGTACGAGGAAAAATCTGGAAAATAATGATTATTACAAGCACTTATGTACACATAACATATCACTCAATACCGACTTTTAAAATTCTTATTTTGGATAGAAAATCCTCCAACACGTAGAAAGTGGTCTATCCCAAAAAACACCTACTTTTTGGTCGAACTTTGACGCTCTGTTTAAAATATCTTCAAAGGTTATAAAATTCCGTTCTCTGGTAAAACTACCTGTTTAATAAATTTAAATACATGCCCAATAGAAAAAATGCGAATTTTCAACTTTATCTATTTTTTAATTGCGTTTTCGTTCTTCGAAGTCGCATAAAAAAAGAGTTCCTCAAAAAATGGCCTATTTTTCATTTTTAAGAATGGCGCTTAACTGCGGAGGAAATCTTTTTTGATAAAAATAATTTTCTCATATTATGAACATTCTGGAAAAGAATATATCTGTGCAAAAATAAGAGAAAAAATTGAATATTTTCCCACAGTTTTCACAATTTCAAATTTTTAGGAGGTGTCCAAAATTTTAAAAATATATGTTCAATCTTCGAGATAAAAGTCCAAGTTAAATGAATATTTTTTGAAAATTAGAACTGCCATTCTCTATTTAAAAGTTTTATATAGTATTTCCAAAAATAAAATTATGTTTATTTCGAATAGATTATATTTTAGGCAGTTGTGAACGTTTATAGTTAAATTCCGATACAGTCATTAAAAAGACCCGAATTTATGTGTCGCATGCATATCAGAAAGCCGGCTCCAGAGGCACGTTATCCTCCATTTGGGACATTTGTGTCATCGCCATAATAATAGCCTATTTTATCATCTACCTGAGGGAAAAGGAAGGAAGTAAGGATAAGGATGGGGATAAGGACAGGTAGGGAAAAAGGAAAACTAAATAACCCAGATAACCAGGAATCGCATAAGGATGCACGCTGTACATCGTATAAAGTACTATTTTAAGTCACTATCGCATATATGTACGGCTGAGAGACAATTTTCATCGCATATAATGTTATTTTTTGAACTTACTGCGATGTATCTGGTAAAATCATATAAGAGTGCAAATTAACTTTAATAATGTATGACTACATCGTAGTAGACGATATTCCGATGTTTTGTTGCGACGAACTTGGCTTATTCGCAAAAGCGTTCGAGTGAACTCGCAAAGTGTCAATTGAATTCGTATAATTGCGTACTGCGATGACTATACGACTTCGCTTGATACTTTTCTAATTATGTCAGTTTAATCCGCATTGGTGTACAAACTAAATCGCATAAAAGTGAAAATAAACTCGTTCAAATGTACATACCAACTCGCATAAGCTAGAATCGTTAACGTAGGCATATTGCGATGTGACATGTTCATTTTCATTTATTTAGTTAACATCAAATTCATGATAATACTGAATCAACAATTTGCCGCCATAATACTCGATTTGCAGCTGCAGCTCTCCAACCTCGGTCACGCCCAACACTCGCCAGATCACGCTCCACCTGGTTCGCCCACACCTTCTTGTACCAACCGGATGGTTAGCAAACACCAATTTTGCAGGGTTGTTGTCCGGCATTCTTGCAACATGTCCTGCCCACCGTATCCGTCCAGTTTTAGCCACTTTCTGGATGCTGGGTTCGCCGTAAAGTGCAACGAGTTCGTGGTTCATCCTTCTCCGCCACACACCGTTCTCTTGCACGCCGCCGAAGATCGTCCTTAGCATCCGTCGCTCGAAAACTCCGAGTGCTTGCAGGTCCTCCTCGAGCATCGTCCATGTCTCGTGTCCGTAGAGAACCACCGGTCTTATTAACGTCTTGTACAAGGTACATTTGGTGCGGGGGTGAATCTTTTTTGACCGCAGTTTCTTCTGGAGCCCGTAGTAGGCACGACTTCCACTGATGATGCGCCTTCGTTTTTTACGGCTCACGTTATTGTCAGCCGTTAGCAAGGAACCGAGGTAGAGGAATTCTTCTACCACTTCGAAAGTAACCCCGTCTATCGTAACATTGCTGCCAAGGCTTGTCCTGTCTCGCTCAGTCCCACCTACACTGAAACCTCCATTTAAGTCGATACATGGCTGAACGAAAATAATTTTTACCACGCAGGCAATGACAAAACTATAAACTTTTATATTTTTTAACACTTCGCATGACAAAGGAGATTTGTCAAAAAATATAAAACTGTATAGTTTAGTCATTGCCTGTACGGTAAAAATTATTTTCGATCAGCCATGCATCGACTTAAATGGAGGTTTCAGTGTACCAGCATGTACCGTATGCGTGATAATGTTTGCACCATCGTTAAATAACGTTCCAGGTTTACTTGTGAATACAATGTATTTGTTTTATTTGCAGGCATTCAAGCTATAACTCATATCATAGTAGGCTGTGAATAAAAAGTGTTGATTTTCTTAGTTTAACACGTGCATAATGACTAAGTGGCAAACCTAGCTCGTGATTTGTCCACGCGCAAATGTCGAAAAGTGTCCGTGGTAGTGTCAAAGTCAAGACTATCAATTTTTGAGTTTATTTTTTTATTTCGACAATGCTTAATGGTGTAGACATTGACACACAAACAAAAGTTAATATAACTATTGATTTTGGAATTTGGTACGGATCGATAGTTTTTCGGAAATTAAAAAAAAACGGATGTTGCGTTCGGGCAAATTCAAGACTTTCTTATATGGCGCCACTCGTAGCTCCTGGATGCCATTGGTAATAATGTAAGTTTTTTTTTTCTATGGTCGAAGGATCATAAAGGCCACCGTAATTTTCCTTTTCGATATGCCATGCCGTTAAGTCGCTGATTTCGCGTTTCTTTGCCATTTTTCCCATTGAGCGCATATAATTCACCCAAATCTTCTTTTTGGTGGCAGCGATAGCCTTCTTAATCCATGTTAACCTTGGACGACCAGTGGACACCTTCGGGAATAGTTGCCCATGCTTTTTTCGGTCTAAGGTCATTTTACGGTTCTCCTGAACACTCCTGAAATGTATTTTTTAACATTTGCGCGTGGACAAGTCCCGACTAATGCTGCCACCCCTTCATGGTGCAAATTTTGAACATAATAAATCGGATTTGTTTACCCGCAATCTACTGTGATATGAGTTAGAGCTTACGTACATGCAATAAAAACATTGTGTGTGACATTGTGTGTGCAGGTGATATGGGTACCTTATTTGTACGATGGTGCAAACATTATCCCGCATACGGTACTTTGTCTTAGCCGCAATCACCACCAGTCCGACCTTTGCTGCTTCACGTTTCAGGCGGGTGTACAGTTCTGCCACCGCACAGTGGAGCACCTAGTACATCAAAACTGATCAAAATTATTTTGACGTATTTTCGCAACCCAAATACAACCCAAATTAATAATGAAACGTATTTCATAGTTTTCAATGAATTTTATAACAATAAATTCACCTAGCAGTGAGAAACAACCAATCTAACCGACTTCAAAAAGATTTTTTTTAATAATAATACCACCATTCTATAGAAAATTGATATAGTGTGTCTCCGAACATCGTGATACTTGGTGGTTTTGTAGTATATCGAAAATAATTAGAACCGTATTTTTTTATTTCATCATTAGGGTGACCAATTTTATGATTGTAAAAATCAAGATTTTTCGAAACTAAAATTTTTCAAAAAATCACAGCTTTTGAACCAGTTAACCGGTTTTCAACTTCTTTTTTTTTGCCTGAAAGCTGTTGAATTCAAGTTTTCAGGAAAAATACGTTCAGAATGCGAAATAGTGCTTTTGGGCAAATAATATCATATAATAATATAATTATCACGATTTTTTCAAAGTGTTGCAACTATTAAAATCGGAAACATCCGGAAGGTTTTCTTTCTGCATTTGGAAGAGGAACAATAGTTTTATCATACACTAAAAGCAGATTTCTCGGAAACAGCCGGAAAATCAACTTATTTCATTTTGAATGTACGGTAAAGGATTCCATCAAATATTTTTTTTTCAATATTTTCATATATTGTATGTAAACTTAACGTCAATTTATTTGGGGTTCAACTTAACAGAATAACAACATTAACCTTCTTTAACAAACTGCATCGTTGAATTGATTGACTAACAATTTTATTCACTTTGTACGGTCAAAACTTGTACGCGCTGTGAGTCATATCAAAGAAAACGGCTAACATTCAGCTTCACTAAACCTCTTCTGATAAGCGTAAACAAAACATTTGGACACTGCCTAGCTGTCAAACGATTACACGATAACTACACTTGGCAAAAACACAACGGAAAACCCAATTACTGCATTTTGAGTTTTTCCACTTATGATTAGGTTTTGATATGATTTACTCCAATGTGCACCGTTCCAAATGTTCTAGCAATAATATCCATGTCATCCACAAAACAGACAAATTGACCGGATTTCGTGAAGATCGTACCCCGGCTGTTGAGCCCGGCTCGTCGCATAACACCTTCCAGGGCGATGTTGAATAGTAGGCAGGAAAGTCCATCACCTTGTCGTAGTCCCCGTCGAGATTCGAATGAACTGGATAGTTCACCCGAAATCCTTACGCTGTTCTGCACACCGTCCATCGTTGCTCTTATCAGTCTGGTAAGCTTCCCGGTAAAGCTGTTCTGTTCTCGTCCATGATTTTCAATTGCTGTGTGCGGTCGATACTGTCGTATGCCGCTTTGAAGTCGATGAACAGGTGGTGCGTTGAGACCTGGTGTTCACGGCATTTCTGGAGGATTTGCCGTACGGTGAAGATCTGGTCCGTTGTCGACCGGCCGTCGATGAAACCGGCTTGGTAACTTCCCATTAATTCATTTACTTTAGGTGAAAGACGACGGAAGATGATCTGGAATAGCACTTTGTAGGCGGCATTTAAAATGGTGATCGCTCGAAAGTTCTCACACATTACCTTGTTGCCTTTCTTGTGGATGGAACAGATTATCCCTACCTTCCACTGCCCCGGTAGCTGTTCGGTTTCCCAGATCTTGACTACTAACTGGTGCAAACAGGTGCCCAACTTTTCCTGGCCCATTTTGATGAGTTCTGCTGCAATACCGTCCTTACCAGCCGCTTTGTTGTTTTTGAGCTGGTGGATAGCATCCTTAACTTCCCTCAGCGTGGGAGTTGGTTCGTTCCCGTCCTCTGCTGCACCAACATAGTAATTTCCTTCGCTGCCTTGGTCCTCCGTGCCTACATTCTCTTCGCCATTCAGGTGCTCGTCGAAGTGCTGCTTCCACCTTTCGATCACCTCAAGTTTGTCCGTCAGGAGGCTCCCGTCCTTATCCCTGCAGATTTCGGCTTGCGGCACGAAGCCTCCATTTCGCAGTTCCATTTCCTCGTACTCCGCTTCTTCCAGGCGGCGCTTTTTCTCCCGGAAGAGACGGGTCTGCTGCTTCCGCTTCTGTCTGTATCGCTCCACATTCTGTCGGGTTCCATGCTGCAGCATTACCGTCGGTACTACAAGGACAATTTTGTCCTAATTCATCAAAAGTGGAAGTAACAAGGTGTGTGTTGATGTAGACCGAGTACCCGTAGACGGTAAGTGCAAGAAAGTGTTGTGGAGCCTCGTAGCCGTGCGGTTAGGGTCACCAAGCTTCTAATCGCACCATGCTATGGGGTGAGGGTTCGATTCCCGCTCCGGTCGATGAAACTTTTCGAGAGAACAGTTTCTTCTCCGCATCCACTGGTTCATGCTCCGTGTGTCCTTTGTCTAGTGTTAAGTTTCATTCAGTCTGTACAGTTGTACAGCCTCTGATGGTGTCCGCGTCTTTTTAAGTGCTTCTTGTTTGAGATGAATGTGTAGTGGGGCAACGTCAAAGAGAACTTCGAGCGATGCCATGGGAGTTGAAGAAAACGCTCCAGTCATCGCCATTAAGCACATCCTTTGAAGATGACCTAATTTTGATAGGTTTGTTTGTTGATTATTATCGACACTTTACACAATTGAGCATTCGTGCCGCAATTTTGATAGAATCGCCCTCACTTCGCCCTTTTTTCGCTATAATTCAGCCAATGTGTAACCAATTGGAATACAGATAGTACTAACCATATCCGCCTGTGCACAAAAATTCATTTCCGAGCATTTTCAATTCAGAAATGGTCCAAAACTGAATGAGTTATAGCAAAAAATCGACCCGTGCAAAAAAGAATCGTGTGTACTTGGGTTTTAGACCCCAAGTTGTACCAAAGGTTCGTCGGCATTGCCGGAAGGCCATACAAGCTTTCTTGATTCTGGACTCAATGTGTAGTGTCCAGAAAAGCTTGGAGTCAAGAAAAACTCCAACTAACTATACTTGTTCATCGATTTCAGAAACAAACTGACCCGAAGGTCAAACGCCATTCCGTGAAAAGAACAATAGATGTTTTACTCTGATCAACCGAAAGGCCATATTGGAGACACCAACCTGGTAGCTGGTCGAAAAGGGTGCTGATGCACATGCCAACTAACAATGCTAGGTAGTCGTCGGCAAAACCATGAGTAGGAAAACCGCTATTATTGAGTTGCCTCAATAACATATCAGCTACGAGATTCGACAAAAGCGGGTACAAGTCTCCCCCTTTGAGGGCATCCACAAACACTCAATTTCCTAATCGCTGCTTGGCGCAATGTCGAGAAGAGATGTCGGTTTTTGAGCATTTGGTGAATTCAATTGGAAATCATTTGAGATATACCATGACTCCGTGCAGCTTCCAATATGGCATCGATCGAAATGCACGTTGTCAAAGGCACCCTCGATGTATCGATATCTAAGAAAACACCCAAACAGGATTGCTTTTGAACGAATGCTTTCTCGATATCGTAAACAACCTTGTGTAAAAGAGTCATAGTGGACTTACCACATTGGTAGGCATGTTGGTTTACATGAAGAGGCACGTTGGCCAGATGAACATCACGGATGTGATGATCCACAATGCGTTCTAAGCATTTCAGAAGAAAAGAGGTCAAATTAATATGTCTGAAACTCTTTGCTACTTCATACGACACACGACCCATTTTCGGAATAAACTACACAGTAACATCCCGCCAAGATTTGGGAATATACCCTGTAGCAAAATTGCAAACAAGTATTTTTGTTTCAAAACATGTTTGAAATAATCAAATTCTTTCTGAAGCAAAATACGATAAATCCCATCTGCCCCAGGAGATTTGAAAGGAGCAAAGCTATTAAATGCCCACTCAATCGATTCTATAGTTACGATGCTCCGAGCCGAAGCCAGGGAATCGTAAATACAGGAAAAGACGTCAGGTCCATCCGAAGATGTAATATCCACGCATCCGAGGGAGTGTGTGCTGCATAAGCATTCCAGAACTTCCTCATCAGAGGAAGTCAGATCGCCATTTGGCAAACGAAGTTCGTTCACTCGGAAATCCTTAGATTTCGCAAGGATTTTGTTTAACCAACTGACTTCACTCAAACTGGAAACATTTGTACACAGGACCCACCGGATCGTTCAGCAGACCAGAGAGTTTTCTTGTAGGCCTTGCGAACTGACCTGAAAATCTATGAACCAGCCGAAAGTCGTCTGTTCCAACAACTCTTTCTACAATATTTCCTGACCTTCGATAGATTAGAGTTCCGCCAAGGGGTTCCTCTTGTGGTATTTACAGACCATAGATGACAAGCTTTTTCAAAAGCTTCAATAATCCTAAAAAAATGTAGCGATGGTCAGGAAAAGATTCTTCATCTGACACACGCCAATTGGTCAGCTCGTGAATAATTATACTAAAGGACAAAGCGTTATGTTTAACACTTCCTCTCTGCCAGATACCGAGGTCAATTTGATTCTCCGGGTCAAAATTGATCAGATGTTTTCTTCTGTTAGATTAAGCATACTTTTAATGCTTTCCTTTCAAGTAGCGTTTCTCGGACTCACATATGTACATACCAAACGATATTTGTAAGGAAACTTTTTGCTTTACGGAAAAACGCCTGATGTCTGATCAATTTCGACCCCGGTTTACGGTACAAGAAAAGTTCCTTAATACACATTGACCAATTCTTCAACAACGTATGAACCTTATAAATAAACGAAATAGCTTTAAAAAATATGTTTACCAACTATTTTGAACAAGGAGGGATAATTTTACACCACTCCTCCCCTAGCTGTTGAGCCGTCCCGTGCCGACAGCAAAGCCAGTGAAAAGTAACTAACCCGGCCAGTACGATATCGTTCCTCTTGTTCGCTTGCTCGCTTGCTTGCTCATCATCGACGTTCGTCCGTCGGCGTTCTCAGTTGATAGAACGGCGTCGGTCGAAACGGGTGTGCTCTCGCAAACTACCGTGCGCTTCCATAAGCAAAGCACACACAAGTTGTTATAGGAGGACCGTTTAAGCACGCACTAGTGTACACATTTCGCCATCGGTCAGCTGTTTTCCATCGGTCCGTCGGATAGTTCGCGGGGCGCGCTTTTCCGGAAACGGTCTCGGTAGGATTCCGCCGAAATCCGAAATCTTGTTTGCCTGCCAGTAGTAGTAAGGTAGTGGATATGGGAATGTGAATCTACAGATATACGGATATACTGGGCCGTCGTCCCATTGGGATATGAAGAATTGCTGTTTCGTCACGAAGATTTAGTGCTAAACTGCGGATGACGGGTTTATATGGCTTTGGAGTATGAAACGAATGGCAAACGGATGGCCTGTGGTGATTTTGCAGAGATGTGACGATATGGTTTCGGTTTCGTACAGTGCGACGGTTGTTTCCCAAAGATTAATTGTGTCATTTGAGTGAAACGTGTCATACACTGAACTTCGACTTCAGTTGTTTAGAGGAAACATCTATCGGTTCGCGCAATCAGTATTTCAGTGAGATAGTGCTTTTCTGTATGTTCATTAGAGTGGCTCAAACTATTATGAGAAAATAATAAGTCAGGAATCTAAAACCTTGCAGTAGTTTTTAAGAGTAGACTTATCTACTCAAGTAACATTTTGATAATCAATTAGTCTTGAAGAGGTTCTGAGAACCGTCATATAACATAATACTTTTTATTTTGGTTTTATGATGGTTCTAAGAACCTCTTCTGGTTTATTCGACTAAAAAATGTTACTTGGGCTAGTAAAGATCCCTGACAAATTTAGCTGAACCAGCGAAGTAAACTTCAGTTGAATATAACAATTGGTTCTCATGCACCGATTGAGGTAAAGTTTTTAGTGAACATCACTAGGTATGTCCACATTCATAAAATGCTACTAAATTTCGATTTCGGGATTCCCCTTACTTTAGACCAGTCTAATGTGCATATCATAGAAGCGCTACAAACAACATCAAACAACGTTGAACCGAGTCGGCTTGTTTCAACAAAGTCTATTGTTCAGCTAGAAGAGATGCGCAACTGTGTGTGTCCAAGTGTCAGCTTCATCTAAATTACCACAGCAGAGACGCGGTGATTAATCATCATCATTCTGGGAGATATACCATAAATTTGCAATCGGTTTTATTGATACGGTAAACACCAACCTCGTACCGAGATGCAATCACGTGTGAATAAATCGTTGATCATCAGCAGGTAGTGGTTTGCGATGCGATTCTTCAGATATAGATTACCACCAGTGAGGTAATCCGGAAAAAGGCAATTAGCCTTGAAAATTTCGGTTGAAAGTTTTTCTCTTACTTCGATTAAGTGCAGCAGTTAGTAGCAGCAAAGCAGCGACAGTGTCACCAACTTGGCACGAAAAACGGGTGTGGGGAAAAAGTTTTTGCAGTAACCGTAAAGTGGAGTAATTTTGATAGAGTGGGAGGCACATCATATTTTATGTTTCGCAATGAGACATAGGTTCATCCCAACTTGAACAGAGTATGATAAAGATTGTAGACCACGTGTTTGAGGTTCTAAGCCTTGTGTTGCGATATATACCTACCATATACCTACCTACCTGTTGCAAAAACACCATCAAACTTTTTTAATATTGAGTTCATAATAATTGATTTTTCAAGAGTTAAAAAATACGAAACAAAATTACCTTCTGTTTTGTCACAGTCAAACAGGCTTTTCAGCCCGGACGTAATAGTTAAATTTCTATGTCTCACCCCTGAAAAAAGAGCATCGACGGAGTGACATTAACTTTCTTAGCAGTCACTCCCAACGTATTGATTTCACATTTATACTACATACCTGAGAGAGAGGAGACAGCTCACTGACAGCCACATAGCTAAAAATAATAGGGGTACTCACTAAACAGATTAAATTGCTGCGTAAGCCATGATTTTCAGCTTATTTGAAATGTTTCATGATTTTGCTAATGAAATAATCAACGATTGCCTTGGTGATCACGACGTTTAATCAGTTTACGCTGTTAAGTGAATCCCCCTAATGAGATTTACAGGTCATGTAAACTTCATTTTAGTCATGTAAACTTAGTGTTATGATATATCATTTATGTAAATTTGTGTTATATGTCATGTAAACTCTCAAAGTCATGCTGAATTACATGACATATAATGGAAGTTTACATGATATTTCATGAACTTTACATTATACAGGTATACCTCGATTTAGTGGACCCTCGATTATATAGACCCTCGATTTTATGTACTTCGATTTTATGTACATTTTACCTCGATTTTATGTACATTTTTTTAAATGATAAAATTTGTAATACAGTGGGGTTCCGATTTTGGCAACAAAATTTTTATTTTCAGTTGCCAAAAATGGAACCGTGCTAAAAACGGAATCCTTTTTCTTCAACATTTTTTTACCTTTCTCTGTTTGTAAATGATTACATAATATACCTAGTTACCGTTATGGAACCATATGACGATCTAACCCCGGAACAATTAGTTAGATCATCTTTTCGTAGAGCAATTTGTAGCCTCATCATTGCTATAAATGAATGGATCTCTAAAATCAAATATCCTTATGCGTGTAGCTAGGAATATTTGTTACTTTTTTTGAAACATAGAATAAATTCTATGTGAACTCTTTCCATAAATGTCATTTGTGCAATTTATAACCGCATTAGTGACGTTAAAACGCCTTCAAAGCATTATATCTATGATTAGATTGATTTAGATATTAACTGTTTCTCAGAGACTTTACAGGTAGTGTTTTTGGAGATGTAAAATGACAAACAGAACAGTCAATAATACACTATAGAAAATTTTGACGTTTTATGTTGCTTACAGTTGAGTAAGGCCTTAAAAAATATGGCCTTGTTTGTCAGGAAAGAAGGTGTTAAAATTAAGTTGTAAAGCAAAGAGGCAGCATTTACGTCGTCGCAAAAACAGGATCATTCGTGGCAGATACAAACGAAAAAATCATGAACAAATTTACCCAGTCTACATACTACCGCATAATATACAGAATGGGACAACAAAAAAGAAAAAAAGCAGACATTTAATTGATAAAACTGCTTAAAGGAACATCAACTTTCTCGAAATTCTAAACAAAATTTCTGATCATAATATGTGGATAATATTCACGAAATTTAACAGGAATTGGGTTCTTTGAGGGTATCCGGATTAATTTATAATCGGATTCTCCACCCGAAATCCAAAATTTCATAATTTTTGGAGTGCGGGAACTATTTTTAAAATGCATTTAAAGTTTGTATGGGAAAGTTTTTTTGTTCGGGTCGAACTGTCATTTTATCGATTGAACTGTCATTCTATCCATGAAAATTAGAACTGTTTTGTTATTTTAACCATCAAAACAAAGCTATTGGAATCCAATAAAATCACGTTATACTCAGAAAAATGAGCGCTATCGATTTGGCTATAGAAAATAGCAATATTTTATTCACTAAATAACCCAATTGCTGAAAAAATCCTATCTTGTTATATTTCGTGAAAACTCTTTAAAAATTCTGGCAAAATTTCTGCAGATGTTACTGAAAAATGAATCTTCCCATTCGCAGCGAAATTCATGTGTAAATTCATATAAAAATCTATGGAATTCTCGAAATGAGCCATACAGACTAAACGACTCATTACAGAACTGCGAACACCAAGTCGACAGAGACTAGCACTCAACAAACATTTTGGTCGTATAGGCATCGCATAAACTGCTTTTAACTCTCGATTGATCACGCTGCAGTATTTTGTACAACACGTCGAAATAATCTCGCTTTTTTGTTCTCATCATTAGCGTGGTGCTGACGTTGGTGGCCAACCGCGCGAGCTACGGAAGGTTAACCTAACTTCAACTAAAAGTGGAGTGGACCTAGTGTGATGGTTAGAACACGTGACTATCACGCTAAGAACCAGGGATCAAATCCCACTCCCGACAAACTCACAAAAATGTTAGTTCTTCCGTAGGAAGGGAAGTGAAGCGTGGGTCCCGAGATGAACTAGCCTAGGGCTAGAAACTTCAACTAAACAAACTGTTGTTCAGCTACTTCTGTTTTTTAGGTATGCCTATGAACCATTTGGACATCCTGGTGAAACTTGTAATTTTTTTGGAGCCCTGGATGAACTTATTTGAACACTTCCTTGGTGAATTCGAAATTCGGTGAATGAGATTGTTTTTTTTTTTATATATTTCTTGATGTCTAGAGTTATAAACAAAGCCAAACAATCAGCCAAAATTTATCACTTTTAGACAAATAGTGAGGTCGTACCCTTAAATATTATGAAATGATTCTCTCAATGCAATTTTCCACCAAATTATCTAAGGCAAGAGTACCCCCAGCGGACCTTTGTGCTCTTAAGGGCAACACGTTCGCGTTGTAAGTAAATGGTCAGAGATTCAATTCCCAGCCCTGCCACCAACAATATTGTGCAATATCGTCAACAGAAGGCGCTAGTGTGAAATGTCAAACGCATTGAAAAACGATGCGCGCGCCTCTGGTTGTGAAAGCCACGACTATGAAAATTCAAAATGATCGTTAAAAGCGTGGTCGATGGAAATTTCACAAGTGTTACGTCTGTTTGTCTGTGGTAACGGGTTCAATTCCCGGTTGGTTTAGAAACATTTTGTAAAGGAAATTACCTTAACTTTCTTAGGCATGGAGTATACTCGTGACTGCCGCACGCTATTCACATTAATATCTGTGGAAGTGATCATAGAACACTAAGCTGAGAAGTAGGCGTTGTCCAAGTTGGGATGTTATGCCAAAGAAGAAAGATCTACTCGGTTTTGTGCACCCTGCACACAATAAACAGTTGGACATAATATAAAATGATATATGGACCCATACATCACGTATTCAGGATATGTGTGGCAAACATGAATGGGCTGGTTCCTTTGTTGGGATGCCGGAATAGCAAAAAACGTTATTATGTCTTATTGATATAATACAAGTTGTCTATTGGAAGAATTTTTTATCGATATTAGCTATATCTTGATAAGATTAAAAAATGTTGCCAAAAACGGAATCCTTTGTTGCCAAATTCAGGGGATGCCAAAAACGGAACATGCCAAAAATGGAGCATGCCAAAAACGGAATCCAACTGTATTCAATCAGTTTAATACTTGCAGTTTGTATCATGATGACTTATAATGCAGGGATTTTCAGCCCTTTTGACTCGTGGAGCACTTTATATCAATAAATTATTTTGTGGAGCACCCATATTAGACCCATATGACAAAATGTGTCATAAAGTATATATGTCATGTAAACTTCATACCATCCTGTCCTCATTCTATAGCTTTATTGTGACATTAATATCCACAAACAAGACGCTGCACAGTAGGCCTGGCCGCTTCAATTCTTGTATTGCATCTCCGATGACAAGACAAATGATAGAAGTAGTTGATTATAGAGTCGATTCTATCATTTTCCAGGATTCTTTCAATGAATGGCTGTGTATGTGTAGACTAGACTAGACTAGACAAACATTTACGAAAATTTGATTTCATTATCTGTAGAAGTCGTGACAAAGGATAAACTCCTCGAATTTTTTGTAGTTTGTTTTTTTTTTTTTATCTAAGTGTAGCACAATAAAGCTGCATTTTTCCGGTATAGATGCAAGATTCTTGCAGTACTCCAAGCTACCCCATTGGACGGTGCTACTTATGTGGCTACCGGAGCACACGAAAAGAGCCGCCCGTTGAGGAAGCTAATCTTATTATCGTCCCACGAGTTGGTTGAACGAAATATCCTCATGTCCTGTGGACTGGCGGATGACAAGCGGTGCTGGCTGGTCGACTTCTTCTGTTTGCCAGCCCAGTTTTTCCGCCCAGTTCCTGTAATCGGCCACTCTGCACATTTTCTGCATTTTGTGCTTTCCAGTCATTTTCCTCGCTGCTAGGTGATAGTGTACTGCTATAAGTTGTTCTAGGTTGTCGGTACTAAACTATAGGAAATGTTTATGGGACACAAGCAGGCAGTCAGTAGCCAGCGTTGGGTTTGTTTTTATTTTGTTACACCGCTATGTCAGGTCAGAGTTGAAACACGTGACTGATGACATGAGGGGACTTCAGTAACAGAATAAGCCCAAAGGGAATCTCAGTTTACAGTTTGGTGCATGTTGTTATGTAGCGAGAAGATTACTTTATTATACATATTTCGTCTTTTTATTTCTATTGCTAGGGGTAAGTATTCCAATTATGGCTATAGTACCAATTATTCGCCATAGTTGATTTACACCCTTTAACGATGTAAATCAACAAGAAAAATTTTGTGAACAACAGATCAGGTTCACAAAAGGTGGTTTCACTCATTTAAACTCCACATTTTACTCAAATTATGGTAGAAATAAATAATTTTCCTTAAAATTTCGGGTTCCCTGCACCCTTTTTTGCCATAGTGTACCAATTATGGATACCCCATAAAGAATGCATGCAAATGGTGCGAAAAGGAACCGCAGTTAAAAAATAACTGGAACAGGGTTCCTATCATTGGTACATACATACATTACATTTATTTGTTCAACATAATTAAGACAAGACATAATCAACAATAATACGCCACAATACGCCGCTCTCCATCCTCGGTCGCGCCCAATGCTCGCCAAGTCACGCTCCACCTGGTCCGCCCATCGTGCTCTCTGCGGTCCACGCCTTCTTGTGCCAACCGGATCAGTAGCAAACACCAGCTTTGCAGGGTTTTTGTCCGGCATTCTTGCAACATGCCCTGCCCACCGTATCCTTCCGGCTTTGGCCACCTTCTGGATGCTGGGTTCGCCGTAAAGTGCAGATAGCTCGTGGTTCATCCTTCTCCGCCACACACCGTTCTCCTGCACACCACCGAAGATCGTTCTTAGCACGCGTTGCTCGAAAACTCCGAGTGCTTGCAGGTCCTCCTCGAGCATGGCCCATGTCTCGTGCTCGTAGAGGATCACCGGTCTTATTAGCGTTTTGTACATGGTGCATTTGGTGCGTGGGTGAATCTTTTTCGACCGCAGTTTCTTCTGGAGCCCGTAGTAGGCCCGACTTCCGCTGATGATGCGCCTCCGAATTTCACGGCTCACGTTGTTGTCAGCCGTCAGTAAGGATCCGAGGTAGACGAATTCCTCCACCACCTCGAAAGTATCCCCGTCTATCGTAACATTACTACCCAGACGGATCCGGTCGTGTTCGGTTCCGCCTACCAGCATGTACTTTGTTTTTGAGGCATTCACCACCAGTCCGACCTTTGCTGCTTCGCGTTTCAGGCGGGTGTACAGTTCTGCCACCGTTCCAAATGTTCTAGCGATAATGTCCATAGTTAGTGTTATTCATAAATAACATAAGAATGATAAAATGAGATATGATGGCAAAATTTGTTATTATTTTGTCCTTGGTTTGTTCTTCGCCTCTATCCGGGAAGCTACTCGTCACTAGCTGCGGTCCAAACAACGAATATACCAAAACGCCGAATGAGGAGAAAAGGATAAATGCAATCGGGATCGTAACAATAGACAGTTGATCTTCGGCCCTCGGCCGAAGAAGACACAGCGTCACGCGGAATAACATCGCAGAACGGACCGCCCCCCCCTTATTAGTGGGGCGGCCGAAATAAAGTGAACGGCTGTCGTAAAGCCGAAACAGTTTCGTGTGAGCGATTTCTACACTACCCACCATCTCTCAAGTCTCAAGTTCTCGGTGCCACGGTACGATCGACCGGTCAATGATCGACTTTCCGGAGCTAGCCAAAAAGCGGTGCCCAGTGCGGATTCCCAGAGTTCCGAACGTTTAACAACTCACCGCCCCCCCCCCCCCCCCTTTAGGGGAGGCGCTTTGCGAGGTCCAGCGTAGTGATTCAACACCGGTCTGCCGTAATTCTGCAAAGTGACGTAAGCGCCATTCAAAATTTCAATATTTTGTGGTATATTATATATAATATCTGGTGTAAAAATAACACTGTGGTATTCCTGCTGTATTAGAATGCAAGATCTAGTCGTAATCTATCATCTGTGGAAAGAAACGTAGAGAATGAGCAAGAGTTTTATGGATAATATCCAAAAAATTGGCCAAAACTATCAATGTCGCTTACGTCACTTTGCAGAATTACGGCAGCGGTGGTCTACTACTCTCCCGACCGGTCGGTTACTATTCTCCACACCTTCGTGTACCTCACGACCATCCACGAGGCGGTACCTGAAGGACAAACTATTACAGCCCTGGCCTCAAGGAACTATGCGCCTTTTGAGTCTCTGGATGTGATGCTAATATCCTTCTGCGAAAAACGAAACCTGTATCAGGCCGTGTGGCCGAATCCGTGGCTCGTGTTAAGGAAGCCCTGCTAAACCTTCAATCAACGTTACTACTATGCCAAGCGTCGTGTGTCCAGCTTCGCTGCCCTCGGTTCCCAGTGTCGCCTCAAAGGAGGCCGCCTCGAATGATGCACGCCGCGCAAGACAAGCCCAAGATACCATCCCCCTCCCCCTTTGGGACACTATAATAAAGTAGGTACGTAATAGGAATACCAATGTAACCACTTTTTAGGACCACCCACATTCGAAAACTTCCCCACACTTCAACGCCCTGGCACCCGGAAGCTTAATTAAGAGGCTTAATCTTAAGCTTAATCTTAAGAGGCCTTCTGTGCCCACCCCGGAAGCGGCCGCGGCTCAGACCAGCTGCTTGGGGCCTAGCGACGTTCCCTTCTGGAGCGTCAAGATTCTCTTGGGGTCAAAAAGTAGTTTCAATCTACTTTCTCTCTCTTTCTCCTACATATACATCTCATGTATATTCGTATGTTCACAGCGATCGCTAGAACCAGACACGGATTAAAAAAAAAAAAAACGTTTCCCGTCCTTCCTACCAGAGTTTAATATTTTCATTTTCAATGAATGAAATTCAACGTGAATTTTAAAAATTCTCAACTGAGGGATCAAAATAAAATTCATTTTGGTGAATGAATTTTTCACCTATTCATTAATTTTTCTGTCACTGACAATTTTCACTGAGAAATAAAACTGAACCGTAACTCCCGATTATACTTCCAATCACCTCAAAACTTGTGTATAGTAATTAATTAGAACAATATTATGTTCTCTATTTGTCCATTAAATCGGATTGTGCGTCTGTTAAAAGAAATTGGACATTTCACGACGTGCGAAAAATATTCGTGACAGAGAATTGAATGAAAAAAGCGAGGCATTCAACTGACAATGAATGTGGCCAAACACGAATGAAAAAATAAGAATGTCAATCTTCACTTTCAATCTTCGAATTTTTTACTCTCTGCTTCCAACCTACATCACAGCACAGTGTCAATCTATCATATAACGCCTACAAGCTATGCGACCAGCGAACTGTGCCGCTTCACAGTAATCTTCACAAAATCTATCACTTTACGCCTGGCATCCATGGACCAATGCATGAACCTTGTGCCAAAAATAGAACATTTCCCACCAACACTCCGACATCCGCATGAGCTTGTGCAGGTGCAGAGGATTCAACGGCCTGTTGGCAACAAGGGATTGGTAGTTGATCTGCTCCAGCAGCTTTGTTGTTTTTCCACCGGCCAACCTCTTCCTAAATCTCTTGGAGGTTAGGGGCTGGAAATCTTTCGTCCAGCGCACGTACTCCTAGATCTATTACCACGCCACCTTCAGTGCTTGCAACGTCGCCATTGAGGTGCTCATCGTAATGCTGCCGCCACCTCTCGACCACCTCACACTTGCTCGTGAGACTATTCCCGTGATTATCTCGGCTCATGTCGGCTTGTGGCACAAAGCCTCTGTGCGAGCGCGGTACAGCTCTTCCATCGATTCGTGATCTCGTTCTTCCTGCTGGCGATTCTTCCTCCGGAATATTGAGTTCTACCTGTTCCTCGCCTGTCTATAACGTGCCTCATTTGCTCTCGTAAGGTGTTGCTGCATTCTTCTCGTTTTTCAACTGTTCACATTCGCCGTCGTACCAGTCGTTTCTGTGATTCGGAGTCGCAAGCCTAGTGCTGTAGCTGAGGTACTACCGCAGGTACTACTAGGCGCATCGGATGTCCCTCCAGCCATCTTCAAGTGTAGCTGCGCCAAACTTCTCTTCCGTTGGTAGGGCCACTGCTAGCTGCGGCGCGTAGTCTTGAGCCACTTCTACGTTACGCAGCTGCTCGATGTTGAGCCGCTGCGTTCGACTTCGACGCGTGGTAATAACTGTCGAAAGTTTTGGGCGCATGCATACAGCGACTAAGGGCTGTCCATAAACCACGTGGTCACTTTTTGGGAGATTCCTAAACAGTGAATCATTATTCCATGTTCCAATTTTCTAATCGTAGTCCTTTTTTCGTCGTGTGTCTTTGCCGATTGTATCGAGTCGTATTTTCTTCAGTTCTGTTTAACGTCCCAACCAACACTGAGACGACCACGCTGATGGGGCTACCACCTTGGATCTAGCTGGGCGTGATGCAGTGATTCAGTCGCTGGATGCCAGAACAGACGCTGTTTGAGCCGCGCCTCCTTGGTGGATAGACGCTCGGTTCGTACCTCCTCAATCTAGCTGAAGTCTGAAGGGCAACAGTGCCCAGGCTGCACTACCAGCTAATCACACAACTCTTAGCTGGCGATCTTTGTCATCGCTTGACCCGTGGAAGCATGAGGTAGGAACTTGTGAGGACCAGAGCTATGTTGAACGCTCTCCTTATCGACTCACCGTTTTGCAGCCCTTTTTATGGTATCAGTTGCTCAGAATATACAATTCCTGGTCAAAAAACTACTTTTTTGAACATATGATGTTTATGATTATATACTATTATTCTGCGTTGCATATTTGTCGAGTAAAGTCTTAAATAATTACTTCGTTGCAGTAAAATTTAACAACAATATGTTTAGACTTTGTAATGTCATGCTGGAATGTGTTTTGTATAATAAGCAAGATGATCATTTTTTATTGTTTAAAACTGTAGAGAGTAGAGTAAACATAGATCCGCGGAGAGGGATCTGTAGTATCCAAAGAGAAACCGATTGTTAAGCCTAAATCTATAATCATTGTCGTAATTATAAATTCCTTTTTTTCACGTTCTTACTCTAACGTGATCTTCTTGTTCAACTTCACACTTGATTCAGATTGCCAAAATATAAGTATTTTTACAAATCACCAGTAAAAAGTTTACCAAGATCGCAGAAATTTTCCCATTTCATCGCTGAGCTTCGGCAAACATTTTGCCCAGTAGAAGTCGAGAATAGTCAAAAAGAATATGGATTGGACAAAGGTCGGTTTTATCATCACCGTACTGAAAAATTCATCGTTCATGCAACTTTGAAAACGGGTTGTTTTAATTATCGTGCTGAAATTCTACACAAATCTGCACCCGAAATCCAAGAGATTTTTTTCTGTCATCCAAATTCTCACGTTCCAACAAACCAATCAGAAGCAGATCAACGAATCTATTATCGTTTCTGATTGTTTGTTAACACACTCCAAGGCCGAATTGGTAGTTCGCTATTGAACTTGGAAATGAGCTGCTGAGTGAGTGTTTGCTGCACAAATGTATGCACGGTGGGTAAGCGAGTGTCTTTATGTTATTCGGATGCAAATTGCAGCCAAACAAATGCAGTAGGTACATGCTATCCAACACAACTTTATTACTGACAGCTGGTAGATAGGCATAGTTAAGCTGAGTTTTGTACTGAATAAGCGCATCACGTGATAAACCAAATCGTATATTCTTTTGTAGTTTTTGGGTTGCTGTTCTAATTTTAAGCATTTTAAGAACTAAATAAATATTTCATAAAATTGGATATGATTATTAATTCCATACCACCATATTCACCTTTTTTATGAAAACTATTTCATAAGTGGTGGTTTCCATTCTTTATGTATGATACATGCTCACTCCTAAACAACATTTTTTTTGCGAGAAACCTCTCAACTGTTCCAGAACAGTTCAATTTTTTCTGAACTAACTGAGAGTGTACGCACAAAGTCATTCCATCGATTTCTCTCATTTCAGCATAACTTAATCCATCGTTAGCCAGAGTGAAGAGTAATTCAATGATAGATTTATCAATCAATCCAAAACCGCCATGCACATAGCTAGCGACATTGAAATACAATGGTCTTCCTTATTTGCGCTTATGACAGAGGTGCTGTTGCTATTTGCGTGCCGATTCGGAAGCAGTCCAGTCGATCAGTTTTGGTCATCGCATCAATCAAAAAGCACATCATCACACATGAATTGTTGTTCGAGACATCACAAAAGTCCATCCGCTTCAATTGCGAGGAAACAACGAAAAGATTACTTTTACGCAAAGTTAACACTAAATACTTATTTGCTAATACTAGCATTATTAGCTTGTTTTGATCTCTAAAAAGCATCGACTTAGTCGCGTAACGTTTCCAGTATTTTTTTAATTCTCATTTTACGTTTGTTGTTGTGAAAATGTGGTAGACTAAATAAAATATATACTGATACATTAGGAGAATTCTTTACAGAATAAAGATCCAGTTTCGTCACTAATGTTACCTATATAGTTTCTGAAACACATGATTCACAACGTTGGTGCGCAAACGTTTCCATGCATCAAATCTCAATAATTATTACTTTAATTCACGCCGTCTGCTAGGTCTGCTCACAGATTATCGGATATTACAAGTCGTATTGTTGCCGTGTGTATATTAAGATATGACGAATTTGTCTTATTTATGATATAATGATCGAGCTTTCTAAGCTCAGAACATACATTAAACATACACAAACATTTTTTTTTCTAATGTTATTTCTCTTTATCTGTGTCCAAATGCGTGACATGACGTTAACGGTGGTGACGACAACAAATAAAAAAAACAGTCACGTTTCCACGGTTCGTTACTGTTTAAGCAAATTAGTCATGAGCAATCCCATTGTTGGTTGGCTGTACAGTGACTGCCGTCATTTTGAAACAGCATATTCCGTTTTAAACTAACTCATAGTAAAATGAAATTGGAATTCACTTAATGAGGTGGTGCCCACCATCCAGTGATCGGTAACGTGCAATGAATGCTCGAGATTGCCGTTTGCGTGACTAACAATGTCTATAAATGCGGTGATCTCAGTTGCGTTCTAAGGGATTACATCACTTGACGAATAACGAAGTAACTTTTTCGGCTGTTCGAGTCCGTATGAAGTTGATCATCAATATTAACTTCTTTTCTCGATCAGCCTAGATAGCTGTGTAGTGTCGGTAGCGATTGTCTCAATTGGCTAAGAATAACACTACGGACCGCCTGTTCCGGTGGTAAGAATCCACCAACAGGTGACCCCTAATTCATGGTGTGATGCGGCTTTATGCTTACCGTGCCTAGGAATGAATGGCTAGGGGGGTCTAATAAAAACCTAACCGCTAACGGAGCCTGTGGAGTACCAGGGCGCCCTCCACAGTATGTAGCCCTTACTGCGCTAACCGGAGCAATGGTGCAGTGGACCTTGTGTTTCTCCGAGACAATCAGCTGCCCTTCTTTAGTCTCACTTGAGGCTAAATAAGGGCGGGATTATGAAGATGTTGTTAATTAGTTTAAATTTTCACCTATATGGTTTCGCATTATGCGATTTACACAGTGTATTCTGTGTATCCTCGCCTTTGGCGTTTTCCAATCGATACCGATTTGGTTTTATTGTTGCTGTTCTTTGTTGTGCTGCTGTTGCGAAGAGTTTAATCTTACCTAGTTTGGGTAGTGGCTACGGTTAGGATAGCTCAGATCAATCTTCAGCATAAAAGAACAGCAACGATCAATCTTTGCAGACGTATGCAAAATGGTACAGCCCAAGTGGCCTTGGTACAAGAACCTTACTTTCGTAAGGGAAATTTCTATCTAGGAAACCTTGTGAACCCGGTGTTTGCCACTTTCAGTAAACATGAAATGGCAAACTCGCGTGTCATGCCTCGAGCCTGTGTGCTTGTCAACAACGCAATAGTTGCTACACTCATCTCTGAACTAACCACCCGAGATGTATGTGCTATCACAATTGATGTATCTGTTGGAAACCTCAACAGGAAATACGTCTATTGTTCTGTGTATTTACCACATGATGAACCATCCCCTACGGATGCTTTCAAACAAGTCATCGCATACTGCACTTCAAAAGGCCTTCCGCTAATTGTTGGCAGTGATGCTAATGCTCACCATATCATCTGGGGCAGCTCAGATATTAACTTGAGAGGCTCCAGTTTGATGGAGTACTTAAGTAGTACAGATCTTGCATTACTTAGCATAGGCAACCGCCCAACCTTCATGGTATCTGCTAGAGAGGAAGTGTTAGATATAACGCTTTGCTCTAGCAGAATTAGTCACGAGCTGACCAATTGGCATGTGTCAGATGAAGAATCTTTATCTGACCATCGCTATATCTTTTTTGAACATTTAAATGTTACTTCGCAAACATTGCGTTTCAGGAATCCTCGGTCAACAAACTGGGATCTTTATACTGATTTGGTTGCAGCCAAATTTCATGGATATTCACCATCCATTGACACTCCAAGTGATTTAGATGATGCCGTTGATACTACAACGACCTTCATCATGGAAGCTTTTGAAGAAGCATGCCCTCTACGGTCTGTGAAGATCACAAGAGGAACCCCTTGGTGGAACTCTGATTTGGCGAAACTCAGGAAACAATGTAGAAAGAGTTGGAACAGACGACGTTCGGCTGGTTCGGAGGCTTTCAGGTCGGCTCGCAAGGCCTACAGGAAAGCTCTCCGGTCTGCTGAACGATCCGGCTGGAAAAACCTTTGTACAAATGTTTCCAGCTTGAGTGAAGTCTGTCGGTTGAACAAAATCCTTGCGAAATCTAAGGATTTCCGGGTGAACGAACTTCGTTTGCCAAATGGCGATCTGACTTCCTCTGATGAGGAAGTTCTGGAATGCTTATTCAGCACACACTTCCCTGGATGTGTGGATATTACATCTTCGGATGACCCTGATGTCTTTTCTTGTAGTTATGATTCTTTAGCTTCGGCTCGGAGTATTGTAACTATAGAATCGATTGAGTGGGCTCTTAATAGCTTTGCTCCTTTCAAATCTCCTGGGGCAGATGGGATTTATCCTATTTTGGGATATTACTGTAAAGTTTATTCCGAAAGTGGGTCGTGCGTCGTATGAAGAAGCAAAGAGTTTCAGACCTATCAGTTTGACCTCTTTTCTTCTGAAATGCTTAGAACGCATTGTGGATCATCATATCGAGAAAGCATTCGCTCAAAAGCAATCTTGTTTGGGTGTTTTCTTAGATATCGAGGGTGCCTTTGACAACGTGCCTTTCGATGCCATATTGGAAGCCGCACGGAGTCATGGTATATCTCCAATGATTTCCAATTGGATTCACCAAATGCTCAAAAACCGATATCTCTTCTCGACATTGCGTCTAGCAGGGATTAGGAAATTGAGTGTTTGTGGATGCCCCCAAGGGGGAGTCTTATCACCGCTTTTGTGGAATCTCGTAGCAGATACGCTATTGAGGCAACTCAATAATAGCGGTTTTCCTACTTATGGTTTTGCCGACGACTACCTAACATTGTTAGTTGGTATGTGCATCAGCACCCTTTTCGACCTGATGCAAAACGCCCTTCAGGTAGTTGAGGGTTGGTGTCGCCAATATGGCCTTTCGGTTAATCCGAGTAAAACATCTATTGTTCTTTTCACGGAAAGGCGAAACCGTAATGGCGTTCGACCTTTGCGTCTCTTTGATTCTGAAATCGATGTGACTGAACAGGTAAAGTACGTTGGAGTCATTCTTGATTCCAAGCTTTCCTGGACACCTCACATTGAGTTCAGAATCAAGAAAGCTTGTATGGCCTTCGGGCAATGCCGGCGTACTTTTGGTACAACTTGGGGTCTAAAACCCAAGTATATCAAATGGATTTACACAACTGTGGTTCGGCCAATATTGGCTTATGGATGTCTTGTGTGGTGGCAAAAGGGTGAAGTGAGAACGGTCCAATCAAAATTAGGCCATCTCCAAAGGATGTGCTTAATGGCGATGTCTGGAGCGTTCTCTTCAACTCCTACGGCAGCGCTAGAAGTTCTCTTTGACGTTGCCCCACTACACATTCATCTCAAACAAGAAGCCCTTTCTTGCACTTACCGGTTACGGGTACTCGGTCTACTAGAGGAAACTCCTGTGAACCGCAGTTCAACACACACCTCGTTGTTTCCACTTTTGGTGAATTGGGACAAAATTGTCCTTGCTCCAAGTGATCTTACAATTGCTTGTAATTTTCCATATAGGACATTTTCCACGAAATTCCCTTCCCGAGAAGAGTGGACATCTGGTTATCTGGAAAGAAGTATTTCAGACGGCATCGTATGTTACACTGATGGCTCCCTTCTCGAAGGTCGAGCAGGTGCTGGTGTTTATTCTCGTGAGCTAAGGCTGTATCAGTCTTATTCACTTGGTAGACACTGTACCGTTTTTCAGGCCGAAATCTTTGCTCTTATGTGCGGAGTGCAATCAGCACTTCAGCAGCACGTAATGGGCAAAGTAATATACTTCTGTTCAGATAGCCAGGCTGCTATTAAAGCACTTGCTTCGGCCAACTCCAGGTCGAAGATAGTTATCGCTTGTCGAACTCAAATCGAGGAGCTGAATTCAGCAAACGCTGTTCACCTTCTATGGGTACCTGGTCATTCTTCCATCGCTGGAAATGAATTGGCTGATGAGTTAGCTCGCTCTGGAGCATCACATGACTTCATTGGCCCTGAGCCAGCTATTCCGATATCGAAGTGTTGGATTAAGCTTCAGATTCACACCTGGGCTGTCACTCAACACAGACAATATTGGAATAGTTTGGAGTCATGTCATCAAACCAAATTGTATAGTGCTGAGCCATCTCTACGGGTGGGGAAGTATCTAACTAATCTGTCTAAGCAGAATTGCAGCATGCTGGTCAAAGCATTGACTGGCCACTGCCGACTCAGCTATCACATGGCGAATATTCAGCAAGCTGATTCATTTGCCTGTGATAGCTGTGAATCCGATTATGGAACTTCGTATCATTTGATATGTAACTGTCCAGTTTTCGCGCAACTGCGTTTCCGAGTATTCGGTAAACACTTATTAAGTGAAACTGACTTCAGAAACCTGAATCTTCAGGATATTCTGTTGTTCTTAACCCGCTGTGGTAAAGAGCTATAGGCTCTCTTTCGCTTTATGCGTTATTACAGTGCCCTTTTCAGGGCGCTGTTTGAACCCATTGTGGTACGCTTGTGCGTTAGTACCCTCTTCCAGGGTATTTTTCCTATTTCCCTACCTGTCCCTATCCCCAT
Organism: Aedes albopictus; assembly: GCF_035046485.1. Classification (NCBI taxonomy): domain Eukaryota; kingdom Metazoa; phylum Arthropoda; class Insecta; order Diptera; family Culicidae; genus Aedes; species Aedes albopictus. The sequence goes on along the minus strand of NC_085138.1, from coordinate 98,147,280 downwards.
CCAAATCCTTTTTCCTTCCTTTTCCCTCAGGTAGATGATGAAATAGGCTGTTATTTTGGCGATAGCACAAATGTCCCAAATGGAGGATAACGTGCCTCTGGAGCCGGCCTTCTGATACCATCCAGTGATCGGTAACGTGCAATGAATGCTCGAGATTGCCGTTTGCGTGACTAACAATGTCTATAAATGCGGTGATCTCAGTTGCGTTCTAAGGGATTACATCACTTGACGAATAACGAAGTAACTCCTCTAATTTTTAAGAACACAAATCTGTTGATCGATTATCAACTTCACCTTAGAATAATAATAATTATTAAATTGATTGTTGATCTTCTAAACAATCGCATGGATACGCATGGTTGTCACTCTTGGAGTTTTTTTAAGTATCGTACAAATTGGTACCAAGGTTCTCAGAATTCAATGAAATTTTTTTCACAGGTAAGGCTGACACAAATTTTGATTTTCTCTTGTGTCACCGCCCCCTCGGAAAACTTTGGTCGAAATTCAACATTTTGAGGGGGGACACCAATGAATTATTCAAGAAATTTTAAAACTTGAAGGTGGAATTAGAGTTGCACAGAAAATTACTTAACAAATCCGATGAGTTTATAGATTTTGCCGAATTGTTTGGATATTTCTTCGTCAAATACATTTATTATTTATTGTCCGCCCCCTTAGCGAGCCAACAAGTATTGTGACAAAAGAAGAAAATGAGATTTGTTCCGGCCTAAGGTTCATATATATATTAACAAAAACAAAATTGAAAAAAATCTGGGTCGCCTAATTTTCCAGAAATCTCTAGTGGAAAACCAACATTTTCCACAGACAGCAACCTACCTTGAAAAATCATAACTCAAGAACGAAGCATCGTAGGCACAATGTTTTTTTTGTGAAATCATAAGCAAATTTTCTTAGCAATTGAATAAAAATGCTAAATGAAAATTGTTTTCCACAAAATTTTTCACTGTTGAGGAAAATCGGTTGCAAAAGTCGGAAATAGTAGTTTACGCAACAAGGTGCAGAATGAAGATTTTTACAGCACGAGTCGCACATTTATCCAACGAGGCTTGCCGAGTTGGATAATTACGACGAGTGCTGTAAAAATCAAATTCTGCACTGAGTTGCGTACAACGTTTTTTGCAATTTCATAAATCACCACTTGAGGATAGTTTTTCATAAAACGTTTTCATCAAACTGCACGCTGATTTCATAGCCATGTTTATGAAAGTCTGATCATAGCAGGTTATACTGTGCAGTTGTCACAATTTTTCAAACCTGTGTCCAGAAAGCATCAAGAAGTTGATCAAAACAGAAAACAGTGCTGTAATGGTTCATTACGCAACGCAAATCAGTGCTGTAATGAACCATTACAGCACTGCTAATTTGGTGTGGGAAAGTAGGCTTTTTCCTGTCAGGTTTGCGTGAGGAAAAACAGCCTATTACAATGAGAAATTGCAAAAAACTATTTTCGCACTCCGGAAAAAATATTCGGCAACATTCATCATTAAGGTCTGAAGAATTCAATTTAACTTTGACCCTATGACTTCATCCATGTGTTAATGCTCTACAACGTGGAGAACCTTGTTTGAAAATTTTTCATAGTAATTCCCATATAAACCTATTTTGCTTTTGGGCCACCATTAAATCACCACCGAAATGGCTGAAAATTTGACATGACTCTAGTTTTGCACCAAGGATTGTAATGAACATATGGGAGCTTTGATTTTTTTTTATATATTTAACGCCTGAACTGCCCTAATGAACATCTCTAACAGCTGAACTCATCAATGACAACTATCTGTGTCGCAACAATGACGTCGTCATCAGCATCCATCTATATTCTTATTGGTCTATTGGTGATTTGATGTTGCATGAAGAAGAAGAAGAAGTAGAATGATGATGTTTTGAAAAATCCCTATCCCTATAACACAGGGGAAGATTTTAAAATGCCGCAATAAAATCTAAAAGAAAATCTAATTAAAAACGGTTTGATGTACGGTGTTAGACTTTGGACGGACTACAAATTAAGTATCTTATCAAGAAAAAATGTCAATTTTAAATTTATACATTCAATATGTAGTCTGTCCAAAGTCTAACACCGTACATCAAACCGTTTTTAAATAGATTTTGTTTTAGATGTTATAGAGGCATTTTAAAATCTTTCCCTGTGTTACAGGGATAAGGATTTTTCAAAACATCATCGCTCTTCTTCTTCTTCATGCAACATCAAATCGCCAATTGTCAGTAGTCATTCGTCTTGTCATGTTAGTCTTGTAGTCAGTAATATGGCGCCAAGATTTGGGATTATACCCTGTAACAAAACTGCAAACAAGTAGTTTTTTTTTCAAAACATGTTTGAAATAATTAAATCTTTTCTGCAGCAAAATAGGATAATCCAATCTGCCCCAGGAGATTTAATCGGGGCGAAACTATTCAATGCCCACTCAATCGATTCTAAAGTTGATGGGGTGTTGGTTCGACAAGCCTCGTTGGATAAATGTACAACTCGTGCTGTAAAAAATATCATTTTGCAACTCGTTACATAAATAACTATTTATCTTCACGTACCCGACAACTCATTTTCAAAATGCTGGCATTTCGTAAATTTTCATCCGATTTTTTTGAAGTCGCCCTCAATCGATCATAAATTGGAGTAGCTATGCAATATCCGGAACCATTCCGGGGATATTCCGGATTGTGCTGGGGTCAGGGGGGTTGCCAAAATGGCTAAAAGTGATTATTTCGTGTGTTATTGTGTTTAAAGCTTCGATTTCCAACATTTTTTTTTGTAGCGAACAATGAAACACAACTGCGATATCCAGATTTGAATAAGTTGACCCATTCGGATCACCGTGACAGGTTCCGCGGGGCCTCATTGGGGACACTTCTGATTTTCAACCTAAACATGCCGTGCGACATATCAATCTTCATGATTTCGAATGACTGAGTTAGAAACGATAGAATGAAGTCTGTATCAACTAATATGGCCACCCCGGCACATCTATCATAAGTTCCATGGGGTTGTCATAGGGCACCTTTCTGATTTGCAACCAAAACGTATGCCGGGGCCCGTGGCGTAGTTGGTCACACGTTCGCTTCATATGCGGATGGTCATGGGTTTAATTCTCAGCACCGGCGCTTGCAATTTTTCGTCAGTTGCTCTTCCCCCGAGAGCGGCTGGCACTGACCCTCTTCTGAGCCCCGGTGCTCAGACGGTCCCGGATACCTGGACATCGGCGAACTGCTACTCATAATGGACTCCCAATCGGACTGGAAAGGAACAACGGCCATCCATCATCATTGTGCTCATCCTTCTACCATGTATAGAGTAGAAAGGTGGAAGCAGCAGAAAAGGCAAACCAGTTTGATAAAGTAGCATACAATATACACCTAGGCGCTGCGCAAAATGTTAGTGCAGCTGTCAATTGAAATCGCTTACGTAGTGCCGTAGTGGACAATAGAGCTGTAACTAGGTTAAGTGATTAAGAATAAAAAAACCAAAACGTGCCGTGCGACGTATCAACCTTCATGATTTCGAAAGAATGGGGCAGAAAAAAAATGTCTGAAGTGTGTATCCACTGATGTGGCCGCTCCGGAACACCTGGAACAGGTTCCGCAGAGGCCTCTCAAACAAAATAACGCACAAAATAATCACTTTTAACCATTTGGCAAAACAGAACCCTTGCCCACCCCCTGACCCCAGTACAATCCGGAATATCTCCGGAATGGTGCCGGATATTACATGGCCACTGCACTATAATAAACTAGCACCAATTTATGATCGATTGAGGGCGACTTCAAAAAAATCGGATGAAAATTGACGAAATACCAGCATTTTGAAAATGAGTTGTCGGGGCTCGGGTACGTGAAGGTTAATAAATTATCTTCACATAATTCCGCCTTTATTCAGCCTCAAGAGATTAAAGAAGGGCAGTTGATTGTCACAGAAAGGGCAAAATACTGTGGATGGTGCCCTAATACTTAACAGGCTCCATTTGCGATTAAGTTTTTATTAGACCCCCCCCCCCCCCCCTTCCATTCATTCCTAAGCACGGAAATTGTTTGGGACTGACGTACGTTCATACACCCTTAACTTCAACCCTGGATCGAATGGCTAAAGTGAAACTCATCACCCCAACCCACCCAAAGCTCCATAGACATCAATGAGGAGAAACACTCTTTGAGAGGCTTCAATGACGTCATCGATAGGCTACCAGTGATTGAAAACAGTGAGGAATGCAGCTGAGTAGACACAAACGCAAAGCTATCCTACTCGTGAACAACAGCAGCCAGAATATATTCGCACTTCCTTCACTCGCGAGCTAACGAAGCTGGTCGCACTCGTGATTGATTCGCGAAGCAGCTCTGAACATTTTTCAATTTTGTGAAAAAACGAATTTACACGGCCGACAGATTAACTTTTCAGGAACAATAAAGCACAAAATACTACTATCTGATGGATAATTATTTGTTTTGCTATTAAAATCGCACTAAAATGCAATTCCCGCATCTCCACTTGTTCTTCGCGAATAAAAATTCATGAGTGTTTTTGTTTTTGTTTTGCTTCATACTCGTGAAGCAAGCGGGTGCGAATAAACTCACACACGGCTTATTCTCGGCACCGTGAGTAAACCGTTTGTTGCTTTTACACTCGCGAGTTGATTCACGATGAGTGTGTTTCCATCTCTGTAGGCTACTGGATACTGGATATATAAGTTTTTAAGATTTGTATCTCTTTAGTGTCCAATTGGCTACAAGACAAACGGTTGTGCTTTCAATGTTAAATGTACCAAATTGTAAATATGTAGATTCTATTACTATAAAATAAATGTATTTAGTGAGTCCAAATAAAGTGTAGTCAGTGTTAAACATATGTGCCTGTGTCTATATTGACCATGACCGAGAACCACATATGACTCAGGCCGAGTTCTGGAAGGTCGAATATGTAGATCACAATCATCCCTTACACCCCTTGGAAAGGACCCTTCCGTGGGCATGAACTCTACAATACGTGTTGGGACCTGGGCGAAGGGAGTTCCCGACAGAAATGATAGGTCGCATAACACCTGAATAGTGGGCTTCTACCATGTAACAGGTGGTCCGTAGTGTTTTTCTTAGGCATTTGAATTAACCTCTACCGACACTACACAGCTATCAAAACTGATCGGGAAAAGCAGTTAATATTCATGACCAATTTCATACGGGCCCGACACGGCTGTGTCAAGAAAATCGGATAATCGGATTGATAGTTATCAATTTAAAAATGTGCTGTCGGGCGTCAAGGACGCGAACCGATGGAGACGCATGGTTGATAATATTCAAACAACAAATTTCCTGTGGTATTCTGATAATTTGAAGTGACCATCGCCAAAATATTATGTTAATGTAGATAATCTTTTGATGTTACATAAAAGTGATAAAATACTGAACAATACTGAATAGTGAATTTTTGCAAAATGTAAATTATCCTCCCTTTAGAAGTACATACAGATTGATTGGAAAGGTACTAAAAAGGATTGAACCGAAATCGGTTACGCTAATTAAAAAGTTTACAGAAATATCTAGATATGTAGTTTGTTCCAAAGACTCATTCTGATGTCTGAAAATCCGAACAAAATTCCACAAAAAACACTGCATCTGAAGTCCCATCCCATCCCATAAACCGATTACGAATAAAACAAAAATAGCAATCCCTTGATTTTATTTAATTCGCCCTGCACTGGACACACACAGTTCGTCATACAAAATCACCGTCGTAGCATCATACGACTAAATAATTTAATAATAAACTGCAAAATCGATACTTTAGTCACGCAAAAACCATGCTTGGCAAGTGTCTTCCACCATACTGGCGGCGCGACATACACTTTCGATGAAACTACAAACAGAATCTGTGTAAATCCTTTACGAATCAAAACCTCACAAGTGTAGCAAGCAACAAGTGTGTTGTGTTCATACAGTGGTGAGGCCGGCGGTGGCGCCAACCAAATTGCAATTCTTGGCGGCAAACCATCGGTCATCGAAATCGTAGAGCAGCACCCCGTCATGATGCCGTCGTCGTCGTCGTCTGGCTACGTAGCCAGTCTGAATGCGTTGGACATGTTCGACAAGTCGGGAACGCCTCCGTTCCCATCAGTTGCCGCCACAACGTCATCGTTGTCGTCGGTCCCATCCTCTCCGCCACGGTTGGCAGTGCCCTCCATCATGGGTTTTCCGTTTGACGCACTCAATGTAAGCTCGTCCTCCGTTGCAATCGCGTCACCCAGCCAGACACCCACGCTGGTTACGACTAGCAGTACGGTTGGTACTTCCGTCGGGACCGAAGATTTTGTCGTGCTTCCAGGTAAATCTTTGGTATGGAAAGTCATTGTTCTTGTAGATCGGATTGTGCGATTTTTTGTGTAAATTTTTGTGCAACAGACAGTGAGCTCACATTTACAAATTTATTGCATAGCATTATAACATATCCGGGTAGAAGTGATTCGAACCAATTTATTATTCAACTATGAATAATTTAAATTTTTCTAGGGATAATTGCGTTGTTGGCAAGCACACATGCTCGAGACATGACACGCAAGTTCAGCATTTCATTTTTGCTGGAGATAGTTTACCTAGCTAGAACTTCTCACGAAAGTTAGAATCTCGGACTTGAACGTTATTATTCTCTACCCGGGAATGTTTTGTCTGTTTATTTGTACATTTCATCATATTTGAACCTTACATTTCTTCTTCCCTCGTTCGCAGGGCCGGAGGACGTCCTGTTGTTCAACAGCTCCAATGGTCTGTACCAGCAGTCGGTGACGCTAACCGCCCGGATGTATCCGATTGAGGCCACCGCGGCAAAGTCAATCTGGGGCCTACCGACGCTGATCTGGGGTATCCTGATCGGGACCATTGTGATACTGATCGTCATCCTAGCGACACTGTTCTTCTGCTGTTGGCTACAACCACGGACGCGGAAACTACTCAGCTCGAGCTACTACACCGGAAGCAGCGGTAATGAACCACTTAATTGTGATTGGTACAATAAGTTTTGTGAGTTTTAAATCTACTGTTGACAATACTTCCCTCTTGACGCTTTGGCTGTGCATTTGTGCCTGATACACTAAGGTCTTTTTTTACACGGGTAGTTTTTCTGCTTTAACTCGGTCAATTTTGGGCCAATACACATGAAAATTTGTACACAGGTAGACACGGTTAGTACTACCTGTGTACGGAAAATCAGATAGGTAGGTTCAAAATTGACCGAGTTAAAGCAGAAAAACTACCCGTGTAAAAAAAGACCTTAGATCTCGTCTCATATCCGCAAAAGATGAACAGAACGATTTCTGTTTCTTATAAGATGCGGATCTACGCTAATTACGTATTCCGTGCTTTTTGGCAACCACTATACAATTTTTCATTTTTAAAGAATTATTCTTCGAAAAATCCCATCTGGCACATTCTCAGCACTAACGATACTCAGTCTGCCTCGGTCTTTATACGCAACGCCGTAATTCATCTAGGTAGAGTTTGAAGTTCAGCTGTTTTATCCTATTTTTATGTTGAGGGGTACAACCTCTGACTTGCAGGTGACACCAAAGAGATAATCGGATGTTATGCGCTATGCTAGGTCATCAAATTGCTTCCAAATTCCAGCAATGATCAGCAGTTGCTCAACAAATTCAACAACGCTACAACCAATCATCCTATTTCTCTTCCACAGTATCGCACAACTCGATCGTGCCCAAATCTCAAACCAGTGATTCGAACCAGCTAGTAATGCCCTTGTCCATCGGGATATGCCCACCACAGTATAGTGCACCTCCTCCCCCGACGAGCAACAGCGGCAGTAGCAACAGCAATCAACACCAGCAAAACTGCACGGCAGTAACATCAACCGGTATACCATGTCATCCTGCTGGAGGCAGTGCCGGTAACACCGCCGGACATCATGGCAAATACGGCAGTTCACCACAGCAGTATTCGCATGCGTATCATCAACAACAACAGCAGCAGCAACAACAGTATCAGCATCATCATCAGTGCATCCATCATCAGCAACAGCAGCAGCAACAACAACAACAACAGTATCATGCCCATTATGCCCAATTGCAGCATCAACAGAGTAGTCAATACGCCCATCAGCAGCAAACTCTTCAACAATATTACAATCAGCAGCAGCAACAACATCAACAACAGCAGCAGCAGCAACAACAACAACAGCACCAACATCAGCAAATAACACAATACATTCATCCGACACAGCAGCAGGCCCTTCAACAGCAGCAACAGAGGTAAGTTAAACAGATTTTTTTTCTATCAAAATTTTCATAGAATTTCATACATGATATATGCTTTGGATATTACTTCTGGATTGTGCATTTTTTTACCCTTTGATTTGTAATCTATCATGTCCAGTAAGTCTTCTGAAAATTTAAAAGAAAGTATCAGATCAGTCGGAATATCCTAGGTCATCCAAACTGTTCTTGAGTTTAGATCCTAAAGTCTACGGGTGTAACTGACTCGGTTTTCATTATACAAAGCTGTGATTTGTAATCTATCATGTCCAGCAAGTCTTCTGAAAGATAAATAGACAATGTCAAATCAGTCAGGATATCCTAGGTCATCCAAACTGTCCTTGAGTTTAGATCCTAAAGTCTATGGGAGTAACGGTAACTGCTTTCATTATACAAAGCTACAATTTGTAATCTATCATGTCCAGTAAGTCTTCTGAAAGTTCAGTAGACAGTATCAGATCAGTCGGGATATCGTAGGTCATCCAAACTGTTATTGAGTTTTGATCCTAGAGTCTATGGGTGTAACGGTAACTGCTTTCATTATACAAAGCTGCGATTTGTAAACTATCATGTCCAGCAAGTCTTCTAAAAGGTAAATAGACAATATTAGATCAGTAGGAATATCCAAGGTCATCGAAACTGTTCTTGAGTTTAGATGCTAAAGTCTATGGTAACTGCTTTCATTACACAAAGCTGTGATTTGTAATCTATCATGTCCAGCAAGACAGTATCAGATCAGTCGGGGTATCCTAGGTCATCCAAACTGTTCTTGAGATTAGATCCTAAAGTCTGCAGGTGTAACGGTAACTTCTTTCATTATACAAAGCTGCGATTTGTAATCTATCATATCCAGTGAGTCTTCTGAAAATTCAATAGACAATATCAGATCAGTCGAGTCAAGTACAAAACACTGAAGACGACCTTACAGTTGAGGTCGAAATACATATCTGTCAAAAGATGCAAATTCTTAGTGGAATTCAAAGGAACAGTACTTTACACGATTTTCTTTTTTAATATCAGATGAGTTGGGGTATCCTAGGTCATCCAAACTGTAACAGTTCTTGAGTTTAGATCCTAAAGTCTGTGGGTGTAACGGTAACTTCTTTCATTTTGATGGTGATGTACCTGGGCTTGGTATTGGAATATCTGTAAGTAAAAAGAAAATCGTGTTAAGTACTGTTCCTTTGAATTCCACTAAGAATTGGAATTCAAAGGAACAGTACTTAACACGATTTTCTTTTTTCTTTCATTTTACAAAGCTACGATTTGTAATCTATCATGTCCAGTAAGTCTTCTGAAAGTAACAGTGGTTGTTTTTATCAACTAACCTTCATAACAGTAAGGAGCCCATAATATCCCAAAAATATATAACAACGCCCATTGTTTCTCTAACTGCTTTGGTAAGTACAGAGGATTATGTAACACCTTAACGTAGTGGCAAAAGCTATTATCACAAGTGTAGACCTGAAGCTATGGCCTCCTGAGTAGTGATGTGGATCTGGAATATCTCAAAACTATCTTGAAATGACTCATGATATGCCAGGGGGATTACAGATTATAGTCTAAAGTTCATTGTGAGAATAACAACTGTTACTATCAAGAGCTAAACTCCAGGATATTTTGGACGACCCTCAATGTCCCAAAGGTTCATAATAATATATAGAAGACTTCAAGTTGGTCCCGTCACCGCTATTGATTATGAAACGTTACTCAGTATGTCAGATATAGATGATGTTACGAGTGTAGACCTGAAGCTCTGAACTCATAGATAGTTTGGCTGACCTGGAAGGAACATTCCCATAGTGTCTAAATGACATTTGAGATTTCAAGAGCTTCACGGATCTCAGCAAATTATGCTATACTATTATTTATGGTGAAAACAAATGAAGTTATTCTTAACGGTTTGAAGGACTTCATTATAGAACAGTTTGGACGACCGTGAATGTCCCAAAGGTTTATTACAAAAAAGTAGACTTCAGATTGCTCCAGTAACTGCGGTTGATAATGCAGCGTTACTCAATATAACAGATATGGATGGATACTGTTACGAGTGTAGACCTGAAGTCCTAAACTCCAAGGTAGTTTGACTGACCTGGATATCCCTGTAGTGTCTCTAAATGACATTCGAGATTTCAAGAGCTTCGCGAATCCCAGCAGGTTATGCAATATTATTATTTATGGTAAAACACTTAAAGTTATTCTTGTAGATTTGCAGGAGTTCATTATAGAACAGTTTGGACGAACCTGAATGTCCCAAAGGGTTATAATAAAAAAGTTGACTTCTGATTGGTCCAGTAACCACGGATAAATATGCAACGTTACTCAGTATAACAGATGTGGCTGTTGTTACGAGTGTAGACCTGAAGTGCTGAACTCTATTGACTGACCTGGAATATCCCTATAGTGTTTCTGAATGACATTTGAGATTTCAAGAGCTCCGCGGACCCCAGCAGATTATACAATACTATTATATATGGTGAAAACCAGTGCTGCAATTTTTCGACAGGCCCTTATGATAGCGATATTTTGCTTTTTTCATTTTCTCTGTTTTGGTTTTCCTGTCAAAGTTGCTTTCCGATCAGCAACACGGGAGCGAAATGAAATAGGTACTCACACTCGCACGCAGCGTGCTGAAAGCGAGAGCTGACAGGGCTAAATTTCCATTCAATTTTCTGTAGTTGAGTGTTTTCACCCGTGCTAACGTATAGGGCACTCACTCTCACAAGCCACCGCTTGAGACGAATGGCCTTTCAGCATGAGTAGTGTGTGGATGATTGGGAATTGATCTTGTTGGGTCGCTCACGAATGGAGCTCTCGGACTCTGTCAGTTCTCACATCGAGGAACTGAAAACGACCGCCGCAGTCATTCATTTTCGGCTGAAAAACAGGCACTGAGACTGATATTTTGCAGGACTGGTGAAAACACATAAAGTTGTTCTTGTAGATTTGAAGGACTTTATTATAGAACAGTTTGGACGACCATAGATGTCCCAAAAGTTTATAATAAGCTAGTAGACTTCAGATTGTTCCAGTGACTGCAGTTGATTATGCAGCGTTTTTCAGTATAGCAGATATGGATACTGTTACGAGTGTAGACCTGAAGTCCTGAACTCCAAGGTAGTTTAGCTGACCTGGAATATCCCTATAGTGTCTATAAATGTCATAGTAGATGTCAAGAGCTTCACGGATCCCAGTAGGTTATGCAATGCTTTTAATTGTGGCGAAAATACATAAAATTATTCTTGTAGATTTGAAGGACTTCACTATAGGACAGTTTGGAGCACCTAGGACATCCCAGAATATAAAATACCTTTTGATATTCTTTATAAAGGCTAAATGGATACATATACACGAAACCCACACCCAAATTCAGCTTTTAGAACAACTGGTATGTCAATTATTTCGTTTTTGCAATTTGCATGGTGTTCAGGATGTTCTAGGTTATCAATGAAGTCCCAAACACAAATATTCCAATTTTTCTCTAATAGAGAACTCAATTTGCAATATCTTTGCCGAAGACAGTATTCTGTTTTATCGAATTGGTGAATTTATACAGTCGTTTCTATGTTGGGGTCATATATGACCCCTCCGGCTCCAAAGGGTTAAATCAATTCCAAATTGGTGTTTTTGTTGACAATAGGACGCGATCGCTGAAGTTTCGTATGGTGAGAAGGTAAATTCTCCGTTTCTGCAACGAAGTGGTGGAAAAAGCGTTGGTATTATGATTCCTTGTCTAATTTGATGTTGTTTGAGCAAAACATTGGGTAACTGTGCTGTTTAAGTTGCAAGAAATGGAGAAAACAACACGGTTACCCAAAGACAAAGAATCATAAAACCTGTGGGGTGTGAATATAGTTTACTGTTGTTCCCCTTACGTGTCCGTCCCCTAGCAAGCATCAGCGACAGCCAGCACCATGACGACGGTGTCAATGTGAAGCTGCCTCGTTGAGGAGAGGAGCTTTCGCGGAGCAAGTCGCCTTCATAGTGTGGCTGCGGAATATGCCAAGTGATTTTACTGTAGTTTGCTAAGATGGCGGGGAATGGATGGATCCAGTAAGTTACGCAATATTTACAATACCTACGCTTTTTGCACCATTTTGCTGCAGAATTAAAGATTCTCACCATACAAAAATCCAGCTCATTGCAGCAAATCTAGTACTTCACCGATCGTGTCCCATTTTATGAAATTTGTCAAGCAGTTTCTCTAAGAACTACCCAATCATTCAACACGAATGTTGTTGGTTTTCGGATAGCCAACCGAAACCCAGGAACGGCTGTTCGAGCCCGTATGAAATTGATCATCAATATTAACTTCTTTTCTCGATCAGCCTAGATAGCTGTGTCGGTAGCGATTGTCTCAAGGGGAGGCAATCAGTGAAGTACTAGATTGAAAGTAGTGAGCTGGATTTTTGTATGGTGAGATGTTCAATTCTCCATTTCTGCACTGAAATGGTTCAAACAGCGTGGGTATCATGATTTCTTGACTAATTTGATGCTGTTTGAGCAAAAGTTTGGGTAACTGTGTTGTTGAAGTTGCATGAAATAAATAATACAACAACAAAGTTACCCAAACTTTTGCTCAAACAGCATCAAATTAGCCAAGAAATCATATAACCCACGCTGTTTGCACCAGTTCATTGCAAAAATGGAGAACTGAACATCTCACCATACAAAAATCCAGCTCACTACTTTCAATCTAGTACTTCACTGATTGCCTCCTATTGGCTAAGAATAACACTACGGACCGCCTTTTTCGGTGTAAGAATCCACCAACAGGTGGCCCCTAATTCATGGTGTGATGCGGCTTTATGCTGTCCGTGCCTAGGAATGAATGGCTAGGGGGGGTCTAATAAAAAACTTAACCGCTAACGGAGCCTGTGGAGTACCAGGGCGCCCTCAACAGTATGTTGCCCACACTGCGCAAACCGGAGCAATGGTGCAGTGGACCATGTGTTTCTCCGAGACAATCAGCCGCCCTTCTTTAGTCTCATTTGAGGCTAAATTAGGGCGGGATAATTAGTTTAAATTTTCACCTATATGGTTTCGCGTTATGCGATTTACACAGTGTATTCTGTGTATCCTCGCCTTTGGCGTTTTCCAATCGATACCGATCTGGATTTGTTGCTGCTGTTCTTTGTTGTGCTGTTGTTGCGAAGAGTTTAATCTTGCCTAGTTTGGGTAGTGGCTACGATTAGGATAGCTCAGATCAATCTTCAGTATAAAAGAACAGCAACAATCAATCTTTGCAGACTTATGCAACATGGTTCAGCCCAAGTGGCCTTGGTCCAAGAACCTTACTTCCGTAAGGGGAATTTCTATCTAGGAAACTTTGCTACTTTCAGTAAACATGAAATGGCAAACTCGCGTGTCATGCCTCGAGCCTGTGTGCTTGTCAACAACGCAATAGTTGCTACACTCATCTCTGAACTAACCACCAGAGATGTATCTGTTGGAAACCTCAACAGGAAATACGTCTATTATTCGGTTTATTCACCGCATGATGAACCGTCCCTTACGGATGCTTTCAAACAAGTCATCGCATACTGTAGGCCTTCCGCTAATTGTTGGCAGTAATGCTAATACTCACCATATCATCTGGGGCAGCTCAGACATTAACTTGAGAGGCTCCAGCTTGATGGAGTACTTAAGTAGTACAGATCTTACATTACTTTACGTAGGCAACCACCCAACCTTCATGGTATGTGCTAGAGAGGAAGTGTTAGACATAACGTTTTGCTCTAGTAGAATTAGTCACGAGCTGACCAATTGGCATGTGTCAGATGAAGAGTCTTTATCTGACCATCGCTACATCTTTTTTGAACATTTAAATGTTACTGCGCAAACAGTGCGTTTCAGGAATCCCCGGGCGACAAACTGAGATCTTTTTACTGATTCGGTTACGGCCAAATTTCATGGATACTCACCATCCATTGACACTCCAAGTGATTTAGCTGATGCCGTTGATATTACAACGACCTTCATCATAGAGCTTTTGAAGAAGCATGCCCTCTACGGTCTGTGAAGATCACAAGACGAACCCCTTGGTGGAACTCTGATCTGGCGATACGCAGGAAACAATGTAGAAAAAGTTAGAACAGACGACATTCGGCTGGTTCGGGGGCTTTCAGGTTGGCTCGCAAGGCCTACAGGAAAGCTCTCCGGTCTGCTGAACGATCCGGCTGGAAAAACCTTTGTACAAATGTTTCCAGTTTGAGTGAAGTCAGTCGGTTAAACAAAATCCTTGCGAAATCTGAGGATTTCCGAGTGAACTTCGTTTGCCAAATGGCGATCTGACTTCTTCTGATGAGGAAAGTGTCAAACGACGAAACGATAGAGCTATTGATATGATGAGGACATCAGAAAGGTTTGGAAGGAAAAGAATGCAGCGCGGGTGGTAATGCTGCAGCATGGAACCCGGCAGAATGTGGTACATTGCAGAAGCGGAAGTAGCAGACCTGCATCTTTCGGGAGAAATTAAACGCCACCTGGAAGAAGTAGCGTTCGACAAAATGGAATTGTTGTGCCGTTCTAAAGATACGTGTTGAGATCGAAAGGTGGAAGCAGCACTTCGACGAACACTCTAACGCTAGGAGTTGCCTATGCCCACTGTTTAACATCGCCCAGCAAGGTATAAAAGAAACAATTCGGAGTACGATTTGTTCAAAATCCTGTCAATTGTTCTGCTTTGCGGTTGGCATGAACAATATTCACTGAACATTATTGCCGGAACATTTGTAGCGGTATCAGCTCTGTACAGTGTACACTCAACTGAAAGGCGAAGCAGCAAAGGTGGAGTGGTGATGAATTTTATGTTCGACAAATAAATTCATGTAAGAATAGCCGATTAAAAATGAGTTCATATTATAAAAAAGATACAATTGCTTGCGTATACATCTAGTTCCTACTAATTTGTAATGCAAAAATATGATGATGACATACAAAATGAAATACCGTTTTTAAACAATGTGGCATACCCATCAAATATTAATTTTTCCATCCGCATTTTAATGACACGTGTCCTTTTGGTTCGTGCTCATTTTACAGGGAACATCAAATCCAACAGCATCACTTTCACCACCAGCAACAACATCATCACCAGCAGCAGCAGCAGCAGCAACATCAGGGCCAATTGGTGCACCACAAATCCATGTGGGCCATTAATCCACTCTATGCCTCCAGTGGGGGTGAGTAGCAAACAATAATGGACATATTTACCAACGCTCAACTATTCCATCTGGGATTCCATCGCGCGAAACTGACCCATTCTCCCACCCACTCCTTTCCATGACACTGTGAAATTTCAAATTTTATGTATTATTGAATTCATGTTGATTTTTCGTTTTTGTTTTTTTGTTGGTTCAAAAATCTCTCATTCGTTGCACCTATCCATCCAGTGATAAACGACAGTTCCACGGGTGGTGGCGGCGATGGCACGGACGAGGACTGCGGCAGTACATCCTACCGGACGCGGTCCCTACCGTCGTGGGGCAAAAACAAGCAACGGCCGCTTTCCAACGCGGACGACTTGGAAGAACTGTATGCCAAGGTAGGTTATTTAGAAAAAAAAAAACGGTTTAATGAAAAGCAGTGCAAGTATCTTATATGATGCATGGTATTCCGGTGATTCCTTCAGGATTTCTTACGGAAATGCCTTCTGCAGTTTTCCCTAGAACCCCTTTTAAAAGTTGCTACGGTATTGCTTGAGTTCTTTTAAGATTTTTTCCTATAACTCCTAGACATGTACCTATTATAACACCTTGATGAGTTCATCCGAAACTTTCTTGAAGATCACTCAGGGAATAACTTCAAGAGATCATCTGGAAATGCTTTCAGGAGTTCCACTGGGAATGTGTTAAGAAGTTGCTCCGGGAATCCTTTCGGAAGCATTGCCGGATATCCTTTGAGAAGTTTCTCCGAGATTTATTTAGGAATTCCTCTCGTAATTCTTCTAGCCTTAGTCGCTTCAGGATTTCTTTGAGAATTTTTTGGTCAGGAATTCCTTTGAGAGTTCTCCCGTGAATACCTTTAGGAATTTCTTCGAGAATCCCTTGAGAAATTCCTCCGAATATTCGAGTTCATCCGGAAATTTGTTGAAGAGTTTCTAGGGGAAATTTATGGTTGTTTTAAAAGCTGAATTTGGATATGGTTTACGTTCCTTCGTCAAGAATATCGAAAGGCAAGTCGAAAGGTGTTTAACACTCCAAATACCGTGATAGGAAAAAAAGTGGGAACTAAAAGTTTGAACAGCTCGTTCTCAGCCGTCTGTGATCCGATTTAAAAAAACTAGGAGTGTGTAATGTCTGAGACATAACCGCAATGTTGACGTAGGACTAATTTTTAACGCATAATAAAGAATTTGGGGCTCACAGATGAAGTAAACGTGTATCTATTCAGCATAAATCGTCGGTTTCCTGCAATAGGGGCACAACTCAAAAAATGTGAATTTTCAGAATGAGCGTTTGAAATTTGGCAATCTTGAAGCACATCCTACAAGTTCACTTATTTCTCTCATTATTAGACAAAAGTATACGAATTTTGATTGTTGTATCATGGAAAGGGACTGAAGGACTATCTCTTTCATAAATTTTAGATTACTATTTTTCATCGACTATTGAAAAAGTTGACTGATTTTGAGTTGTGCCTTTACTGCGGAAAATTGGTGAAAATGCAAAAATCTCGCGTTTCTCATCGAATTTCGGAACGGGTCTTTGTCAGATGAAAGTTTGCATGGTTTTTCATCATTTGTCATCAAAACCTCAAAAATGACAAATTTTGAGTTGTGCCCCTATTGCAGGAAACCGACGAAATAACGGCCAGAGTAAAATCACTATATGCTAAAGACTCGAAATCTGGCGATTGTTGCTGGTAATGATGATTCCCGTATCATGACGATGATGCTGCCGAGCAATGCCTTTAAAGTTGAAGGATTCGTCATTGACATAATCGTCATCATTGAAAATTCGAAAGCAGTTTTCTCGTACAAAGCTGAAATTTCCGCAGTGAAAATGTATTCACTGTATTGCGGCTGAAGATTGGAGTACAGTGAACTTATTTTCACTGCAGAAATTTCAGTTTAGAATGAGAAAACTGCTTTCGAACTTTCAATGATGACGATTATGTCAATGACGAATCCTTCAACCTTAAAGCGCATTAGACAGGTATCCTACTCGATTGGAATGACATTGACAGTAAATTTGGAATTTCAAATACCAAATATACAGCGGTGTATATTTAGTATAAAAATTAAACTTTATCGATAAACTAAACTATAAAAATTAGAACTAGTTGAATTTTTAGAAATAATTGAATAATGCTCCAAATAACTCTTTCGGAAGCTTTGGGGCCCTTAAAAGAACCATTTTGGTATAATTCATTGCAACCCATGCCGCCACCACCGATTGATCCGAAAAGAATCGAGGCTTCATTGGACAGAGGGCGGTGCCACCCGCTTGCTCATCCGTTGAAGCGGATCTTTTTTGGGATCTTGCTGCTGCTGCTACCGACAATCCATGAAAGAATCGGGGCCCCGGCAAACAAAAAGTGACGCCAATCGAATTTTCGTTTGCCGAGGCGGATTTTTCTTTGGATGTTGCTTCCGCTGTTGCCTCCACCGCCGATGGATCCGAAAAGAATCGAGGCTTCGTTGGACAGAGGGCGGTGCCACCCGCTTGCTCATCCGTTGAAGCGGATCTTTTTTGGGATCTTGCTGCCGCTCGGTGCTGTCCGTCCGCTGCTATGTGTGCCGATGAAATGATCGAAATGAGTGTGTGCACCACTTATATAAGTTTCGTCGTGTCGCCTCACAGAACTATGCTTGATTGTGATTGGTTGGGTAAGACTGATCTCGAGCTTTTACTAATTTTCAGCTCCAGCCTCAGTCAAGGCACATCATTCAATTGAGCCCCAGCTAGGAAGCATAAATCGTCGGTTTCCTGCAATAGGGGCACAACTCAAAATTTGTCATTTTTGAGATTTTGATGGCAAATGATGAAAAACTATGTAAAATTTCATCTCACAAAGACCCGTTCCAAAATTCGTTGTGAAACGCGAGATTTGGGCATTTTCACCAATTTTCCGCAGTAAGGGCACAACTCAAAATCAGTCAACTTTTTCAATAGTCGTTGAAAAATAGTTGTCAAAAATTCATGAAACAGATAGTCCTTCAGCCCCTTTCAATGATACAACAATCAAAATTTGTTTACTTTTGTCAAATGATGAGAGAAATAAGTGAATTTGCAGGAGGTGCTTCATGATTGCCAATTTTCAAACGCTTATTCTGAAAATTCACATTTTTTGAGTTGTGCCCCTATTGCAGGAAACCGACGAAATTTGTGGTGTTGTGTTGCCCCGCCTGCTTCAGACGCTTCAAACGATTAATCAACCCAGAAATGGAAAAAAAATTCATTAAGCGTTAAAGTAAACAAAATATTGGATGATTTAGATCATTTTAATTCGAAAATTGTTAGAGTTAAACAATGTTTTACGGAAAATAGTTCTGATAGGGTAATGCGTTGCTGAATTCTGGGTGGAACCATTAGTGGCCGGAATTCAATCATTCATTTTTCGGGTGAACCACACTTTTCTCGATTGATGGAGTAAAATTATCTGATTTACAACTCTTGAAGAATCATTTTTTGGTGATCCTGATAAGGACCGTTTGATAAAGTAACGATTTCAGGAAGAAAATGGCATGAAACCGCCTTGCCACGCAATGCGTGTTGGTTTTCTCCGTGCTAATCCTGCAGGATGCCACCGAAAATTGGTAGGCCGCTTTCTGCCGTGGATAAGATTCATGACGCTATCAGCACGATAGCCGAGAGTCGCCGATGGGTAGTGCTCAGGTGTGGAGGTGACATCCACCCTGCTTGACTGATCCAACGAAAATGACGAAAGAAATCAGAGGGAGCAGCTTTTATGCCCTAGATTAGCAGATGAAGCTCCTCCCATTCGGCTGGCTTTTCAGTATATTTTATTTGCATGTCCCGCCCCGCATGCACCAGACGCTTGAAACGGTTAATCAACCGAGAAATGAGAAAATTTCCATTTAACGAATAAAGTAATCAAAATATTGTAAGGTTAAGATCATTTTAACTCGAACAACGTTATAATTTATCGATGTTTCACGAAAAATGGTTCGGATAGGGTTGATAAATTCCGGATGGAACCATTAGTGGCCGGCATCATCATTCTTGCGGGGCCACCAAGAATTCAATCTTTCACTTTTCGGTTGCACCACACTTTTACCGATCCATGATGGAATGAAATAATTATCTGATTCACAACTCTTGATGAATAATTTTCTATGGTCCTGAAAAGAACCGATTGAATATTGGACGATTTTAGACAAAAAATGACATGAATTTATCATGCCACGCAATGCGTGTTGGATTCCTCCGTGCTGAATGCTGAACGCCGTCGAAAATTGGCCCGCCGCTTGTTGCCCTGGATGTTCCTGATGCTATCAGCAATGCGCCACCGCCAATCAATCGGCGAAAGGACCGAGCCCCGAGGACAGCGACGCAACTCGCAAATTCGTATGTCGCTGATCTTTCTGTGGATTTTGCTGCCTCTGCCACCACCGCCGAGCAATCGATGAAACGTATTCTTTCCTTCGTCTGCCGCGTTAGACGGTTAGAAGGCGAATGTGCAACAGCACCCTTGCCGACAACCACCGACGCCGAGCCAACACGGCCGTCAAAGAATAATGAGCGAAAACGCAAACGATGAAAGTGGGCAGCTCTCGTTCGATGCGTTCACCTCGAGACGACAAAGGCAAATGAGGGAAGATGCGAAGAAGCAGTAGCTTTTATATTCGACGGGAGCATCCAAAATGTGCTCCAAAATGTGCTCGATCGTGATTGGCTGGAATAAACATGGGTTCACTTTTCCCAATTTTTCAATAATTTGTTATTGAAAAACAGCAAATATTATTATTGGACATAATTGGTGTAAAGATTTGCATTCGATTGGTGCCAAAATTTTGAAAATTCAACAAGAAATGGCTGAGCTATTAACGCTCAAAATCTCCACTTTAAACGTAACGCGGCTGATTTCTGAAAATTTAGAATGACACCCGGTATAGAAAAGAGAGACGTAGTCCTACGTCAAAAAAAATCAGGGATCTTCTACCCAACTCTTCTACTTTTATGTTCTGCAAAAAAAATATTTTTAGGGATGCTCATTTTTCGCCCAGACTAGCGTGAGTAAGGAACTTTTTTTTTTAAATCGTAATTTTTTATTTGCATGCCAAGTTTTAGTGGTGGCCACGAAAAATTCTGGAGTTCGATTTGAATAGGTCGTAAGTAACAAAATTTAGGAAATTAAGTTTATTGTTTTGAACGATAGATTGTATACTCTTTGATGCGTGAAAAAAATTTGGTGTCGATAGTTTATCCCGATTTTTTTCAAAAAAGTTTAAACATTTCGACCTAACCGACAACATTATTTTTACGCTGAATCCTGTCCATTCGACCTAATGTCGGAAAATGGTCGTAATGTAAAAAAAATACCTAAATATGAAAAAGTGTGCATTCGACCTTATGTCAGCAGAAGGTCTTATGGAACAGAAGCTGTCAAACTCAAGAAATTTGTTCTTACGACTTTTTGTTGGCATTGATTTTTAAAGATTTTTGCTTAGAATTATTGGAATATCTGTACATAATTCCGTGAATAGAGTGCGAATATATTGAACTAGTAGTCAGGTAAGTTATTCAAATAAAACAAACAAATTTCATTCCCTAATTTTTTACTTTGCGGTTATAGAGAATACGCAGCAAGGTGCATGTTGTTGAGTATTCCTCAGCGGAAAACTGGAATCATTTCAAAAATGATCTCGGAACCGTGTAGCTCGGTAGCCCTACAATTAATTCTAGGTAAGGATATCCTTTGATCTTTAAAAATTCTTTTAAAGTTAAACTGTAATATTTGCTTAGAATTTATTGGCACTTTTGATACATTTCTGGACGAACATTTGAAAAGGGCCTATCTGCTTTGCGTAAACAAACATGTTTTTGTCTCTGTAGGGCCCATCTGCATCCACCCACGCACGTCAACACCCTTATCAGAAAGAGTGTTCTTCAAGCTATCTGTTAAGGGTGTTGATGTGCGTGGGTGGATGCAGATGGGCCCTACAGAGACAAAAACATGTTTGTTTACAAAAAGCAGATAGGCCCTTTTCAAATGTTCGTCCAGATTTCAGGTCGGAATAATGTTATCGATCGCGAACTGTATAAGCACTTTCAATGCATGCAGCCTGCCCCAATCTCACAAACCGCAGGAAAGCACAGAAGAGCTGGAACTGCTGTATTATGATTAGCTCTCCACCACCAAATATTGTCCATTGCAAGAAACGAAAAATGTAGCCATATCCGACTATGCCTCGGAGTCGGACTATCCATAGCAGTTGTCAGTTCAGAGAAGTATTTAGCTATAAAGGTTTTGTGTTCATAATCACACATGGCGAAGGCCCACAAGGAACCCTTCAACGCTGTCCAGGTCTTCGGACGCAAGATTATCGCGACCACCGTTGGGAACTGCAAGCGAGGAAAAGGTCTGCTGCGAGTGAACGACTGCTAGCTGGACCAGATCGAGCCCAAGGTTCTACAGTATAAGCTCCAGGAGCCGCTTCTGCTGCTCGGTAAGGAAAATTTCGCCAGCGTCGACATCCGGGTCCGCGTCTTTAGTTGTGGTTATGTCGCCCAAATCTACGCCATCCGCCAGGCCATCGCCATCTGGTTTCCTTCTATCAGAAATATGTGGATTAAGGCTCCCGCAAGAAATTGTAGGACAATCTGATCCAGTTCAACCGTTCTGCTGGTTGCCAAGTTCGAAGGTCCAGGTGCCCGTGATGATTAGAAATCGTACCGTTAAGCTCTCTGGTGCTGTTACGGTTCTTGTATAACGGCTCTGCTGGTAGTAGTCTGATAAAGTAGTCTTCGATTTTACTTATACATATTCAAGGAAGATTGATTTGGGAATATGTGAATAAAAGAAAGGATGAGAAGATACACACTTTGATGTAAATAGAATTAATATACAAACTAACTAAATATAAATATATCTGTTTTATTTAATCAATGTGTTCATTAAACCAAATAATATTAGCATATGAATTTACCGATGTACATCACATTATCATGCCTTCCAGCTAACTGTCCGATGCATCAGACCCTTGATCAGGTCTGGCTGGCCAGCTGACATACACCAGACGGGACATACTTCTCGCAAACTTACTGGGTCATCCTAAGGGTTTTGAATCAGCTGAGTTCCATGGTTATGTTGATTCACACGACATTCTTCCGATGACGGTTTCAATGACTGGAACGGGTGGAACTGGATAGGTGTGAAATCTTGGAAATAACGATTTTCATTACTGTTGTGAAGCACTTGGCTGGTGTTTTGCTAAAGCGTTCTCCGTTGCATTTCTATCTATCTCCGTGCCATCCAAACATAGTCGCGGCGAATGTTCTCGTCAAAGTAGTGTGCACATGGTGGCCAAGATCATCATTAATCGCACTATTTCGCACTGCTCCTTCGTCGGTGCTGCTACTGTCGTCGATGGTACTGCCACATCCGTGGCCACAGCGGTATGTCTTTGATAGCAATCAACACTGCCGAATGGATCACTTTCTTGTATATGCGGGCCGGGAGATCAAGCGTGTTGAAAGCATTGAAAACAAATGCACAACAGTTACTCGACGCCAGCATCTCGAGTATTGTTTACCAGTTTCTGGTAGTCCTGAAAATTATTACATCAAGAAAAAAAAATAAAAAGGGTTTGTATATATAACTAGTAACACCTACTTACCTGCACAGCTCGCTTATTAGGAAAATGATATCAATAGGTTGAGCTTTTCTGTATAAAATTTAGATAAATAAAATTTAAAACACATGGTGGGTCGAATCACGGAACGGAAGTACAACTCAGTACAAATTGTGCAATCAAAAAGTGGAAACTGCTATCCTTGAAAACGTCCTTAAGATTTTTTCGTTCTTACGCATTTAATTTCGACAGTGTAATTAGACAACAAGTCGACTGGTATAAATGTTTTGAATCGTCCGTTGGTCACAGTCAACACCACCTAATGCGATAATCATGTTTTTTGATTTGATATCACGGCTGATTTTAACTGTCATTACCAGAGTATAAAATTTTCATTTTCAATGAGTGAAATCAACGTGAATTTCGAAAGTTCTCAATAGGAGGCAATCAGTGAAGTACTAGATTGAAAGTAGTGAGCTGGATTTTTGTATGGTGAGATGATCAATTCTCCATTTCTGCAATGAAATGGTGCAAACAGCGTAGGTTATATGATTTATTGGCTAATTTGATGCTATTTGAGCAAAAGTTTGAATAACTGTGTTGTTGTATTATTTTTTCCTGCAACTTCAGCAACACAGTTTTCCAAACTTTTGCTCAAACAGCATCAAATTAGTCAATAAATCATATAACCTACGCTGTTTGCACCATTTCATTGCAGAAATGGAGAATTGATCATCTCACCATACAAAAATCCAGCTCACTACTTTCAATCTAGTACTTCACTGATTGCCTCCTATTGAGGGACCATCATAAAATTCATTTTGGTAAAGGAATTATTTCACTTGTGCGTTCGTTGTTCTGTCACTGACAATTTTCACTGAGCAACAAAACTAGATCATAACTCCCGATTAAACTTCCAATCACCACAAAACTTGGGTAGGGGAATTGTGGGTAAAATGAACAGGAGGGGTAAAATGAACGGGGTGGTGTTTTACAGCAATTAGCGTATTTCTAGTTTTATCATTCAAGGATAAGTTGGCGCTGAAACGGTCCTCTCTATATCATAGGCTGTTCTTTCGAGATATACTGATGTGGTGTCACTGTTCTGGCATGATCACTTGTGTTCACCATTCATTTTTCGGCCAAACGGAATTCGGCCAAATGGCATTCAACCAAATGACTTGAAACTGTATCATATAGTTTTATTTTCACTCATAACTTACCTTTTTTGTTTACCCTTGCTTACGCTGTTCATTTTATAAAATAAATATGTCTTTGATAATTGGGATTTTTCAATTAAAAAATGTGATTTTTTTAAATTTCAAACGAGGAACACCTTTTTCTGAGCCACTATGATTTTTTTCAGAATTTGGTATGAAGAATAAAACACAACATAAAATTTCATATTCAACATACATTTGAGATGTATGATTTTTCTAGCAAGATAAAATAAAATATCAGCTCAATCGGTTACGGAGATTAATATGTATGAAGTTTGCAACTGACTTTGCGTATTATCAGCAGGTTGGTTTGCTTCGGCTTGGGGTCGGTTTTTGTCGGCCAAATTTTCTGAAACTTGGTCGTTTTCAGCTTGGTTGGAAATATACCGCATTTAGTTCACCACTGGACTGCGCACTGAATATTCATAAGTGCGAAAACGTAAATAAAACTGCGCGATTGCATCAAATCAAATTGATGTCTTCGGCGCACTATTTCTTCGAAGTATGCTGAATAAGTGCTGTGAAGACACGTAGCCGATTGGATGCAATCGCGCACTTTTATTTGCAATTTCGCCCTTGTGAAAACTAGTGCGATAGTCCAGTGGTGAACTAAATGCGCTATATTGTCGATTTTCCCCCTTATCGAACGCAACGATTTGAATTCGTCGCGAGTGAAACCGTCGCCAGCCAAGGCAGGAGTCTGACGTTTCTCCGATCTCAATAACACAAACAGCACCAGAAGTGGTACTTGACTCGTCGCGATGATTCAGAAGTGTCGACTGGACGTTGGCAGCGCGTATTGTTGTGAAAGCTACAAACAATAGCTTTGTTAAAAACCCATGACGAAGACAACGTAACAACTAAAAATACGAGTATTATTTTCCTACAGGTTTTCGGATTCCAGGATTCTAGACTGAAAATATACTTCAGCTCACCGAGTTGCATAGAATTTTAATCAACAGCATACTCAATATTTAAAAAACATGTTTACATACATATAAGCTATTATTTTCACATATTTACAAACTTATGCTTACAAATTTAAATGTTAAGTATCAAAATTTTAAAAGAATGTAATAAAATCTCAATATTCAAAAATAAAACTTATGAATTAATCCAAATATTTACGTATTTACAAACTTATGTATCTAAAATAACAAACTTTTACTTAAACTCTAACTCTAACCACGCTCTAACTCTAACTTAAACTATCTTTTTTAAACTCTATTTACATATTTACATATTTACATATCTACATCTTTACATCTTTACATCTTTACATATTTACATATTTACATATTTACATATCTACATATTTACATAATTGCATATTTACATATTTACATATTTACATATCTACATATTTACATAATTGCATATTTACATATTTACATATTTACATATTTAAATATTTACATATTTACATATTTACATATTTACATATTTACATATTTACATATTTACATATTTACATATTTCCATATTTACATGTTTACACATTTACATATTTACATATTAACAAAGTTATATATTCACTTATAAACGTAAAACATCACATATTTACATATAGACAGTCTTAGATAACATTTTTGGGTATTTCTTGTTCACTTGTATATGTACACACTTTTATATAGGATTACCCAGCAAAAAATTAACAAATATTCAGCTTTTGTGCTTTCTCAGTTCCTGTGGTGCGGGTTTTTTTCTTAGTCACCTTTTTTCTCGCCTGAAACTTTTCATTTAGCGATTTGATTTTGGCTTTCATAAGCATATTTACATATTTATCGCAAACCAACAACCGGCATTGGCTGCACAATACATCTTCTCGATCAATTTGTAACGTACAATCGATTGTACGATGTTTAACGCCCACGGGACTTTTGGATAAAAAAATGTCAAAATTTTCGTTAAAAACCGATACAATCGAAGATAAAAATCCCATCAATTTCTTGCTAGTACCCTGATGCTTTGAATTTTTGTATTTTGACAAGCCACTTTCGCATACACTGTCATCGTTCTTCAAATTTTCAGCGCAAGTCTCATGGGTAATCATCGATGTTATCCAGCCAGATGTGTACGAAATGTTATTAAATTGAGCATTGTCGAACTCTTCAAGATTTGTGTTCAGTTCAAGTGAGGGCTTCGTTAATACTTCTTGCTTTGTCATTTGAAGGCTGAATTGCTTAAAATCGCCAAGTTTCAAAAGGTGCTGACCTGGATCCGCTTTACTGTTACATTTTTCACTCAGTTGCATTATTTGGTTAACTACAGCTGCTCGGTATGCTGAAATAAAGGAAAAAACGTCTGGACGATTGTTTGTTCCATTCGCCATTCTAATTATTCCAAAGAAATTCTCCAGACAGTCCTGGTTTAAGTTTCGGGTCGATAACTTTACAATGCCGAAGTTCTTCGAGAGATCATTATATAACATTTTTAAACTGCTGATATTAAGCAACCAGCCTTCAATAAACCAAGGTTTTCTGCTTTGCTTTGGCAAAGGCTTAAGATTTGCTTCCTGAAAATACAGAAAAATAGGCAACGAAATATTCAAACTGTGAACTCAATTCTATTCTATTCTCACTTACGTCAGTTAGCGTTTCGCACTTTTTATCCACGAATCGGAGACTTCCAAGCGCATTTGACATATCTTGAAGATACTCCCAGTGAGCCGAGTTTTCGGTGATTGGTTTCAAGTAAATCTATTAAATAGTTTTGATAACATTTGCCATAAATTTCTAAATAAAAAAAAATTGTAAGGAATTACCTTGTTCTGTTTGCGAGATTTATCCGTAGCGTTGAAGCAATCGAAAAGTTTATCCACACCTTCAACGTATTTAGCTGTTGCTAAACATTCCGGTGGTAGATCGGATGTGTCAACATACATTTTTATTGCTGCTGCCACTGAATTACTCAATGTTTCGGCCGCCACACCCACACGCATTTCACCAAACGCTGGAAGGTATATATGCTTGTTTGATAATTTCGGAGCTGCTCTTGGAATTTGCTCGGAGTCTTGGTCGTAGAGCATCTTTATGTGGTCCCACATTACCACCGCTTCTTCGTAAACAGCGTTGTGACGTATGAGATTGTTCCTCGACGACTTAAGCAGGTGAGGTGGATCATAAAAGCCGTATACTTTGTTACCATTATGCTCGAAGTATGGAACATCTACAGTTATTCCCAGCTTACTGAAGAGTGAACGATTAGTCGAGTTTTGATCGCAAATAATTAGCTTGGGGAAGAATCCTGCCTGTTGTATGAAATCCACCGCTTCTAAGATGATTGATTGCAGTTCATCCGACTTAAATCCCTTCTGACTAAAGAAATAGCCGATACTTTGTTTAAATCCTAGCACAACGCCTTTTATCATGACAACTAGCACAGACGCTGCTGCCACATCTGTTTGGTGTTCCTTTCCTGGGAGTTTCGTTGGAAATCCCAAAATCACGTCCGGTTTGCTTTTTCCATGGTAAGTCAAATTTGGTCGCAAAGTCATCTCATCCACCACAATCGATACAACTCTTTCTGCTTTCGACAGTGTTTGTGCTTTTTCACGAAGGAGTGTCTGGATATTGACACTGAAACCTTCCTCGATCTTGATGCGTTGCAACCATTTCTTTATCAACGATACGCTCGGAAGTCTGAAAACGCTTTGCATTTCTCTATAAGCACGCGGAGAGCAATAATACACTCTTAAAGCCAACGATTTCAGCTTTTCTGAGTACCTCGCACCTTTGGCAGCTCTTGAAGCATTCCGCTGCAACTCCATGAACAGAGTATCAGTCACTTTACCAACTCCACTAAGCTTTCGCTTTCGATAAGTTTTAGCCTTTTTTTTCACATGAGAACGGAAGCCGCTTTCCGTTTTATGGTTCGGGATTGTGAATAAGTTTTGCTTCGAAGTCGCATATTTTCCTTTTTCAGCAATTTTACAGTTTTGAGTAATTTTTGATATTTTTCTTGCGAACAGGCGTAGTCATGATCTGTATCTGCGTGGTCAGTTTTGGCTTTTTTCAATCCCTTGTTATTTGGTACAACTTCTGTCTTTCTGCGTTTTCTTTTGTTAGTATCTGTTGGGGCATCAACTTCTTCATATCCACCAACATAGATATGATCCTCGTATGAGATTTCGAAGCTTTCTTCGTGATCTGTTCCGAGATTAAGTGATGGAACCGCCCATTCTCGAAGCCTGTCATAATGGGTAAAAAATAGGTTTTCGAAAAGCAAACAAAATGGGGAAAACGAGTACCGTAAACCGGGGTCAAATTGATCGTCGGGTCGAAATTGATCAGACGTATTTCTACAAGATTAAGCATATTCTAAGTAGTATCTTTGCAAGTATCGTGCTGTTGGAATCTGATACTATACGATAATGTTAAGAAAATTATTAAATACATGCTTTATCTTGCGTCAAAACGTCTGATCAATTTCGACCCGAAGATCAATTTGACCCCGGTTTACGGTATGCAATAATATTTCTGTTATTTACGATATCAAACACCCCAAAAACATGAAGAGAACCTTGGGGTAAGACACTGTGCAATCGAGAGCAACTCTGAGAAATTCAGAGTTACTCTTTTGATCGACGAATACCCAGACATTCCCAGAACTGCAAATTTCATTCAGCATACGCAACACTTTGCAGTTTGACATTGGTTTCAGATCACATTTGTTATGAATGGGAGATTATTTGAGGAACTATGGCGAATTCTGAACAACACTTCCAACACAGATTGTCTCTCGTTAGATCTGTCTTGTTTCTAGCTAGAAGCCTTAAAATGTATTATTCAATTGTACACACTAAGAATGAATCGCAGAATTTTGTGAAACTATTCACCGAATCTAAACTGTAAAATATGTTTTCACCGATCTTTCTGTGAAATTTGATGTTTTCAAATCTAACTGTCACAAATTCACAGAAAATTGGGTGAATGCAAACAAATTACCAAATTCTGTGAAATTTTTACATTAAGGTTCGGTGAACATTAACATTTCCACCGTACGCTGCGATTTTTACCGAACTTCTGTGAAACCAGTAGTCGGCCGGCCATATTGCTAAGTGCGGGCTAAAGATAAAACAGCAAAACAACAAAAAATGAAGATTTTAAGATTTTTAACAGAAGTGGGAGATGTTGGTTGCTGGTATTTACAGTAAGTGCTAATTTCCCAACCATAATATATGTTTTGCAGTCATTCTGTTGAATTGCAGTTACCGGATCCGTCATCGCGTTGGGTAGAGCAACATCTCATGAACGATCATACAAGACAACAGCCACTTTCGTCCCATCAATTTGCGTGTTATGCCCTCTCATTGTCCAGTGTTTGAACATTAATAAATAATACGAATTCAAATTGGAAAAAAAACTTATTTTATTATGGTTTTGATTTGAGGAAGCAGCAAAATTTACCGAAAACTTGTAAAAAAATCACGGAAAGTGCTGTGAAAATCTATAAAACAAATCATTGAAATGTTCGATGAATTTGACAAATGAGCATTTTTATTATTTACAGTATGTTCGGTGAATCAAAAAATCACCGAACAGTTCAACGAAAATTCTGCTGTTGAGATTTCTGTGAAATTTCACCTAATTCTGTGATTTATTCTTAGTGTGTAATATCTTATATGGTCGGCGTTAAGTCAGAGAGGACCATGTGTCTTTAACTATATTTCTAGAAAAACGATTTTAAAGTTTGCAACTCCATAAGTTTTGAGTTTTTCAACTAATGTTCTTGAATTTTTGCCATAAATCTTGATAACTATTCATCATAGCATCTCTCTGTATTGGTCGCGAAAAAAACGTAAAATAAAGCTTAAAACCGAGAAATTGCTAAGTAATTAATTGTACTTAGTCCACTCTGACTGAAAGGTTTTTGGAAAATCTTCAACCAACTACAGTTCACACTCAAGTTCTTACATAGTTGATGAAAAAATAATGCGCAAATAGGACAACAGTTAATAGGAGTGATGTATAATGTGAGCAGGAAGTTTGAAATTTGATATTTCTGTTGTTACACTGTTGATTTCCATTTTCAATTTTTATGTTCAGTCAGAGTGGACCAAGTACAACAGTTCAATATCACAGGAAGGGTAGTCAATTAATGAGCTATTTAAAAATTCTTAACTTAAACATGTAATAGCTAACAACTTATGAATGTATTTTCATAGTTCGGTGCGTTTTTGGAATATTGTTGTTACACAGTTCATAATAATTTATTCAGAGGACTGGCATTTTTCAAAAATTCGTTCAGACAGAGTGAACCAAGTACACAATTCTTAAATAATTGATAAAATTATTTTTTTCATAAAACGGGTATTGGTACATTTTAATATGATGCCCAACAGCTACTAAACAAACATATTTTGATTTGGAAAGGATTGCGAAGAATAATGTAATTTCAACTATTTTTCTTAGAGACACATGGTCTATTCTGTCTGCACGCCAAATGCCACAATATGCTTCAACACGATGATCTGTAAAATATGATGTTGGCCATAATAAAAAGAAATTTCACGTGCTTTCTTGATCAATAATCATCAGAAAATGCGTTAGGGAGTCATACGATTTGGAAACGTACCACATTTTGATGATAAACTACTTTATTTATTGGATTTTAACCAATACATATTTTTTAAACTCTCTTGACATTAAGCATATGGTCTACTCTGACTGCACATTATTATCGATTTTTGCAGTTCAATCAAAAGAAAATTGTGCTATAACTCTCGTTCATTGTAACATTAAGAAAATTGGGTGAATGTTCCAAGTAGCTTAAGTAATTCTTAATCAAATGCCCTAAAAATCAAATTTTCTTCAATTTTGTTACTTGGTCCCCTCTGACTTAACGCCGATCATATATATATGTATATTAGGAGAAATCCTCTGCTAACGTCCTGAAACCTCCCGCAAACTCTCCGCAAAACCTTTAATTCCTTTTCAATCCTGAAACTTTATAAAACACTTCGAAACACTTGTACTTCCCAAAACTACCAGAAACGTCCCGAAATCATCTGAGGCACCTGAATGACCAAAAATTGTGTAAAGTAAAGATTTACCCCGAGGAATAATGGTCAGTTTAATGATATTTCTTTGATAACGGCAAGCAACCACCAGGATTTATGCTACAGTGCCAGTAGAAGCGCTAAACTGATAAACGGCCGAAGGTTGTTGTTGTTGTACACATAAAATCCACTAAAACTCGACTAACATGCGCACAACGGATGGAGAATGCTAGTGTAACAAATTCTCTGTTATTGCAATGCATCTAGTCAAAACTCAAGAGTATAATGACTTTGTTTAGAATTTGCAAAACGCCAGTGATTTGTCATACATGCCTGTTTCCTTTATCAGTGGCAGACAAGGCTAGAGATGTGAATTCCATAAGTAGTATTTGACCCATATTATTAATTTGAAAAGGTCTTGAACATCACCCTGCCTCTTTCCCTACGATGAAAATGCTAAAAAAATATCAGTTTGCAATGGAAACGGAATCTTCAGTGTTGACTCGTATTATGAGGGATGGTCTGTAATAACTCCTTTTTCAAACGTTATACCACTTTTAAAATGTCAACCGATGCGAGAGCCAATGGAAAGATCAACAAAGTAGACAAAATGATGTAACAAGAATGTATTGGAGAGAATCAATATCTGAAAACACACCAAGTGACGTCACAATTTCCGTGGATTGGAATAGAAGCGCGTATGTGTTATTATTGGTGATATCTGCATACGTCATGGCATTTTTATACTGTATTACATCACGAGTACTTACCCTTTAGATTTGCAGGAAGCATTCTTAAAGTCTGTCTGCATAAAATGTTCGGAACACACCAGAAGATTTTTCACGCTTTTCAAGTCTGGACTTATGTATTGCATCCATTTTTGTTTATTTTCGACGCTCCTGTAAGCAAGATATTCGGTAATAAATACATCAAATTGATAACTACACATTCAACCTTTTATCCACAGCGAAAAATGAAACGTTTGATGTGGAAGAAGAGAAACAGTTCAAAATAGCACACGTTTTTCTGCGCATTGTAACGTAGTTCAACTTTGCCGGAAGCACGGTTTATTTCGCGTTGTTTACTCTCACTCCTTGCAGCGAAGTCAAATGTTTTCTCCTGTCAAAGTACACGCTAAAACTACGAGCCTCAAAATGAATCTTTTTTCTTTAAATCTGATCCACTTGTTTTGCTATAGCTATCCATACTTATCCGCGAGCGGTAATGGCGGCGGCGGGCACAACTAACCGATTCGCTTTTTGACGTTTCATGGGGATCGCAATCGGTTGGCGCCACCGAACAGTGGGCGAAGGGGTGAGGAGAAGAATGAAACTGTTTTGACGTTCCCCCAAGAAACGTCAAAATTCGTACCGGTTGGTTATGCCCGCCGTCGCCATTACCGCTCGCGGATAAGTGGATACGTTCCTACAACAGTTCGAGGCGTCAAAGCAGTGGGGTGACACAGCTATCAAACGCCGTACATCGCCGCTCTCACCATCATCGTTTTTGGTACGGAGCGTTTTGGTACTCACTTTCTGGTCGGTTTTCCCTAACTTGCTCCTGATTTTCGGGTGTGCGGCTCGTGTGTTGCTAGTGCTTATTTCGGAAATTACACATTTCAAACGAAATGGTTGTTTTTATGATTGTTTCTCTTTCTTTATCACTTTGCACGATATTATATGTCGCAGCGAAGCAGTGTCGATGTTTCAAGTGCATTTTTTCATGAATTAAGCCATCAAAACAAAAACATTGGATGCCATGTTGAATCGGATGCTGAGAGAACGTCCAGAAACTATGTCACGCATTGAAGCGGGATGGGGATTTATCAAAGTGTAACGACCTGTGCATAATTTCCGGAGGTCTCATAAAAAGTGTGGCTTCGAGAAGGACGGGGTTTTCGTGGCGTAATTTATGAACGTTCCCTAAGCGGTGTAGCACGGAATCAGAAATCAATCCAAATATAGGCCGCCAGAATTTTGCTCACTTTCTGGTAGGGATCAGTCGATTTGACGTTTACCTTGTGTCGTTTAACAGCTAATCGATATAATCGATCATCAATCTTATCGACACTTATCGATCAGCTGTCAAATGACACAAGCAAAATGTCAAATCGGCTGATCCCTACCAGAAAGTGACATCGACTCTTCCGTGCGAGAATCCAAATTTGACTGAGGTTACAGGGATACAGCACATTTAACATGGAAAGAACTCAAGAAAGTACATCTGTTTGTCACTAATGAAAATTCGAACGAGCCAAACAAGATGTTTGAGCATTGGTTTCATTTTGGACAAACATTTGACCCTGTGTACTAACCTGCTTAATAGCACTGAGTGAATAGTTTACGCCTGATCCCGCCAAATACAAATGTCAACAACATGAATGGAACGCATGACGTCATCACACTCTTGAAAATTACTATTTGCACACTTGAAACATTTCACTCAGTGGTATCCGCGGATCTATGTTTACTCTACTGTCTATAGAAATTACATGAGACGAGACTCGCAAAGACGGCCTTCTCTTTCTCCAGTTTTTTTTTTTTTTCTTCCTAAAAACCTCGCCCGTCGTATTCAGCGCGAGCGCGGTGCAGTTTCAGCTGCTTGATGGCGTGCGTAGTTAGGGCGATATCTGCAATATCTAATCGATTGAATGCAACCGCGCAAACCTATTTGCGTTTTCGCACAAGTTTGTGCGATAGTTTTCTTGCAACGCACAATAAATATAGCGCACGAGTTTTCAAGAGTGCAAAAACTTAAAAAAAAGTGCGCGATTGCAACAAATCAACTTGGTGTGTTCAGAACACTAATTCAGCATATATCAAAGAAATAGTGCGCCGAAGACATCAACTGGATTTGATGCAATCGCGCACTTTTATTAAGATTTTCGCATTATCAACATCAACATCAACATTTGCGCAGTCCAGTGGTGAACTAAATGCGCAATAATAACAAAAAAATATTGTGACGCACCTTCTTCTTGGTACCTTGCTTATGTATACCAGCTGGTCTAAAATGATGTATAAAAATTTGAAATTTTCCGTGTAAAAAGCGTGATTTCAACCGCAAGGTGGCGCACCGATCAGCGTTGAAAATTTGCCACTTTCTGATACTGAACATGTACTTCCTTTCTTTGATTGCACCATCAGCTCGCCAGGATAGTTTGCCGCGCATACGGCAAATGAACGAACACCACAAAGCACGTAGTCTAGTTCGTTCTCGTTTTTCTACTCGACCCCCCCCCCAGGTCTCTCATCAGCCGTCACGAGTTTGCACAGCAGCAGGAGGCGACGCGACGCTGCACTCAGTTCAAACCGTTCAGTCCGTTCCCGCTCTTTGGATCTCGTTCTCGCTCCTGTTTTACACTGGAATGTCACGAGCGAGCCGAAGAACCAGCTCAGTGGTGGTGCGTTCTTTTGCTCCCACCGTTCGTTCACTGAACTACACCCTAAAATGAAACAACACAGGCTTGTGTACAATGTACACAGGCTTGTGTACTATGTACACAGATTTGTGTACTACTAGATCAGCCTCCACCCCTGTGTCAAATGTACACAGTCACTTTTCTGGCTCTAGCGCTGGTATGGGAGCAAAGTTCATAACTAATTTTCTCTGAACGATGACATGCATTATCAGGAATCGATCAGTGCAAAAATAATTGTTAATTTTGTTTTCATGCCAGCGCTGGAGCCGGAAAAGTATCTGTGTACATTTGACACAGCGGTGAGGCTGATCTAGTAGTACACAAATCTATGTAACTTCTGTAACCGTGTAGTTCTTTAGCTCAATGAACGAGCGGTAGGAGCAAAAGAACGCGCCAAGAACTAGTTCTTTGGCTCGCTCGTTACAATCCAGTACAAAACGGGAGCGAGAGCGGGAACGAGATCCACAGAGCGGGAACGGACTGAACGCTACACGCACCCTAAAATGAAACAACACAGGCTTGTGTACAATGTACACAGGCTTGTGTACTATGTACACAGATTTGTGTACTACTAGATCAGCCTCCACCCCTGTGTCAAATGTACACAGTCACTTTTCTGGCTCTAGCGCTGGTATGGGAGCAAAGTTCATAACTAATTTTCTCTGAACGATGACATGCATTATCAGGAATCGATCAGTGCAAAAATAATTGTTAATTTTGTTTTCATGCCAGCGCTGGAGCCGGAAAAGTATCTGTGTACATTTGACACAGCGGTGAGGCTGATCTAGTAGTACACAAATCTATGTAACTTCTGTAACCGTGCGGTTACAGAAGTTACATAGATTTGTGTACTACTAGATCAGCCTCACCGCTGTGTCAAATGTACACAGATACTTTTCCGGCTCCAGCGCTGGCATGAAAACAAAATTAACAATTATTTTTGCACTGATCGATTCCTGATAATGCATGTCATCGTTCAGAGAAAATTAGTTATGAACTTTGCTCCCATACCAGCGCTAGAGCCAGAAAAGTGACTGTGTACATTTGACACAGGGGTGGAGGCTGATCTAGTAGTACACAAATCTGTGTACATAGTACACAAGCCTGTGTACATTGTACACAAGCCTGTGTTGTTTCATTTTAGGGTGTAGCGTTCAACTGAGCATCATCGCGTTGACTTCTGCTGCTGTACGCAGTCGATTGATGATTGAAGTGGGGTGGGATTTGGTACGAACAAATAAGGTAGATTAAAGTAGGGTATTGGCTCCCTTATTAAGAATAGTGCTCCCAATTTCATCCTACACAAAACAAATGGTTGAAGGGTTGTTTGTTTTGTTTCTTATTTTTGTTTTTTTTTGTTAGAAAAATTAGAAGAAAAAGAACAATTGGTACTGTAATTTATGGTGTTCGAATATTAGCGTTATATTACTGATGACACTCAGATCTTAAATAGAATAACTGCCCAAGCGGTCGATTTGCTTTTTTTTAGTTTTTCACTAGTATAATCGGGGTAAAGCCAGGGTTGTCTGATCTCGCCAGTTGACTCATTCACGATTCCATTTTCGTGGTTAATCATTTTCTTAAACAAAAAAAAAAACCTTCCAGGTACAACAGTTTACACGTAATACCTTGCAAATACTGCTCATTTGTATTCCTTCGCACTGTTGATGCTGTCCCAAGTTATTTTCTTTTGAAAATAAACGGTCACACAGAGCAGGGAAACATTTTGAGCAAAAGAATATGTATGGTATACTGTTGGTAAAAACCGAACGATATCTATATCGCATCTAATGATTAAATCTTGCATTTTTTTAAACACTTGTGTTCAATTTACATAATAAATAAAAAGTGAGCGGATGAGCCGTTCAAATGAACTAGCTCACCTTAATGAGCGGAGTAGCTCTGAGCCGCTCACTAAAGTGAGTCATTTTGCCCACCACTAGTTGATACCAAGAACTTTTTGAGTTGCGTGTTTTCGATGTTGTCCTGTATAATTTAATTTGATCGGTGGAACTACGGCACCCGGCTAGAACATGTTTGGTAAAATAAATGGTTGTGTGATTATAGTGGAAATTCTACGGTTGAGTTGTGTTTTTCGTACATTGGTCCTTCAATGGCGGACATGCTGGTAATGCGTCACCGATGCACTTCAAGGGTTGATAATGACAATAAAGATGATAAAAGTAGTCAATTCAAGATTCTTTCAATGATAGGCTGTGTATGTGTAGACTGGACTAGCCTAAACTAGAATCTTCACTGTTTTGAATATGCATCCCTTTTAGATGAACACATGGCACTACACTCTTACTCCTTGGATTGTGGTATTGTTTTGATTGCACTGATCTAGAAGGGTTTCATAATTTGAAATGTCTCTTCAATGCTCTTGTAGGTTTATAGTTTTTGGCGAAGTTGCTTGGATTGACTGGTAACATGTGTAAATCTTTTGATCTAGATTAGCTCTAATTCAAATTTATCTTTCTGATTGTCTCTTTAATGCTCTAGTGTCCACTAGGGCTCTGGATATGCTTTCTGAAAGATTTCTTTGGCCTAGATTAGCTGTGACTGATCTAGATATTTGTTTTTCTTTTGTAATGACTCCCTAGTGCATCAACCTCCAGGTTTTCATCCATTTATTATGAAACGCCAAAATATCAATTTTTGAAATTCATGACAAAAAAAAAGTTTTTATCTTCTCTGGACTAAGGAGATTCTGCAAAAACAAATTTAAAATAAAAACTCGTCCTTTCGTACACGAAACTACAAATCAACACAAATGTAGGTTTTTTTTCTTACGCAGCCTCACACCTTCCTGAAATTACTTAACAATGCTTCAAACGGCGATAGTCTTTACTTGATCGCGGAAAAAAAAAATCACCCGGTGGTAAGTTATTTTCACCCATGTAGAGAATTCTAGATATGTACTAAATTAGAAAAATAATACTTATCAAGATAAATTACAGCAGATCTAGATCAAAACCGATGAGGTAAAAGTGAAGTACTGACCAACGCAGAGAATTTTGCCGAAGACTGCAACCCTCTAGGATACATAGCTAGAACTCCAGAAAGTCATGTAGAAAACTAAAACTTATCTAGATAAATTACAGCAGATTTAGGTCAAAATCACAGATGAAAACGTGAAGTAATAACCAACCCAAAGAACTTTGCCGAAGACTGCAACTCTATAGGATGCCTATCGAGGATTCTAGAAAATCATATAGAAAAATAAAACTTGTCTAGATCAATTACAGCAAATCTGAGCATGAGCATGAGCATGAGCATGATTGACCGCCCGCGGTTGCTCCTCTGTTATTGCAAGGACAACTGCATTTACACAAAGAACCAACAGATGATGCTTGGGATTAGCTTTCTCTTCATTGTGTAAATGCTGGAATCCCAATACTTTTCAATAAGCAATACCAGCGCCGGCCGCGTCCGAATGCAGGTCAATTGAGGATAGGGAAGGAAGTGATGACGTGATTCTCGCTTGGGCCAATAACCGAGGAATTCTCTGCGTTACTACGAGAAATCACTAGGAGTTTGGACAGGGGAAATGGAGATGTGTTGAGGATTTTGTCGTGGTAAACGAGTGTAATGTTTTAGTTCGCGATTAATAATGCGCTCGCGAAGAAATACCCTTCTAAACCTTGGACGACGAACGCGATCTTTTGTGCCTCAAAACTCACCCTACATAAGTTATTCATTCGCAACTAAGGAGAACACAATGCTAAACACCGACGCAACTGTAGTTTGCGTTTCCGCGCGAGACAATGCTGAACGCGATCAATTCACAAGTATTAACAAAATAACACGTGATATTGCTGACTGCACCCCAAATTGGACTGACACAATAGTGTGCACGCACCTTCAAAGTGTGATTACAGCGCAGGGATACGTCGGATCGAATTGAGGTCTTCGGTGCACTTATTCCTTGTAAATGGAGGAATAAGTGCCCCGAAGACGTCGAAACGATCCGAGGCAAATGTGCACTTTTATCACACTTTTTAGGCGTACCATAAAAAGTGTGATAGTCCAATTTGGGATGTAGTCTGCAATAAATAAATCAGAAAGATCTTACCGCATGGCTCGCCGTCTATCTTTTACCGACCCTCTCTTTTTCCAGAAATTCATGCAACCTTTATTTGAGTCAAAACATTTATTCATTCGGACTAAAGTATTACAAATGTCGACACCGAAGATGACGAACCATTCAAATTTTTGTGTTCATGCAAAAAATGAAAGGAAATTATTTATTATCAACTAAATGTGCATTTGGAACTAGCGCCGACACATGACGTGACGGACTTTTCAATATTTGTTAGATAAATACACAAAAACCAGCATCTTCCACTAACTGGCCTCGAAATTACACTGAACTGCTACAACAACACACGGGTACGACGATGTGCACATTGAAATTGTCGACGACAACGCGCCCGATCCGAATGAAAAAAGCGGCCAAAAACACACTAAACCGCCTCGTACGAAGATGAGTACGCACACACCAGATCAATTACAGCAAATCTAGGTCAAAACTGAAGAAGTCGAAGTGCAGTACTATCTAATCCAAAGAATTTTGCCGAAGACTGCAACCACAGACAAACAGACGTAACACCTTGAACGATTTTCATGGAAATCCATCGCCCAGTTCACACTACCATCACCTGGTGGAAAAGTTGCACGAATCACTGTTGTGCAATATCGTCAACAGTAGGCGCTAGTGTGAAACGTCAAACGCGTGGGAAAACGATGCGCGCGCCTCTGGTTGTGAAAGCCACAACTATGAAAATTTAAAATGATCGTTAAATGCGTGGTCGATGGAAATTTCTCAAGTGTTACGTCTGTTTGTCTGTGCTGCAACCTTCCAGAATGCATATCGAGTATTCTAGAGAGCCATATAAATAATTGAACTTATCTAGATCAGTTACAGCAGATCTAAATCAATATAGAATACGTGAAAGTATAGTACCAATCAATATAAAACACTTTGTTGAAGACTCGAACCTTCTAGGATGCTTATCAAGAGCACTAGAATACTTGCCGGTCGGGAGCCGTGATCATTTGTAGCTAGAGATGTTCAAGATAGCTACGCAATAAGTTTACTACCTCTATATCATACCTTTTTGCCAAGTTTACCGATTTCTAGTCATTTTTCGTGATCACTCTTAAAATTTAGAACGCTAATCAAAAATAGCGAGATTTTTTAAAAATGTTCCTTAGTCATGCAAGTCTGGGGGAAAAATGAGCATCCCTAGAAACATATTTTTACAGAACACAAAAACAGAAGAGTTGGGTAGAAGATCCCTGAATATTTTATTTGAATTGGACCACAGACGGCTGAGAACGAGCTGCTCAAAGTAAAAGTTCCAACTTTTTTCTGATCACGGTATTCCGCGTGAGTTTTTTTTATCACGGTATTTGGAGTGTTAATATTCTGGGATGTTCTAGGTGTTCCAAACTGTCCTGTAGTAAAGTTCTTCAAATTTACAAGAATAACTTTATGTGTTTTCGTCATAAACAATAGCATTACATAACCTACTGGGATCCGTGAAGCTCTTGAAATCTACAATGTCATTTAGAAATACTAAGGATATTCCAGGTCAGCCAAACTACCTTGGAGTTCAGAACTTCAGGTCTGCACTCGTAACAACAGGCATATCTACTATACTGCGTAAAGTTGCATAATCAACTGCGGTTACAGGACCAACCTGAAATCTACTAGAAATTATTATTAACCTTTGGGACATTCATGGTCGTCTGAACTGTCCTCTATAATAAAGTCCTTCAATCTACAAAAATATGTTTTCATGTTTTCGCCATAAATTATGGCATTACATAATCTGCTGGGATCCGCGAAACTCTTGAAATCTCAAATGTCATCTTAGAGTTCAAAACTTCTGGTCTACACTCGTAGCAGAAACCATATATTGAATAACGTTGCATAATCAATCTTGATTACTGGATCAACCTGAAGTCTACTATATATTATGAACCTTTCGGATAACAAGGGTCGTCCAAACTATGTTGAAGTTTTGCTCTTGACAGTAACAGTAGTAATTCTCACAATGAACTGTACCTTTACAGATCCAACTGTAATCTGTAATCCCCCTGGCATTGCATGAATCATTCCAAGATAGTTCTGAAATATTCCAGATCAACTAAACTACTTTGGAGACTATACCTTTAGGTCTACACTTGGGATAATAGCTTTTGACAGTACGTTAATTAGTGTTACATTCACTGTATTTACCAACGTAGTTCGAGGAACAATAGGCGTTGTTATATATTTTTGGGATACTATGGGCCATCGTTACTGTTATGGAGCTTAGTTGATAAGAACAACCACTGTAACATTAGATGATTTCGTTTTAGATAGTAACGTTACACTACCAAATAGGGCCCATGAACCTCTTAACTTTCAAAGGTCACTTCACGATAGATTTGTGATTATTTAGGTTATTCAATCTTTCATTGAGTACACAGCTTTATATCTCCACTTGCAATGCTAGCCTGCTACACTAAATAATGAAACATATTTACTAATTTTTCAAAGACTAGTGGGCATTGTTCTGTACAATTGAAACATTTAAGGTTGTTCAAACTCAGAGGCATTCCAAAATATCTTTAAGATATTTCAGGATTACTAAACTTCCCTACAACTAAGAGTTTCCAGTTATTGTGGAGCGGACCTGGTGTGGTGGTTAGAACACTTATCACGCCGAGGACATGGGATCGAACCCCATTCCCGACATATTCACAAAATGTGGGTTCTTCCTTCGGAAGGGAAGTTAAACGTGGGTCCCGAGATGAACTAGCCTAGGGTTAAAAATCTCGTTAATACAGACAAAAAAACTCCCAGTTAAGGTGAAGGTTTGACGAAGTCACATCTCGAGCAAAAATCTAAAGGCAA
Organism: Aedes albopictus; assembly: GCF_035046485.1. Classification (NCBI taxonomy): domain Eukaryota; kingdom Metazoa; phylum Arthropoda; class Insecta; order Diptera; family Culicidae; genus Aedes; species Aedes albopictus. The sequence continues at coordinate 98,105,692 of NC_085138.1, read as the reverse complement.
ATGTGAAAAGCGGTCGAGGCCGAGGATAAGAACGGCAGGCACGATCCGAGTATTGGTGTGAAGAATTGTTGATTCAGTTTAATTATAATTGACCATTACAACAAAAACTTCAATTGCTGTAGATGATAGATTTATAACATCATAATAGTTTGGATGACCGCAGCCGATTTGATAAGGTCCATTTAACATTCAGAAGATTTACTAGACATGATGGATTACATATCGTAGCTGTGTATAATGAAAGGAGTTACCGTAACACGCGTAGACTTTAGGATCTAAATTCAAGAACAGTTTGGATGACCTAGGATAAACCGACTGATCTGATACTGTCTACTAAACTTTCAGAAGACTTACTGGATATGATAGAATACAAATCGTGAATTTGTATAATGAAAGAAGTTACCGTAACACGGGTAGACTTTAGGATATAAACTCAAGAACAGTTTGGATGTCCAAGGATATCCCGCCTGATCTGATACTGTCTATTGAACTTTCAGAAAACTTACTGGACATGATAGAAAACAAATCGTAGCTTTATATAATGAAAGAAGTTATCGTTACACACGTAGACCTTAGGATCTAAACTCAAGAACAGTTTGGATTACCTAGGATATCCTGACTGATCTGATACTGTCTACTAAACTTTCAGAAAACTTTCTGGACATGATAGAATACAAATCGTAAATTTGTATAACGAAAGAAGTTACCGTTAAACGCGTAGACTTTAGGATCTAAACCCAAGAACAATTTGGATGACCTAAGATATCCAGAAAAAAAATCTACATCACATTCTACCCTTTCTATACTATTAAGCACCAAAACCACAGAAATACTTAAAACTCTATAATAACGCTTGAAAAAAAAAAATCCGGCTTCAAAGGGTTAACGTTTCCCACCCTTCTCGTTTTGCAGGTCAATTTTAGCAAAAAGCGCCGCAATCGAATGCGCAACGACGAGGCGGCCATCATCGCGCTGTGCCGGTCGCGATCTCAAAACCTCTCGGCACTGCCTATGGCCGATCAGGATGCGGTCGTGGTCTACGACGAACGGACGGCGCTTTAGGTGAGCACTGCTGACGACAAAAATCGAATCTAGTCATCTGACTTTTGAAAGAAAATCTCAACTGACGGAATACTTAAGTATGTACCACAGCTGGACACTGGAAACAGGAAAAACGGTTCTTTTCTTTCGGTGTAGATATGATGGATCTACACAGCTTTTTAGAAAGAGAAGAAGCAGTTAACTAAGTAACGGAAATAAATGATTGAATCCTTAGCATTGTTGTTATGGCAACGTGTAGACTCGTCCCGTCAGACATTACTGCTTTTATTTGGAAAATAATATTTTCTACATTAGAATCGTCCAATTCTGATTGGAAACGGCCCCGCTCTAGTGTCAAAATTTTTGGACCGCGATGAATTCGGTTCATCGGTGGACAGTGATGGCATTTCACTAGAGTTCGGCACTGACGAGCGAGAGAACCGGCTTCTCTGAGGATGCATGTACCGTATCACCAGGGAGACAAAGAGAATGTTTTCACTGGTAGGGGGCTGTCCATAAACCACGTGGTCATGAGGGGGGGGTTCGGCCAATGACCATTTTGTATGGACAAATAAAAAAATTTGTATGAACAAATGACCACGCGGGGGGAGGGGGGAGGGCGGTTTGAAAAGTCCCAAAAAAATGACCACGTGGTTTATGGACAGCCCCTAGTTGAAACTATTCAGTGCGAGAGAGTGCCGGTAAAGCAAAGCCATAGAGCGAAACTGAACTCACCACCCAAGAGAAATATACTTTCTGCGCACCTCAGTTCTCTCACACCAACCTACTTGTGGGATCACCACACGCGCGTGTACACTGTAGTGAGCCCACTCCAGAGCATCACTCTGAAGAAATTTTCTCTGGTTGGTAAAAGCAAAGCAGCGAGAGCAGTTTGTTTGCAAGCATCCGCGGCATTGTGGATTCCTGTTGCATGCAAAACGAAAAATGGCGGAATAAAAGAAGCGCGAGGATGATGTGGGAATGTTTTTCAGCAAGTAGAAAATTGTTGATGATGCTGAGAAAGAACTTATCATTATGCATCCTCTGTGGAAACGCAGGGAAACCGTTCCAAAGCGAAACTTCGTATACTTTGTTGACACACAAAAACGAGTTGAGAGGGAACGTGCGTATGGTATTACGACGTTGGTCGGGTTGTTTTTATTTTCATTTTCAATGTATTTAGGTGTATTTTAATTGGGGCTAATTCTACACTTTTTTACCGGTATTTAATAAAAAATATTATCAACCCAATCGAAATCCGGAATATGATGCGAACAAAAATAGTTTTTTTTTATATCGCGCTATTTAGCGGTTCTGATGAATTACACAGCGCATCACTTCCAAAGTTAAGTCCCAGGATTATGAAAAAAAAATCGATTTTCGCTCACACCAAATACCGAGTTTCGATTGTGTTGATAATACTAGTTCAAAATGGCAGGCATATTACAAGAATCACTTTATGTAAAATAGTCCAATCTTGCCCAAATATGCACTGAACAAACAAAAAAAATTCGGGTGTTGGTGCATTTTATTCGTTATCAAACGCCTTCATCCCACCGCAAAATCATTATCGTGCAACGATCGACGCGCCAACATTTTTCGAATGATGGAGGGAATAAGGTACATTCTTCGCTTCGTTGATGCTAATTTAAATTCGATTGAGTCAAACCAGATGTTTGAGCATTGGTTTGTTTTTGGTAAAATATTTGATCCAGTGTAGTACATACAAGCGGCATTACTTTCGGAAAACCGCAAACAAAAGCATCAACTTGGTAGTCGCGAATTTTTGGTACGACGACAACGACGACGTAAAGGTCGGCACGCTGCCGAATGATGGTTCGTTTCGCAGAGAAGAAAACTACAATGTTTTCACCACGATAAACCATGCTTCCCGATTCTCGTCAGTGCGCACTGCAGATCGCTCTCTCCAGTGTTCTTTGCCAGAGTTAACTAGGGTGAACGAACACTTGTCCACTCTAGAGAATCTTGGTGCACTCATTTCTCTCTGAAGATTGTAGTCGGCTGTGGTGAGTTATTCCTTTTCTCGCATCACCGATCGTCACAGCTCTCAGCGAGCACGTATGGTGAACGCAAGCCAGTGTGTGGCGCTCTGGCTGGGAGAAAAGAAATGTGTGTAGCATGACACATGCTCTTTTGTACACAGAGTAAAATGCCATCACTGTCGGTGGATATATCCATTGACTTATTCACCGATGAACAATATTCAGTCACTCCGAGAATTTTGACACTAGCGCGGGGTTATTTCCAGTCATAATCGTTCAATTCGACCCCATTCAGTGCCAAAGTTTTCGGACTAAGCGGATTCAGTTCTTCAAAGGATAAGTCCATGCCTCTGGTGTCAAATGAATCATTCTGATTGGAAATCGATTACTTCTGATTGGAAGTGTCATAAGGGCTCCCCCAAACCGACGCGACTGTCGCCGGCGACAGCGATTTTTCAGGTGAGTGAACATTGAAGCCCCGAAGTGCATTTTCAAAAAGACCTATAGGAAAAACCGAACAATGTTTTGCGCTGAAATTTTTAACGATTAATTGCTCACTGGATTAGAATAACTAGCCACAGAAGTCCAATATCGCGACTGTTCGTGTGACCTCTAGTTTGCCACGTCCTTACGGCGTCACTAGCGGTACTATAAGTGTCAAATAAATTTTGTTTACCAAAACAAAAGTTCCTCTACAAGGTGAACACTTGAAAATAGTCATTTATTACAATTAAAGTTATTAAAATAAATAAATAGAGAAAGTGACTACAGCGCCATTGGAGTTCTAGTGTATTTCTATTCTCACTGGTGATAATAAATTGATAAAATTTTCAGCGCGATTCGATGTTTAATCTCTCTCAATTGTGCTGTTGTAAGTGCGAGGTTTGGCTTCAATGAACCTTCGCCTGAAAAATCGCTGTCGCGGGCGATTATCGCCGTGGTTTGGGGAACCCTTAATTCTCAGAACGAGTGAATTCGGTGAACTGAATTCACTCGGTCCGAAAATGTTGACGCTAGAGCGGGCCATTTCCAATCAGAACTAGACGTTTCTGATTGAAAATGTACATCAGTAGATAAGTTCGTAGCGTTTTGCATGGAAAACCAACCTCAATTTTCTCTCTATGAGATAAAAACATCAACGAACTGGAATTGAAACAAACCATCGGAAACTGTCAAAATTCGTGTTGGTGGCTCCGTTGGAGGAAAGAGTACGTGATCTTGCAAAACGTAATGGACTAATCTACTAGTGAACAAAACTAACTCGCATCGAGAATTTCCACACTTGAGTACTCAACTGTAAATGACTCACATTTACAATGAAAAAGTCGTGTCTCTGATTGGAAATGGCTCCACTCAAGTGTGATCATTCTGGAGCCGTGTGAATTAAGTGCATCGGTAAGTCGGTTCTACAAGGTAAATCTATTTGGATAAGAACATCTGTATTCAAGCAATTATCCTGGCGTATGAATAGGGTAAAAAAGTCATTTGAAATGTAAAACGATGTTGAGCGTGATTCATCACATACCGTTTGACATTTGTCGGTGAGTTGCATGCCAGCTAATCTGATTTACCTTATGAGAACCACTATTTGATCCATGGTGTCCATTTTTGATGAACCAATCAAGGAACCAATAAATAACAATGAACACTGGTGAATCAAATTAACTGGGTTGGAGAATTTCGACCCTAGAGCGGTGCTCTCTTATCCATCCGTGAATCAAGTTCACTCGGTCCGAGAATTTTGACACTAGAGCGGGACCATTTCAAATCAGAAGTTAGATTTTCTAATAGGAAATGGTTCAGTACTAGTGTCGAAATTCTCGGATCGAGTGAATTCAGTTCACCAAGATCCATACCGCAACACAAAATTAACTTATGCACCAGTGAACTGAATTTGACAATAGAGCGGGGCCATTTCCTACCAGAATCGTCAATTTCTGATTAGAAACGATCCCATTGTAGTGTCAAAATTCTCGGACCGAGTAAATATGGTTCATCGGTATAGACTAGTGCACCGATGAACTGAATTCATCGTGGTCCGAGAATTTTGACACTAGAGCGGGGCCGCTTTCAATCAGAAGCGAACGATTTCCAATCAGAATTGTACAATTCTGATTGGGAATGGCCCCGCTCTAGTGTCAAAATCCTCGGACCACGATGAATCGGTGCTCTGCTCAACATTCTCGAGCCGTGTGATCACGGAGACAAATTTCGTTCATTTGAAACAAAAATATTCATGTTTATTCGGTAAACTGATAAAATGTTTGAAACTAAAATTTTCATTTTGAATACAAACTCAAATGCATATTGATTTCTTCAATATCTATTGAGGAGCCCCTCTTTCCACCGTCGAGAACATAAACAAAGCTCACTAGTTCCAGAGGCAGAATGGAAGAAGATTTCCACCTGCAAAAAGTGTTAAGTTTTCCCTAGGGGCAAGACACTGTGCAAACGAGAGCAACTCTGAGGAATTCTGAGTTACTCTTTTTATCAATGATCGACGAAATTTGATGAAAGACATCCCCAAAACTGCAATTTTCATTCAGTACACGCAACACTTCGCAGTTTGACATTGGTGCCAGATCACACTTTGGCATAAATTGGAGAAATTCTGAGGAACTGTGAGGAATTCTGAACAACATTTCGAGCACAGATTTTCTCTCGTTAGATCTGTTCCTTTTTCGTTAGAGTTTTCCTAAAAATTTTAACGGAATTCTGTTGTTTTCGGGAGCGATTGTGATCTACATGATGTTGACATTGCATGTGGCACAGGGGAGGAGTTTCCCGGAGATGGTAAAGAATTTGTAAATTTAATGAGATAATAAATATTTTCGTATGGCCGACCTGCCACACAAAACAATTTTTTTTTGCATTTATTTCTAACATAACCTGCCAGAAATGTACGAAAGATGCATGTTTATTTCAAGCATGGATTACATTTGCTTCAAATCTAATGTTCAATTTGTTTCAAATAGTTTTATTTTTATGGTCTGAACAAATTGACAATTCGTTTGATTTTACCTCAAATATTTTTGATTCTACCATACTTTTTTTCTGCGTGTGTGTATCGGTAAGTCTGTTCTACACGATAAATCTATTTTGATAAGAACATCCGCATTCAAGCAATTATCCTGGTGCGATCATTCTGACGCAAGAGCGGGGTCGATTCCAATCATAATTGTGATGTGCGTCAGTGGATAAGTTCATAGCGTTTTGCATGGAAAGCTTAACTCAATTTTCTCTCTGGCAACGAACGGAAATTAAAACAAATAACGTGAAACTGTCAAAATTCGTATTGGTGGCTCCGTTGGAGGAAAGACCACGTCATCTTGCAAAACGTAATGAACTGATCCATAAGTGAACTAAATTCACTCTGCTCGAGAACTTTGACACTTGAGTTGGGTCATTTACACTGAGAAAGTCTTATCTCTGATTGCAAATGGCTCCGCTCAAGTATGAACATTTTGGAGCCGTGTGAATTAAGTGTATCGGTAAGTTGATTCTACAATGTAAATCTATTTGGGTAATAACATCCACTTTCACGCAATTATCCTGTCGTATGAATAGGCTAAACCGGGGGGAGCGACGGTTAAACAAGTCATTTGCAAATGCCAAAACGATGCTTAACAAGCATGATTCATCGCATTCATATCGTTTGACATTTGTCCATGAGTTGCATACCAGCTGATCTAAGTTACCTTATAAGAACCAGTATTTCATCGATCCTGGTGGAAATAGGGCACTGCATGAAATTATCTCCTTCTCTTTCACTCTTACAGAAATTTTGTTACCAACAAGGCCAAGAAACGTCAAAATCCCATACAAAATCAAAACAATGCAGTGCCCTATGGTGTGTCCCTCTCTCCTCTCTTCTTGGCGTAACGTCCTCATTGGGACAAAGCCTGCTTCTCAGCTTAGTGTTCTATGAGCACTTCCACAGTTATTATCTGAGAGCTTCCTCTGCCAATGACCATTTTGCATGCGTATATCGTGTGGCAGGCACGAAGATACTCTATGCCCAAGGAAGTCAAGGAAATTTCCTTTACGAAAAGATCCTGGACCGATCGGGAATCGAACCCGTCACCCTGCGTTTACCGCCTCGGCTATATGGGTGTGTCCATTAGGGAAGAATCAATGAATAAGAATGGACTGATTCACTAGTGAATACAATCCACTGGGTCGAAGAATTGCGACCATAGAGCGGAACTCGCTCATCCATCAGTGAACTAAATTCACTCGGTCCGAGAATTTTGACACTAGAGCGGGGTCATTTCAAACCAGAATTTTCAAATTCTGATTAGAAACGATCCCGCTGTAGTGTCAAAATTCTCGGCCCGAATGAATTCGGTTCATCGGTAAATAAGTTCATAAAAACAATTCACTCGTTCATCTACATTCATCATACGGACTAATCCGCCGGTAAACTAAATTCACTCGGGCCCAGAATTTTGACACTAGAGCGGGGCCATTTCGAATCAAAATTGGAAGATTCCGATTGGAAATATCCCCGCCCTAGTGTCAAAATTTTCGGACTGATAGACGAACTGAATTCATCGCGGTAAAAAAATTTTGACACTAGAGCGGGGCCATTCCCAATCAGAATTGTTCATTTCTGATTGGAAATCGTTCAATTCTGATTGGGAATGACCACGCTCTAGTGTCAAATTCTCGGACCGCGATGAATTCAGTTCATCGGTGCACTCGTCTATTGAATCTGTCACTGGTGTATTCATTTGAATCATTCTGAGAGAAAACGAAGCGAAGTGAAAACCATCTTAAGCAATTTATTAGTTCACTAAGTCTGAGATAATCAATTATGTATAAATTATTTATTTTTTGAAGGAAAACATTTCTCATCTCATAGCCACCTCTGATGGCACGGGTCTACACTTCGCAACATATTTGTGTTCCTTTTCCTACAGAATAAATAAAGAGTGATCAGTAGATATACATTCTGCTAGTTTGTGTTATGGATTGCTATTGCTAAAACGATTTACGGAAAACGTTTCGTATAGTCAGCCATATGGTCATATTATCGCTTATAACGGCAAGAAACATGTAAATCGGTTAGAAAAATTAATCATTGTTGGCGTTGGTTCCCCCTAAAATGGACATAATCGAGCTCATTCCCTTGAATTTAAGAATAAAACAATTTTTTAACGGAATTTTCCTATATTTGCAAAACCAAGTCATTTCCATTTCCTAACAATACATACATACAAATCGGATATCATACGATATGGAAGGAATAAAAACGAGAGTATCTAAATGATGATGTTATTTATACAAGAAATTGACATATTTCGACTATTGAACCTAATAAAACATAAAGTTTACAAAGACTGATAGATTCCCCATTGTAAAGAAAAATACATACTACCATACCTAGAGGTTAAATTCGGATCCGGTGAGTAGAATTTTGTGTGACCTATAAGCAAGGTACTACATAGTAGGCGAAATTATCGACATCCGCGTATTTTTATAAACTAAAGCTCGAAACTTTTAACCTATCTCAATCGTAAATGCTCACGCGTGAAAAACCGTACGTTTTAAGCCCTAATGTACTTGTATCATTTCCACGGCACAGCACACGTTCGGTAAATGCAACACATCCAACTGCACTGGCTTGATGAGCCATCAAATGAACATCAAGTTCATGAAATGCCAACTGACGGTCCATGGATTTATTCACCGATGAACCGAATTCACGCGGTCCGTGAATTTTGACACTGGAGCGGGGTCGTTTCCAATCAGAATTGAATGATTCTTATTGGATATGGCCCGCTCTAGTGTCAAAATTCTCGGATCGAGTGAATTCAGTTCATCTGTGTTACAGTTACATCAGTTATGGACTTATCCACCGATGAACAAAATTCACTCCGTTCTCGAATTTTGACTCTAGATCGGGGCCATTTCCAATCAGAATCGTCAAATTCTGATTGGAAACGACCCCTAATGTCAAAATTCTTGGACAGAGCCCAAGTAACCAAAAGTTCCGCTTCCCATGACAAAATGCACTTTCAAGTTCCGCGAAGTTCAGATAAAGTTCCAAACGGAACTTTATGGCTGCTTAAGAGGCTAACGATGAGCCTTGCTGGAACTTCGGTCACAAGTTCCGGCAAGGCTAATTGTTAGCCTCTTAAGCAGCCAGAAAATTCCATTTGGAACTTTATCTGAACTTCGCAGAACTTTAAAGCTGCTTAAGATGCTATGTCGGAACTTTGTCGGAACATTCAAGTTCATAGAAGTTCAGTTCAGTAGCATTGTGTTTCAATGAAGATTAAATTTATTTTATTTTTACAGAAAACAACTGTTTAAGCGTACACGAATAAAAGACAAATATGAATTTATCAAATCAATGAATACTAGGCTTGAGCAAAAAAAAAATTGCCGCCCATCGGATTCGAACCGATAGTCGCTGCGTGAGAGCCCTTCGCTCTACCACAGTACTACAGCTGCGATTGAGTGGACAGCAGGTAAAGTCTGACTTGAATCGATTTTCTGTCGGCAACTAGTTTTGCACATTTGTACAGTAGTGAAGTTAGCTTGACTTTGTCAAGTGTCTTCAGCAGCGCAGCGGTAAGTCGGCAGGCTATCACGCAGGAGAATCCAGTTCAAATCTACATAGCAGCGACATATGTGAAAATATAATTATCAGAAGCAATTTCCAGACGTGAATCAAAAACCCCCACCAACAGGGTGTGATTCTGAAAAACACATTTTTGTTTCTGTATGAATTTTGGCAAAGTTCTGTCAGAAGCTGCTTAGAAGGCTATCCAGCGTGCTTATGTGAACTTTCAAGTTCCAAAATTACTTAAAAATGAAGCTGCTTAGAAGGCTAATGAGCGACCTCGAACAAGCTGCTTAGCTTAAAAAGTACCCTTTTAACTGAACTTTTGGTTACTTGGGAGTGAATTCAGTTCACCGGTGGATAACTCCATAGAATCCCGTTTGATAGATTAAACGTAAGCATGTTGCAGTTACCGAACGTCTACTGTAGTTCCATTTGTACAAAAAAATCTTTCGATGTTCGTAAATACTGGACCTACCCAGGGGCATCTGCCTTGGAGGACCATCGTCGGTGCGTTGTATAGATCGTTTAGTGAATATATCGGCAACATTCTAGTGTTATATTTTATTAGAAAAAAAAATACGTGTAGTAAAATTGGCATCGAGTGTATCCAAATCGAAGGTGAATTAAAATTGCTTTTCTCATTTCGTCCGTATTAGTAAATTCATACATAAATTCTAAAAGTAATCGCGATATTGCCGAGAATCCCATTACTCTTGGAAAGATAATTATTTCACACGATATATAACGCTTTTAGATTTTTATTTAGCAATTTCATGAATTAAATAATACAATACAATGTGATAATAATTATTTATGTTACGAGTTGCAAAAAGTTGATTTTTTCAGCACGAGTCGTACATTTATCCAACGAGGCTTGCTGAGTTGAATAAATACGAAGAGTGCGGGAAAAACCGAACTTTGCAACGAGTTCCATACAAAAGATTTATGCAATTCTGTATCATAATTTCTATTTTATATAACTCATTTTGGTATCATAATAGCCAATTTTTCCGAACTGGTTCGTCATGCAACTGAATTGAGTTGCATAATGAAAAATAGTTGCATAATGTTCATAATGCAACCCATTTGAGTTGCATTATGAACATTATGCAAGTCAAATGAGTTTTATAATGAAAAAAATCATTGCATAAAATTTTGTATGGAACTCGAATGACGAACCAGTTCGGATAAATTGGCTATTATGATACCAAAATGAGTTATATAAAATAGAAATTATGATACAGAATTGCATAAATCATTTTTTGACATGTTCGCAAAATTTTCGCCCGAAGCTCCATATTAAATAAATTGCAAGAACTAGATTCAAGTTGACATTAAGACGAAACTGGAAGCATTTCCTCATTTTTTTGGTTTTTGATTTTTTATAAAATAACGAAGCAATATTTTCAAAATCGGTTTTCGTACACATATAGAGTATGGATCAAGGTATCTCCTTATTTTTTTTTTCTAGTGGAAAATGTTTTCCATTTTTGTAGAAACCATTTTTATGTGAAATTTTGTTCAAAAATGGTTTCTGCAAAAACGAAAAACAATTTCCACCAGGAAAAAAATCAGGAGATAACTTGATCTATACTCTACATGTGTACGAAAACCAATTTTGAAAATATTGCTTCGTTAATTTATAAAAAAAAATCAAAAACCAAAAAATGAGGAAATGGATCCAGTTTCGCCTTAAGAGCACATACAAAAAAATCTAAAAGTGTCAGTAATCAATAAAAAAATAATTGTCTTTTGAAATGGGTGTGAAATCAGCCGGTATGGGCAATTTCAATTTATCAATGTCGGATAAATTCCATTGCCGATGTTTAGTACATTCAAAATGTGCCGAAATTCATTCGCTTGATTCTCTGGTAACCTGTTCACTATGGGAACGGCAATAAAATCCGAAATAGAATCTAATTATCATCCTGTAGAAAAAAAAAACAAACGTACAGTTTGAGGCGAAGCGATCATTGAAAAGGATCGACCATTAGGAATGCATTGGAAACAATCAAGTAAGCAGGTAATGCGTGTGGTTTTAATTTGTTGGCAAGCAATTGGAAAATCTAAAAGAAAATATCTATAAAAATGCAAAGCAATCGTCGCGAAAGCTTGGAAAGTGCTTAGCGCGTAAGGCACCATTCTTGGGATCCTTACATACATGCAAAAGGACATGGAATGAGGTATAGTACACGAATACGGAACATGGATTGTTCGGTGAGATGGCTTTGAAAGACAGATTAATTCTAATGAAAGATGAAATAAAGTTTAAGTGAATTGAGTGTGTTGTAATTTGACATGTAGCTAAGACGTTCCGAAATAAAAATATAGTACAATAACTCCTTAATTACACTGGGTCAAATATTTGACAAGGAAAGAACCCAAGAAATAACATCTGTTTGACACTAATGAAAAATCGATCGAGTCAAATAAGATGTTTGAGCATTGGTTTCTTTTTGGACAAATATTTGACCCTAGGTCATATGAATAAAGCTAGTCTAGTCTAGTCTAGTCTAGTCTAGTCTACACATGCACAGCCATTCATTGAAAGAATCCTGGAAAATGATAGGATCGACTACTCCTATCATTTTTCTTGTCATTATTAATGGTTACAGTGCATCAGAGATACATTACAAGCATTAAAGCGGCCAGGCCTACTGTGCAGCGTTTTTATTGTTTTTAGAATCAGTAAACGGGGACATCTCGTACCAACCGTTCTGTGTAAAGGGAAAATTATATAACGTTCGTTGGGAGTGACTTTGCTAAGAATATTAATGTCACTCCATGTCCTCTGGAATCCTGGGATGGGACAACGGTATTTCCCCCGTATGCCCTGGCTGTCAAGCCTAGGCTTAAGCGCCTTTACTCGCTCTCTGAAACGAGATCAAAAGTTATGGTATCCAGCCCTCCCCAAATAAATATTTACCCGTTATATTTGGATGTTATGAGTACAAATAGAAAAACAAATCAGAAAGATCTCACCATATTGATTCTGATTGGGGCCTTGAGCTCTATCGTTTTATTACCGACAGTCGGTGGTTTTATCCTCGGTAATACACCCAAGTAACCACGAAGCCGTATATAAGTGCATCAATTTTGCTATATATTGATAATTAAAATAAATTTATTAGGAATCAACAACTTAGGTATCTATGGTCGTCGCGTAGCTAGGGTCAGTCGCGGGTTACTATACATCACTCCTCCCTAATCTGCGACGCCTATCAAACGACAAAACTTCTCCTGATTCTGCTTCGTCATTGGCTTGGTGAATCCATCTGCCGGTTGGCTGAAGGTTGGAATGTAGTTGAGCTTGACTACGCCGTTCTCCAGGTTCTCGTGTACAAAATGATAGCAAATGCTAACATGTTTGGTCCGGGGATTGTAGGATCCGTTGTTGGCTATGCTTATTGCTGACTGATTGTCGCAGAGAACTGAAACCGGTCCAACGTTGCTGAATTCAGATCGAAGATTTCTCCACCACATGGCTTCTTGAATGCTTCGGGAAAGAGCCATATACTCCGCCTCGCATGATGAAAGAGCCACTGTCGGTTGCTTCTTCACGTTCCAGGCTATTGCTGCTCCCTGCAGCGTGAAAACATATCCACTTGTCGATCTGCGGCTATCAGGATCTCCTCCCCAATCAGCATCGCTATATCCTTTTAGTTCATCGGTAGGATTTCTACTATACTCCAACTTCTTCGTCGCTGTTCCCTTTAGGTAACGGATAATTCGTTTGACTGCTTCCCAATGTGGCTTTCCTGGGTTCGATGAAAACTGACTCACGGCATTCACTGCATACGCAATATCGGGTCGAGTTGTCTGTGCCACAAAGGATAAACATCCAACTGCTTCCTTGTAGGGTACGTTTCTCATCTCCATTTCTTCTTCTTCAGTTTTGGGTGCCATCGATTTTTCAAGTCTGACTCCGGAATCCGCTGGGGTCGCAATACTGTATGCATTTTCCATTCCGAAGCGTCGCACGATCTCCTCGATATACGCCTGCTGGTCCAATGAAAGCTTACCTTCTCGTCGATTCCTCTTGATCCGAATACCAAGGCAATGAGTAGCCGGACCCAAGTCCTTCATCTTGAAGTTCTGCATCAAGAATTGCTTAAGCTTCTTCTTCAATCGACCATCATTCGTGAAAATCAGCAGGTCATCCACGTATATGGTTACGAAAAGCATCGTCTCACCATCCATCATCCAGTACAGACAGGTGTCAACTTGTGATCGTTGCAGGCCAAACTGTCGCAGCACTTGATCCAGCTTGCCGTTCCATACACGGCTTGATTGTTTCAGACCGTATAACGATTTCTTGAGCAGGCAAACCTTCTTATTTGGAACTGCAAAACCCTCAGGTTGGTCCATGTAAATTTCCTCGCTGCCCAGCTCGCCTTGCAGAAATGCGGTAACCACGTCCATCTGGTCCACATCCAAATCGAGTTTCGTCGCCACCGCCATCAAATATCGAATTGTGGAATACCGAACTACAGGTGCATACACTTCTTCATAATCGATTCCGGGTTTTTGGGAACATCCCTTAACGACTAGCCGTGCCTTGTATCGTTCCAAACGTCCATCAGGTCCTCGCTTGATTGCGAAAACCCATTTGTTCCGGATAGCCTTGCGTCCTTCGGGTAGATTCGTCAACGTCCACGTCTGATTTTCGCTCAACGACGCCATCTCTTCGTGCATCGCCTTGATCCAGTATTCGCGATCAGGTCGCCTCATGACCTCGTCGTAGCTCTGTGGAACGTCGTCCACAAGTATCGCCGGCGGAGCAAGTTGCTGGGAGGGAATTACATCGCCAGTAAAAGAACCATACGTAATAAAATCATCATACTTGCCTGGACAAGTGCGCTCCCTACCGCTGCGCCTCAACCCTTGTTGACTCATTTCAACTGGTCTTGATTGTTGCGGTGGGAGCGCGGGATCGGTACAGACATCTTCAAAATCTTCAATGGACGTCTCTAACGTATCGTTTCCAGAAGCTTCATCATCGTCTTCGACACCATTTGGAACAGGATTAGCTGGATTTTCATTAGACATCACGATTTCTTCAACAAAAAGCTCCATGAATTGCACCGGAACGACGTCCTGAACGCAGTCTGAACTTGAACACTTTCCATTCTCGTTGATCACTATCATGTCGCGGCTGATCTCGAACTTGTTGCTTTCTGGACAGTACACGCGATACCCTTTGGTGTCCTCACAGTACCCGACAAACGTTCCTTTTGTTGCCTTAGGGTCGAACTTCCTACGCTTGACCTTTGGTATGTGAATCGCCACACTAGCGCCAAATACTTTCAGGTGCCGCAAATCAGGTCTCCTTCCAGTCCAGATTTCTTCGGGAGTCTTGTTTCCAATGGCTCTTGTTGGAGACCGGTTCACCAAGTATGCTGCCGTTGATATCGCCTCCGCCCAGAATCCTTTCTGCATGTGCGCATCGTTCAGCAAACACCTTGCCTTCTCCACCAGGGTCCGGTTCATCCTTTCAGCCGTGCCATTCTGCTCCGGAGTGTATGGGCAGGTCTTTTGATGACGAATGCCGTCCTTCTCCAGCGCTCTCCGAAATTCGTTGGAAACGTATTCCTGTCCATTGTCCGTCCTGAGAATTTTGAGTTTTCTGCCAGTTTGCCGTTCCGCCTTTGCTTGAAATAATTTGAATGCCGCCAATGCCTCGCTTTTTGCCTTCAGGAAATATACGGCCACTTTCTTGCTAGCGTCGTCCACAAACGTGATAAAATATCGGCTGCCGCCGTAGGAAGAGACTTCAACTGGTCCGCATATATCGGAATGCACTAACTCCAGCAGGTCCGATGCCCTGGAATCACTTTTCGGGAATGGTTTCCGAGCTTGCTTACCCATCAAACACGCTGTACAGTCGTCTACCTTTCCGCCTTGAAAATCTACACCGTCCGTCACGTCCTGGAGTTGCTTCAAACTTGCCTCATTTAGATGTGCCATCCTTCTATGCCAAAGCTGGATTCCGTTTGCCAGAAAAGTTCGCTCCGGCTGGTTTACTCGGTACAGGCCGCCTTCTTCGCTTCCAGAAACGATCAGCTCACCATCCTCGTTCAAAACTTCGCATTTATCCGCTGTGAAGATCATGGTATGCCAACGCTTGCAGATCGCACTTACGGACAATAGGTTAGTTGCCAAATCCGGTATCTTCAGTACACCATGGACATCAATCGTACCTTCCAGAATCTGCATCTCAACCATACCTTTCGCCAACGCCTTCATGCTTCCGTTATTCGCAGTCCCAACGGCATGTTGCATCGGTGTTTCTTCAGTGAACTTCTGATTCGGCCTGGCCATATGACACGTCGCTCCCGAGTCAAAATACCACGCTCCAGCTTGAACATCGCCAATCGCAAAAATGCTGCACAATCCGTTCGACTTCGGTTTCGCTCTAGTTGAAAATTTCTCCGGACACTTGGCTGCGAAATGACCGGCCTTTCCGCAATTGAAGCACGTCTTCTCAGGTTTCTTCTTCCCCTGCGTCTTCAACTTGCTTGGATTTGCGTTCCGCGTGTACAACGCTCCATCGTCATTACCACTTGTAGGCCTTCTTTCGAACTTCACATCTTGCAAGATCTTGGCTTTCACCGCATCTGAGGTTAGGTTGGCTCCCGAGGCTTCCAATCCCATGATCATCGGTTCGTAATGATCTGGCAGTCCCATCAGCAGCAACGCCACCAACCACGAGTCGTCCACCTTGAATCCAATCGAAGCGAGCTTGTGGGCGGTGCTCATTAGTTCATTGACGTATTCCTCCACACTCGAACTGCTGGCCAAACGAATCGACGTCAACTTCCGTAGTAATCCAATCTTCCGCGTCAGCCCGGTGTCTTGAAACGCTGTCGCTAACTTCTTCCATGCTTCTGCTGCATCCGCCGCATCCTGGACAAGACTATAGTTGAAACTTTCCAGGCTGAGACAGATCGTCGCCAGCGCTCGCATCTTGACGTCATTTGGTACGACTTCGCCTTCCACCGGTTCAACCGCACTCCAGCTTCCTTCTCTGATCAAAATCATCCTCATCGCAAACGCCCAGGTCGAATAGTTCTCACGCCCCTTCAGTTTCTCTATGGCCGGCATCGCCACAGATCCGGTCGTTACTCGAACGCTTCCTGCTTCGCTACGACTTCCGTTTCCGCCGCCGTGCTGAATTCCAGAACTTCCTCCATTCGCTGGCATCTTGATTTTCTGATGATCTTCCGGTTACGGTCTGGGCCCATAACCTATAGCAGAGCTTGATAAAAACACGTACTTCGGGATTGATTGTTGGAATGGGAATGAAAATTTATTAGAAATCAACAACTTAGGTATCTATGGTCGTCGCGTAGCTAGGGTCAGTCGCGGGTTACTATACATCAAAAATTATGAGTATAATGCTGCATTACTTTATACACCTCATTGAAGCAATATTAAAGTCGAAAAGGGCCCCACTAAAATCAAACTAGTGCCACATTTTGCAGCACGCTGACAGCCATTGCTAAAGTAATATAAATGCATGTGCTGTACATTTGCATTGCACATGCTTGAAAAGTGCAACACGAAAAACCAAAACAAAAATCTATTTTTAGCACCGTTTCATTATCGACGGTACTGATGCCCCCACACATGAATGTTTAACCTTTATTTTTTTGTCGTCGGGTCGGGAGTCGAACCAGAAGTGTTGAAGACCGCTAGATGAGTTCCATACGCGCTGGCGCCTTGGACCGTTTCTGCTGCAGTGATAACAACAGATATTTGATTCACTAAAAGGAACCTGTTCTTCTGTCCCAATCATTGTAGTAGAGGGTAAAACGACTATGTCATATGTAATAGAATACAGTAAATTATCTCATTCCGTTAAATTACTGATAAATACATAATACATTTTAGAAGATATTCAATCAACATAAGAAAATTAAAACCTCGATTAAAACACCCTTCGCACACTGCTCATATGCTAATTGTGATTTCCATCGTTATTGGTATGTGATAGCAGCCTACAGAAAACAGAAAAATTCATCTCTAAATAGGTTTTGCTGTCGTCGATCGGTGGCTCAAACGGGGAATCAGTTGGTCGGTAGTCGAACCAGAAATGTTGAAGACCGCTAGAGTTGACCGTAAAGTTGTTCAATCTTCTTGATTTTATTTGTTTACCATTAGAGTCAAGCTTTTATAATTGTATTGTTAGAGCAAACTTTGCTAGTTTGTACATTGCATTTATTCAGTTTTTGCAGTGTTGAATTATTGAATTATCTTATATCACCTTTTAATAAACCCGAATGTAAAGAAAAATGCAATGCATCATCACACTGATAATGCCAATCTAAAGGATTATTGCATGACAAGTGTGGAATTACTGCATTTCGCATTGCAAAAGTTAATATTCAGTCTAATTCGTGCAATGTTATAATGCTTGTGGTTACTTGGGTATAACACATCAACCAAAAAAATGGTTATTTGAAAGTCCCTGTGCACTTGCAGTTTCATTGTAGCATTATTAGTTTACGTCGCAGTTGTCTTCAGGCACTAAAACTTAACACACACGTCACTCATGTATCTTCAAAACGCTTTTTCAGTTTATGCTATGTGCCAAACACTTCGTGATTATACTTCATGTAACCGATATTTAATGGCGATCGCGATAATTTAGGACGCTTTCAAAACACGCACTATGTTTATTGCTATCCCTAGAAATGGCACACTTCAAGGAAAGGGATTTTCGGTTAAGGAAATTAATAATCAAATCTTTCACGATCCGGGTGGCATAGCTCTTGCCGAATCACCAATCCCACGGCAGCAGAGCATCGATTCAACACAAACATGTAAGTTTTTCATCCGAACCGAACACCAGCGAGAGCACGACGGCCTACGAAATCTTACATACAAAACGCAACTTGGAACTTCACTGATATTTTTCTTTTTGTCAGCCATTTCATCTACTGAAATAAACGCGCAATCGAAGGAAAACGTGACAGGTGATTCAAAAACACAACCGTCCGCGCGCACAGACTACTGCGATCTCCCTAGGTCATATGAATAAAGCTGAGTAAATACTCTTTACAGCTCTTTACTAAATCTATGTGAAGCCGTGGAGCAAATCTCTGTGAATCTTATTAGAGAAGAGTGTTTACTCAGCTTTAAGCCTGGAACACATAGCGTCCGTTCCGTCGAGGTTTGCGTTTTTTTGACAGTTTTTCCATGGGAAATCTGTCAAACTACTGTCACGCACACGCAAACGTATGCATTGTGTGGGGCACTTTATTCATACGGCCTCCTGTGTACTGGAATCTTAAGCGACGGTACCAGGGATGGAAAATGTCATGACATGTTACAGTTCCACCTCCACCATTTCCTGTGCGAATTTCCATCCGTGAACAGAGCATCAACAATCAATAATACTAGTTAGTTATGGATCAATAAGCATTTATCTTTAATGGAAGTGAAACTGGAAAATAACTACACGGAGAAATATAAATTTGGTTTGAATCAACAAACATGCTTGTTCAACTACAAACTGGAAAAAAAGATGTGTCAAACTGTAATTTTGTTGTATTAAATCCACCATTTCAGTTTGAAACAAACTGGATAATTTGTTGTTTCAACTAAATACTGCGTACTGCTATGAAATAACAACAAAATTGATTGTTTTAACCCTTTCGGGACGACTTTTTTCTATTCATATTTCGGGAACGAATTTATGTTTTTTCCAATAGTCAGGCCCGGATTAAGGATTGTGGGGGCCCGGGGCCCGAGGACATGTGGAGGCCCCTCGGAGAGATGACCAAAATTGTTTTTCCTTATTTTCAGTACAGTACTTGAGTAATATGCAAAATAAAGCTAGTGTTAGCAACCAAAAAAGGTTTTTGTGGGGGCCCCTAAAATGTGGGGGCCCGGGGCCCGGGCCCCCCCGCCCCCCCTTAGATCCGGCCCTGCCAATAGTATACATTATAATACTTAGGGAAACACTGAATATTAGATTAAATATTTTTGTTCGGTTAGGTTTTGAATGGCAATTCCGGTGAGGGTTTCTTATAGAAAATGAATGAAAATTATAGTGGAGAAATCTGATAAGAAGCAGATCCTAGGACCAGAGCTATATTGGACGCTCTCCTTATCGACTCACCGTTTTGCAGCCCACTTCATTTTTATACCTAAAATCAATTTCAAAGCAGTTTTTTGAAATCACCTTTTGACAGCTGGGCAACTGCTTGACAGCTCCGCGCAGTACAAAATGCGACGAGGGGTGATTTGACAAATCGCTCCCATACAAACTTCAAATTGAATTTTAAATAGGTTCCCGGGCACCAAAAATTCATGTAAATTTGGATTTCGGCTCAGTTTGGCATGCAGATTCAGAATATGGGATCTCATCACCGCTTAAAAAGCCAATTCACCGCGAGGGTTTTGGTTCAGTGTACTCATTTTTGTGCATATTTCAATAACTGTGTAAAGAATGACGGCGTGCGAAAATAATAGAGTTAATAAACTCGCAAACATGTCGGGTATCTATCTGTCAAACTGCATACTTTTTCGCTTTGACACTTATAGCCCGGCCTATCTCCGCCAGCAAGAGATGTTTCGGCAGCGACGCCAGCGACATTCTTCCTCTATAGTTTATTATTAATATTAACTCTATTGCGAAAATTGAGCACTCCTTTCCAAACGAACCTCCATCAATTTTACACAGGGGCAACGATGAACCAAATGAACACCGTCATCAAATCTGCGTGCAAGTCCGTCGCCGTCAAGCGCGTGTGTTTTGATTGGTTCTTCACCACGGCCGGTCGATCGTCCGCGCGTCAGTTCGCCGGTATCCATCTGTTGGGAGGCGCACTCTTACGCAAAAGGTTATGCTGCCGTTGTCCAACACAGCCCGTCGACCAGTTGTGATATCCCTAGGAAATCAACTGTTATCTGGAAACAGGAAACACATATCTACAACGGGAACCAATAATTGTGAGCAGTCAATGGTCGCCGAAGACATGGAGGATACGCCTCAAGTAGATCACCCACCACTGCGGTACCGGGTGGAAGCAAAGTGCTCCACGACCAAAGCCCGCGTCGGAGTGATGAGCCTGAGGCACAGTGATGTCGACACGCCGGTGTTTATGCCCGTTGGAACGCAGGTTGGTACACTGGTTGGTTGTGGTTGGATAATGTTTGAGTGGTTTTTGTTGTAGGGTACCCTGAAAGGGCTGCTTCCGGATCAGATCCTGAACTTGGGCTGTCAGATAATGCTGGGAAACACTTACCATCTGGGTATGCGACCCGGGACGGAGGTGTTGAAGAAAGTCGGTGGACTGCACCAGTTCATGGGATGGCCAAAGGCGCTGTTGACGGATTCCGGTGGCTTCCAGATGGTTTCGCTGCTTCAGCTGGCGGAGATAACCGAAGAGGGTGTGAAATTTGAATCTCCATACGATAAGAGCCAGTGCATGCTGACGCCGGAGCGCTCGATGGAGATCCAGAACGCCATCGGGGCGGACATTATGATGCAGTTGGACGATGTGGTGAAGACCACGACTACCGGGCCGAGGGTAGAGGAAGCGATGCACCGGACGATTCGCTGGTTGGACCGGAGCATTTCCGCCCACGCCCGGGATGACGAGCAAAGTATATTTCCGATTGTCCAGGGTGGGCTGCAGCCGGAGCTGCGGAAGGTCTGTGCGGCAGAATTGAACAAGAGGAATACCCGAGGATACGCGGTTGGCGGGCTGAGCGGAGGCGAAAGCAAAGACGAGTTCTGGAGGACGGTGCATTTGTGCACGGATCTGCTTCCGGAGAACAAGCCCCGGTACCTGATGGGGGTTGGATTCGCCGCGGATTTGGTGGTTTGCGTGGCGCTGGGAATCGATATGTTCGATTGTGTGTATCCTACTAGGACGGCCAGATTCGGCTGTGCGTTGACGCGGCGAGGACAGATGAATTTGAAACAGCAAAGTTTTAAAACCGACATGAGACCAATAGAGGAAGGCTGTGAATGTTCAACCTGCAAGACGTACACCCGGTCGTATCTGCATCATGTTGTTACGGTGGAACCGGTGGCCTGCAGTATCATTAGTATTCACAATGTGGCATTCCAGGTAAGTGGATAACATCATGTTTTGAGTAGTTTGAATTGGCATCCGGTACCTACATCAGGCATCGATAAACAAACCCTACTCGCAAACCTTTCTAGTCTTTCGATGTATATATATATATATATATATATTTATTATATATGCCAGGTCTAGAACTACATCGGAGATTTGTCCCCGAGATCACTTTACACATCGTTAAAATCAATCAAATGGTTGTTTTCAGCTTAAACTGATGAACGAAATGCGAGAGAATATCAAAGCTGACACTTTCCCACAATTCGTCCAATCGTATATGAAAGAACGCTTCCCGGATGGTCAGGTTCCACAGTGGATTGTGGACGCACTAGCAGCCGTCAATGTGCAGCTCTGATGCGCAGCAGGGATCAGCGATAGTGCATAAAGGACATTCGGATTCGATCCAGTATAGGTACTCGTGCTAGTCACGAAATGCAAAGAAAAAATGTAATCACATTTTTATAATTTATATTGTTTTTCATCGAAATTCAGCCCAATTTTCTTACATGAACTCATCCGAATCGTTCCCAGCGTCGTAGTTGCTAGTCATGTTCTCCGACTTCATCAGCGAGTTGTAGCTTCTCATTTCCGCTTCCTCCTTCCGTCGCTTTTCCTCCTCCTTCTCCTTCTCGCGGACATCCCGAGCCGCGCGCTTCTTGTCCGCCCGTTCGTCGGCATCGCGCTTCTCACGTTCCGCCCGGAAGTCCGGATGCTCTTCGCGTTTGGTTTTATTCAGCCGGTTCACGATCTCGTTGACACGCTTCTCGACGCGCATCTTGCGGACCTCTTTGTCCTTGTGGAACGCCACCTGACCCACCTCCATGGCCGGAGTCTTCTTGAGGTTTTCCCACATTGTGTAGACGATATCGATGTTGTTCATCTTGTTGCCATTAATACTGTTAGCTTTGACCAGCTGGCAGGCATCTTCCAGCACGGTCGCCGGAACGTCGTCCAGTGATTGTCCCTGTCGAAAGATTCATATGAAGTTCATGGCTGAACAAGTTTCATTTCAAAGAGTAAACAACTTCTAGGAAAATCAACTTACCGGTGCCAGTCGCAGATATACGTGCGCTGAGGACACCTTATCCACATGAAACCAAACATCTTCCGGCCAGCCCCATTTGATCAGCTCTTCATCTGGAACAGAGAATAAACCGCCATCGTAAACCTCCTAACTATAACAAAGCGTCAAAGACAATCCGAAAAGCGACAGGATTCGGTCCCTTACTTTCATACTTATCAATCCCCATGAAGAGGGTCACCGGCGGTTGGACGACATTGCTTGTGAAGTAAAATACCATTCTTTTGTCCCGTGGAACAATACGCTAGCGCTCTCGATGACTGTGTGTCGGTGCTGCCTGCGAGGTTTCCTCCGATCAGATAATCACTAGTTTTTTAGAAACTGCGAAAAGTGCGACTTTCCGATGGGGAAGGTTTCCTTTTGACTAACCTCAACCTGACATGCCCAAAACAAACTAATGACGATGATGATTAGCAGCTTTGTCACGGGTGAACACTTTGTTCACTAAATGAATTTTGTTTTTTTTCTGACTCATTAGGGCACATTCGAAAATTACGTGAATCATGGTGTGATGCATGACAAGATGCATGCACTGAAATAAATTTTGTCGTCGTTTCCACCGAATCCATGGTAGAATTAAGAACTGTACCAACAATTTTCAACCGAATGCAAAATTCTGTTAATTGCACTGAAACATTGTCAATATTACCATGCGTGTATTACTGTTGACTAAAAACATTATTGGTTCTATTATTTGGGCATTGTAATTTCGACCATGTAGACTTGAATGTTGCGCGTCTTAGATAAACATGGTCAAAAATACAATGTCAAAATAGTAACATCAAGAATGTTTTTAGTCAATGGTACTTCACGCATGGTAATATTGACAATGTTTCAGTACAATTAACAGAATTTTGCATTCGGTTGAAAATTGTTGGTACAGTTCTTAGTTCTACCATGGATTCGGTGGAAACGACAACAAAATTTATTTCAGTGTGGTGTGAGGGTTTTTTTAAGTATTTATATATGACAGTGAGCCTCTGTACGAATCTGCCATGTCCTGCAGAAAATTGCAATCCATCTACCCAGCGTTGACTTTCAAAGTACCCTAGTGGGTTGAAATAAACCCACTTTTGGGTAAACGGCAAAACACCCAAATTTGGCATCTCTCACGGACATTATCAGCTATGTAGCTTATTCTTTGTTTTTGACAACATTGCGAGTTGGAGAGCGAGGAAACAACACACTGCTGCGTAGTTTACATATTTTTGCGTTTTTTAAACATATTAATTCCATTCGCTATTGGAATTTTGATGGATAATTGTTACAAAATTAGCTAAAATAGGCTCAAAACAATGTTTCTCTTTCTCCTCGCTGTCCAACGGCTTGACAGCGGCAAATGGAGACATCGTGACAACAATTTTGATTATATCCGCAGCACCTACACACTATTTTTATTTCGCTGGAAAACAGCAAAAATTTGCTGGTTTTTGACATGCTGTAAAACCAGCAATCCATCCAGCAAAATATTTCTTGCTGATTTTTCAGTAATACGTTATGACAGCTTGCTTTGCTGGTCGTTCAGCATTTTTGTCCGAGCTGAAGTCTGGCCGATTTTTTTGACGTAGGACTACGTCTCTCTTTTCTATACCGGGTGTCATTCTAAATTTTCAGAAATCGGCCGCGTTACGTTTGAAGTGGAGATTTTGAGCGTTAATAACTCAGCCATTTCTCGTTGAATTTTCAAAATTTTGGCTCCAATCGATTGGAAATCTTTACACCAATTATGTACAATATTAACATTTGCTGATTTTCAATAACAAACTATTGAAAAATTGGGAAAAGTGAACCCATGTTTATTCCAGCCAATCACGATCGAGCACATTTTGGATGCTCCCGTCGAATATAAAAGCTACTGCTTCTTCGCATCTTCCCTCATTTGTCTTTGTCGTCTCGAGGTGAACGCATCGAACGAGAGCTGCCCACTTTCTTCGTTTGCGTTTTCGTCATTCTTCTTTGACGGCCGTGTCGGCTCGGTGGCGGTGGTTTTCGGCAAGGGTGCTGTTGCGCATTCACCTTTTAACCATCTAACACGGCAGACCAAGGAAGTGTTTGAACATCGGATTGATCGACGGTGGTGGCAGAGGCAGCAGCAAAATCCGGAATCGCACCCACGGCATCAAGCGGCGGGACAATTTTCTACGGCTTCCAGCAAACAGCACGGAGAAATCCAACACGCATTGCGTGGCATGATGAATTGATTTCAATTTCTTCGAAAATGCTTCCTAGAGAGTTAATTGGATAAATTTCCTGCATCGACCGAGAAAGTGTAGTGAAACCAAATAGTGGGAGATTGAATTCTTGGTAGTGGTTCAGCAACAGTGAGGGCGATCACTAATCTCATCCACGGCAGCAAGCGGCGGGCCAATTTTCGACGGCGTTCAGCATTCAGCACGGAGAAATTTAAAAACGCATTGCGTGGCATGATTAATTCATGTCAATTTTCTGTCTGAAATCGTTCAATATTCAAACGGTTCTTTTCAGGACCATAGAAAATTATTCCTCAAGAGTTGTGAATCAGATAATTATTTCATTCCATCGCTCGGTAAAAGTGTGGTGCAACCGAAAAGTGAAAAATTGTATGCTTGGTGGCCCCGCAACAATAATGATGCCGGCCACTAATGATTCCACCAGGAATTTAGCAACGCTTTATCCTATCCAGAGCATTTTTCGTGAAACATTGTTTAATTTAACCATTTTTCCAATTAAAGTTATCTAAATCTTCCAATATTTTGATTACTTTATTCGTTAAATGAAAATTTTCTCATTTCTCGGTTGATTAACCGATTCAAGCGTCTGTTGCATGCGGGGCGGGACATGCAAACGAAATAAACTGGAAAGCCAGCCGAATGGGAGGAGCTTCATCTGCCAATCTAGGGACATAAAAGCTGTTCCCTCTTATTTCTTTCGTCATTTTCGTTGGATCAGTCAGGCAGGGTGGATGTCACCTCCACATCTGAACAGTGGCACATCAACCCAGCCGCAAAACTCTCGGCTATCGTGCGGATAGCACCAGGAATCTCATCCATGGCAGAAAGCGGCGTACCAGTTTTCGGTGGCATCCTGTATTTAGCAAGGAGAACACCAAAACGCATTGCGTGACATGCATAATTTCATTCCATCAATCGAGAAAAGTGTGGTTCAATCGAGAAATGAAAGATTGAATTCCGGCCACTAATCGTTCCACCCAGAATTTAGCAACGCATTGTCCTATCAGAACCATTTTTCGTGAAAAATTGGGGAGCGTCCATAAATTTCGTCACGTTTAAAGGGGAGGGGTCAGCAAAGTGTGACGACCCATACAAAAATTTCAGAGGTTCCGTACAAAAAGTGTGACAGGGATGAGGAGGGGTTGAAAATGACTAATTTTTGCGTGCCGTAATTTAAAGACGATCTCTTGTTTAATTCTAGCATTTTTCGAATTAAAATGATCTGAATCTTCCTATATTTTGGTTACTTTATCCGTTTAATGAAAAATTTTCTCATTTTTGGTCGAAAATCGTTTGAAGCGTCTGAAGCATGCGGGGCGGGTCATGCAATCGAAATAAACCGGAAAGCCTGCTGAATGGGAGGAGCTTCATCTGCTAATCTAGGGACATAAAAGATGCTCCCTCTGATTTTTTTCGTCATTTTCGTTGGATCAGTCAGGGAGGGTGGAGGAGGATATCACGTCCACGGCTGCGCAGCAGCACGTCAACTGCGACGAGTGATAGCACCAGGAATCTCATCCACTGATCACGGCTGCGGTGGGCCCGGCAATGGAAGTTACCTCCGCAGCTGGGTAAGCTGCGCACCAACCCAGCGACGACTCTCGACTATCTATCTGATAGAACTAGGAATCTCATTCTCGGCAGCAGGCGGCGGCAGTTTTCGATGGCTTCCCGCATTCAGTGCGGATAATTTTCAATTGTCTTTCTAAAATCAACCGTTATTTGAACGGACCTTTTCAGGACCAGAGAAAATTATTCCTTAAGAGTTATGAACCGGATAATTTTCGGATATATTCCATCGATCGGTAAAAGTGTCGTGCATTCGAAAAGTGAATGGTTGAATGCTTGATGGCTCAGCAACAGCAAAATCGATCACTAATCTTTCTACACGAAATTTAGCAACGCATTACTGCTTTTTTCATTGAACATTTTCGATGCTTCGTTGAATTTCATGACGTTTTCTTCCACCGACGGCTTCCGCGGTGCAGCAAACCGCTATGTTCCACACTAACACAGCAAGAAATCTGTCAACATTCACTTAATACACGTGCATTTTCAGCGAAATGCTCTATTTGAATGAAAACAATCCACTCTCGCAACTAACGGATGACCGCCGTCAAATATCAGGATTGCCAACTGTCCGGCGACTGCTGTCATGTCCCGCATAGAGATTTACAGTTTGCCTTAATCTCCAAACAGTAAATCTCTTCTATCTGTTGCTGTTAATGTATAACTAATAGTTGCTTTTATGTCGAAGAATATAAGATGCAACGCATTCAACTATATACCACGGTCTATGCAATCCATACCAAGTAGTGACATCATATTATACTATGCAGATATTGTTGAAGGATATAAAGATGGAAGCTCGCAATTAATGGTGGCAATATTAATTCACCTTATGACAAACTGTTTGTGCATATTCTGTGCAACACACCTACATGCATGCGTTTCACTATATGCCACTGAAGTTGAACAATGTGACAAATAGTTGTACGCATCTGTATTCGTGAATTAATGAAAATCAACTGATGCTTGTGTTGACAACATCAAAAAAAAAGAAAAAAAAATTGGAAGCAGTCAACTGAAAGGGCAATTTTGTTTCAGAGCCATTTCAGAGCCCGGATTTGAACAACTGCCGTAGTAAATCGGAGCATTGTACCAGGACCAGCAGCTAACGTGCTGTTAGCGGTAAGTACCTACTTAATATGACAGAAAAGTTGCATACATCCAACTCACAACTCTTCTCTTATAGTCGGAAACGGTTTCTACCCGGCGGGAGGCATTAATCGACAGCATACTTACCGGAGACCAACGTCCGCTTCATTTACACAACATCCGGACGATCCAGCAACCATCCATCGCGACCCGGTGTGCAAGCTGGAGCGGGAAACAAACTACGAAGGAGTTGGTCCTAGGACACATTCAATTTAGACATAAGGGATGATGGAGTCTATCACGGTTAATAAAAGCTCGAATAAAAGTAATTGATTCACTCATTATACATAGTTAAATTTGTTCTCTTCTTTTGTTTTCTTTTATGGTACTAATAAAAAAACAGTACAATGCACTGTTTATAGCTATATAAACACAATACGGTATACAGTACTCGTTTTTCTTACAAATTTATGGTCAAATTGTTCTCTAACCATTTGCTATGCAGTGAATTGTTTGAAAATCTGGATAGTAAATTGACCATATTCTTTACTGTATTGCGAAAAATTTGTTCGGGAAAATGACCGATTTTTTATGGTAACCTATCTTAACCGCCTATTCCACATACTGTAAATTGGCGGGTTACCATTTGTCAAACTTGCAAATATGTACATGGAATGGTGAGCTTACTGTTATCTCCGATAGTCTGAGATATGGTTAAATGACAATTGCTAATGGTCATCTACAGTATGAGAAATGTTGCATTTACAGTTTGTGATTATGCGGGGTCTCTGTGTCGCCGAATCTGGCGCTGGGTCTTCGGCGCGGAAACCCAAAGGTGGGAATAAAATTTTGGGGTTTGCGCGCAATATCTTATTCGGACAATTGTGCCTGGATCATTGTTTCATTCTAATATTTATCGAATTAAAATGATCTTAACTATTCAATACTTCAATTAGTTTATCCGTTCGATTAGAAATTGTCTCAAAGAACGGTTGATTAGTCGTTTGAAGCATCTGACACAATGTGGGCGGGTCATGCAAACGGAATAAACTGGAAAGCCCGCCGAATTGGAGGAGCTTCATCTGCTAATCTAGGGGCATAACAGCTGTTTCCTCTGTTATCTTTCGTCATTTTCCTTGGATCAGTCAAGGAGAAGGGAGATGTCACCTCCCAGCTAGGCAGCAGCACACAAACTCAGCGATGACTCTCGGCTATCGTGGTGGCAGCACCAGGAATCTCATCCACGACAGCAAACGGCCGCATTCAGTATGGGTAAAATCGCATTGCGTGATGAATTCATGCAATTGTCTTGCCAAAATCTTCCGTTTTATAAATGGTCTTTTTCAGGATCAGTGAAAATGATTCCTCAAGAGTTATGAATCGGATGATTAAAAGCGACAGACTGAAAGCTTGGTAGTTCACCAATAGTGAAATCGGCCACTAATATGTTCTTCCCGGATGAAAACAACGTATAGTCCATTTAACGAGCCGATTTTATGAATGAATTTTGACAGAAGGTAGCGTCCAATAACCCGTGAAAACCAATATCATCATCAACATTGTTGTCACTTCGTAAAATGGCTCATTGTCGAAAGAGTTTCACGTTAAACTTTAGTTGAAAAGATCTATCCAACGCCGTTCAATTATCTAATAATTTTATCCGCTCGATGAAAATTCTCTCGTAGAACAGTAATTTGACCATTTCTCTTCAAAACCAAATAACTCTTGAACTAGTCAACATCTTTCCAAGTAACCAAACCAGCTGAATAACAGCTTCTTGAGTTAAAGTTAGCTTAAGAGTGATTTGTTTTACTCTTATACAGCAAAAATGTTTGTTGGGTTATGAATGCGTTCAGCGAAAGCGATCACACAACAACTCTACTCAACACATCAGTCCACCATTTGTATTATCATAACAACAAACATTGTATTATGGAAATATAAAAGTCGGAATCTCGTTCCAGTCTTTGTCCTACGTCAACATTGCGGTTATGTCTCAGACATTACCCACTCCTAGTTTTTTGTTTTTTTTTTCTTTTCAATCAAAATAATAATTGATCAGAAATGTTAATTTTAAGTTGATTTTCGGTAGCCAACGGTGAGTAGATGCTAGGAGGGCCTTCTGTGTATGTGGCGCATTCCATTTAAATTATGATTCAGAGAAAAAATCCTAGGAAAATTTCAGTTTTCTCGAAGAAATTTCCATCTCCTCCTGCTTGCTTTGTGTTGGAGACAGATGCGCGCGAAATGTACCCATGAAAACATTAAGTGTTTGACAACATTTTTGCTGATGTTTCAGCAATTTCTAATTGAGCTGGCTTTTCAGTTATTGTTACTGAATTTTCGGCAAACTATCGTTTGCTGATACCGTTCCAGCAATTCATTTTGCTGGACGAAAAAATCGAAATTTGGTGTGTAGATAACAATACTCTTCAATCAATCACACAGGTTCAACAAGGTCTAACAGAACCTCCATCTTCAATGTTTGGCTCCCGAAGTTTGGCTCCCGCTGAGAGAGCATATTGAGTCAGTCCGCGAGACTCAGATAAATGCATGATTTCCATACCACTCATAAAATGCACGCTAACACCGCTATGCACTAATGTGCAAAATTTCAGACTACACCAAAAATGTGTAACCCTTGCACATTCACAAAATCAGCTCCTGTGTCCACAAAATCGTTAAATTCGCAAAAATTTATATGGCAATCTAGCTAGGTTTACTAATGACCTTGGGGAACAAAAAAAATTATCGACCTTTTGCTTCTAGACGAGTGTACGCCCAAGTAACCACAGGCATTATATTGTACGTACAGTTGAAACCCGGAATTTTCGACTAGCGAAGTTGGATTTTTCTCCAAATCCGTGCGTCGGACCTAACTTCGGAAGTGGTGCGCTGTATAGCGGACCAGGTTTGCTATACAGCGCACCACTTCCGAAGTTAGGTCCGACGCACGGATTTGGAGAAAAATCCAACTTCGCTAGTCGAAAACTCCGATTTTCAACTAAATTCAGAATATCAGTGCACGAATTAGACTGAATATCAACCTTTGCAATGCGAAATGCAGTAATTCCACACTTGTCATGCAATAATCCTTTTGATTGCCATTATCAATGTGATGATGCATTGCATTTTTCTTTACATTAGGGTTTATTAAAAGGTGATATAAGATCCCGCATAGAAAAACACAGTTTGTCTTAAGTTCCAAACAGTAAATGTCATCTAACAGTTGGAGTTCCCGGATAAAAAATACGATAGAAAAACATAGGATTCTATTGTAACAGAACCATTGAAAACAATGCTCTCACAATAAAATTCAATGTTAAAATAACAATAGAAAAACAATTGAATCGAATGTTTCTGACAATAGAATCAAATGTGAATGAGCATTTCACATTGAATTGTATAGGTTGTTAAGTATCGTAACAATACAAAAAAAGACTTTTTTCCATACAACTTTTTTCGCAAAACAGAAAATTCTAATGTTAATGAAATGTTGTTAATGCCGATACGTGGAATGGAATATACCGTAGATTTTTATGTATTTGTATTGTTTTGAACCGTTAAATATGCCAAGAACATTCTGTTGTGAACTGTGGTTTTACATTGAATTCAATGGTTTAGGAATGGTTTTCTATTGTGATACAGAAGATTCTTATGTTTTCGAATTAATGCAAACAGTGAAATGTACGGTAAACGTATTGTTTTGACCAGTGATTTTATTGCTGGTTCCACATTTGATTCAATTGTTTTGGAATTGTTTTCTAATGTGAAGCAGAACATACTGTTTGTACTGTTTTTACATTGAATTCAATGGTTTGAGTATTGTTTTCTATTGTGATACAGAAGATTCTTATGTTTTCGAATTGTTTCAAACAGTGAAATGCACGGTAAACGTATTGTTTGGAATAGTGATTTTATTTCAGGTTCCACATTTGATTCAATCGTTTGGGAAATGTTTTCTATATTGTGATACAGAAGATTCTTATGTTTTTTTTAATTGTTCTAAACAGTGAAATGTACGGTAAACGTATTGCTTTGAGCAGTGACTGTATTATTGGCTCCACGTTAGATTTAATTGTTTTGGCATTGTTTTCTATTGTGATACAGAACATTCTGTGTTGCATTATTTTTACGTTAAATCCAATCGTTTGGAAATTGTTTTCTATTGTGAAACTGAAAATTCTAACTTTAACTTCTAAGTTAAACTTTACAAAAAAATATAAACTGCTTGAACAAATCCTGAATGAAACGAAACTGAACTATCATAATGCATTTGGACTAGAATCTTGTATATGTTAAGCTACATTTCGAAATCACAGATCGATCGATTAATTATCAAATATTTGGATCACTTATGTTGTAAATCGAGTAATGTTTAATTGCATTGATGGTTGAAGCTTAGGCTCCCATGCCCCACCAGCCAGATAACTGGGTTTAGCAGACTAACATTATATGTGGCAACACTATAAGCGGCATGATGGAACCGTGCCGAAGCGCGCTAAGTGTTATTAGACCACTAATGTAGTTGCATTTAGTGGGTGATGAGGTACAAAAGTAGCATTACAGCGTGCTTAACCATTATTGTATTGTAGCATTTAAAATACTCTATATACTACAACTTGAACCTATACTTGAAGATCGTTCGAAGCGTTAAAATGCAAAATATTGCATAGATTTAGTTCGTTATATGTTGACATACACAAGCTTCTATATAGTTTGGAAAGTTCTTCAAATATTCGGATCGCTCATGTCATAGTTCAAATAACGTCTGATTGCATTAATGGTCGAAGCTTAGGCTCCCATGCCCCACCAGCCAGATAACTGGGTTTAGCAGACTAACATTATATGTGGCAACACTATAAGCTGCATGATGGAACCGTGCCGAAGCGCGCTAAGTGTTATTAGTCCACTAATGTAGTTGCATTTAGTGGGCGATGAGGTACAAAAGTAACATTACAGCGTGCTTAACCATTATTGTAACAAGACACTCGACGGACTACGGCACGGAGAACAAGCATACGATTGTGTCAAATTTGATAGTTGCCGCATGAGAAAGCTATTAAATTTGACACAAACGTATTCAAGCGCTCCAAGCTTAAAGAGTGAACCTACATTTGAAGACCCCTCAAAGCATCCAAATGCAAAAGATTATTCTTAAATTTCTTAAAGTAAAAATTTAAAAAGCGGTTGTCATAAATAAAACTAGGTACCTTGAAAGATTAGCAGTGTTCTTGTAAGAATTTAGAAGCACAATACGATTTTTAGTTAACTATGTAAGGACATTTTACAGGAGAAATCCTATTTACAGTTGCAGTTTATGAACAATTCCTATTAATATAAATTCCAAATTATGTTTAGCATGGTCCCTAAACAAAATCTTTCGTCGTTCAATGATGACTTTTCGTCAAGCCTTTCTCTAGAAATGGCACTTATGTTTCCGTAGAAATTTAGCACATTTTTTTTCAGGAATTTCAACAGAACTTCTGAAAACTCTTTATCAGATTAGGTAATTCCAAAAATAATTGATACGTGTAAAGAAGATATATAATTGTTAGGGTTCATTCAAATATTACTTGACAAAACATTTTAGTTTTAGACCCCCCTCTCCCACGTAACTACTTTTGTATGGAAAATTTTGAGATTAAAGCGAAGAAATTTTGAGTATGTAGTTTAACACAGCGCTACGACCTTCTCTTCCCATTTAGCGTTAGGTAGTAATTGAACGAACCTTTATTAAGCGAAAAAAAAAATGTAGGTGGCAATGTAGATGCCACTGCGGCAACATCACCGGATCCCGCTCCATCCATCGCCGGATCTGGGTTTAGAAGGAGCTTTCGTACATTGCCCCTTGATGGAGGAACTTGCCTTTACTCCTGCGGTAGTTCTCCAGCCGAGTAGTTTATCCACACCCGGTGTAACCGGAACTTGGTGATGGGAGTGAAGCCCTCGATCAGTTCCCGGATGCCACGCTTGGATTCCTTGAAGACCAGCAGCGTAGATCATTCATTCCTTTCCGCCAGCATCAAGGTGACCTGGAGTGCCTCAAGCGTGATGTCCGAGCCGCGAGGATGGGCTGGTGCGAAAGGTAACTCTGGATGAAGTGGTTCCGCTTGAAGAAATCCAGCTCCTATAGTAAAGAAAATAGAAGTAGAGAGAGTTGAATTAGGCGATTTCGAACTGGTCAGATAACTCGATTTTCCGGGCCCCGAAACTTACCAATTCCCAGCCGTACGTACCCGCAAACGATTTAGGTGTGACACGGTTACACGGTCCGGTGAAATACAACCGAAAAGGTGATTTGCACGGCTACAACGCGAAAATTCCGAACCGAACAAATGGGCTCCAGCATTTTTTATTTTTTCTTCTTCCGTAATCGATTGTGCGAGCAAAACAAACACGCTTAAAATACATAACACAAACATATATGAGTGTTGCGCAAAATCAACCAAATCCCATGGCACTCATCGGGTGCCATCGGGTTTGGTGTGAAACTGAAAGATAACAATGGAATCTAATGTGAATCCGAGTGAATCTACTGAAGGGGCATATAGAAAGTATTGTAACAATGAAATCTAATGTTTATCTACTGTATGCCCATAGAAAATAATGTAACAATAAAATCTAATGTAAACCTATTGTAATCGTCACAACGAATGCAAATTTGAAATGTGACTAACAATACATTTACAATAGAAACCATTGTTAACATAAGAATCTACTGGTTTTCTTCAGTTTTTACAATAGATTTATTGGTTCCTTTTTTTACGGGTTAACTTATCACATACTGTCGCTTTTTTGTTGAACAATATAAAGCCAGATGTTTCAAACTATCAAAAACAGTATTAGTAATCCATGTCAATCAGTAACAATATATGATAGTGTCTGCACATTGTCAAATGATATGAGGATGGTAGCTCATGAAACATTATTTTACTGTAAGAGCACCTTTTGTCAAGCTGCTCAAGCTTCTCGTTGCGCAGCACACTCATACATATGAGATTCATACTGTTGCACCCTTATTCAACAGTTTGACAAATAGTGGCATACATCAGTATTTGTGAGTAATTTTTCTTTTCATACCGACTATCCCATCGCCGCCGTCATGCTGCCAAAAGAAAAATAAAAAAAAAAACATTTTTTTTCGCGTTTAGTGGCAGCTGTTTTTTTGCTCAAAAATTGTGCTGCTGCACCACATACATAATTCTAACGTAGGATACTGCTGCTAAAAGGTAAGTTGATTCACCTTCACGAGTAGTAAAAACGAATAAATACAATATTTCATTGTTTTTCTACGATTTATCATCCCGTCAGGAACCGTTCCCGTCCTCCAGCTGGTGTTCCCGTTGAAAGATTCCCGTTTCGATAGCATTAAGCGGACACCACACAGGATCAACCAAACCAGGAAGCCGCAAATAAATATCATGGAAAAGGGCCCTCGAAACGATTGCTACCCGGAAAAGTAAACATGCAGGCAGGAGAGGCAGTGAGAAGCTGGAGTAGCGAGTTAAATTGAACTGCCGTGTGCAGCATAGTTGTCCAATGTTCTATGGGAATCCCTACCAACATGGGACAACTATGCAAGTAATGTATCGGTGAATAGACATTGATGTTGACATGCTACAAATAATAAAAAACATATTTTAGAAATAAAATTATTTTTCGCATTTTAAAAATGTGATCTAAAAATTTGTAAGTTTGCGTTTTTTTGTGAAACAATTTGTTATTTCTTAGTAACTGCTTTTATAGGTAAACGGTTTTCATTGGAATTTGCAATTTATTTGATTGTAAATCGATATGAAAGCTGTTTGTTTGCGAAAGTAGTTACTAAAAATATCAAGTTGATTGAATTTAAATCTAGAATCTAGAATTGTGAAACAATATTTGAACAATATGGTATATGGTTCATTCTTGCATATTGCACAATAAAGAACTGTTCTTTAACTGTTTGCTTATCAGTGATCTGAGCAAAAAATGGATAGTATGTAGCCCTTTTGACAAACTGTAAACGAAAATTTTTGTTCGAGAAAATGGGCGATTTTTTATTGTAACATAACTTAACCGCCTATTCCCCATACTGTTTTTTGGTCGATAACCGTCTGCCACACTGTTGAAACCGTTTATGGTACTGTTGGCTTATTGTTGCTTTGGATGTTCTACCACACTATTGAGCTATTGTTGTAAATAGTTGCCAACAGTATGGTGAACAGTACAAGTATGGTTCGTGATTATGCGGGATAATTCAATAATTAAACACTGCAAAAACTGAATAAATGCAATGTACTAGGCAATGTACAAACTAGCAAAGTTTGCTCTAACAATACAATTATAAAAGCTTGACTCTAATGGTAAACAAATGAAATCAAGAAGATTGAACAACTTTACGGTCAACTCTAGCGGTCTTTAACATTTCTGGTTCGACTCCCGACCAACTTAATCCCCGTTTGAGCCACCGATCGATGACAGCAAAACCTTTTTAGAGATGACCTTTTAGGCTGCTATCACATGCCAATAATGATGGAAATCACAATTAGCATATGAGCAGTGTGCGAAGGGTGTTTTAATCGAGGTTTTAATTTTCTTATGTTGATTAAATACACACTAAGACTCAGATGTTCCAGCTCAGTAATTTTTTCACTGAGTTCTGTATTTTTTCCATCTTTTTACTGAGTTTTCAACAGCAGATTTATCTCGGTACACTCGGTAATCGTATTTACCGTTCACCAGTAACGATATTTACCGTGCATCAGTAACTTTTGACAGTTAATTAGCTGAGCTCGGTAACTCATTTACAGAATATCCGCAAAATAAACAACCGAGCGTACCGAGTTAAATCTGCTGTTGAGAACTCAGTAAAAAGATGCGGAAAATCTGCTGATCTTAGTGTGTATCTTCTAAAATGCATTATGTATTAATCAGTAGTTTATCAGAATGTGATAAATTACTGTATTCTATTACATATGGCATAGTCGTTTTACTCTCTACTGCAATGATTGAGACAGAAGAACAGTTTCCTGTTAGTTAATGAAATATCTGTTGTTATCACTGCAGCAGAAACGGTCCAAGGTGCCAGCGCGTATGGAACTCAACACTTCTGGTTCGACTCCCGACCCGACGACAAAAAAAATAATGGTCAAAACATTCATGTGTGGGGGAATCAGTACCGTCGATAATGAAACGGTGCTAAAAATAGATTTTGGTTTTGGTTTTTCGTGTTGCACGTATCAAGCATGTGCAAATGCAAATGTACAGCACATGCATTTATGTTACTTTAGCAATGGCTGTCAGCGTGCTGCAATATGTGGCACTAATTTGATTTTAGTGGGGCCCTTTTCGACTTTAATATTGCTTCAATGAGGTGTTTAAAGTAATGCAGCATTATATTGTATTTTTTACGAATAATCAGACTTTGGCGACGAAATTTAACTCGCCCTAATATGGTACTTACCTAACATTTATGGCACATTTTCGCCTTTTTCCCACGATTTAGGCGAAACCAGCTGATTTTGTTATGAAAACATAAACAGCTGGTAGCTGAGAACAATAAAGATGAACGTAAACATCGGTGAACCAGCTGGTTTTGTTGTGTAAACATGACCAGCTGGTGGACCGAGAACAAAAGGCCATAATGGTAAACATTGAGACGGCCGGCGAAAACTGTCACATTATCGGGCGAGTTGCAAAAACCCTGCGACTGAGAGTGACAGCGAAATCGAGAGCGAAATATGAGTACGACGAAATTTTTTGCATCAAAGTCTAAGTCGAAAAAAAAATCGCAATATTCACAATTTTAATTATCAATATATGGCAAAATTGATGCACTTATATACGGCTTCGTGGTTACTTGGGCGAGCTGTTTTTGAGAATATGTAACTGTTACACATTTTTGTGTGGTCGGGAAATTATGCACTTATGAGTAGGGCTTACACATTCTAGGTGCTGAGCGGTTTTAGGTGGTTTTAGCGTGTGTGTAAGAGTTACACATTCACAAAAGCTGCTCCTGCTTCCACAAAATCGTTAAAGTTGTATTTTTTTGTATGGCAATCTAGGCAGCTAGGTTTACTAGTGACCTTGGCGAACCAAAAAATATAGCAATTTCGCATCTAGAATAGTGTACGTGCAGATTTTGTGGATGTGTAACTTTTACACATTTTATGAGTGGTATGAAAATTATGCATTATGAGGTCACTGAGCTAAGGTCAGTTTACCCAAATATGGGTGAAGTTTACACATAATTGATGAAAAGTGCACATTCGCATTTTATGGGTAATGCGGCTTTACTCAAACATAGGTAAAGCCACTTTACTCATATGTGGGTAGAATATTTTTACTCGTATATGGGTAAATGTTTGCTATTTTTTTTTTAAATATTTCGATAGATTTCAGATGATTCATAAATATTAAGTACATCAAAAATAGAAACAAATAAACATCACATTTTATTTTACAAGAACACCTAGGGGCAAGACACTGTGCAAACGAGAGTTACTCTGAGAAATTCTGAGCAACTCTTTTCACTAATGATCGACGAAATTGGTTGAGAAACACCCCTAAAACTGCAAGAAAGGCGAGATATCGGGCAATATTGTTTTGATTTTGCGATGAATCAGGCAAGGGATCGTACACAAATTACGTAACGCTATAGGGGGAGGAGGGGAGGCTCGCTTAGCGTTACGATCCATACAAATATTTTTGGCTTTTCATACAAAAAGCGTTACATGGGGGGAGGGAGGGGGTCTGGAATGGCAAATTTTTGCGTTACGTAATTAGTGCACCATGCCCAACGCCAAAGCAAAAACGGGAGCAATCCGGAGGAATTCTGAGCAACACTGTGAAGGAAAATGTACTCTCCAGCAGAGTGTCTTGCCCCAAGAAGAACACAAACACAACACTAACCATTTAAATAAAAATCTCCGGTAGCTGGATACAGGCGACATCAGCTACGCTCGGACGGAACAGTTCTCGGAGAATCCTTCCCGATATTGGACATCTTCTTTTTCTAGTAGGACTTCATCGCAGTTGAAATAGTCATTACACAGACAAACAGACGTAACACTCTTCAAAACGGCTTGGTACATGCATTTAACGATCAATTCAAATTTCATTTGATTTACGCGATCCTTCCACCAGAGGTGCTAGTGTTCGATCGCTTTGACGTTTGGCAGTGTACACGTTGCTGAATGATGCAAACGAAAACTACAGGCTATTTGTGTAGTAGTGTGCGTGTTAGATAAATGTCAAATCAAAATCCATCATGGCCGACAGTGTCTCGCGCGGTTCTACCAACAGGTGGCAGTGGGCTCATGAAAATGACACCGGGCAATAATTTCTGAAGCATTTCCTCTAAAAGTTACGTCTGTTTGTCTGTGGTCATTATCTCGATGAACTTTCGCTTCTTTGCAGTAATGTTCCTGACGTCGAAAAACATCATGGCACTGGCGATAAAGGAACGTCGCTCTTGGGCAGCACTGATTGATTTGATACAGAGGATTCACGACATTCCACAGTGTGTGAAGAATTAGCAATAAGTTAAAATTCACAAATACAAAGAAATTAAAAAAAAAAAAAAAAAACATTCCACAGTCGAGCGATCGAACAGTTTCTCCTTGAAAACTTCCTCATGCACATTCCGGAGCTCATCTTCCGGATCTCAGTCGTTTATTCTAAGTACGTCTCTGATTCCTTCTCGTCGACCCATTGAGCGCGTTCCGTGACTATCTTTCCGGAACAAAAACTTCAACTAGCGACACTAGAATTATCAAATAGAAAAGTTCTAATTTACCTTCTATGCATAAACAGAAATAACAAAACTTACCAGAATATTGGATGTGGTTCGGCTCTCCACAGTAACCGTTTTGATATTCCAAATCAGTTAGTAAAATCTGTTGAAACGGATTTCAACGGAGAATACGAAACCGTTAATTTTACGAGGTAATAATGTATAATTGAAATATACATAATTACGCAATAATATTTAATATACGAGAGTCATATAAAAATAACAAGAATAATTCGACCACCCGACAGGTTGACTTCGACTTTGCATTTGTTGTGAAGTTTATTATTTTTTTCATCCAAATATGGGTAGAGTCTAGGGGCAAGACACTGTGCAAACGAGAGTAACTCTGAGATATTCTGAGTAACACTTTCCACCAATGATCGACGAAATTTGTTGAAAAACACCCCTAAAACTGCAAGAAAAGTGAGATATCGGGCAACATTGTTTTGATTTTGCGATAAATCAGGCAACACTTATGTGAAAACGGGAGCAATCCGGAGAAATTCTGAGCAACTCTGTGACGGAAAATGTACTCTCCAGCACAGTGTCTTGCCCCAAGGGTGTTTCCGTTCAGTGTATTCAAATCGAACGCCAGATTTTAGTGCTGAGCAGTTTTAGTGTGTGCAGACCACTATAAACCCAAAAAAATAGATAGTCTCGATTTTTCGTGTAGAATGTTCATGGCTTGGATGCCGCTCATACTTTTAACAG
The DNA here is from genome assembly GCF_035046485.1 of Aedes albopictus. Lineage (NCBI taxonomy): Eukaryota > Metazoa > Arthropoda > Insecta > Diptera > Culicidae > Aedes > Aedes albopictus. The sequence goes on along the minus strand of NC_085138.1, from coordinate 98,065,537 downwards.
TGGGGTGCGGAAGGCCAGCACAAAACAAAAGGGAGAAAAAAGAAAAGAATCAAAAATCGATACCCGCGAAAGCGCCACCACAAAGTAAAAAGCAGTCGTCGAATCGATATGCGCTTGAAAGATAACGGGACGTGTTTATCAATGAAATTATTACTGTTATCAGTGTACCGTTTCGGTCGCAATCTGTAGTGATAAAGTGAGTGATCAAAGCTTAACGGTAAAACAGGGATATTTGGATCGTAGGATTATCGGTGAAATTTAGTGCAAAACCGAATCGTAGAAAGTTCGTTGCGGGAAAAATTTCTTCTCGCGTGGTGGAAGCAAGTTTCTCTCGCGACGTGTTCCTCCGCGGTTTGCGCTCTCGCTCTCCGCGATCATTGAATCACCATGTGCGTCGGGTGACTCCGCAAAGCAGTGAAACATGGTGACGTAAACATCACGCCACTATTTCCCGTGCGCTGATTGGTTGGATTGGTCGATTCGTTGGTCTTTGTCGGCGAAGGGATGGGGCGAGCGAGCGGAAGGAATGCCATCATCATTATCATCGTCATCGGCAGTACCACACAGGGAAAAATTTCTACTCAGTGGTTGAGTTGGTCTTACTCAGAAATCGAAAAATCCTTTGTTTTCTTACTCAGTTTCCGTTAAAAGTGGGACAACCCATTGCCAATGGGTTGTCCCACTTTTAGCCGAAACTGAGTAAGAAAACAAAGGATTTTTCGATTTCTGAGTAAGGCCAACTCAGTCATTGAGTAGAAATTTTTCTCGGTGCACGCCAGTCAGTGTTTTCTCTGGCTCTCTTTCTCAACGTCTCGCGACGCTGTGCTTCGGTGGAGTGATCATGTGCGTTGTTTTGTTTATTGCTTTGCGTGCAAGCAATGAGTCGCGTACAACAGTGGTGTGGGATGTGATAAAAATGGTCAAAACCCAGGGGGGCAGCAAAAGGCAGAATCCCCGTAGCTCACAACAAAAACACGTTTAAAATGGTTTGTGCTGAAAATTGATGCATTACACAATTTCTTACTGATTTATTTGCTATCTCCGCGTTGTCGTGTAATTTCGAACGATTGCACGCCAAAATTTTGGTAACCTTTTGCTAGTTTTACACGTTTTACTTAAGTAATAACTTATGGTAATGACTAATTCGCAAATGTCGTGCACATCCCAGATCTGTCAGAGTGCCCAAAAGTGTCAATTTCCCAAACATGTCAAATTCATGTGGACTACGGCTCATCTATTCGTGGTTGACGTCCGCGCTATCCCGCTGTCAAAACCCAATTGTACCACAGCGAATCTCATGGTTGTATATTTTTACATGACATGTTGTGTTTTTGTATTTGTCACATTCTACCTTGAAGCTACAACGTGTTGACGCCTTTTTGGTCAGAAGTTTTAGTATTCTATCTATGGTTTTACTATTTCTCGTAAATTCGACCGTAAACCCTCAAATATTTTTGCATATTCGGATTCCTTATAGAATTCCCAATAAGTTTAATCTGTTGAACAGTTAGTTTTCATTGGAAAATTAGGGTAAGAAATCAAACTTTGAACTAGTCAAATTATAATCTTAATTTGAACCATTTCAAAATTCATTAAAACGACGTACTTTTCAGGCAAATATTGTCCCGAAAAAGATGTTAAACAGCTTTCTGTAATATAACCTGATAACATGGACTTTGAAAGCATTGAAAAAAAGCGCTTTTGTCATGGAAAACAGGCAATTGAAAAATCACTGTGATTTCACCCATTTCCCCCAAGAGAAAGTACATTTTCGGTGCACTCGTACAGCTAATGCATTGTACACGCAATATGTTAACACGTCAAATGAAAGCTTATTTATCGTAGAATCGACCAACCGAATAATATTCCGCATTATTTGTCATAAAATTATCAAATTTAAGTGATTCTTACTTGGAGAATGTTATCTTAAGTTGAACCATTTGTAATCTAAATTTGAACTAGTAAACGGGGGTGAGCTTCTAGTGTTGGCCTGTAGATTGCGCTAGTGGTTGCTTTGTTTACTCTTGGGGGATGAAAAAATCCAAATTTAGTTTCCAAATTCCTAAAGAATTTCGAACATTCTGAGTTGAGATTCCACTGCCTAAAGAAAAATGGGTATGAGAATTAGCAGATTCATGTGATTTTTCATTGTTTAGCATGGAATTGGCTGTTTTGTGAGTTACTCGAGCTGCTGCCGCCAGTAGTTCAAATTAAGATTTAAATTGGTTCAAATTTTGATTACGATGGTTCAAATTAAGATTAAAATCATTGTTGATGAAAAATCAAATATTTCAATGAAATTCGGTGCAAATACAAACTTTTTACCATTTAACAGAAAGCTTATACCCGTGGCTTTCATGTACATACGATTTTGCCGTAGTAAATTATTTCCATGTGGGAGAAAAAATCACTTAAAATTTGCACTGCTTCAGAAAGCCGCAATTTGGTTCAAATTTTGATTACCTACCCTATGTTAAAAATGGGAATTAGTAGCGTGACGTTACAACGCTGTAACATCAAGCTACTCATTCTCATTTTTAACATACTTTTCCTATGAAAACTAACTGTTCAACAGATATTTATTTTCTGCTGGATCAGTATCGAAAACTTTTTATTACTCGTTATGATTCTGCTTGAGCTCCGGATGACCCTGCCTGGACTTGAAGGCGTGATTTTCCGGGGCATAACGTCCACTGCGATACACGCAGGTGTTCCTTTCGGAACTTTGGTATTCTTGTAGGACTTTATCCATTTTTTTTGCGGGAACTCCTCTAGGTATATTCCAGAGAGTTCTATAGATAATTCTGCAATGATTCCAACTGATATCCTAATAACGATTTCTAAAAATTGCAATAGATTATACAGTACACTTTGTAATGTTGCCGAAATCACTAAACAACAGCGTTTCGAAGCTCGTTATGCGATATTATTACAGCAAGAAGCTGTAATAAACAAACAAACTGTAATCGGGATATGTAGCTGCAACACAAGTACTTCACAGCTATCCATCTCGGTTTTATGAAATTATTTGGGTTGTTTTATGCAATAATTCAGCTTCGGAAGCGTTGCCGGAAGATGTATCAATCGAACAAGAGTCTCCACCAATTTCAAATTGCACCTCAAAGAACCCTTTCTATGTAAACATTAAACTATGTATAAATGAAAGGATTTTGACTATTTTTTTTAATCTGAACGTTTGCATATGAGCCTGTAAATCTTACGGAATTTAATTTCCTTATCAATTATGTATGAACTTAATTATTGAATAGACTTCCTGATTTGTTACCAGCAGAGTGTATGAGAAAATATCACATACATTTATTCGGTATTTTTGCACTCAACTTTTTGCAGGAAATTCTTTGAAAAATTTCACCATAAATTCAATAATTCTATCCAATCTTATCTAATAATTCTATTGGAACTACCTATTCTGCCCTTCGTTGTATGTCAGTCCCATGTTGTTTTTCAAAGCGCATACCTTTTGTACTCCAATTATTTTCAAAAAAACTATTCACTTCATGTAGGTATACCCTTTTCGTTACATATTGAGGTGTGAAATGAGGAGAGAAAGAATTCAAATTTATTTTAAATGACCTCATGAGTTACAAAGATACGATTCGCATAAGGAACGACATTGGACTGGCATGCGAAGGGGAGCAGTATAGGAATTATACCAGAATTACATCAATAATTCCATTATTCACATCTTCAGAATTTCCGTGATAGAGTAAACAAATCCCTGTAAGAAATTACTGGAGCCGTACAGATTTGTAACTGGAGCTTCATCAAGTATTTCTTACCCTTGTAAGATGTTAGGCTAAGCGCACGTTTAGCAAGCCTGTTTGGGTCATATTGACCCCGACGTCATACTAGGATTAAGGAGATCACAAAAAAATCTTTAGGGAATTACGATACAAATAAATTCAAATATGGGTTTCGTTACAAGACCGGAAAAATAATAATCAAACTTTAAGCATATGTTACATGTAGGATTGTTTTGGTATGTTTTTAACGCTTTCGAACAATACGTAACTATACTGCCCCCCTTGGCATGTCAGTCCCATGTTGTTTCTAATGCGAATCATATTTTTGTCTCACGAGCCCATTTCAAATAAATTTGATATTTTTCTCGCCTCATTTCACAGCTCAATGTGCTACGAAAAGTTTATGCATCACATGAATACATTTTTATTGAAAACAATTGGAGTTATAGTGCAAAACGTAGGCACTTTGAAAAACAACATGGGACTGACATGCGAAGAGGGGCAGTATACCAGTGTGACAGTGACACTATAAATATTCCAGTAAATTTTAAAGGTTTGTGTGGTAGTTTGGTGTATAACTGAGTAGGTTATGACTAAGGACAATGGAAATTCACGATTTCGCGAAAGCCGCGAGATCCGCGAAATTGGGCAATTGTCGCGAAATTCAAGAAGTCCCGCGAAATGTCGCGAAATTTGACAAATTTTAGAAAATAACATCAAAATTCCACAAATTTTAAATTTTTTAACATAAATTGGCTGATAATTTTTAGCAGTATAAAGTAATGTACGATTCCGAATCCTGGAAAATAAAAGTTTAATGTATATTATACATTATTTGACAAATTTGATGGAAAATCAGAAGAGAAGCAGATTCTCTTCTGATTTTCCATCAAATTTGTTACTTTTATGTACATTTATGATAACGCCACGCAAAATCCAAGTGGATTATTCATTACGCATGCGAAATTGGTGTTTTCTTCAACGATACGGTCAAAAATATGCAATGTTGACCCGCGAAATTTAAGAAATTTTGCCGCGAATAAGGCAATCCATGACGACTTTTCGCGATGGGGGTGACAGCCAAAAATGTAAACACAGTGTGAGTACAACTTAACAAAGTTTCGTCAAGTGTCGTCGGTGCTTAACAAATTTCTTTGTGTTCAACTGTCACCCCGATCATCGGATGTCAAAAATACATGGTAAACAAAAAAAATCAGCTGATCGCATCTGTCTCATGGATTGCCTTATTTCCATTGTCCCTATAGTTATGACGTGGGTGAAAATTATTATCATTCGATCTGTCAAGCTGGAGAGTACCACATTGGCGACGGGAAGAACCCTTTGCAACGCGAGAAAGAAAGAAGAGCTGGTTGACTTCTAACAAAAAGAAGCTTGGACTCCAGAATTGATTTTGGAAGAAGGAAATCTATACTACTAGCGAGGAAACGTTAAAATCCCTGGAAGGACAACTGCAACGGGAACAGCTTGAATTCGAGAAAAAGGCGTTTGTCGCCAATTGAAATAATGAAGACTCTAAGTAAATATAAGCTGCCTGAACTTCCGACGGATAGCATCTGACCGGATCAGACAACATGAGGGAAATCGAAAAATCTCGCCTCGTAAGAGGGAGACGCCAAAGCGGCAGATGAAATTCTGGCCGGGGCTGGCAATAATGTCTCGCCTTAGAGAAGGGAGACGCCAAAGCGGCAGATGAAAATCTGGCCGGGGCTGGCAATAAATGATGGCAATAGATGAATGTCTGACCGGGATAAACAATTTCAGAGGAATTTCAAAAAGCGAATGAAAACTCGAGTTAATATTGAAATGTTTTATTTGAATTTATTATTATTATACGAATCAAAATAAAATCTACTTTCGCGACTACTTTTACCCGCAGTCAAAAATACGCGCGAGACAGTCACCTAAGAAAACAGACCTGTTTTCAAATTTTCCATCATAGCGCTCCTTGATAATTCTTGAAATAAGGTCACCCACATGGCCGGGTGATATGATGATTGCTGCGACTGCACGTGGCATTTGCACTGCGATTAAATTTTGTCCATCATTGAAGGCCTTGGAAAGTAGTCGCCATAATTATGTTTTTCTTGCAACGCACAATATGCTAGTACAAGTAAAAAAAAATGACGTTTAAAAAATTTAAAGTAGAATTGCATTGCAATTGCATTCGTTGAACAAAATGAGATGTGGTAGTTTGGTGTATAACTGAGTAGGTTATGACGTGGGTAAAAATTACTATCATTCGATCTGTCAAGCTGGAGAGTACCACAGTTTGGTTTCTAGGATGTTTAACAAGCTCTAAAAGCATATAGAGAAAAGTCGGGAAAATTTAAAATCAATGCGGGAAAAGTCGGGAAAAAAGCGGGATTTTTTTTTTGATTTTGTTTGACCACCCTGAAGAAGGTTTGTTTTCATACGGAAACGTTTCCCTGTGAAATATTGAACAAAAAATTGCTATCTTCTGTGACTGGTTGAGAGAGAAGGGCGATGAACGCCAGATTGCCTTATACCTAGAAAGACGTTATCCAACGATAAAAATGGCCAATCATTTCAATGTTCGCTACTACTGTGCAGCGGAATCCCGCGGCATTGAACGATTGTACGCTAGAGGTCCACGTCGGCTGGGGTGTTTATCTTGGTAGATACATGTGACGGGGCTGTTAACGGTTGGCTCTGTGTTGCGGTCCTGAAGGCGAAAGGCTGATAGACCATAGACAGAGAGAAAATGCTGATATGAGAGAGTAATTACGCGAAAAAAGTAAACAGTTTTTGAATAGGATTGTTCTTGTTCATTTAATTAGAAGAAAGATAAGTTGTATTTTTGTTTGAGAAAACTAAAAACAAGTGTTTGGATTATTTCAATAGTTTTTTCTCTGTAAAACTCATGGTTTTCGGAAGATACCTTCCGATCCCTCTCCCGTTCCGGAATTTTCTCACTATCGATGACGATGATGATGGTTATTGGTTGTTGGGGCAGAGAGCTTCGTGTATGCAACAATCGCGTGTTTTCAAATATCCAATCCAAACCAGCAGAGTGGATCATCGTGATCATCACCGCCGCTCGCCGACGCTGACTGAGAGTGCTGCTGCTGAATCATGTGTATTTCTGCTCAGTCGGTAGACAACTAGTGGAAGAGCCTCTGCCTTGTGAGTTAAATCTTGCTACAGCTATATACAACACAACAGCGCAGTAGTGTGGTGAAAAGAAAGGCGAAAAATCTGCTCATCGCACACCTTTCAGTGGCGAGACGACGGCAGTCATTCCCCTTGATCACAGCTAGCCAGACGTCCGCAACTTCGGTAGCACTCCGCGTTTTGAGCGTAGGTTCCGTTCCGGAGAGTTCTTCCCCGTTCAAGTGTGTATATCTCATACCATTTCAGAAGAAACAATAGTCGCGTTGTGGTTTGATAGACGACGTATTCTAGCGAAGAAGAGTGTTCCGTTGCGGATAGAGAGCCTAGCGTGTGTAGAAGTGTACAAATTCCTAGTTAGGAAGTAAATGCCCTAGCTATCGTGAATCATCCAAAAACGGAAGTTTGCTCCGATTTGTCATTGTACGAAACTCGTGTGATACACGTCAGTGTCATTATAAGTTTCTTTTTTTGTTCAACCAGGAAGCAAGAGGCCATCAAGTGTCTCCTGTGTCTATAAGTGAAAAGAAAATTTTAGACAATCGAATAACTTCGATTCGCTGGTGGGAGTGAAAGTAAATAGGAAGTGCATAAGTGCCGTTCCTGGTGACCAACAATTTACGGGAATTTCACAAGGCGGTGCACAGTGCAGAAAAGTGTGCGTTCCGATTCAGGAAAAAAAAGCCAAGAAACAAAAAAAAGTTAACGGAGAAAGGAGAAGAGAAATTTTTTCTTCGCCATCAGAGTCAGTGTGTGGATTACATTCGTCGTCGTTCGTGGTTTGGTGAAACTCCGCGGCTTGACGTAATTCGGATAACTTTATCTTCACACGTCGCTGCGACAACTCGACAACGTTCGGAGCATCTCTCGGAAGGTATGTAGCAAGTTTTCTTCGATCTATTTACATTTTGCCAACAAAGAATATTGCATTTTGCCTGACAAAAGAAGGTGGGCCGTGTTCACGAGGTTGGGAGAGACATTTAATCGATATTTTGGTGAGCTTCCGTCCCACTTCCACAACCCAGCCAGGCAGGGCCCGGCCTGTGTGTCCTAACCTCACTTTTCCATTCCCTTCCATATCCATTGTACGACCCATTTCGAACCATGGCCATCGTACGTATCGTGGTGGTCGGTCGGTACGGTTTGGTTGATTGCTCGCTCACTCGCTCGCTCGATGATGGTTGTTGGAAGTTGCAATAGCCACGAAGGCGAATCGAGTGTTGATGGTTTATTTGTACCTTGCTTCTATCCGTCCGGCCCCTTACCACTCCGTTTACTCGCTCTCTTTTTTTTTTGTAAGCATTCTCTCTGCTTTGGTCTTTCGCAACCACATGCCGGATTTTTATATCGAAGGCATGGTGGCCAAGATTCAGTTATTTTTATTATTGTTTTGAAGTTGCGTATCATGTTTGATTACACAATTATTCTAACTTTAAGCTACGGGTCAGTCGTTTTAAAGATATCATCGATGTCTTGGTGAAACTTGGTTATAATAATAACCTTAAATTGTAGTTAATACTAGGTGCTCCATAAACGAATTTCATCAAATCATGAAGTTTTATGTCTCACAAACACTTGCGGATGATCTGTATCTTCCGGGAGACCACTAAAAGATCGTTTAAAGCCTGTATCCGCAATAATCGGGACACAGAAGTACGTCAGTAGCTCTGTAATGAATCGGTAAAATCGGCCAAATAATTGACTGAGAACTCTTTGGTGTATGTTTATTATTTGTGCCAAATTTCATAAAAACCGATGCATTACTTTTGACTGTGGATGAAAAACAAACAGACGTGGTTTTAAGCATTTTGTACAATCAGGATCAATTTTCATTCGCATACTAGATGGTTATTTTACGCTACAGTTCGAAGTTCTGTGATGATAATTATGAAATTTCGTTAGCAGTTATGATACTTATAGAGACACTTTCTTGCAAAATTTCATCAACTTTGATCAGTTGGTTTGAAAGCTACTGGTGTTGATAGGGGTGAGTGTTAGTGAACATTTTTCGTGTTTTTCATGTGCGATGTTTGCCTATTCATTACTTTTGAATTTCTCTCCCAATTTTCATGAAATTTTCACAGAAGCTAGTTGATTATGTGTATATTATGCCTGCAAAATTTGATGATTATTGGTATAGTACTTTCAATAGTACAATCGAAACAATAAAGGGTGCTGACTAATTGCTGTCTAAGAGACTAAAATCACGTTCAGTCCCAATACATGTTTCGACTATAAAATTGTTGATAGTGCATCGATTTTTTTGAAATTTTGCCTAAACAACAAATGTAGATTGAGATATTTGTGTTCAAAATTTCAGCCATTTCCTTTGCCAAATTCAAAAGTTACAGCGCTGATAAGCAAAACTAGGGGATGTACAAAATTCAATGGCGCACATTCTACTCTTTCATTGCTACAACAAAAAGCATTGCACCGATTCACATGAAATTTTGTAGGTAAAATGAACACAACTTAAGATGTTATTAGACAAAATTTTAGTAATTTCAATGTATCTATTGCAGAGGTACAGCTGTATTTCTGTGTCCCGATTATTGCGGATACAGGCTTTAGGATTAAACGATTCTGATATCATATACCATACGTTTAACGACGGTCACAAGCCGTTTGAATAAAATCGTGATGTAATGGTGGTGCTGTAATGGAATATCTCCTTTATGGATGTTATGGATTTTCCAGAGGATCATAATTTTGTACCGTAAAATGGTCTCGGTATTGATCGAAGTGTAGATCACTCACTAATAAATATAAATCTTATCCAAATTTTTGGTTGTCTAGTTAATAAAATATTTCTATATATAATCTAATCGAAAGAGCTCATTTTTCTCAGTAAAACGTGACTTTATTGCGTTCCAATTCCTTTGTTTTAATGGTTAAATAGACAAACTAGTTTAATTTCCGTGGATAGAATGACAGTTCTATCGATAAAATGACAGTTTGCCCCGAACAAAAAAAATCCCATCAGGTATCAGAAGGCCGGCTCCAGAGGCACGTTATCCTCCATTTGGGACATTTGTGCCATCGCAAAAATAATAGCCTATTTCATCATCTACCTGAGGGAAAAGGAAGGAAATAAGGATAGCGATGGGGATAAGGACAGGTAGGGAAATAGGAAAAGTACCCTGGAAGAGGATACTAACGCATAAGCGTACCACAATGGGTTCAAACAGCGCCCTGAAAAGGGCACTGTAATAACGCATAAAGCGAAAGAGAGCCTACCCAACAAACATTTTTGCTGTACAAAAGTGGAACAATCCCATCTTAAGCAAACTTCAGCTTATGGAACTATTAATCAGCTAGTTCTGTTACTTGGGTATAGCTCTTTACCACAGCGGGCTAAGAACAACAGAATATCCTGAATATTCAGGTCTCTGAAGTCAGTTTAACTTAATAAGTGTTTACTCGGAAACGCAGTTGCGCAAAAACTAGACAGTTACATATCAAATGATACGAAGTTCCATAATCGGATTTACAGCTATCACATGCAAATGAATCAGTTTGCTGAATATTCGCCATGTGATAGATGAGCTGGCAGTGGACCCTTGGAGATGGCTCAGTACAATACAATTTGGTTTGACGACATGACTCCAAACTATTCCAGTATTGTCTGTGTTGAGTAGCAGCCCAGGTGTGAATCTGAAGCTTTACCCAACACTTCGATATCGGAATAGCTGGCTCAGGGCCAATGAAGTCATGTGATGCTCCAGTGCGAGCTAACTCATCAGCCAATTCATTTCCAGCGATGGAAGAATGGCCAGGCACCCATACAAGGTGAACAGCGTTTGCTGAATTCAGCTCCTCGATTTGAGTTCGACAAGCAATAACTATCTTCGACCTGGAGTTAGCCGAAGCAAGTGCTTTAATAGCTGCCTGGCTATCTGAACAGAAGTATATTACTTTGCCCATTACGTGCTGCTGAAGTGCTGATTGCACTCCGCACATAAGAGCAAAGATTTCGGCCTGAAAAACGGTGCAGTGTCTACCAAGTGAGTAAGACTGATACAGCCTTAGCTCACGAGAATAAACACCAGCACCTGCTCGACCTTCGAGAAGGGAGCCATCAGTGTAACATACGATGCCGTCTGAAATACTTCTTTCCAGATATCCAGATGTCCACTCTTCCAGGAAAAGGAATTTCGTGGAAAATGTCCTATATGGAAAATTACAAGCAATTGTAAGATCACTTGGAGCAAGGACAATTTTGTCCCAATTCACCAAAAATGGAAACAACGAGGTGTGTGTTGATGTGCGGTTCACAGGAGTTTCCTCTAGTAGACCGAGTACCCGTAGACGGTAAGTGCAAGAAAGTGCTTCTTGTTTGAGATGAATGTGTAGTGGAGCAACGTCAAAGAGAACTTCGAGCGCTGCCGTGGGAGTTAAGGTTAAAGGATTCATCATTGACATAACCGTCATCATCGAAAATTCTAAATCAGTTTTCTTGCTCAAAACTTGAATGTTTGTTTTAAAAATGTATTCACTGTAATCCTTTCTACGTCCGTGATACAGTGAATACATTTTCATTGCAGAAATTTAAGCGCTGAACGAGAAAACTGCTTTCGAATTTTCAATGATGACGATTATATCAATGACGAATCCTTCAACCTTAAAGAGAACGCTCCAGATATCGCCGTTAAGCACATACATTGGAGATGGCCTAATTTTGATTGGACCGGTCTCATTTCGCCCTTTTGCCACCACACAAGACATCCATAAGCCAATATTGGCCGAACAACAGTTGTGTAGATCCATTTGATATACTTGGGTTTTAGACCCCAAGTTGTACCAAAGGTTCGCCGGCATTGCCCGAAGGCCATACAAGCTTTTTTGATTCTGAACTCAATGTGAGGTGTCCAGGAAAGCTTGGAATCAAGAATGAATCCAACGTACTTTATCTGTTCAGTCACATCGATTTCAGCATCAAAGAGACGCAAAGGTCGAACGCCATTACGGTTTCGCCCTTCCGTAAAAAGAACAATAAATGTTTTACTCGGATTAACTATCTGAATCTGCTACGAGATTCCACAAAAAATATGAGAAGACTCCCCCTTTGGGGCATCCATAAACATTTCATTTCCTAATCGCTGCTTGACGCAATGTCGAGAAAAGATTTCGGTTTTTGAGCATTTGATAAATCCAATTGGATATCATTGGAGATATACCATGACTCCGTGCGGCTTCCAATGTGGCATCGAAAGACACGTTGTCAAAAGCACCCTTGATATCTAAGAAAGCATCCAAGCAGGATTGCTTTTGAGCGAATGCTTTCTCAATATTGTAAACCACCTTGTGTAAAAGAGTCACAGTGGACTTTCCAGATTGGTAAGCATGTTGGTTCACATGAAGAGGCACGTTGGCCAGATGAACATCACGGATGTGATGATCGACCATGCGTTCTAAGCTTTTTAGTCGAAAACAGTTCAAACTGAGGTCTGAAACTTTTTGCTTCTTTATACGACGCACGACCAATTTTCGGAATAAACTTTACAGTAATATCCCGTCAGAATTTGGGAATATACACTCCCGATCAAAAGTTTGGGGTCACCCCCTCAAAAACATGTCATTTTTAGGACCATATCTTCGCCAATATGCGTCCGATTTAAAAACCCTAGGTCTCACTCAAAAGATAATAAAACAAAGAAACTTTAAACATGATTTAAAAGAAACTTTTTCAAATAAATTTGCATGTAAACTTAACCCAAAGTTGCCAAATTTTCTAAAAAATGAATATAAACTTACGGCAGTGTCGCTGGAAATTGGGTCGACCAAATTTTAAGATGAGAGCGGTATTATAACCCATTATCTATTAGCTTTCAACTGCTTTTTACAGAACTTAGCTAAAACATCTAGAAAAAAGTTATTAAGTAAATTAATCCTTGATGTCATCGACCAAAAGTTTGGGGTCACCCCTCAAAATGATGTATCGGCCAGAAATTTGGAGTCACTATCGTAAAACATGGAAAAGTGATTTGTTGATATCTTTGTCATCTTTCATTCAATTTTAATTCTTCTTGGTTTATTTGAAACAAAAATAATGATACTTACTGCATAGGCATTGAACCACACATATTTGTTGAAATTTATATACTAAAACTTAACGTAAAGTTGCCTCATTTTTTGAAGTGTGGAGAAATGTGTTAACCTTAAATAATTTTTTATATTCAAAAATCGTTAAATACGTTAAGTCAAACCTAAATTTATTTAATTATCTTTCAAATGAGCCAAAAAGAATTAAAATTGAACTATAGATGACGAAGATATCACCAAATCATTTTTCCATGTTTTACGAAAGTGACCCCAAACTTTTGGCTGATACATTATATTGAGGGGTGACCCCAAACTTTTGGTCGATTACATGAAGAGTTAATTTACTTAATAACTTTTTCTCTAGATTTTTTAGCTTAGTTCTGTAAAAAACAGTTAAAAGCTAATAGAAAATGGGTTATATTACCGCTCTCATCTTAAAATTTGATCGACGCAATTCCCAGCGACACTGCCGTAAGTTTATATTCATTTTTTAGAAAATTTGGCAACCTTGGGTTAAGTTTACATGCAAATTTATTTGAAAAAGTTTCTTTTAAATCATGTTTAAAGTTTCTTTGTTTTATTATCTTTTGAGTGAAACCTAGGGTTTGGAAATCGGACGCATATTGGCGAAGATGTGGGCCTAACAAATGACATGTTTTTGAGGGGGTAACCCCAAACTTTTGATCGGGAGTGTATCCTGTAGCAAAACTGTAAACAAGTAGTTTTTTTTTAAAGCATGTTGGAAATAATCAAATCCTTTCTGAAGCAAAATAGGATATATCCCATCTGCTGCAGGAGATTTGAAAGGAGCCAAACTATTTAGTGCTCACTCAATCGATTCTATAGTTACGGTACTCCGAGCCGAAGCCAGGGAATCATAACTATAAGAAAAGACATCATGTACAAAATGGCTGTACCACTTTGTAAAAGTCTGCAAAGATTGATCGTTGCTGAAGATTTATCTGAGCTATCCTAACCGTAACCACTATCCAAACTAGGCAAGATTAAACACATTGCCATCACAGCACAATAAAGAACTACATCAATAAAACCAAATCGGTGTCGTTTAGAAAACGCCAAAGGCGGAGATACACAGAATACACTGTGTAAATCGCACAATGCGAAGCCCTATAGGTGAAAATGTAAACTAATTTACAACATCTTCATATTCGGAATCAAAAGGTACACTAACTCATTTCGCTCAACCTGAGGAGGGTATTTTGCTTAGTCGAACCTAGGTATAAGAAGTTTTAAGAGATTCTGACAAAAAAATGTTTTGTTATATATTTTACAACTCACCGAAAAATGCTGAAGGCCTTCTGTATAGAAATTTTGTTGAAACTCAATCAAACATTGGATGTAAAATTTCGCTTCTAATTTTATGGAATTCCACTGAAATTTTGAAATATTTTGCAAATAGTTTAGAAGCTCCTGCTAGTGTCGTTGAAGATTCATCTTGAACCATGTGGTCATTCACACATTTCCTTTTGCCAAACTGGCAACATTGATTGCTCTACCGGCGTGAAGAATGAATCTGTATCGTGTGCATATTTGTCCTACTTTCCACTGCACTATGATTATAACTTCTCTCCTCGTAATGATTCTCTTGTTCACTTGTCAGATAACACTAGTCCAAAATCGTCTTTTTTCTCTTGCCAGAAATAGGACTTGTAACGGGAACTCCGGCTGCATCGTTCCAGTATGTTCTATGTCGAAGTCAGTAGACTTAGAACTAGGTTTAACACATTCTAGTTTGTGTCATCCCCTTTCAAATTGTGAAAACCAATTGTTGATTCTGGATCACCAAATTGGTTTAATTGTAAGAATTTAATAATCCTATCACGGAATAAAATATGAATCATGCACATGATTTTGATTGGGAGATGCCCCTCTGCACAACTCCCAATGGGAATCGCATTCCGTATCGTACGATGTTGGATACGAACGGCGCAGAATCCAGTCATCCATCCAAAACATGTGAGCTGGTCCCAACAGTAAGACACGAAGAAGAGCACTCTCTGTTGTTGTGCTGTGGTGTATATACAGTAGGTACGTATAGGTATGTACCGACCAAGTACACATCTAGAGAGACAGGCAGACAGACAGACGATACACAATCACGTTCCGATTCCAGTCGGCCCGCTGCAGAGTCGGATGCCGCCCGCCCGGCCCGGCTTTCGTGAGGTCGTATTTGATACCCATCATGGAGGTGAGGAAATCTGTCAAGTGCAGCAAGGGTTGGGTAATGGACGACAGGACAGGAGCAGTGTGTATTCTCTGAAGGTTTCCAGGTGCGCTTGGATAAGCGGAAGCAATACGAACTGGCCGTGTATGGCGTGATGCTCATGTCGGTCAATCGTGTTTGTAGGGTGCGGCACCCGGCAATGGCAATGCGGGAAAGCGATTTTCTATACACATGAGCTACCAACAGTGGTTATACTATTGACACCTTGAACTAAATTATTTAAATATGTATAACTGGTTGACCCATAAAGCCGATGCGGTAAGCGCGCGCTGATATTCAGCAAGACCATGGGAACTGGGAGTGACGGATTCAATTTTTGGTCGGTCCCAGAACTTTTCGTAATGGAGATTTCCATGGCTTCTTTGGGTATAGAGTATCTTCGTACAGGACTACTTACGCTTCCCTTGTCTGGTGGCCTAAAACTAATGGGCTAAGCTCAACAAAATCCAACGCACCGATTGCAAAGCCATCACTGGTGCAGTTCGTAGTACACCCACTATGGCCTTAGACGCAATGCTTCACCTGCCCCGGCTAGATCAATTCATAAAGCTGGAAGCTCTGTAAATTTCTTCACATATGGTTCGAAAATGAATAATCTGACAGGCTCCGGAATCTATGGCCCTAGAACGAAAATCTCTGTCCATTTAGGACAGTGGCCCACAGTATTTCAGGCGGAAAATTATGCAATATTAGAATGCGTGTTATTATGCCTGAGGAGAGGTTTGCAAAAATATGTATTTTCTCTGACAGGCAAGCGGCACTTAAGTCTCCTAATAACTACACTAGTAACTCAAAGCTAGTATGGGAATGCATTCTGGCTTTGAAAAACTTATCCATACGCAATCGAGTCTACCTATATTGGATCTCAGGACATACGGGTCTAGAGGGAAACGAGATTGCTGATGAGCTAGCCAGGAATGGATTTAATGAAAGGTTCATTTACCCTGAGCCCTTCTGAGGGATCTCAGACTGCTCTGTAAAAATGGAACTGAACAAATATATGGTCAGTCAAATCACATCAAACTGGAATACACTTCCCCATACGAGCCAATCCAAAAGACTCGTAACGATTAACCCCAAGAAAAACCAACAACTATTAGGTCTCAACAAAAGGGATCTCAACATCTACACCGGTCAGTGAAGAGAATTGTCAGACAAAAGAGGCACAAAACAAGCAACAAAGAAGGTGCGACGATTAGTCTTTATCCCTACTGGTGACAGATAATGACATGATCTCGAAATTTTTTGTTGCAGACAAAACGGAAACTTTGTTACGGAATTTGTTACGTACTTTTCAACTCGTGAATAATCAATTATTACTAACCCAAAGTCGAAACTGTTTGATGATAGAGCTTCTCCAGAGTTGCAGTGTTTACCGACTCGAAGTTACCGTTCGAAAATCGCAATGCAAGGCTTAAAAATCTCTAAACTCGTGGTGTACGATGTTAATCCCATTATTTTCAAGTTGGGACAAACTTATGTCGCATGGGTTGTTTTGTCGCAACAAATACAGGTTGCGACATTGTCATTATTGCTGCGCGATGGTTGAATTTTGATTCACTGACACCGGTCTAATATCTGGACACTGCCCTGGCAGATACTACCTACAAAAGATCGGAGCAATCCAAACCTCAAATTGCCGCTTCTGTGACGAGGAGAGAGAAACATCAGAACACATCCTCTGCTATTGCAGACTGCAGTGCACTCACCCAACGTAGATTCAGTTCTCAGCAAGCCCTTTTAAGGGTCTGCTGATATATGGATCTTTTCCCCGAAGGACGTGGTTGGCTAATCTCGCCAGAATGGGGGAGTCAAATACTGTAACTCAGGATCTCTATTCATCAATAATAAATGGTCTTGAGTTCAGACGATACTCAGGTATCTCAGTGACAAACATGTTACTGAGATAACTTGCGTACCTCACAGCAAAAGGGTATATCACAATAGTTCTAAAATCTTGACGCAGTGATCTTCACCCGACAAACGAGAGAAACGAGAGATCTTCGTACATACCTACCACACGATACGTATACACATGAAAAATGGTCACTGGCAGAGGAAGCTCTCAGTTAATAACTGTGGATGTGCTCATAGAAGACTATCCCGAGAAGTATGCCGATGAGGACGTAACGCCAACAAGAGGAGAAGATCTACAAGTTTGCATGCCTAAAATGAAGCATATATGATAAAGTAATTCTAAGATATGAATAAAAAGTAGCGAATGCGACTTCTTCTAGTATCTACACAGAAGTAAAGTTCACAGAGTTTACTACATTTGTAATGCATTGTTGGTATGAATAAAAAAATCGAACATAAAGCGTTTACTCCTTTCGAATTTCGCTTACTTCCCCAGGAATTCTTCCCTGTATTTTTCAGAGAGTTTTCACGAATTTTCTGCTGTAGTCCTCCGTGAATTTTCATGATTTATCCTGGACTATTCCCTTGTTTTTTTATCAGAGGTATTTCCGGAGTAACTTTTTGGATGTTCCTCTTTTGCTAATATTTTTCATGGATTTCTTCCTGCCATTTCTTTCAGAGGTTTTCCTCAGCTCTTTCTTCCTAGTGATTCCCAGGATTTCTTGCAGTGAGTTTTTCTTTCTAGATATTTTCCCGGGATTTCTCACAGAGCTCTTATTGTAATCTTTACCGGAATTTGTCCCGTGATTCTGTATAATTCTTTTTCGGATTTCTCTAATGGTTGCCCTCCCAGAAGTCTTGCTGAGATAATTTCCAGGAGATTTTTTTGATGATTTTCTAGAAAAATAGGCACTTTTCAAGTATTCTCGGATACTTATTCAAAACGACGTATCAATATAGGATTTGCGTGTATTATACGTCGTTTTGAAAAAGTATCCGAGTATTTTTTACTTGAGTTACAAAAATAACATCCCTCTAATTTTATGATATGTTTTATAACAACATTTCTTCTTTTGAATGCGGGCAAAAGGTATTTTTTATGTTTGCTCCAACCCGTCATATTACTTTTTCAAAAAAAAAAACTATGATTTTTTAAGAAAAATACTTGTAACTATTGAACCAAAAGAGATAACGACCATCTCAGCGCACGAAATGACGCGTCTTCAAGTGCTCAACAAGTGTTTCTTTGGAGGCTTTGATGAAAAATCAAAACTGAAAAAGTTAATGCCAGAAAAACGGTTTTTCTTCAATTCTAAAGCTACATAAAAACTGTCTTCAGCATACTTGCTCAAAATTGATAGATCTACAACTTTCTCAAAGAATGTATAAAGTTATTCTTGAAAAAAAAAATGGTTTCCAATTTCTTTGAAAATTTGGATCACCCTAATTTTCATGCACATTGGAAAGTGGGCCTTATAATTAGGGACAACTTTGTAGAAGACCATATTTGTCTAAAAACTCATTTGAAGGCATTGAACGCATCTTTACTCGTAAATCTGATTCGTGGACCACTGTGCACTGCTTTTGGAATTTCCCTAATGGTTGCTGCCGGAGCTCTTGCAGGGATTTTCAGCTGTTTTTCTGGGAATACCTCCTTGGAATCTATGGAATTTCTTGTGAGAAATTTCCGTAGGGTAAACTCTTGCAAGAAACTCCGGCAAGGCTCATTGGAGAAATCTTGAGAGTGGTTTTGGATGAAATCCTGGATCGGGAATAGAATATTCAGGAAATTCCAGGAGCAAATCCAGTGAGATACTCCCAGCGAAAACCCTATGAAAAATTCCTGCAGAAATCCTGGAGGCACTCTGGTAGATATCCCAGGAACAACTCCCAAAAATCCCGGAAGAAATACTGTGAAAATCTCGGAAGGAACTCTGGGAGCCAATCCGATAAAAAACCTCTGGATGGAATCTTGGGAGAAACTTCTTCAGAAAAACATACGCCAATGAACCTTCAGGAAAAATAATATTCGATGAGCTCTAGGAAAACTCCCAGGGATCGCGGGAAGAATTCTGTGAAATAATTTTAAAAAGGTACTGCAGTCTTTTTATGTATATTAACAAGATTTTTAGCCCTAGGCTAGTTCATCTCGGGACCCACGCTTTACTTCCCTTCCGAAGGAAGAACTCAAATTTTGTGAGTTTGTCGGGAGTGGGATTCGATCCCAGATCCTCGGCGTGATAGTCACGTACTTTAATCATCACACCAGGTCCGCTCCACAGGTACTGCAGTAAAAATCCAAGGAGGAAATTCGTTATTAATTCAAGGAAGAATTTCGAGAAAAATCATCAGAGAAAATACTAATACCACCACTAGGGGAAAGCTTACGCTATACGTTTCAATCATAATTTCTTTCCCTGCCAATGCCATCTCATCAAAAATGATACCGTAACCTCTGTGTTTGATTACTACATGTCCGTTTCGTTGGTGTTGAGAAAAGTCTTCCCCATTGGGGAAATGATAATTGATATATCGATTCTGCTGCAGTTAATCACTCTGGTCGAGTTACCTACATATAGTTATACCTGTGTGCGTGATATCTCATGAATACGTAATTGAATTCTAGATGCTGGTCGATAATACTACCTTTAACCATTCAACAGCCCCATATGGTCTTTGTTTCTGTAATTGAGTGCTTGTAGTTGTGGTATCCTTTAGAATAGAGAGAGTAGTCGAATAATTATCGGATTTTCCATCATGTGATACTTTTGTAGTCTGTTAGTATACAATGAATTTAATATATTGCAACTTCGTGTATAATATGTAACATTACTGTTAAAATGGTAGGGTCTTGTATTTGATATAAGCGTTGTTACAAAAAAAAAGTTCTGCAGAACACCACAAATGCATCTTGTTCCACGTTTGACGATATTATGATATAAACAAAACCCTACAAATACACAAGAATACAATACAAACGAACATACAACACAAAACATAAATTATTGAGCCCCGTTATCCAAATGGATTTCGATAGTTTAGTATGAGTAGGTGTTACTAGCGCTCTCACACCGTATATATGAGAGTTAGCATATGGCGTCCTTGGTGATAATTGTAGGAAAAACACTTGTCTACAAGTTTGCTGAAAACCTCATTTCAATATTATGCTTCTGAACTATGCTATGGATAAATGAGTCAAATGATTGCCAGGTGATCGAAAACATCCTTGTGTGCAAGAATTTATGACTTCATTTCAAACCGAATTTACTGTGAGTACTCGAATAGATTTTTAATGGAAATTCAGAACAAATTTATTGAGGACATTTACAAGAATTACTTGTCCATTAAGATCGATGAAATGCAAGATTTCTCCACAAATTTCTTCTGCGTTTTCCCTAAAAAATATCTTAAAAGAAAATCACTCACGATCTTAACCATATTTCTCTAAAGAAAATTGGATAGAAATTCTTCAGAAGTTTCCGCTCTGAATTACTGCAAGAGTTCCACTGAACATGCTTATACAATTCTGTGATTCGATTTAAATGGGCCAAAATCACCAGGGTGCGATGACGTCACGTTTTCGATTCCTGCATCTTGTACCAATGTTTGGGGAACCCAAATGCATTGTGAATGGGGGAGCCCAATTGATGTTGGCTGCAAACAATCCTATTGGGTGGGAATAGGGATGTCATATACGTGGCCAAAATGCTACATTTTTTTTCCAAATTTCGTGAAAAATTATTGAAAATGTTTTTTTTATTTCCTAGGGAAATAAAGCAGAATGTTTAGCAGCCACTTTTGGAATTTTCATTCTACAAAATTTTAGATTCCGTAGTGAATTCTTTAAGAAATTCCTCAAGAAGTAAAACGAAGATTTAAGCGCAAAACTATATAGGGTATATGTACCATTCCTTGGCCTAATTTGCAAGCCACTTTGACAATTTTGACCATAACTCATGAATTAATAGCACTAGAAATAATATGTTGACCCTATTACACACTCTAGGCAATGCATGTTTCACCAATTGGAAGTAAACTAACGTAAATATTCAAGAATTAACTTGATTTAGTTGAAAAGATTCGATGCGATGGTATGCAACGTTGGTCTATGGTACAAAAATTGGCCTATTAGTGGATACAACGTTGGCCTATTGCTTTCCATGCACTAGAACCACTCTGCTTGTTTACCAATCTTACTTTTAAATTACATTTTCGGAGCCAAATTTTCAAAAAACTATAAATAAAGCACTTAAACTAAAGTTCTTTCTTAATTTAGTAACGAAAACAACGCAACCCTATTATTGTGTTATATTTTTACAGTCACCGCACACAAAATCTTTCTTCCTGTTCGTTCTTTCTGGTTCTTACGCAAGAAATGTTGTTGACGTCTTTTTATCGGTGTTTTTGACGTTACTTTACGGATGGGCCAAGATTTGGATACATAGTGAAAAAAATGTCCTCAATATTCGGCCCACATTCAATTTGTAAAATAATTATTATTCGTTGACAACAAATACACAAGCTCTAAATAGCGCCTCTGACCGTCGCATCAAATGTTCAATTATTGAAAAGTCATTTCGAAAAGTTCCAGAATCATGCCATTTATGATCATGTGTATAGACTACCCACTAAGCCGAAGAATCATGGCGTCTACAAAAGCTAAACAAAGTGATAATTTCATTAAATTTTGATGTTCCAAAGTGCTAAAATTGAAACGAAATGTTGCAGTTGTTTGTCGCATAGCTTTTCCGATCTCCAGTTATGCGTGTTTGTTTGAGTTTTTGGTTTACGTTGAGATAGGCCGAACGAGGGGACTATGCCAACGAAGCATCCCGATACCCTATTTCAAGTTTTCAAAAAGTTTAAACATTCATGGTCAGTTAGCTGCACTTTTTTTTCATCAAGAGCCAAACCATGTTGGGTAGTACGCAGATCGCAAGAAATTTCTTGGCATATCTCGATGCGTGGAAAATCCATTAACCCTCTTAAAATGTTGTTTTTTTAGCACCACAGTGACGCAGCACAGTTTAACGTGCCTGTCTGGGTCATATTGACCCCAACATCCTTATTTACCTTACCGATCAGGCTAAGGCCGGGGTGGCCTCTGCTGTACATAGGAGCCGTCTCCATTCCACTCGGTCCATGGCTGTTTGTCTCCAGTTCCGCACTCTGCGTAGGGTCCGCAGATCGTCCTCCACTTGATCGACCCACCTAGCTCGCTGCGCTCCACGTCGTCTTGTTCCAGTCGGATGACTCTCGAGAACCATTTTAGTCGGGTTACCATCCGACATCCTACCAGGGTTAAACAAATCGCTCAAGTAATGTACAAGCTTTGCATTTTTCTTGATCGCAGGACGGTACTTGAAAGAAACACCGATTCAAAACGGTATACAAAAATAATGTACTGAACTCAAACTACTTAGCGATTCCATCTGGGGAGCATACCTACAATATATTTGTAGAATCCCAGAGGGCATCCTTGAAGTAACTCATGGGGGAATCAAAAGGAATTCCTGGCTGTATCTTAGGGTGTAATCCTTGAAGTAACTTTCTAGAAGAATCTTAGAAAGAACTCCTGGTGAAATCCCAACAAGAATTTCGAAGGGAATCTGAGGGAGAAGTTCTGAAGAAATTCCAGGAAGAATATCTTGAGAAATTTCAGAAGGAAATACTGGAGGAAGTCATAAAACTAACGCGTGAAGAAATCCCCAAAGAACCAGTGGAAAAATCTTTATAGAAACCCCGAAGAGAATCTCAGAAGAACCTTCTGGTGCAATCTTAAAATGAACACCTGGAGGAATCCCAAAAGGAATTATACTGGAATAATCGCAGAAGGAGCACCTGATATCAGATAGAATTCCAAGAAAGAACCCTGAAGGGAGTCCCAGGAGTTTAAAAAAAACTCGAAGAGTAATCGCAGAAGGAACTCCTGGCGGAATATCAGATGAAATCCTTTAAAGGTAATGAAATACTAGAATGGGCACGTTCAAAATTAATTTAAAAATTGATATATTATTCTAATATCATATTTCTTCTTTCAAGTAAAAATAAAGAACCCGTGAAAATTTTCAAAAATCAGTGAAAACCGGTAAATTTAAACCTGTAATTTGCTGGCCACCCTGGATCATCTCTTAGCTTAATCGGAAGCACCCGCATACTTGCCAATGTACTAAAGGAACGTGTATTCTAGATCGTAACGTTGTACGAAATGTGTTAGACAGAACCAATGGTACAATGTGAACGTTCAACTTTGAGATTCATCATACCATCTACCAGGGATTCAGAAATATACGATTCGGGAACACTTTCGTCGTGTTGGGCGATATTCAACAACGCGTGATCGGTGGTAGGTGGTCGATCGATACAAGAATATAAAGCCAATTCTTCAACATCAGCATAATGAACGTGCACAGTCACAGGCCTAACTCTGGAAGTACTGATGAAGCTGAAATCGTAAGTATCACCTACTTCTGATACAGCCTCCTTTATCGCTACACCTGGAGAACGTCACAGCAGACGGAATCCTATATCGACCACGTTCCGATTGATGGTCCACACTAATCCGACAATGTCAACGTCAGCAACTATCCACGCGCTAATATCGACTATAACCACTACTTAGTGATGGCCAAACCCCTTCCAAAAATCTCCGAAATCAACAACTTTTGGTATCGAAGTCCGCCTCGGTACGATCCAGTGCAACTAATACAAAGCAACCACGGATGTCGCCATCAAATACGTACAAAATTCGAGACAGCGTTGTCGAACGAGGGCGATCTCAACGAGGAATCTTTTGAGGACTGCTGGAGTATAGCTGAAGCAGCCATCAACGATGTTGCCGCGATTATCGATGCTTCGGTTACGTGGAATGGAGTCGACGGAATGATTAGTTCCACGACAGTTAAGTCGATAAGAGCGTAGCGCGGGCGGTGATGCTGCAGCATGGAACCCGGCATAACGTGAAACGATGCAAGCGGAAGCGGAAGCTCCAGATGCGCATCTTACGTTAGCACAGCGGGTCTTGAGGATCAACCAAATAACTGCGTCGACCAAAAGCAATAAGCTACCGTTCTACGCCCGATTGTCCCATGTTATATGGGAATCCCATATACCATGGGACAATCGGGCGTAGAAAGGCAGTAAAGCAGGTGGTAAATATGGTATTGTAGTTGAATTCATCAAGTTGTGCTTGCGCTGGCTGTGTCTGCATTATCTGATCAGCTTCTGAGATATGGAACAACTACCGAAGGATTGGAAGGCGTAAATTGTCATATTTACAAGGAAGGCGACAAGACAGAGTGAGAACTTTTGAGGAAGAATGAGCAAAGAATGAGTTTGAAGAAAATGATCAAGCTGGCATCATCGACGGCCGGTCGACAACGGACCAGATCTTCACCGTACGGCAAATCCTCCAGAAACTCATCAATCGGAATGCTGCATACGGCAGTATCGACCATCCAGAGAACAAAATTTCACTCAATACACTTCCGCTAACACAAGATCAATAAATCTAAACCTGTCAACCGACAGCGCATAGATCCTCAACAGCACGGAACGGTCAAAGCAATTGACCCAATTGTCAATTAACGCTGATAAGGACCTCGCGCACGCACTTTACTCCGCCGCCAGAGAACCAACTCGAACCGGTATGTTCTTGCTCTGAGCTCGTTGTTCCTCTAGAGCTTATTCTGCGTAGATATGCATGTAGCTATGTAGCACACTGGAACAGCTGGCCAGTTGTTGTTTGGGTGCTCTGCTCATCGTCGAAGTCTTTTGTCACAATGATAAACAACCCGAGCAAAGTCTGACAGCAAATTGAAAACAAATTTTGATGTTGTGATATTGCAAATTATGATAACTCAGGTTGTTATCGTTTTGGTCGTTTTAACGGTTAAAACATCAAAAATGAGAGCAGAAAAATGTTTCCATAACAGCAAGTTGAAAACAATTCCTGCTATCAGTGATAGCAAATTGATAACTGTTTTTGCTATCAGTACGAAAAAATGGAAAAATCGTTAAATATAGGGAGTTTTCGATTGATATCAAATCCCAAATGCCATAAGATAACTACACTAATGGTACATTCCTGAAGTTATTATACAAGATTGCCTAAAAGTTATGAACTAACTTAAAAACTTATTTTTTAAAATAGTTTGAAGTGACAGCAAAACGAAATCTAAGTTTGAAATCAAATTTAGTCAAGGCCAACTGATATCAAAATGTGATATCAGTTTGCTATTGAATACAAATCGAGTTTTCGATTTGCCATCATTTTGTTGTCAGACTCTGCTCGGGAAGCTGCGCGATGACCGACTAACATGTGCCCTCGTGCCTTCGTCATTGTGATCCAATCAGCCAGGCCAGCACTGAATGCGCTCTACAGAATTTGCAGAGGCACGCGAGGCGAGGACTTTAACCATCACACAATGAGCGAGTGGCGCCATCACGAACAAAGTTCCTCCCATGTTTGCTGTAGTATAGTCAGAAGTTCAAGTTCAATGTTAACTATACAACTACTGGATACGATCACTAGTTTATCATCTCCTCAACACTACCATCCTCAACGGTTGTGCTACAACTACCGACAACAAAGCAGAAGCTGCTAAGCATTAAGCGTTACGATATACCTACCATCAAACGTAACCGAAGTAAACGTCTGGATCTGATGGACATGTATGAAACCGTACCATTTACTCCACAAAGCGCAAACCTGGTGACGTTAATTGATTGTTGAGCGATTGCCGAGTCGAGTCGGGCCGGGTGTCAATTGAGTTTGGGGTGGTTGGTGTTTTGACGGTCGATCGCCGAGCGATCGGCGATGTTTTTTTTTCTCTGGTAATCGAGTGATCATTCGACCAACACCTTAAACCACACGAGTACTAGCTGGCTGCTGCGCAAATGAAGCAGACGGTTTCGCGTGGCGTTAATTGATTGGCGGTTTGTTACGACGACGATGGGAAACAATTGAAGGTTTACTTGCGCTTGGTCGATGATGTACATTGTATTGTAAGAAAAACGGGTTTTGGGGAAACATGTATTTGATGGGGAATGACGGTGATGCTAATGGCTGATAAAGCAAGGTTCAGCGAGCTGTTCGCGTGCGATGCTCCCTTAGTGGCTCAATGTGAAGAAGAGAAGCCTTACAAGAGGGTGACGGGTTCGACTCCCGAACTTTGTTGTGCATACAGTATCATTATAACTTTCAAAAGATATACGATTGCGAAATGGCTCTCAGTTTATAACTCAAAAAGTTTAAGACCAACCAGCCAATGGCTGAAAGTTTCTTAGATAAAGTGAATTGAATGGAACTTTGAACACCGAGCTGAGAAGCAGACTCTGTTCTAGTTAGAACGTATCGTCAGAAAGAAAAAGTAGTGGAAGCATTATACAGCAAGACCACTGGCGATAAGATCGAATTCCAACTAATTTCTTGTCTATTATAGATGTTCTGAAATTCAGATCTTAAGATAGCTATACGGACACGTTCAATGCTTCCAGTGAGCTTTTTCGCTCTTTGAAGGAATCACGACACTACACAACAGACTAGCATCCAACGCCCAGTGGCACAGCCGAAAACTTTTCCTGACAGCTGCGGCGGGAATCGAACCCGCGCTCCTCAGCACGATGCGGCTAAGAGCTTGGTGACACTAGCCCGACGACCACGAAGCCGCATAGCTATACAGATTCTACAAGGTTAGGCCAGCTTATGAAATGTTCCTTACATTGTGTACCGCTGACCAGATATTTAGTATGAATTAACGATAAGTGTGTTTTTATGCTATAAAATTATACCATGAATAAAAATGTCAGGATATCATAACTCCTTTTATCGTTACATAGCCGTGACATTATGTTTTCCATATCCCTTTCGTGACGAACCAGCACAATCGTGCTGTTTTTCGGCATTGGTTTACCACATTTTTTTCATTTGTTTTTTCCTCAAAATATGTGATGTAAATAATTTTTATGATCGAGTTATTACTCTAACTTGTATTTCTGAACCTCAGCTTTGATTGGAATTGTTTATAAAAACGCCACAATAAGTTAAACAAAATGTAAACAATCATCCTAGAAGTTGAAAAAGTTTTATCTGTCGTATTTTTGCAAATATTTTTTTAAACCAGGTATGCAGAGATAAAAATCGATAGAAAAAGAGTAGTTCTGCAAAACGACGAAGAAAAAGTGGTGCTTTGTTGAAAAGCACAAGATTTCTGGGTGGTCAAAGTGAGACCAGCACAATTGTGCTGTTCCGTCCCCAAGGCGGTCCAAGTTCCATCGGGAATTGCCTTTTCTTAGGCGTTTTATGAAGATTGATTTTAACTATTAAATCACTACAAAGTGTTAGTTTGTAAAAACTTAGACGTATAATTTCAACTCAAGGAACACGATATCAGCTTGTATGAGTTTTTTTTAAAGAACTTTGAATGCTTAGGTGAATAATATTACTCCATATTATCGATATCATGAATTAGATTGGGACAGGGATTTACTGTTCTTATTATCTTCTTCTTATTCACTTCTATGATTTGAATACCCTGTTGAGCCGATCTCGTGTTCCTAGATTTAAAATTATGCGTCTAAATTTCTACAAACTAACACTTTGCAGTGATTATAATTACAATAAATCTTCCGCAAGATCTTCCGTACCATAAAACGCCTAAAAGTAGGCAATTTTTAGCAATTACTTAGAGAACATCGACCGGCTTGAGGACGGACCAGCACAATTGTGCTTGTCCTAATTTGACCCCAAAAAGTGCATAGGTGGATAAAGTAGCCGAAGTAAAGAAAGTTTTATTCTAGAGGACGTTAAGTTTATGAGAGAAAATTTGAGATAATCATTCTTTTATGGTCCGTCACGAAAGGGATATTGGTGTACATTTTTAATAAAATGTTTTGTGTAATCATGACGCATGCACTCTAGACCCATGACCTGAATTCATAGAACCATAAACCTTCTTCATGTAACTATTTGTCATTTATGTCGCAAAACGTGGCAAATAACATATGTGCCCTAGAATCATGACGAAAGTGTATGAAACCTTAATCCTTATTTATGAATATTTTATTTGTCATTTGTGATTCTGGTTTCATTGGCGGTTGAGTGGCAAGTTGAGTCATCATATCATGTTATATGTTCTCTAGAATCATGATGAAAATTTATGAAACCATAATCTTTATTCACGAATCTAGTAGGGTATATGTGCCATCAGTAATCTCACGCTCCCATTTTTATCCTATTCGAAAACAAGCGAGTTCGGCACCGATTGATTTCGCTCTTTTTGTTTTCATGCGTGCTGACTTCTAACAAAAAATATAAAAATAAGAAACAAAACCAACAACGCTTCAATCCTTTGTTTTTCGTAGGACGAAAATGGGAGCCACATGCCCACTACCCTACTATACATTATATGATTCCGATTTCATAAGCGGAAAGTGACAAGTTGAGTGATGATATCATGATGTATGCACTCTAGAATCAGGACGAAAATTTATGAAATCATAAGCCTTGTTTATGAATCTAGTGTTTGTTTTTATCGTTTTTGGGTACCTAAAACGAACAATTCATATGTATAGGAATAGGCTCGAGAATGACTGACTGAGCAGTCGAACATCGGTGGCCAGAACTATCTTTGGCGGTTTGCAAGAATCTTTGACGGGTTGCACTTAATTTTATTTTCAGATAATTTTGCTTACAAAATAAACACTCTTACCCAGTCTTGTGCATTATCACCATCATAACACAAAAAAGCCGCAACATCAACATTGCCCTTCTTCCTCCATCAACGCTACAGCCGACCGTCTCTATGTTGCTATCGAACACATTCGAGACGAACGCATTGATACGGTGGCTGCCGCCGCCACGCTCTTTCTCTGCAAATCTCTTGAGTAGCCGAACGCTTCTTAACCGTCGTTCCGACGCAGAGCTATGTCACTCACTGCGGGGTGACTCTCGTCTGAAAATGCCAGGATGAGGGTCAATTTGTTAAGTAGTATTTGCATGACGCAGCAAACACAAACATAGCACGCCCTATGAATAGAATGCAAAGCGTAGAACAAAAACTCGCTTCGGTGTTTCATCGTGTGGTTCGGAAACAAGAGACGATCGCTGCTGTTGGATGTGGTTGACTCTGCATTGAACGAGGGTTGGCTTGAGTGGCTTTTGCGTGAATAGATTATGTTATGATGGACTGCGTATGTCGTATGATGGTTAGAGCGAGTGTCATTCGACATTGACCATCCTGAAACTGCACAACCCTGCTCTTACCCCTTGCTGCAGAGCTTACTCAACTTGATTCTTTCGTCACACTACGGTTCTGAAAACTTAACAGTATAGACATATTGTTAATCGGTTCCACCCCATTATCCCGAATAGGTCACTACCCCGAAAGTCAAGTATAAGTTAGAAAAGGGAATTCAGTAACTAAGGCACGAAAACCCTTCTCCATCCTATACTGACATTTTTTCTTCTTTTAAAATTTGGCTGTCCATTTAAGTAAACAGCCTAATAACCATTCCCCCAAAATACATTATTTATTACCGAATACTTGATTCAGACCACGCCAACTGGCTGACTTTTTGATGCTGAGAATGACCGAGAAGATGTCCAGCCATTCGACCAAAAATAATTTAGGCCGTAAGTCATGCGGATAAATGCCAAAAAGTCACCAAGAATTTTGGGATACTGTACTTATTATAATTTTGCTTTAAATTCGAATGTGATGACTTTTTTTTTACCATAGATTGCTTATTTTTTTCCATCTGTTTATAAATTTACAGTTTGCTCTCAGTATGAAGCTTGTATTCAACATTCCATACAAGGAATTCCTTAATGTAAATCTCAGTGAAATAAAATAGAAATTTATATGCAATTTATTTTACGTCTGGTGTAATTTTCAAAAATTTTTGCTGTGTAGTTAGGGATGTTTCAGAGTGTCTCAGGGAGTTGCAGGGGATTTCAAGTAGTTGTTTAGAAAAGTTTCAGGGAAACTCAGTGAATTTCAGAGACGGTTTAAGGAGTTGCAGTGGGTTTTGTTTGCTATCATGGACAACTTGGTCTGAAACCAATAGATCGACATTCCAAACTAAAAATATAACAGATGGCTCTTTATTTGTGTGGTAGTAAAATCAAATTTTCTCGGTAAAGAAGCTATTCCGGAACATGAAGTAAACAACAAATAGTTGGCAATCCAAACCATTATTGATTTCAGTTCACAAATTTTTCACAAAACTTCCCCGTTTTCCAGCAATCAATGTTTTTAGCGATTCTCCCAAATGATTTGACAGTTCTTGACTACCATTCTTCCGTGAGCTTGAGGTGAGAATTTGAGAAAGTCGACAACCGAGAGTAGAACAGGCGATGGATTGTATACAAGTGATAATGTCGCCGCCGGGCTATCAGTGCTGGAAACTAGATGCTATAAAGGTTCTTGTCTACACTTTTCGCTGCTGGCGCTAACTGGGAGCATTAAATAGAAAAGTAAACATCTATCATTCTATTGAAACGCTATATTCATGAAACAACTGTTCTGAAACTATTGAAAACGCTCTGAAACCCTCGTGTAACTAATCTGAAACTCTCCCGAAACCCCTTGAACGCCTCTAAGACCCATTCAAAAACCCGAAATTTCTAACACATTTGTGAATCCCCTTCAAACTTCATGAAATGTGCATTAAAGAAATGCCTCAAAACACCTCGAAATCTTTCTATGGCTCCGAAACGTCACTGAAACCCCTTGAAATACCATGAAAGCCCGTGAAACGCTTCTAAAATCCACCAAAAATCTCTGTGTAAACCTCCGAAAATGCTCCAGAAATTCTGAAACCCCTGAATCGCTCCCAAAAACCTATGAATCGTCACTAGTTCCACTTGAGATGCCCCGATACTATCTAAATCTCTCATGAAACCCCTAAACTTCCCTCAAATTCCCTGAAAAACCCTTATACGGTCCCTAATCCCCTCAGAATATCGTGTTAATTCCTGTCAAACTCCATGAAACACCCTAAAGCGCTCTTAAAACCCTTGCAACGCTCTCGAAACCCTTAAAACACTTAAACCCTCTAAAACCTCATTGAAATCCCTCACTTTAACTAACTGTATGCCTTTTTTCGCCGGCGTCGGATCACATTGAGGTCTTCTACAAAGTGGTTTGGCATATAGTTACCCACAAGAATTCAAAACATAATAAAGAATGAACGCTTACAACGCCACCTAGTGGCAAAATTCGAAAAGTTGTGATTTTTGCATACATTTGGCCAAGTTTTCTCACACTGAAGTTAAAGTTAAGCTCCCTCAAGTGCTCCCTTAGACTTAATCTGTTTCGCCCAAGTTTTGATTGTGGCTTCTAGGAGTCCAAAACAACATTATTATTTCTATCAAATAAAATGGCATGTGACCATTTCAGAGCAAAAAAAAATGAAAACAGAATATTGTGATTTATTCGGTAGTTTTTTGCTTCCTTCATGACAGTTTTTTGTCAGCCGAATTGTCCAAAACTTGGATATATAATTCGGATTGAGGGGAAAAGTTCTGAGGCTTAGT
The DNA here is from genome assembly GCF_035046485.1 of Aedes albopictus. Classification (NCBI taxonomy): domain Eukaryota; kingdom Metazoa; phylum Arthropoda; class Insecta; order Diptera; family Culicidae; genus Aedes; species Aedes albopictus. The sequence goes on along the minus strand of NC_085138.1, from coordinate 98,033,940 downwards.
TTGAGTTCAACAAGTTTTTGTTTGCCCAAGGGTCTGTCTCAAGATTCACTATTGTCACTGATGCTCTTTCTACATCATGGCTTGCATGACATGGTACAATGTAATGCATTGTTTATGTTATTTAAATATTGTCAATAACGGCCAAAAACTGAAGTCCGTTTGTGAGATAATTAAATAGAACTACAACTGGCGCCTACAAGCTGATCCTTGTACCGGTTCAAAGTTCCACAGAGAATTTGGCACCCGAAGGCCGGCCGCCTCACTGCTGAAAAGACACAACTATTTTTACCTCCACAGTCCAAAGTCTGCCCCTGTCTGCGCGCGATACCTTTGACACCGTCTCGTCTTCAACAGCTCATTCGCGAAATGCGCGCACCATGTAAACACATTCTGCCAATTTCGTCAACGGTTTTTGCGCGAACGAACGAAGGAAGATAAACATTGCCGTTGCCGTCGGTTGGTCGGTTGGTGGACAGACACAGACAGTGGCAAACATTGCGTCTGTTTGCCCTGTCGTGGTCATCGTCGTCCGAGAAGGAGAAGAAGGAGGTCATTACATAATTTTGTCCCCATTAGTTGCCGCACCGCGAGCTGCTGCGAGCGAATTTTACACATTCGAATTATTTTTGTAACGGCTTCATCGCGTTCGTCCCGCTGCCGTAAGTCTTCAGTTCGCTTTAGTGAGATATAGTGAAAAAAGCGTGAAGAAGTTTTCCCGTTGGACATTTTCTATGGTTTTGTAACAGCTTTTAAAAACAAAATTCCTGCACTATTTTGGTAAGGTATATATGTATATGTCTTATTCTCGTTTATGGTGAAAACCACGCTAATAAAGCCGTCGTAATAATAATACTACTCTCTTATTTAAGGTGAATATATGACGAAGCCACACCTCGAATTTTCAAGAGCACAAATCTGAAGAACCGAATGTCGGTTTGAGCTGAAAAGTTAATCGATTCGTCACCACCAGCGGGTAACCAATCGATCAACTTTTCAGCTCAAAACGACATTCGGTTCTTCAGATTTGTGCTCTTGAAAATTCTAGGTGTGGCTTCGTATATTCACCTTAAAGGCCGCTTTACGAGTTTCACTATAGCATTTTGACTGTCGCTTTACAGTCCATTAAAAATTGTTCATAGCGCTAAACGGGCCTGCATTGAGCATTACCATTACTGAGGGTGACGGGTTCGATTTCCGTTTGGTTTATTAACTCTTCGTAATGGGACTTTCCTAGGCTTTGTTCTTCGTGCAACTTCGTTCTTCGAGCAGGACGTGGACGAAGTGATGAAAAAACGGATCATTTATGCTTAAGTCCTTTTCAAAAGTTGCTCAAGAATCGTATGAGCTACCCAGGGCAATTTATCAAGTATTGTATGCAACATTGTGAGCGATTTTGTGATAAGACCAGCTCTGAAATAGGATTTCAGGCTTATCGACCTGATTATCAGGGTTGACACCTGTCACCGTGTTTATTTACACATCGTGTGGGACGACTCACTATTTAGATATGAGCAAGGCGAAGACAAATGTGCAACTTCGACTGCGACTGTGGAGCGTTGCATGGCTTGGCCGATCGTGGATTTTGATAGACGGTGTCTGTCAATATTCGTCAATCGTGTCCGCTGGTTTGTCGCGTAGGTTAGCAGCAGTCACAGCAACTTTGTGACGACGACGATGATGACCGAGTGTAAGTTTTAATTATAGAATATACCTACTCAACTCATGCGTTACACTGCAGTGCGAGGTGAATCGATGGACGAACTAAGCTTTACGAGTAACAGGGAAGTGGTCTTGCATTAGCATTTTTTTTTGTCTGTATTAACGAGACTGCATTAGCATTTCTCTTTTTGTTTTTGACCATCTAGAATTGTTTCAGTGGTGCTCTAGCTGCATACCCCGGTGAAATTGCTTACCCGAACTGAACGCATGAAAATTATGAGCTGCCATTACGGATTATCAAACATTTTGCTTAGGAATGAGTACTCTGCCCCCATAGATATCCTTTTTTAAGATGAGATCCCTTGTGTCCCAATTTTAAATTATGCATTTTGCCTCACGTTTTTATGAGCACAAATCTAAGGATCCGTCATACGAAGCAGGCTGTAAATGTAACTCAGCATTCTTTGCGAGGGAATATTCAGCAACAAGTAGAATTTTCAGACTTGTTGGCTTGCTACATAACCAGGTTTGTGCTCTTGAAAATTGGAGTTAAGTATAAGGCGGCCATTGTGGCTGCCATCGTTGGTTTCTAACGACCTCACAGTCTTCAGTATATCATATTTGAGTCAAGTCAACCTCAACTGTAAGGTAGTCTTCAGCGTCTAGTACTTGAGTACGAGTCTAGTACGAAACGCTGAAGAAGACCTTACAGTTGAAGTCGAAATACGTATCTGTCATCCCGAGCAGAAGAGAATATCAAGTTAATAACTACGAAATCACCAAACCTGTTTTTATATCTTGTTTTGTTATTATTAAATCATCAAGGCATAGCTTTTCCATAACAAATTTTGTTGGACAATCTCATTTTGTTATAATCAAGCTACTGATATACATTAACTAAATTACATTTAAATAACATGTTTTGTTGAAGTACATGTTTAGTTATTGTTGTACTATTGATCAACTTATCAACAATAATACAACAGTAACAAATTTTGAAATCACAGCAACAATTCGACGATTACGACCTGTACCTTTGTATTGTTCCTTCCATCAGAAGGAAATTTCTGAACTATTCCTTTAAAGAATTCCTTGAATTATTTTCGGATAAGCACTTGGAAGTTCTGGAGAAACCTTTCAATAAATCCCTGGAGAAGTCTTCAAGAGAACTTCTAGCGAAATTTTCATAGAAATTCCGAAGGTAATTCTCTGAGCGATTATTTAAATTCTTGGCAGAATCTTTTGAAAAACTCCTGGAGAATCATTCGGAAAAACTCATGGTGAAATCCTCAAAGAAATTTTCAGAGAAATCTTAAAATGAACTAATGATCACAGGAAATTCTGAAGAAATCATTGAAGGGATTCTATGCAGGATTCTGGAACATTTTCTAGAGGAGTCTTTAAAAATCCATGAAAGACTCCGTCGAAGAACTCTCGGAGAAATTTCTGGAATATTTGTTATGTAATTTATGGAAAAGTTTATGACGAAATCTGTCGAAGAATTTCTGGAAGAATTTAATGACAAAGTCACTTGATAAACACAAAATGAGTTTTTGACGGAATCCTTAAAGAAATAAATAGAGGAATTTTAGAAAAAATATTGCAAAAATTTCTGGTGAAAGTCCTGTAGGAATCATCAGAGGAAGTTCAGGAGAAATTATAGCAAAATTTTTGGAGGAACCCTTGTAAAATCCAGGAGGAGTATTCGACATAATTCTTGAACCCAGGGAAAATCGTAGGAATTAAAACAAAGTTTCCAGAAAAGTTGTAATAATCTGTACAATATTTCCAATAACCCAAAAAATTTCTGCAAAACAGTTGAGCATTCTAAAAATTCTTCAGTTTCTATGCTGAAAAAAAAAACAAACCAAAAGTCACAAATTGCTATCGACGATCAAACTTTTTCAAATACCCGTGTTGATTTCAAAACCGTGCTCCGAAAACAATTAAAGACTACAACTACAACAGTTTATGAATTACAGGTGGAAGACTAGAACAGTTTATGAATTACAGGTGGAAATCGAAGCTCGTCGTATTTGATAATATAGAAACTACTAAAGTTCGATTATCTTGTGACTTCAAATATACTTACCTTACCGGTCAGGCTAAGGCCGGGGTGGCCTCTGCTGTACATAGTAGCCGCCTCCATTCCACTCGGTCCATGGCTGTTTGTCTCCAGTTCCGCACTCTGCGTAGGGTCCGCAGATCGTCCTCCACTTGGTCGACCCACCTAGCTCGCTGCGCTCCACGTCGTCTTGTACCGGTCGGATGACTCTCGAGAACCATTTTAGTCGGGTTGCTATCCGACATCCTGATGACGTGACCCGCCCACCGTAGCCTCCCGATTTTCGCGGTATGGACGATGGTTGGTTCTCCCAGCAGCTGATGCAGCTCGTGGTTCATTCGCCTTCTCCAGGTCCCGTCTTCCATCTGCACTCCGCCGTAGATGGTACGCAACACCTTCCGTTCGAAAACTCCAAGGGCGCGTTGGTCCTCTGCACGTAGGGTCCATGTTTCGTGCCCATAGAGGACGACCGGTCTAATCAACGTTTTGTAGATGGTTAACTTCGTGTTACGGCGAACTTTATTCGATCGTAGAGTTCTGCGGAGTCCAAAGTAGGCACGATTTCCTGCCACAATGCGCCTCTGAATTTTTCTGCTTGTGTCGTTGTCGTCGGTCACCAGTGAGCCCAAGTACATGAATTCTTCAACCGCCTCGATTTCATCACCGTCGATATAAATTCGGGGTGGCGGGCGCGGTGATTCCTCCCTGGAGCCCTTTGCCATCATGTACTTTGTCTTCGACACATTAATGACTAATCCGATTCGCCTGGCTTCCCTCTTTAGTCGGATGTACGTTTCCGCCATCGTCTCAAATTTACGAGCAATAATATCAATATCATCGGCGAAACCAAGCAGCTGAACGGACTTCGTGAAAATCGTCCCACTCGTGTTTATCCCCGCTCTTCTTATTACACCCTCCAAAGCAATGTTGAACAGCAAGCACGAAAGACCATCACCTTGCCGTAACCCTCTGCGAGATTCGAAGGGACTCGAGAGTGTCCCTGATACTCGAACTACGCACATCACTCGATCCATCGTCGCCTTGATCAACCGTATCAGTTTATCCGGGAATCCGTATTCGTGCATAATCTGCCATAGCTGTTCTCGATCGATTGTATCATACGCCGATTTGAAATCGATGAACAAGTGGTGTGTGGGCACGTTGTATTTGCGGTGACTTCAAATATCTTAGAATGAATTAAAAGCTGAGTAAAGTATTCTTCGATCATTTGAAAATATTTCTTACGTCAGAGTGATGAACCTCATGTTAATGGCGGGTTTGTGAGACAAAGTGAATAATTTTATATAATAAGTATTAAAACTTGTTTAGTGACGAGTTTGATATCATAGCAAATTCTGCTCTCCGATTACTATCAATAACATATTAATATCAAAATTTGTTATTGAAATATTTTCCGAATTCACTGTAACTTAATAGTTATTGAAACTAACAAAACAAGTTATTGGAATGGTTTTCCAGGAACATTTTTTTGTTATGGAATTTGTTATTTTGCCGCTTATGACAGACAAGTTTATAACACAATATGTTATGGTAATAACTTTAAAATAATCGATTTTATTATTCAGTTATTTTGCCCAAATAACGCAGCTCCTTATGCTGTTGTTATTCCCTTCTGCTCGGGATAGAATGCAAACACTTAGTTGGAATTAAAAGAAACATTACTTGAATGCCGTTCATCATGAACCACTGAAGACTTTCAGGAGGAAAAGGAGGGATCCGGCCAAGGTCTACACTTCACATACAAATTTTCAAATATTTGTATAAACGAAAGTCTACGAGAAGGAATTCTGGTCTGAGATGACCAAAATTTGGTCTATGTGGTTGATGAACAGCTGGGATTGCTACAGGAATATATGCTGAGAATTATGTGGCAGACTTCCTACTGGAGTTGCCGTCGGGACTCTTTCAGGGATTTCTCCTGGTTTCTTTGTTATTGCTGAAGGATTTTTTCTTGTGATTTCCTCCGGATGTCTTGCAAAGATTCTTCTAGGATTTATATCTGGGAATTCGCATGGAATTCATACAAATTTTTTATCGAAACATTTCTGCTGGGTTCCTCCCAAAATTAAGAATTATTGCAATATTTTTTTCAGCAATTTCTCTAGGGGTGCGTTAGGGTTTTCTTTGAAGTTGGCAATAGGGATTCCTACAGAAATTTCTTAAGGGAACTATCCGGAAGTTCATCTAGAGGTGTCTGCTGAAATTACTCACGGGATTCCTTTAGGTATTACTGTAGGGTTTCGTCCTGTAATTCCTCAGGTAATTTCTTCGGGAATTCTTCCAGGTCTTTCATAAGTTTCAGCTGGAATTTCACCGAGGATTTCTTCTCTGATTCTTCTTGAAATTCTTTAGAGGTTACTATTGGAATTCTTCCACTCCACAGTGATGCATCAACATATTTTTCCAAAGATTTATCTATGAATTTCTCCACAGATTCCTTTGAAAATTTCACTTATTGTTTAAGATAATCGTGCTATCCCGTTACTGGTGTAACCGCTCTCAGTATTACGACAGTGTCATGGACGGACACGTGATAGGACATTTGTTCAGCTTGAAAAATTTTGGGAATTCAAGCAGAAATATAGCTAGCTGCGAGAAGGCTGTGTTCCCTGTAGGGATGTCATAACAAGAAGAAGTGAAATGTAATGTAATAGTTCTGCTATAAAATGCAGATATAAATTCTTATAATACATCACTGAATATACTTCACTTCAAAATTCATGATTTTTTCACGGATATAGCTAAATAACGGAATTGAATGTGATTCGAATCCAGCAAACACATACATTTTAAGCTGCTTTAATGTTCGCTTCGCTAGCAACATGTTCTCTTATTTTCAAACATTGACCTGTATTTTGACCAGAGAAAGCATCATTTTTGTCGATAACCTTTACCAAACGTTTCAAATAGCCAGTGGTTGCGCACCCGAAGATTACTGCATTTATCTGCGGGTGAATTGTAGAACTGCACAACTGATCTCGTGGCCCTGACGAAATCACATCCACAGTTCATCCCATCCAAATTCGAACAGAAATGCACCGATAGCATATGGGAAAGTTTAAACTAGATCAAAATGCATGGTCAGATCATTTAATAAACAAAATAATCAATGTGTATGCGACTGGAACTGTTTGTATTTATCAACACCACGGATGGGAGGGATTAAGATTTGCGCTAGTATAGTAGACTATCTCGGTCGTGCGTCGAGATCTCTTCTCAACTTCTCTCCGCCAGCCACGATCACATGTTGATAATGACCGCGATGAACCGCGTCGGGTGGTGACGCGACGCGCAGAGGCACAACAACGAAAGAGGAAACGCGCAGATTGTTGTACTTTGTACACCGACACGTGATCCGTTCGTTGTCGTTATTGCGACAGAAAGAGAACTGCATCTTGCGTTTTATTTCGCGCTCAGAGTCGCGACTAGTGAAGCATTACTCCGACACAAGTATCTCTGCTTTGTGGCTTACTTTTGCGATTATTACCGTCCGACGACGACGAAATGATTTACGACTTTGAGGCGCGAAGGATGAGATAGAGGTAGGTACCGTGATTCGGGGTTACGTTGGTCATATATTCGATCTTTATACGTGATTGATAATACGCCTATAGTTTTATTTTTTGAATAAAATGGGAATTTAAAACTTCTCAATCGCAGTGCTCGTCGCAGGTTGAAAATCGAACATTCGTTGATCAACAATATTCGAAAAAAAAGGATAATTCGACAATGATTTTTCTTAAGGGCCTAACTGACTTGATCGATTTCTCTTCGTCAACTCTCTCATTCGCTATTAACTTGATCAAAACGAAATAAATCATTATTCTTTTTGTTTCTAGAGCAAAATGTACCTAGTCGTCGTCTTCACATTTTAACCAAAAAATCTTTGGAAAACTTAATACACTTTTCGCAATAACACAAAGAGAGGATCGAAAGAGAAATCGAAAATGTCAGTTAGGCCCTAATGAAGAATCAGTGTCGACTTATTTGTCGTTTCCAATAATAGGCAGTGAATCAATTTCCAACCATCGCGCAACAATAACAACAAATTTGGAATCTGCATTTGTTGTGACAATCCACCCAATGCAACATTGGTTTGTCCTCACTTGTTCAGAATACGATAAAGATCGTACACCGCGTGTTAAGAGATTTTAGAAGCTTGAATTTAGAGATTTTAGAACCATCAAAAGTACTCAAATGTATTAAAAGTATAATCCTTAAAGATTGTGCTTGTGCTTTGTCATTGACAAGACATTTTCGAGAGTATGTCAAACTTGAATAAAGAATAATTGCTGTACCTTTTTTGTTGTGGTTTGTTTTGTGTCTCATTTATCTGATATTCCTCTTCACTGACAGCAAAGAGTAAGATGATCGATATTACCCAGTTTTACGGTAACCGTTTGTTTTACAGAGTGACACTACGAGAATTGGCTACGGCCGGTAGATAGTGGGCAGTAGTCGCCGGCGAGCGGGCGACACACGAAGATTAAATTGCAACTATTAAATAAATGCGGGTCGTATAGCGCGATAATGGCCGAGGTTTTAACCTTTGGACACCGCTGGTATGATTGTGGTTATCATCGCCCGCACCGCGCCGGTAGGTAAGACAACACTACAGTGGCGGAAGTGTTCATGGTTGCCACTACTGAGAGTTTAATTGATTGATTGGATGCTCTCTAATATTATACCTCGAGGACTTTGATAAGACGATTCCGGAGATGGATTTATGTAGTGCAAAGGACTCGTGTCGTTATGATTGAAGTGGGTGCAATCTAGTGTCACATCCACGGGAAATTGGAAAATTGAAGTCACGATACTTCGGAATGATTTGTTGTATACTTTAAGAATTTTGTCTTGAGAAGAGCATTTTTGGGGCTGCCACCATAGGTACATATAGCTGACGCGATACAGCATTTCATACCCAGTAGCTGGATGTCAGAACAGACGCTGTTTGAACCGCACCTCCTTGGTGAACAAACGAACAGGACGTACCTCCTCATTCTAGCTGAAGTCAGAAGCATAAAAGGCTGCACTAGCAGCTAAACACACAACTCTTAACTGGCGATTTCTGTCATCTATTGACCCATGGAAGCATGAGATAGGTATGAGGACCAGAGCTATGTTGGACGCTTCTTCCAGGTTATCGACTCACCATTTTGCAGCCTGACATGGAATGTCAGGACAATAAAGGAACCCGGACGAGTGAGTATTTTGGCTCGTGAACTGCAGACCATTAGAATGAGCATAGCTGCCTGCGACTCAGGAACAGCACCTCCTATATCTGGTGAACGTGAATTCGGAGCAGTGAATCCCATTGCCAACAATTCCTTCAAATACAACATCTACCATAGCAGTTAAGTTAGAATATGGAGAGTCGGTTTCATAGTGATCGGTAAGCAGATGAATCGAGAAAACCGATTGATTGTTGAGTATACGAAGTAACCGAATCTGTGTGTTGAGTATACGAAGAAAATTCTCAACTACAGTTTAATCGACTTCTATGGGCCGACAAACGATAAAAACGATGACACGAAGGACGCGTTCTACAAATGTCTCGAGAACACTCACGGAGAGTGCCCAAAATATGACCTGGAAATTGTTTTATGTGACGCCAATCCTCTGGTCGATAGAGAGGGCTTTTTCCGGCCGATACAGTCTGCTATCAACGATAATGGTCTGAGACTAGTTTCATTCGCTGCAGTTAGAGGGATTGCCATCAGCTGTACCTACTTTGCATGCACACATATCCATCAGTACACCTAGATGCTCCCAAATGACGAAACTTACTACCAAATAGACAATGTCCTGGTGGACAGCTGGGGACGGAACTACAGAGGATCAAATATCCAACGGTTCGCAGAAGGTGTGACAGATGAGTACCGCCAGAAGCTGGATTAGCGAATATGGGGATCAATCAACTCGGACGACTCGGCTAAGTAGGTACTTAGCCTTGGTTCAATGATCGCTTTACCCGTCACTTCAGCGGACCGTGTCCAGTGAATCAAAATTCATTCATCGCGCAACAATAATGACAATGTCGCAACCTGCATTTGTTGCGACAATCGACCCAATGCGACATATGTTTGTGCCAACAGAATAGGACAAAGATCGTAAAACACGAGTTTGGAGATTTTTTAGCCTTGCATTGCGATTTTCGAGAAGTAACTTCGAGTCGGTAAACACCGCAACGCTGCTGAATACTTACCATCAAACAGATTCAATTTTGGGTAAATAATAATCGATTATTCATGAGTTGAAAAATACGCAACAAATTCAGCTTCTGTTTTGTCCCCAACAAAAAAAAAATCGGGATTATGTCATTATCTGCTACCAGTTGGGATAAAGAGTAATCGCCGTGCCTGCTTTGTTGCTTGCTTTGCGTCTCTTTTATCCGACAATTCTCTTCATTAACCGTGTCCTATTCCTGCATCTGAAGACCGATGTGGAACGAATTATCGAGACAAATCCCATTTCTGAAAGGCAGGATAGCAACCGTTTTGCAGTAGTGAAAATCATCACGAACTACATCCATAGCAGCAGAAATAGGTCTGTTCCGGTAGAGCCAGTAGCAAAATTCTACGGATATGCCCAAGCAGTCGCACGTTGTCGGATCGGACAAGGGCCACAAGACGGTCCCGATGGAATCCGAGGACTACAAGAAGAAGAAGCGTCAACTAAGGTATGCACACAGCAAAATCTAGCCACCGCATCTATATATATAAAAATAAGTTTGATGTACCTTTGAGGCAACAAAACTCACGAACGGGTGAACCGATCAGTGTGACTCTTGCACGGTTCGATTCGTATTCATGGTGGCTGTGTTTATATGTATAAAAAGTTATGAAAATAAACTAGAAAAGTAAGAAAATTGATAAAAATCTGATTTTTTTATGAACTGGGAAGAAAATCATCACGATCGCAATAAAACCGATCTAGAGTGCCGTGCTGCAATGAACCCAACAGCTGTCAAAACACCACAGCTTGGCAAGACAAAGTTTGCCGGGACAGCTAGTTTTGGATAGAAATTTCACAATTTTCAACGAATCGTCATAACCTATGGCGTAAACGGAAGCTTATTGTGAGAGGAATAAAAAAAATATTTACTTCGGGAGATATTTTGATATAGTGTTTAAAATAGAGTCAAGGGAACAAGAAGTTCTCGATTTTTTTTTTGCACAAACGACCGTCCCCGCTGACTTTAGTTAGCTTTCAAGAATTCGGTTCTATGCATTATTTCAACGTGGAAAGGTTGCAGATTGACTTAAGACCCAGAAATAATCGATGTTTGGCAAGAAATACATAGTTTGGCCTATAATATGAAATTTTGGTTTGAAAAACCGAGCTTTCAATAATACATGTACAACGAATCATCTTTGTCACTACGGGGAATGTCGAAAAAAATGGCTGGCACCCCTTAAAAGCTTATATATTGTGTATTGATTTGGATTGATTTTTGTGCCGTGCTTATGGTGGAGAATTCTTGCGTTTGTATGCAGAAAACTATGTAAAAATTGTACCGCATTTTTCCGAAAAAAGCTAAAATCTCATACACCTTAAAACTCACACCTATTGAAAAATATTGAGTAACCGTGAATTGGAATCTTCAAAAAATGTCAAGAAAAGCAGCTTTCGTCAAAAACTAAGATTGATTTAGACACAAAGGTGGTAAAAATTTCTTGGCAAGCGATCGAAGGTACTGTGCAAAACTTTACGGAAGGACTCAAGCGCAAAGCTCGAGATGACGGATATAATAAGTCAAAGCAACAATGTCTTAATGTTGATTTATAGTAAATTAATGCTTTTTACGATGAATTGCTTTTGGTTTGGGAATATGTTCAAATGCATTATTACTGCTTGATTTTCTTTGGCTGGAATTTGCTGTGCGCATACCTTAATAAAGGATCGAATAACCTACGTCCCAATCCTACGCGGTCCAACTTCCAGGTACGAAAGACTGAACAGCAACATAGTTCGACGGATCATAAATCTGGATATCAGCGACGATAAAACGTACTAACTATCGGCATTTGTTTGGATCTATTTTTTAAGTTGAATTTTACTTGGTTTATTCAAATTTGACGGGCAGCATTACCAGCAGATCTTCGGCACCACGATGGGCAATCCGCTGCCTCCAGCGATAGGATAGCGGACTTTGTGATTGAAACCTTGCTGGATACTGTCGTCCGAATGCTCAATATCCCGTTGCCCTTTATGCGAAAATTTTTCGATGACCTGATATCAGCAAATTGCAACATGTTCTAGACACTTTTAATAGCTATATCCAGTTCACTTACGAGCTGGAAGTGGACAACAAACTACCCTTGCTACGCATGCTTCCAACAGCAACCAGAAGGTACAATGGTACCATAAATCCATTGTAAGTAGAAGATTTCTGAACTTTCTGGTCATACCATCCTCTCAGCCAAAAGCTAAACATGGCAAAAAATTTCGCTAGACGGATCTAGGCGAACGTGAAAAAGCACGAATAATCGATACACAACTGCAAACTAAACGAGTATCCAAAACCGCTACGAAGTAGGATCGCCAACATGAATGAATGAGCACGTAGATGAACACCAACAGCAGCCACAAAACCTGGAAAATACCTACAATCGCACTCCATACATAACATATTTATCTAGCAGAATCGACAGAGTCTTTCAGCGAGATTACGGCCACATACGACTCGCACATACAATGTTCGGTCGACCAGGGAGCTCTTCATCATGGTAAAAGATCCAGTCCTACCAGAGTAACGGAGTAATGTCGTCTACATCATTCCATGCAGCGACTGTGAAGTTGCGTACATATGGAATGACAATAATTCGCCTACCAAACACATTACAATACTCTGGAAAAACTGCTGAAACATGGAAGCAAACGACTCACAAATTGTTGCTCTAAAAAAACAGCATTGATGAATCACATATCAACAAACAACATCTATTCGATCCGATAAGAGTAGATATTAGACAAAAATATCAACACGCGCACACTACAGTTACAATGTCTAGAGATGGGCCACATAGCAAGTTACAAAAGTTGAATGAACAAAAGAACAGATATTGAAGTCTTACTTGCACTCTTCTCAGGAATAATTTACAAAAATTACGAAATAAATAGAACACGTAATAGCCATGATACACAGTAACACATTTACACCGGAATACATAATACCGGCTAGTCCAACACTAACACATACCCAAGCAAAAGTTAGCAAGAACAGTCACAAACTGTTTAGGTCAAAAGCCTAGGCCGAATCTTGCAACAACCGCGAATGTAGCTTGCTGACAGATAGAACTGTAGTAGCTACTAGGTCACGAGACATGGACGTCGAAAGAAGTCGGACGGAGAGCGTTTGGAGTATTTGTACGTATGTAAGTTCCTGCGAACAATACTCGGCCGAATTGAAGAAAACGGCATCTGGCGGCTTCGCGTGTATCACGAGCTATACCAAGTGTAAGATAAGAATATTGTGAGGTTCATACATCACTTCTGGCTGCGTTGGGCTGGTCCCGTCGCAAGGAAGCCATAAGAAGGACAGGTGGAAATAATATTCAGTAGATACCCAGAGAGATGCCGGCGACCGTGTGTCAGGCCGTGCACAAGATGACTGAGTTTGAAGTGGGGCAAAGAGTAGTCAACGACCAAGGGACTGCAATGGAAGCATTTGGCGCAGAACTGAGCTCAGTGGAGAAGGATGCCTCATTTGGCGTAGATTCAATGGAGCGAATTGTAGCCGAGAGCTTGCACAGATCGAAATAGAATAAGTAAATTCCAGTAGCATAAACAAACAGGGAATATTCTCTCTTCATTCCACTGATCAACATTGTTGATCAGATCTCTGACGGATCTTCTGAAGGAATCCCTAAAGAAATTCCAGAAAAAATCCCTTAAACATCGGCACGAATCCCTAGAACTTCTGAAGGAATCTGTGAACGAACTCCTGGACTCAGTGGCGTCGCGTTACCTCAGTTTTTACCTGTGACCGACCCTTAAACTTGCAATTGCAGGGAATTTATGATCAAAATCGAAATAGAAATGAGGGTCTGTCCATAAACAACGTAGACTATTAGGGAGGGAGGGGGAGTCTGGCCAAAGTCTACGCTCCATACAAATTTCAAAAATTTTGTGTGGATATTAGTCTACGATAGGGAGATGGGGGGGGGGGGGGGGGGGGGGGGGCTGGGTTCTTAGATGGCCAAACATGCGTAGTTTATGGACAGCGCCTGAGTGAAAGCAGTTATTCTCGTCATATTCTAATTATTACAAGCAAATTTGTTCAGAAAATTCAAGACTTTATAATTGGGGTACAGGTAGATTTGAAGTTAGGAAATCGGCACTGTCTGGACAAATTCCTGTAGAAATTCCTGAAGGAATCCTTGGAGGAACTCCTAGACTAATTTCTAAAGGACCTCCTGCAAGAATTCATGATGAAACTTCTGGAGACATTCCTGTTGGACCTCCTGGAGGCATCCCTGAAAGAATCTCCGAAGGACCTTCTGAGTGAATACCTGAGGGATCTCTGTTGTAATAGCTGAGGGAACTTCTAAAGGAATCACATGCATGAAACACCTGGATGTATTCTTGAATCCTACTACTAACTACTGAGGAGATCCTTGAAGGCACTACTATTCTGCAGGAATCTTCGAAGGTAATCCTGGATTAATCCCCGGAGGAATTTCTGTAGGATTACTTGATGGAACCTACAAAAGTCTCGTAAAAAACTTCTGAAAGAATCACTGAAAAGTCTTTATGAGGCATCTCGAAGGAATTCTAAGAGAAATCTTCGAAGAAATTTCAGGATGGATTCCAGGAGAGATCCCAGAAGAAACTCAAAGGGAAATTTTACGAAGATTTTCTGTAAAAAGCCATGAAGGAGTTCCTGCTGAAATTACGGAAGGCACTGCTGGGGTAATCAAGAGGGTAATCTCCTATCGAAAAACCTGAAAGAAATCCATGGTAAAACTCCTACAGGCTTCCCTGAATTCTTCTGGATGAATCTCTGAAGGAACTTCTGGAGAAATCTTTGAAGGAACTCCCGAAGAGATCTCTAAGAGAACTTTTGCTGAAATTCCTGATAGGATTGATAATTTTAGAAAAATTCTTAAAGGCATATTAGGAGGATGCTTTAAAAGAACTCCTGTAGAAATCGCCGGAGAAACTTCTGGTTTAATCTCAGAAGAAACTCCTGTAGGAAACTCTGAAGAATTTTCTGTAGGAATCCCTGAAGAAACTTCTGCAGAGTTGGTGATGAAATTTGATGAATAAATAAAAAAAATCTTGTAATTGAATGGACACCCTGGAATTTCATTTGATTTTCTTCAGAAATTCCTGTGTCATCTACATAGTTTGCCTAAAAATATCGAAACAAAAGGGGATAGACCACAGTTCCATTTACCAGACTTTAAAGGGTAAGAACGTTCTGTTTTCAATTTCAATATCATAAAGGCATAACCTTAGCGATTGATTCCTTTTGGTTGATTTTCTCTTGATAGAATTATATCCAAAATTGTGTTTTTGGTTTTTGGATAATCTCATGGTGGTCTAGTGTCTAGACTTGCAAAAGTAACCGAATATAAATCATTTATTTTCTCTCTCGGTAATTATCATGTTATTAAAATCGATTATTACAAATCAATTATTGCATCCAAACTCTTTTGATAGTGATCGTGAGAATTTTTCGTCTTAACTGAGCATGAGCATGAGCATGATTGACCGCCCGCGGTTGCTCCTCTGTTATTGCAAGGACAACTGCATTTACACAAAGAACCAACAGTTGATGCTTGGGATTTGTGATCGTGAGTATTTTTCGTCTTAACTTTATATAAACTTAATTTTGTCCGTGGCAAAACATTTTTAGCGATTCCGTATTTTTGTTTAACCGTCAAATTAATAATAAAATAGTTTTTATATCCGTGGATGAAATGAGAGCACGCCCGTTTTTATTTATAGTGCTTTGTTTATGTTATTTTGTATTAACGGAAAATTTATTCTTCATTTTAGTTAACCGCTACGCAGTCTTAGGCTTTGAAAAACGAGTTTTATTATTTAGCCGACGTTTCGACACGGGCGTAGTGTCTTCCTCAGGGGAAACATAAATCAGGCCAAACATTTCAATAGGTCCTATCTGCATTTGAGAGGCTTTCTTTATTCACTTTCCCTTTCAATTATTGCAACGTAATGGTACACTTTTCAACTATTTTTGCAGTACAAATCGAAAGAAGATTGTTTTGATCATCGTTCAATGCAAGGAGACAATCTTATTACAAATAAATTGCTGTGATATTAACGAAAGAGAGGGAAACCAAAGAGAGCCTCTCTTCTGCAGATAGGACCTTTAGACATGACTAAATGTGAGTCAGATCAACATTTAGTCCACCATCAGTCTAGCTGTACTTTTCCAATTTCACACTAAAGTGTGAATTCGTCGTCATCCCAGCTATTATAAGTCGCTTTGTTCCTTGCTTGCTTGGGGGAACCCACTGAAACTAGAATCAAAGAATATCTAAAAAAACAGCTTTCATTCGAACACAACTAGTCGTAGTCGTAGCACCAAGAGTAGGACATGGTACGAAGAAAGTTTCTCGCAAAAACACAACAAAACCGAACCGTTCATTTGTAGATATCGCGAAAAAGAAACAACAACAAACTAAACAGGTTCTGCAACTCTTCCGTTTTGTTGCCAATCTTCTTCGACTTTTCGCTCTACCGCTCGCGCTCCTTGGAGCGCAGCTATGGGATTGCGGGGGCTACGATGGAGCGACGCAGCAGGCATCTGGTTGCCGTTGGAGCGCATAAATATGTTTTCACCACACTGCTTTGATGCTTACTGCATAGCAGCTTCGCTTTCCTGCCTGCCTATGGGTTGGGTCTTTTATGGTGGGGAACCTGAGTACAGCTGCACCGGACGCCACGCCGACGTTTCGCGGAAATGGCTTCCTCGTGGTCGTGGTGCTGCAGCATATGTGCAGACACCCACCGCGCTCGTTCGCAATACATACATACACGATACCGAACCTTGAATGGTGCAAATGCGGCTCAAATTGCGGTAGGTTAAGGAGGTTGAAGCCAAACAGGATTCTATCTGTGTATGGTTCTATCGATTGCTTCACCACTTTATTAGTGATTTTTTTATGTTTTTGCCTAAATTTGACATCGAAATTTTGTTTATGCTATATAATATTGTCCTTTGAAGTTAAAATACCGGGCGTCGGTATCGTCTTAACTATTTTAATGAAACGAATATTTGTAGCGCGCACAAAGTGTATGAAAAGCTACCGGACGATATATTCAAAAAACTGTGAATCTCAGTAAAAAAAATCAATCCATATATACATAAGTATTGATCAATTTGTTTATATGGCACCTTTGCTTATAAGTCAAAAGACAAAAAGTCGCCGCAATCAAATTTCACTTTGACGAGCATTTCTACAACAACTATTGGATAAATTTGCTTTTGTGTTGAGATAGTTATACTTCACGTAAAATTTCACGTATCTTCCAATATGCAGATCACATACACAAAAAGCGCAACTGACCAACGCAGATCAACCACATATCGCTTTACAGCTGCACGTGCTCGACCAATGTGCGCAACATACGGAATCTCCTGTATGTACACGCCTTTAGCCGAAGGCCCGTCACAAAGCGGGCGATTTCGTTGTAACTGACTCCAAGCTATAATTAAATGCTAATTACCTACTCTGTATTATTTTTTCAATCCTGTTCCCCCACCACCGCCCAGTCTAAGTCCACAGGTGATGTATGAGCATAAAATGCACAATACCGATGAACAACCAACACTTGCGCGCGAATGTAGACACCAAGAGGCTTCTCTCTAAGATACACTGCAGTCGCGGGCCGTTCCACAGAGTTTTCCTTTAATTAGACGCGCAAATTAATGAGGCTGACCGGTTCACCTATGTTGCTGCTGGTCGGCTGACTACCTACCTGTAACGATCCAAACCCCACGTTCTAGAATCTAGATTGCGGGGATCCGCCAAGTGATCGAAGCTGTTTCCTGGTGGTGCGAGGGTCGGAACCACGGAACTAATTCTCCGAGGAGGAAGTCTTCCTACATCGCGGGTGTTACAATTAGTTTCCAATACACCGAACCGGAAAAAACAGCAGCCGAAGGGAGGTAATTGACCTCCATCTAGAACCTTGGGATTACACTATTGCGGAATCTGGAGCGTATGTTCTAGGAATTCTAAGGCAATGAAATGGATTCGCATCGTTTGATTCGACTCGGAATCCACACTCAAACCGGTTTTGTTCGTAAAACGGTCAATGACGTGCCGAAACTTGTAATTTTCTTATTCATGAAATTTGAAGACCCGCCGCGGCGTATGTAGTCCCGACACTTTGAACGAATGGTTTTGCAAAGAGAAAGAGGAAAAACTACTGCTGGTCTTCACCGAATACCCTTGTTTACTAAGTGGACTTGAAAGCCACTACGCGAATTGAATTCGGAATGAATTGGTTCGAAATCGATGAGTGGAAGACGTACGTTTCCAAATGGATGCATTGACCTGATAGATTGTTTGGATTCCACGGTAGCAGCTCTTGGAATCTACAGTCGTAGCTGAATTATCTTGGAATGTGCAGATGGACCGATATTGCGAGGTAATGAGGATTTGCAGAACTGTCTAAAGATAAATCTGGTACAATTTTATTAACAAACACTTTCTTGAAAAATCAATGCAAAGTTATCTGGTCCTCAATGAGTTTAGCATTTTTCCGGAATTTGTAATTGAAAAGAAGGGATTCTCGATCTGTTTCAGCTGATAATCCACCACATATTGAACATCTCTCTAAAACATCCCTGAAATCTCATTGAACGTTTTATAGTTTCCGGAAATCACTTCCAAACTCCCCTTGAATCTCCTAAAATCACCTAAAATCCCCTGATGCTGATACTCTTGATACACTTCAAACACTCTCTTTTTAAAACCTCCTGAAACATCTTGAAATGCCTTGAAACCCCTCTAAAATATAATAGAAAACTCTTTAGAAGTATGCTAAAATCCCCCAAAACAACAGACCAATCTTCTACACTCAAACCTCTATTTTGATAAAATCTATTTAGGTAATATCTATTTAGGTCCCATTACCTAAATAAAATTTGGTTATATTCAGAGCAGTTGGAGTACTAAAGATTGAGGATAAAGTTAGTTTACGGGAAAAGACACAGAGTGGAATTTTAAGGGGCATGTTTAAGGGTTAAAAATTAAAGAGCATCCGAGAACTTCCTGGAGTTTAGGTCATCTGATCTACTAGCGTAATCAGTGATCTATAGGAGCTTTTTGAATAAAATTCATGTTTGCACAGCCCTATGCATTTATGCGCTGTCAAGTTGTGAGTGTATTTTCTGTTTGAGTACCACCAAGAACGCCCCCTTGAGTATAGGTCGACGGATCTACCAACGTATTTGGTTGTCTCTAAGAACTTTATGAATAAGGTACATATTCACACAGTCTCGGGTAGCTATGACCTATCAAGTGGTGAGTTTAATGATTCTTCACGCGTCTCCATTGAGTAATGATCATCTAATCCGCAGGAGCTATTAGTTGTATCTATTAGGATTATGAATTAGGTTCATACTCACACATCCTCTATCTATGTTCTATGAAGTCTTAAGTTCTACAATTGTATAGTAGAATCCAAGATCTCCCTGGAGTTTAGGCCATCTATCTATAAGTGTAGTAAGTGATGTATTGGGGGTCTATGAATTAAATTCATGTTTACACAGTCTCATGTAACTACGTGTTGTCAAGTAGCGAGTTTATTGTTAATCTGAGGATCTCCACGAATTTGATTGAGTATAGGTCATCGGATCTACCAACGTTTTTTTTACTTAATCTTTTATTTAAGGCTCATGCGCCAACAGGCATAACGGAGCCGAATTCAGTTGTTAAAACTATTTAAAATTTCATGTTTTTGTCTTATAAACTATGTTAGTTTTGGGGAACCGTAAAACTCACGGTTTGGTCTAGGTTAGGGGGAACAAAAATATTTGAGGAAAGGATAGGGTGATAGGGCTTTTCGTTGTCACGTGACAGCTTGGTGTGACGTATTGCTGCTGGTCAAACGTAGAGTGGACAAACAACCTGTAACAATACATACAGACGATTTTCGAAGGGACACGAGGTGGACAAGTTGACAACAAGGCGGGGATATCAAACGAAGACTTCAGCTTGCTTCAAGAAGTCATACACAAGCTTTATATACTCAAGATCAAGTTTACCCAACACATCTCTAATGTCTTCCTTTTCTGGTTTCCCTCGGGCCCTGTAGGATGCACATAAATCGGATCTGGCAATACCGTATTCGGGACATTCCCACACAACATGATTGATATCTTGATAGCCTGTACCACAGCTACAACGATTGCTACAACGATTGCTACCTGTGAGCCCTATTCGAAAGAAATTCGAGCCCAGAGAGTAGTGATTGGACATAAGTCGACACATTATCTTGATAAAATCTCGACCCATATCCAACCCCTTGAACCACGCCGTCTTCAATACCTGTAGGAGAATTGAATGTAACCACCTGCCCAACTCTCCTGCATCCCATTTTTGTTGCCAACTGGCCAAGGCATGCTGACGAGCAATCGATAAAAAATCCTTGAAGACGATATGACGGTCATAAATATCGCCTTCCATAGCGCCCACCTTGACGAGTGAGTCCGCTTTCTCATTGCCCGGGATCGAGCAATGCGAAGGGACCCAAACCAGGGTGATGTTATATGCTTGATTTGATAGAGCACTCGTATTTCGCTTAGGAAATACTTGGAGTGCTTTACCGGCCTCATTGAGCGAATAGCGTCAATTGAACTGAGGCTATCCGTGAAAATGAAATATTGATCAGAGGGAAGAGAGGCGATTCGCTCTAATGCGTAGTGTATAGCCGCTTATTCTGCGACATATACTGAGCAAGGACTTTGATGTTTATGGGCGGCGATATGAAGCTCATTAAATACACCAAATCCAGTGGAATCATTTGTTTTTGACCCATCAGTGAAAAATCTTCTGTCGCAACTGATATGGCCAAACTTGCTTGCAAAAAATTTTGGAATGTGCTCCGATCGGAGCGGAATCTACCAACGTAGTTGGTTGTCTCTAAGAGCTTTATGACTAAGGTTCATACTCACACAGGCTCTGATCTATCAAGGGGTGGGTATAGAAGTATCCGAGAACTCCCTGGGGCGTAATCAGCGATTTATTGGAGCATTATGAATTAAATGTATGTCATACAGCCTCATGCAAGTATGTGCTAAGTGATTTTATTGCCTGTTTAAGGACCTAAAGAACTCCATTCAGTATAGGTTAACAGATCTACTAAGGTATTGAAATTCAACTGCGCGCCTCTAAAGCCCCCTTAAACCCCCAGAAGCGCCCTGAAATGCGTTGAAATGCCTTGACGTGCTTCTGAAATACCCATAAAACCTTTGCGAAATTCACCTGCGAGCGTCTGGAGCCCCCTTAAACTCCTCTAAAACCTCATGAAACGTCCTGAAACATACTGCAGTCCCCTTAAACTTCCAGAAAATCCCATGAAACGCCTCTTAAACTCCCATTAAATCTCCGTGGAATTCACCTGACAGCCTCTGAATCCCCCTAAAACCAATCTGATACCTCCTGAAATGAATTAAAATGTCTTGAAAGCCTCTGAAACCTCCATGAAATTTCAGTGAATTCATCTGCGGGCCTCTGAAGCCTTCTCAAGCCCCCCAGAAACCTCATGAAACGACCTGAACACATTGGAACGCCTTGAAAGGTCTGTAGTCGCTTTGAAACACCACATGAAACCCCCTGAAACGCATTAAAACCCCTCTGAAAACCAGTGCCTTGAAAGCCTCGTTAACCCTTCTGAAGTCCCTATGAAATTTTAAAAAGAAATTCCGACTACCGGAATGAACCGCTCAACAATTAGCGAGAATCGGTCAACATTAGGATGAGCTAGTTTAAGAATGCGTTCAACATATGGGCTTAAGACTAACGGTGCAAATGTTATAATATCGTTTAGAAAATGAAATGAAATGGTGTGGTGGTTAGAACACAAGACTACCACACCGAGGACCTGGGATCGAATCCCACTCCCGACATACTTACAAAATGTGAGATCTTCCTTTGGAAGGGAAGTAAAGCGTGGGTCCCGAGTTGAAATAGCCTAGGGTCAAAAATCTCGTTAATACAGACAAAAAAAATGGAATTTAAAGGAATTCCAAACACATTTGCAATTATACGCAATTGGTGAGTTCAAGTGCCTGAAATGCTACAAAAGCTGTGTTCACTACTATCAACTATTTCTATTTTGCTAATCCGAAGCATAGTGTTTGTTAGTGAACTTGCAAAATACGTTTGAAACATCTCGCCAGTGCAAATTGTTGTTCTTCAAGAGAGAGATACGTTAATAGCTGTGTAAACAAATCCACCAATCTCCCTCGAATTTTGTTGAAAATCCTAAGGTTCACTGATGCTGAAATCACTTTCATTCTATTGAAACCTTGAATAATAGAAATTTAGTAATGAAGCCGCTTCGGCCGCGTCGACTATATTCTCCGGTGAACACTTGAATTGATAATACAGGTACTCTTCGATATAACGTACAAAAAAGTTTTCTCTTTGTACGTTATATCGAAGTGTACGTTATATCGAAGCAGAGAAAAAATTAATATTATTTATGCTTATATTGATTATTTTGACGTGAAATTAACCCCAAACAATGATTTCGGTGAAATTCACAAAACCAATAATGAAAAACATGAGTTTTCACAAAAAAGTAATTTAGTTTTTTGTGCTTCGATATAACGTACATTTTGCTTCGATATAACGTACACTAATTCTTTTCCCAATTTGCGCTAATTCTAGGATACAAGGTTAATACTGCAAGAAAACATTGATTTGAGTGGTTTCGTAGCTTATATGAGGGTTATTCCTGGAAAAAATTAAAATTTTCAATTTTGTTCGTTATATCGAAGCAAAATGTACGTTATATCGAATTCGTTATATCGAGGGTACGCTATATCGAGGGTACGTTATATCGAAGAATACCTGTAATTGGTGATCTCGTTCCTTCCCGGGTAGAGGCGAAGAACAAATCAAGGACAAAATAATAACAAATTTTGCCGTCATATCTCATTTTATCATTCTTATGTTATTTATGGATAACACTAAATAACTAGCTAAGAACAAAAAATATTATCATTGCATAATTTGTTATTTCTGAGTTATAATTGAATAACAATAAATAACTGAATAATAACAAAATATGCAATCATAGCAAAATAAGTTATTCTGAGCATCCTAAGTAAAATAACATCCTAATTGCATATTTTGCAATCATAACTTGTTTTGTTATTGATGAGTTATTTAGGGGTCTGTGTCATTTGGCATAACGGTCATTTGGCATAATAGACACTTGGCATAATAAAGAAGGGTGCATTTCGATTATGCAAAATGGTCATTATGCCATATGACCGTTATGCCAATTGTCGTTATGCCAAGTGGCCTTATGCCAAACGACCTTATACCAAATGACTTTATGCCAAATGTCGGGGGGGAGCGTATTTAGTATTTATTTTATTTGAAATAGAATATTTATGAAGAATAAATTTTGTTATTGGTTCGTTAGGAATAAGAGCTAAAAGAACAAAAAAATAGCTCACCTTTTTCCAGAAAAAAGTAAATAATAACTTATTTTGTTATTATAAGATCAAATCAAGGACAAAACATTTCAGAACTTCCGAGGTAGAGGCAAAGAACAAATCAAGGACAAAATAATAACGAATTTTGCCATCATATCACGTGTATAATCATTCTTGAATTATTTATGAATAACACTGAATAACTCGCTAAGAACAAAATATGTTATCATTGCAAAATTTGATATTTCTGAGTTATTATTGAATAACAATAAATTACTAAATAATAACAAAATGTGCAATCATAGCAAAATAAGTTCTTTTGAGCATCATAAGTAAAATCACATCCCAATGGCATATTTTGCAATCATAACTTGTTTTGTTATTGATGAGTTATTTAGTTATTTTATTTTATAGAATATTGAAGAAGAGCAAATGTAGTTATTGGTTTGTTAGGAATAAGAGCCAAAAGAAATAAAAAATAATAACTCACATTGTTCCTGAAAAAAGGAAATAATAACTAATTTCTGAACTTACAATACAGTTTTTTTCAATCATAAGAACAAAATTTACAATTATGATAATCTTTTTTGGAATAACTTATTTTGTACTTACTTTGTTCTCAATAACTCGATAATAACTTATTCTTTTAATCTAAATTTTAAAATAGTTTGTCCTTGGTTTGTTCTTATAAGGATAAAATGAGTAATTATTGAGTTATTTTCCGGTACAAAGTCAGTTATTATTTTTGTTATTTTATCTTTTAACAAACAAATAACACATTTTGCCATTCAGCAATTCTTTTTAAATGGCAAAATTTGATCTTCTTTAGTTATTTCTATCTACCCGGGATTACAATACAGTTTTTTTCAATCATAGGAACAAAATTTACAATTATGATGATCTTATTTGAAATAACTTATTTTGTTCTCAATAACTCGATAATAAATTATTAAGATATTCTTCATTTTGAAATATTTTGTCCTTGGCTTGTTCTTATAAGGACAAAATTAGTTATTATTGAGTTATTTTCCGGTACAAAGTCAGATATTATTTTTGTTCTTTTAGCTCTTATTCCCAACAAACCAATAACAAATTTTGACATTCAGCCATTCATTTTTAATGGCAAAATTTGATCTTCGTTAGTTATTTTCTTCAACCCGGGTTCTGCTTCCTATTTTGATATTTCTTGGCGTTACGTCCCAACTGAGACAAAGTGTGCTTCACTGAGTAGTGTGCGGTAGTTCTAGTTCGGCAGCAGCAAAGCATCGCGCGCTGGCTTTGTTAGATTTTTGCGATTTTTTCTCTTTTCTCTGCGGGGCTCCGACGACGGGACGCCAAGCAGTCAGTAGTGTGCGGTAGTTCTAGTTCGGCAGCAGCAAAGCATCGCGCGCTGGCTTTGCTAGATTTTTGCGATTTTTTCTCTTTTCTCTGCGGGGCTCCGACGACGGGACGCCAAGCAGTCAGTAGTGTGCGGTAGTTCTAGTTCGGCAGCAGCAAAGCATCGCGCGCTGGCTTTGCTAGATTTTTGCGATTTTTTCTCTTTTCTCCGTGAGCTCCGACGACGGGACGCCAAGCAGTCAGTAGTGTGCGGTAGTTCGGCAGCAGCAAAGCATCGCGCGCTGGGTTTGCTAGATTTTTGCGATTTTTTCTCTTTTCTCTGCGGGCTCCGACAACGGAACGCCAAGCAGTCAGTAGTGTGCGGTAGTTCTAGTTCGGCAGCAGCAAAGCATCGCGCGCTGGCTTTGCTAGATTTTTGCGATTTTTTCTCTTTTCTCTGCGGGGCTCCGACGACGGGACGCCAAGCAGTCAGTAGTGTGCGGTAGTTCTAGTTCGGCAGCAGCAAAGCATCGCGCGCTGCCTTTGCTAGATTTTTGCGATTTTTTCTCTTTTCTCTGCGGGGCTCCGACGACGGGACGCCAAGCAGTCAGTAGTGTGCGGTAGTTCTAGTTCGGCAGCAGCAAAGCATCGCGCGCTGGCTTTGCTAGATTTTTGCGATTTTTTTTCTCTTTTCTCTGCGAGTTCCGACGACGGGACGCCAAGCAGTCAGTAGTGTGCGGTAGTTCGGCAGCAGCAAAGCATCGCGCGCTGGGTTTGCTAGATTTTTGCGATTTTTTCTCTTTTCTCCGTGAGCTCCGACGACGGGACGCCAAGCAGTCAGTAGTGTGCGGTAGTTCGGCAGCAGCAAAGCATCGCGCGCTGGGTTTGCTAGATTTTTGCGATTTTTTCTCTTTTCTCTGCGGGCTCCGACGACGGGACGCCAAGCAGTCAGTAGTGTGCGGTAGTTCTAGTTCGGCAGCAGCAAAGCATCGCGCGCTGGCTTTGAAAAGTGTACAGGCCGCGTTTTCATTCGGATCGTCCGCGTGCACGTCGTCGTCGTCGTCGTCGTCGTCTATTTGACTGCTCATCTTCGTACGGGGCGATTTATGATTCGATAAATGCAACATCAACATTTTTTGCGATTTTAGTCAACAGACATTGAAATGTTCGTCACGTCAAGTGTCGGCCCAAGTTCCAAAGCCACGTTGGTTCAAATCACTTTATTTTCTCTTTCGTTAATTTTCGCACTTCGAAAACTATCTGAATGGTTCGTCATCTTCGATGTCGGCATGTGTTTTGTTTTAGTCCAAATGAAAATAAGTGGTTTGATATTAATAGGGTTGCATGAATCACTCCACTTACCAAAGTGAACTCATATCATGCGCCCTTTCCCCTCCCCACTAACAAAAAGTCCTTCCCATGACAGACGTGGAGACGCAGAGGTGATCTCGGTCTTTAGTAAGCAACGCACGTCATAATAACATTCCTTTCCTTCCTCGATGACCGTAAGGACGTGGCCGGCGCCGTTATTGACCTAATAAAGTTTGGAATTCTCGAAGATGCACATTGAGGACGGTAAGCTACTCCCAAGCTCCGTCTGTTGGTTCCTTGTGCAACTTCGATTGTTCTGGTCAATCACGGAGTAGCAACTACGAATAGTACGGTCATCTATGCTCATGCTCATGCTCAACTGAGACAAAGTGTGCTTCACAGCTTTTCTATGAGTTCTTCCATAGTTTTCAACGAATCAAATATGACGTCCATAATTTTTCAGGATTTTTAAAAGAAAGTGTCACGCTTACTAACATTCCTTCCTTCCCTTCCGCAATAGCCGTAAGTACATGGCCGGCGTGGCACCAACTGATTCATTGATTTCAGAGAGCTTCGTCATGTTTTAGCATTTTAAGATGAACTTCATTTTTTTAAACCACTGCACATTCCAACCATGGTTATATATTAGTAAAGTAATTTATAACGGGTAATGTTTCAATAATTCTCTAGCGTATAACATCTAACACGCTGCTAAACCATACTTTGGCGAATGTAATTACCCCAAAAGGTTGATGTACCTGGTGAGGTTGGCGCACATGATTACCTTGCTTGAAAACCTGATCGATTTACTAGCTTGCGTAACTCCTTTTAGCGAGCAGTAGGTAATTGACAATATTTGCTAGATCTGCTCTAGCGCGCCACAGCAGCCCTAGTAAACACTTCGTCTACGCACCGATAGTGCGCCTCGTCAACCGGTTTTCGGACACCAACGTCCAACTGACGACGTCAACCTAACTCTAAGTACTCTACAGCAAAAAAAAAACTTTAATCTAAAATTGCAGCTAGTGCTGCTTCTGTGTACAACTTCCTACCCGATTCAGCTGACGCACGTCGCCAGAGTATTTGACCGCAACGTGTCCCACTTACAACAATACCCCAATCATCATCATTACAGTACTTTTTCGATTTTATCACGAATGAAAAAAATAATCGCGTGATATACTGGAGCGTGATAAAATTGAAACATATTTTTTGCGGGTGTTTATATTGCTCAAAATACACCTGAATAGAAAAAAGCAAATATAAAACGAACGAAACATAAAACCACGAAATGGAAATTGAAAACTTCAGGCAGCATTTTGAAAAATAAATTTAGCCAACCGTCAATAAAGATCAAGAAGTCATCCTAGACTGTATTTATGCTGCATTAGAGCAATGTGAAAATATCTCCTCAACGCCTCAACTAACTAGTGAAGACGAAATGGAGCCACATGAAATGGAACGCATGAAGTCTGAAATAATGGCACTTTAAAGTTTCCTAGAGTGAGAAAACAATGAGTAGCACTTTCAATTTTGAGTATTATTTAAGTTATGACATCCTTGCTATCGGTATTTGCATGGTAGCAAATGATAATTGATCATTTCGTGACAGCCGTTTAAGTGATTTTGATGGTCTATTGTGACGAAATTTTTTGGATTTTATTATGCTAGGAATCTTCCTAAACTTTATATGAAGTTGCGAACGGAATACCTTTTAATGCTTGAATTTTGTCAAACTAACTTTGATTGAAATGAGTTAAAATTGCAGTTTATGCAGCTTTTCGTTTGTTTGATAAATATTATGTTTTATTTTTATTATGTTTTAGAATGCGATTCTAGATAATCGAGTTCAGTCTGTAATCCTTTATCACCTTTGTCACTGAAACCATTTAGGGTAGAGCATCAGTTTTGGCCATAGTACAGATTGACACCTATCATATTGGCATATTGGTAG
Organism: Aedes albopictus; assembly: GCF_035046485.1. Classification (NCBI taxonomy): domain Eukaryota; kingdom Metazoa; phylum Arthropoda; class Insecta; order Diptera; family Culicidae; genus Aedes; species Aedes albopictus. The sequence continues at coordinate 98,005,959 of NC_085138.1, read as the reverse complement.
TTTTAATTGATTAATTTGTCATTTTTTTCAGGAATAATTTCGCTTAGATTGACCGAAACTGGTGCGCGAACCCTACTTATGTGCAAAAATAGCATACCTATGCCCTATTTAGATTGGAATATGTATTTGGAAATATTTCTATCAATTATCATAGCGTGATAAACTCGAAAAAAATACCGTGCTAGAATCGAGAGTGATATAATGAAGCGTGATTAAATAGAACCGTGACAAAATCGAAAAACCACTGTATCATTATCCGTACCGTCCAACTCTACCAGGAACAACTCTCTCACGTCGTTTGTCTCTCTTTCCGCTTATCTTGCAGAATCTCCTGCCAGTGGCGACCGACCGGGAGGATTGTAGCGGCACCTCAACAACGGCAGACAACAACCTTCCTACATATATATTATCCGTCTCGCGGGTTCCCGAGCAACACGAGAGGCAGCAGATAACCTGGTGGACCACGACACCGAAGTGTTTCAGTAATCCGGACGCGTCGAAGCAGAGAATGAGTCGCGAGTTGATCTCGCGACGTTGACGGCAATCCGTGTGTGTGCTGTGTTGTGATCATATCTAGCGAAACCGCCGCTAGCTACTGGGAAAAGTGGAATTTGAAATTCGATTTCAAATCAGAAAAAAGTGAGTTGTGAGGTGGCAGGTGAAAAAAGTGCGAAGTGAAATTCGCAAAAAATAGTCATCCTGTGCACAAGTGGAATAAGTGTTGGTGTTTTTGTTATTGTTGTAATCAAGTGTTAAAAGGGGAGGAAATTTCTGGAGGAATCACTAGAAGCTAGTCTATATTCCAAATCAATCATTCATCCCATTCGGTAGTTCGTGAAACCCTGTCATCATTAGTTCGTCAAAAATGTTCATCGAGGAGGATGTTCAGTAAGTAACGTCCGGGACTGGCCGGATGTTGTCTTTTTCTGTGATTCGAGTGATTTGGGTTTGCATGCTTTGATAGATCTAACATTGTGTGACTTGGTGTTGGTACACATTAACTTCTGTTTTTATCATCTAATTTAACATTGTTTAGAGTGTTCTGCTTGCTTTATCTAAATAAATCTACATCTAAATAAATCTACATGGTCTATTTGTCAAGGGATGTTGTCAAACAAAATCACCTGTTTTGACTACAAGCAATCTCTTCACTAATTGATTTTGTTTGTGTTTCGTTATCATGTGAGCATATAGAATGTAGAAAATTATTAAAAAAATGTGTCGTTTACTGTTCAATATAACTACTAATATCTCTAAGAAATTCGCAAGGACTTACTGCAGGAAATCTTTAAGAAATTTTACTAGAAATGTAGAATTCTCTTCTTACTGTCAAAAAGCTTTCTTAAAAATAGTTCTGTATTGTGTGGTTCCGTTACAAATCCTTACAGCCATTTTTATCAGAATGGTATCAGCATTCTCATTTGATCTGGATTTTAATATGGATGTCCTGTCAAGATTTTCATCAAAATTATAATATTTATCTTCTTGGGAATCCACTTAAGATGCTTCTTAGGTTCTTTTCAAGGTTATTATCAAAATCTCCTCAAGATGCTTTCCAAAATCTTCTCAGGATTCTGTTGCTAATCCTCTCAGCATCCTGTCGAGAATCCTCTCAGGACTCTGTTCAGAATCATCTCAGAATTCTGTTGAGAATCCTCTCAGTATTCTATTGAGAATCCTCTCAGGATCCTGTTGCGAATCCTCTCAGGATTCTGTTGCGAATCCTCTCTGGATTCTGTTGTGAATAATCTGTTGAGAATCCTCTCAGGATCCTGTTGAGAATCCTCTCAGGATTCTGTGGAGAATCCTCTTAAGATTCTGTGGAGAATCCACTCAGGTTTATGTGGTGTAGAGAATCCTCTCAGGATTCTGTGGAGAATTCTCTCTGGATTGTGTGGAAAATCCTCTCAGGTTTTTGTAGAGAATTCTCGCAGGATTCGGTTGAGAATCCTTTCAGGATTCTGTTGAGAACTCTCCCAGGATTCTGTTGAGAATTCTCCCAGAATTCTGTTGAGAACTCTCCCAGGATTCTGTAGAGAACTCTCCCAGGATTCTGTAGAGAATCCTCTCAGGATTCTGTTGAGAATCCTCTCAGGATCCTGACGAGAACCCTCTCAAGATTCTGTCGAGTACCCTCTCAGGATTATGTCGAGAATCCTCTCAGAATTCTGTCGAGAATCCTCTCAGGATTCTGTCGAGAATCCTCTCAGGATTCTGTCGAGAATCCTCTCAGGATTCTGTTGAGAATCCTCTCAGGATTCTGTGGAGAATCCTCTCAGGATTCTGTAGAGAATCCTCTCAAGATTCTGTTGAGAATCATCTCTGGATTCTGTTGTGAATCCTTTGAATAATCTGTTGAGAATGCTTTCAGGATTCTGTGGACAATCCTGTTAGGATTCTGTGGACAATCCTCATAGGATGCTGTCGAGATTCCTCTCAGGATTCTGTGGAGAATCCTCTCAGGATTCTGTGGAGAATCCTCTCAGGATTCTGTAGAGAATCCTCTCAGGATTCTCTGGAGAATCCTCTTGGGATTCTGTGTGGAATCCTCTCAGGATTCTATTGAGAATCCTCTCAGGATTCTATTGAGAATCCTCTCAGGATTCTATTGAGAATCCTCTCAAGATTCTGTTGAAAATCCTCTCAGGATCCTGTCGAGAACCCTCTCTGGATTCTGTCGAGAATCCTCTCAGGATTATATCGAGAATCCTCTCAGGATTCTGGCGAGAATCCTCTCAAGACTCGGGCAAGATTCCTCTCAGGTTTCTGTTGAGAATCCTCTCAGGATTCTGTCGAGAATCCTCTCAGGATTCTGTCGATAATCCTCTCAGGATTCTGTCGATAATCCTCTCAGGATTCTGTCGATAATCCTCTCAGGATTCTGTCGATAATCCTCTCAGGATTCCGTCGAGAATCCTCTCAGGATTCCGTCGAGAATCCTCTCAGGATTCTGTCGAGAATCCTCTCAGGATTCTGTCGAGAATCCTCTCAGGATTCTGTCGAGAATCCTCTCAGGATTCTGTCGAGAATCCTCTCAGGATTCTGTCGAGAATCCTCTCAGGATTCTGTCGAGAATCCTCTCAGGATTCCGTCGAGAATCCTCTCAGGATTCTGTCGAGAATCCTCTCAGGATTCTGTCGAGAATCCTCTCAGGATTCTGTCGAGAATCCTCTCAGGATTCTGGGGAGAATCCTTTCAGGATTCTGGGGAGTATCCTTTCAGGATTCTGGGGAGAATCCTTTCAGGATTCTGGGGAGAATTCTTTCAGGATTCTGGGGAGAATCCTTTCAGGATTCTGGGGAGAATCCTTTCAGAATTCTGGGGAGAATCCTTTCAGAATTCTGAGGAGAATCCTTTCAGAATTCTGGGGAGAATCCTTTCAGGAATCTGGGGAGAATCCTTTCAGGAATCTGGGGAGAATCCTTTCAGGATTCTGGGGAGAATCCTTTCAGGATTCTGGGGAGAATCCTTTCAGGATTCTGGGGAGAATCCTTTCAGGATTCTGGGGAGAATCCTTTCAGGATTCTGGGGAGAATCCTTTCAGGATTCTGGGGAGAATCCTTTCAGGATTCTGGGGAGAATCCTTTCAGGATTCTGGGGAGAATCCTTTCAGGAATCTGGGGAGAATCCTTTCAGGAATCTGGGGAGAATCCTTTCAGGATTCTGGGGAGAATCCTTTCAGGATTCTGGGGAGAATCCTTTCAGGATTCTGGGGAGAATCCTTTCAGGATTCTGGGGAGAATCCTATCAGGATTCTGGGGAGAATCCTATCAGGATTCTGGGGAGAATCCTATCAGGATTCTGGGGAGAATCCTATCAGGATTCTGGGGAGAATCCTTTCAGGATTCTGGGGAGAATCCTTTCAGGATTCTGGGGAGAATCCTTTCAGGATTCTGGGGAGAATCCTTTCAGGATTCTGGGGAGAATCCTTTCAGGATTCTGGGGAGAATCCTTTCAGGATTCTGGGGAGAATCCTTTCAGGATTCTGGGGAGAATCCTTTCAGGATTCTGGGGAGAATCCTTTCAGGATTCTGGGGAGAATCCTTTCAGGATTCTGTGGAGAATCCTTTCAGGATTCTGTGGAGAATCCTTTCAGGATTCTGTGGAGAATCCTTTCAGGATTCTGTGGAGAATCCTTTCAGGATTCTGGGGAGAATCCTTTCAGGATACTATGGAGAATCCTTGCAAGATTCTGTGAAGAATCCTCTCTGAATTTTGTTGAGAATTCTCGCAACAATTTATAAACACCCTCCGAAGACAGCAAACTGTCAGATGGACTTTGCTTTGTGAACACTACTCTAACGCTAAGAACAGCTGCTCAATAAAAAGCTCTAATTACGGCGCACTTGATTACACCGAATAGGTAAACATTGCAAGCGTAGCGTCACCGGTACTTGAACGGTATGCTATTAGTCAACATGCTTGGTGGATGACCTAACCAAACCAAACAATCAAGAATTTCAATTCTCGTCTGATATCAAACCGAGCATCCACTTGAGAGAGACAGAGAGAGAGACCGAAAGGCGATTCCCTTGGAATTACACGTGCTAAACACGGTCCGGTCCCTATCTTATCTTATCACACGCCATTTAGTCGGAACTGATATACGACGTAACCCTATAAGTTTTATGTGGTTCCGAACGTCAAAGTCCATTTCGCTCACTCTCTTTAATCCCGGCAGGGTGAGTGCTAATATGGTCGGATCAGAAAGAATGCTTCATAAACAACAAGTTTTTAACGAGTCCGTGAAGTACACGTCGCGCCACTTAGAAAAAAAGTGGTGCAATTCCGATGCACCCGAGTTACTTTGGACTTTCGTTTTTGCTTCTCGCTGCAGGGTCCGTGGTTTATATGGCACCGTATCAACTGATGGGTGGATTAATTTGTAGGGTGAAATGGGAAGCATATCATGCAATAGTTCACATGTGCTTTTGTTCATGCATAGTAACAACCCAACTAAAATTTTGATGACAAACTAGTCTTGTAGAGGTTTTAAGAACCGTCATAAAACCTTTTACCTTTTATTTTGGTTTTATAATTGTTCTGACAACCTCCTTTAGACTAAACTAAACTAAAAATTTACTTGGGAAAGTATTCGCATTACGAAGACTTGAGGTGATTAAAAGGTGGAGGCACGATTTCGACAAACATCTAAAAACGCTTCAAGTAGAGCTTTTACCCCACCTTACTCTAGTCTTAGGCGTCACGTTTGTGGTCATCGAACCGATGTTGTTCGGTGCATTGATCAAATAAAACGATCAAACGTGAGTTTCGGTTTCGTATACATCCTCCACTAATTGCGCGAGTTTATCGAAGCAGCTTGAGGTAATCTTTCCCCGGTCGATGCGATGCAGCAGCGCTGTTATTTTTATATACCTCTCCCCGTTTATGTAATACCCATGTTGATCCAATTTTGCAGCAAGCACAAGGAGCCATAAAACAATCGCGACCGAGGAAATCTCTCGCACCTAGGTCGCGGTGTTGTTAAGCTCTTTGCTTCGATAAAAATCGATGGGTATTTGTGCGCCGCGTTCAGGCTTTACCACCTTGGTTGGATCTTATCTGGCTCCTTCGCTGCTGTGGTATGTATGCGCAGTAGGAGATAAGGCCCAGCTCGTATCCGCTTGTTCGATAAGGATCACAGAATGCTCCGGTAGCACCAGCACCACACCGCCAGGCGCTGATTGACATTTTATCTTGAAAATCGAACTCGGCCTATCGCCGGCGCGCAGCCTACATGAGCTAGGTCGTCGCCACCGGACTTCAGTTCTAGACTTGACTTGCTCCGGTTAAGTAAAGTTTCTTGAACCGTTTTAACCTCGTGGTCGGCGCGTCGTGTCCGGTGTTCTGAGTTTTGCGTGCGGGACTGTCTCTTTGTTTTGCGTTTGCTGATTTACGACGGGCAACGACAAGAACAAGTAAGCATCTGTTCTGGAGGGAAGTGAGAGGGAACAGGAGTAACAGCGAGCAAAAGTTCAACTTCAACGTTTTTGAGTAGTTACTCTTGCTAGTATGAACTAGTATGAATCAGTTTGATTTACTGACAGAAAGAACAGGTTCTGGTGAAAACGGTGAACTGTTGGTGGAGTTTTCTCGTGGATGAATGTTAAAACATGCTTCAAATGTTGAATAACTCCAATGAACTTTTTGTGAACCAGTAGTAAATTTCTTTCTTTTATAATTCTGATTAGTTTATATTGCTTTTGGTGAGCTTTGGCAAAGTTCTTCAATATAGACTGTATCAGAAATTATAAGTATACTTTGCTTGTTAAATAAAGCAAGCTATTATGATGATTTTTATCAATTTTTCGACAAAATAGTTTGTGACAAAAATAAAGTACTATTTGTCTAAATAAATTAAAAGTAAAGAAGTTTTAGGAATTTTTGAGTAAAAACAATGTCAATACTTTCTTGCTTGGCTTATTTACTAGATAAGTTTCACTGATAAACCATCAATTTGTAAACAATGAGATGTACTTTTCATGCGAGCGAGTGATTTTAGTCTTCTTCAGAGAAATTCTGCAAATTGTGTATACAATTTTGCTGGAAGCGTTTTGTGTGTAAAATCGTAAAATTCAAAAAATAATTTCAGAATAATAAAATTATCAAAACATGTTCATATAAAAGTATGGATGGATGTTGAAGTTTAAATATTTGAAATATGTCACTGTGTCGACTGTGATTGGAGATGGAAGGTTCGGCTTTGCAGTCTTGTTGAAATAGAACAAACTATTTAATTTTGTCAGACGTTTCGAACCCAGATTTGGCGTCTTTTGTAGAAAAAAAAATGTACGTTAGTTATTTGTCTTAGTAGATGTTTGCTCTGTGACGATCAGTATGGGGTTTTAGTCGAGACATGGCATATGGTTGGTTAATATTATAAAAATCTAAATGTTTCAACCAAAACTCCATACTGACCGGATCAGAACAAAAATCTCCTAATACAAAGAACAACGACATTTTTTCCCTGAAGAATCCGGTGTCGAAACATTGGAAAAGCCAAACTTATCTTTAATTTGGAATACGTTTTCGATACCAGCTTGCAAATTCCTAGAAACTGAGCCCAATTTCACGGGCGCCCCGGCGTTATATTCAATATACCGTCAAACGGGGTTACTTGCAACAGCGGTGTAACTTGCAACACGATGACATACACTAAATGTGAAGCATTTTCTAATAATAATGAAAACTAGTATGCCCTACTATTTCGGTTATAGAGATTATGTGTATCAAAGATCGATTTAGTATAAAAATTAGCTTTGTTTCTTTGTTTATGGTTTAGCTACACTGTTAAAACGGATTGCTCATTTTATGCCATAAAAACAAGTATGAAAATCGTGCTTGACCTCTCCCTTATGGTTAGTGCGATAAGTCTGATGACCTTGCTTGCAGTTAGGGTACCTAATAGTAAGCTTAGCTAAACGATAAAAGTTTGATAAACTTATCGACTAAGTAATGCAAAAAATCAGTATTATATTCGACAACCACTGTGGGGTAACTTGCAACAGTTGAATTTGACGAAACCTTCTATTATTTATCTTCATTTCACGATATATTTGACAGAAATAACCGAAATGGTTCATTTATTGATTACCTAACGCGGTTATTTTCAAATGACAATTCATTTTTTACATTTTTTTTGCACGTTTGAAGGTCACGTTAGGAACATTGTTAGGAACATTGTTAGGAAATACCACATTTTGAAGTTTCATTCATGTTTCATCTTGTTAAAAGTTCAATTTTTGTTTATGAACGCTGTAAAGCAATCAGCAACATCAATTCTGAATGGATGGAGTAAATTATTTCAGTTTAATACCCAAATTAGCGAGTTTGACATTTACAAAGTAGAATAGGTGTCTTTCAATCATGTTAATTTAGCTGAAAGGGCCAAACACCACTTCAAACTGAAAACAACTTGAAGATGACTCACTCTACCTTTTCAAGAAATGACAATAATCATTGTTGACATTTTGTAATGAGTGCTAAGTCACGAGAATAATATATATATTTTGTGTTTGAGAGACGTGAGACCTGTTGCTAAACGATATACTCTCGCTTGCAATAACTATCAATCCTTTCATGAAAAATTATATGTCAATTGGTTAGTGTACATCTTTTCATGGTATGTTTCATGCAATTTACAAAACGACTATATATGTACTAGAATGTTAGTGCTGTTTAATGATAGCTAACTTGGCTTCATGTCCTATGTTGCAAGTTACCCCACAGATGGGGAAACTTGCAACAAGCATGTATTTCGCACCTCCTGATTAGGTGGCAACGTATTTTGGTAAACCAAGTGCTGCATAGTATTCTACTCGGGGTAATTAGCATACACGATGCTTCACAGGATGTTTCAAATGTTTAGATTTTAAATGATATGGCTTCAAAGTCGAAAAGTGTTGCAAGTTACCCCATTTGACGGTACACGAAAAGCGAAGTATGTTGCTTACATCGGCATGTCACGGTCGCCATGTTATGAAGAGTGATGATTTCTTAATCAGTTTTTTTACACGTATTAGTTCAGGAATAATTGGTTGTAATGTTTGTTGAATTGTCATGTCACGGTCGCCATATCATGGTGTGTGATGAATTCTTGTTCAGCTATTATTGCTTTCGAAACTGTTAGGTCGGCATATCATGGTCGCCATGTTATGGAGTGATGATTGTAACACGTAGGGGCGAGCAGGTGAGGCATAATGAGCACCTTGTATTTTCACTGTTAATATCCTAATTTGCAAAACAAATTGCTCGATTGTAGCTTAATTATCTAAAATTCAATTGATTGATAATCAAAATGCGTGAAATGGTCATGTACTGGGGAAATTTTATAAGAATTCAGCTGACCTAAATTAAGATTTTTGAAATCGAAATAACAACGTAGTGGGTATCTATCAAGTTTTTTTTTATATTTCCTGGGCCAATGAAATGTATTTGTAACACTTTTCAAATATTTGTAAAATTGTTTTGTTGAAAACATATAGGGTGACGATGGATATTATCGACAGGTTTGTTCTTTTCGTCGTGGGAGGTTTTTGTCGGCCAAATTTCCTGAAAATTGATTCAGCTTGGCTGGGAAGGACTTGAGGCCAATGCTGAGTTTAAGCTTTAAAAAAAAACCCCATGACGAAGAGAACAAAACTGCCGAAAATACACAATTTCCCCTGCTTTAAAAAGTTGATAGTATGGTGGAGCAGAATGAGGAACTGGTGGAAAAATGTGAAAATGGTTAACATCTTAAACAAATGAATTTCATGTTTTGATGCATATAGTAATTTTTTGTCATTAATTTTCGATTTATTAGCTTGAAAAAATCAGTATCTATATATTATCACCATTTGAAAATTCCTTAATAGTAGACTCCCTGGAACCATACAGTTCCCTACAAATTTAACTCTGTAATCCCTTCAACCTCTCATTGGTTGTCGCCGGTATGATTCATCGTTGACAAGAACAGTCCATTAGCATTTGATTATGTACAAAACAGGGATTGATTATCCTGCCCCACCTAGGGTGCTCATTATGGCCCACCCCCAAAACGCAATCCACGATTTTATACATTTTGAAGAATATTAAATTTTGCAATATTTATAGCTTTATTTGGAATTTCAACGGTTATCTTTTGTCAGTTAAGGTTCAAATGAGGATCATACGTTTAAATTACGCGTTAGTTGCGCTTAATTCACTGAAGTTAGTGGCAACATGCTTAAGCTGCTCATTATGCCCCGCCTTCTCCTATTCCTACTTTTAGAATAATTTGTCGAAGTGTTTAATAGATCGTCATTTTATGAAGCGTGATGACTTTACTTTGCACTTATGCGGTTGTTTTTATGTAGCATTTGAATCGAGTTTATTCTATGTATGATTAAAAGTCTGGATATAAATGTAAAAGTAAGGTGAGAGTTCAAATATTTGAAATTTGTTTTCGATACAAGCTTGGAAATTCTCATAATGGTTACCAGATTTTACTAATACATCCATATAACTTAGTTATAGTTATAGGCGCATAGTTTTGGAAGCACTGTATAAGTTGATCTTTTCTTAATTTGTTACATTCAACATACACGTATTGCATTCAGAATAATTGACGCGATGTATGTTTGTTTGGTCTGCATATCACGGTCGCCATATTATGGAGTGTGATGATTGCTTTCAAAATAATTGGCTTAAAGTATGTCCGTGAGGTCAACATATCACGGTCGCCATATTAAGAAGTGTGACCATTTCTTATTGAGTTGTCATATTTAACTTACACGTATTACTTCTAGATTTTTTTTTTCGAAGATTTGATAGATCGGCATATCACGGTCGCCATGTTTTTTTGGAGGGTGATGACTTTACTATATTTTACGATTCTGCACTGATTTTTATGTAGCGTTTGAATCGAATGTTTTCTGTGATAAACAGCCTATGCTTTAATCCCCACTTGTGGAATTCCAACGCAATAAAAATAAAATTTGATGGCTGTGATTCCTAAAGTTGTTGTAACCTCACTAGGTTAATCCGAATTAAAATAATTGTCTCAGCAGTGCAAGTATTGACATGATGTTAGCTACAAGTAAAAACCTTGTAAACCTGAAATTATCTTGGAATTCTAATTGGCGAGGGATTTGATTGTTTAATATGTTATGGTCTGTGCATCCTAGAGACAAATTTTCGACGGATTTCTAGTGAATTTGAAGTGAAAATGAATTTCTTGTGGAACTCTTTGAGACTAATTTCGGTAGCATAATTTGAAATAGTTTTTCATGAAACTTTGTAATAATTCACCGGTTCAATGTCAGAATCAATTTTTAAAAATTGTCGGTGCAATTGTTCTACAAATTAGTACCTGATAGGTTCCATGGTCTCAGGTTCCATGCAGTTTATAAAAAATACTGAGAAAATGTTGCAAGCATTTCCCAAGGAATTTCATATAGAGTTTTTAATTATTCTAAAAAGTATAGGAATCCAAAAAGGTAGTAAGATTTTGTACCTCGATCACGGAAGAGTAAGCAGAATGTGACGTCCGTTTATCTATGAAAAATCTGTCTCAACACTGAGATCAGTTTTTGCGTGACATTTTTCGTAGAACTTGAAATTTTTGGTGCCTCTTTTGAAGTAATACAAGATAATATTGCCTACATCTTCGTGACCCATATAAAATCATCCCTTTACTCATTAGTTGGTCAAAATCCATGGCTTACGAAATGCTGGTCTATAAAAAGTGATTGATCATAAGTAATGGGATGTTTACGTTAGTTATAACTTTTTTCACAAATGTCGGATTACCGCGTGATCCTTGACAAAGTTTCACATTTATGTCATGTATAACATGGTTCAGGACAAATTTGAGTCTCTTACGAGAAATAAGCAAACACGGTATGTTTTCTCATGTAAAATGCAATGCAAACTCTAATCGCGGTGAGCAGAACATAGGCTTAACCAATCGTGCTCAAATATTGCACAGTTATGTGGAATCTTGATTAACTTCGATCTGATTGACTGTGATCGAATTTTACATTGTTCCAACGGACGACCCAGTCTTGTGTGTTTGAAGGAAACTGCAGTGTAAAGGTGGCTTTACCTAATACATTCAATAATAAAATATGAGGAAAACAGGTACCGTAAAACGGGGTAACTTTGATAGTTTTTCAGCAAATTTTCTCAATATTTTTCCATGTAGGGTAAGTGTACCAATTATGGCCATAGTACCAATTATTCGCCATAGTTAATTTTCATCCTTTAACGATGTAAATCAACGAGAAAAATTTTGTGAACAACAGATCACGTTCACAAAAGATAGTCGCACTCATTTAAATTCCACATTTTCCTCAAATCATGGTAGAAATAAATCGTTTTCCTTAAAATTTTGGCTTCCTTGCACCCTTTTTCGCCATAGTGTACCAGTTATGGCTAACCCCATAAGGAATGCATGCAAATAGTGCGAAAAGGAACCGAAGTTATAAAATGTATCCATAACTGGTACAGGGTTGCTATCATTGGCACACGCTGTAATCAATACTGAAAGTAGTTTTGACTCCGTTTCTATATTTTTCCTGTAAAGTATGGAAACTAAGCTGTCTTTTAAATTATTGATGACATTTGTTGGTCTTCTCGTTATTTTTGTATAAATAGTTTTCCTTAGGTAGTGCCATAATTGGTACACCCACCCTAACAGTATTTTATATTTTTTAAACAAGTACTGAGGTATCTGTTATCAATTGCAATTGAAAGATTCGATAATCTGAAATATTTTGGTTAACTTTTAGTTTTTCATATCAGCGAGAATCAGATTTTCATTTTGGGGTAACTTTGATATCAGATAGAATTTTTATATCAAAACATTGATTTTTTACTAAATTCTACATATAAAAATGAGTTTGTGGAGTACTGAGTGGAAAACACAGGGAATTTAGCTATCAAAATTCATTATCTTTGTAGTAATATATGGTTAACTGCACATCAACATATGATAACATGCTATTCATGGTGAGTTTTCTTTTTTGGGTAGTTTTTTAATGTTTTATTAACAAATTTTGAACACAGATTTATCTACATGAAATAACAAGAGCATTGCATACTTTTGGGCGTTTAGCAATGTATGGAAATTTATATCCCAATTTACAAAATTGCTTCCAATTCGTGAAAACACACTTCGTTAAGAGATTCAAGGCCTGATTTGGAATCTACTACGACGGATCTATCGAGAATAAGAGTCCATTCATTGAAAAAATAGTTGTAACGAAGTCGTATAGCAGATTGTTTGAAGGTGTTGACAAATGACAAAAATGTCAACAATTTTTTTGGGTCCAAAAAGTTGTATATAAACTAGGTTTATATATATGTCTAAGGTGAACTTTCATACGTATAGAATTAGTTTACGTTTGCCTTTTTCTTAACTGGTTGAAGGATTCATAGTTATAAGATAAACTATACAATGCCTGCCGCACTATCAAAGTTACCCGCATTATCAAAGATACCCCGTTTTACGGTATACAGGGTTTTCTACAAAGTTTGCTCCAGGTTTTTGTGCCAGAGATTCCACCATACATTTTTCCTGTGACTTCTCCAAGAGTTCCCATTGGTTACCCTTCAGAAATTCGTGTGGCAATTTCTCCAGGAATTTGTTCTGGTCTTCATCCAAAAATTTATTTTATGTTCCTTCACGAATTCTTCCGGAAATTCATCCAGGAATTCTTCCCAGGATTTTATAAGAATCTTTTCGAATATTTTCCCCAGAATTTTTCCAGTACTTTTACTGGGATTCCTTCGGAAATTACTGTGGATTATGTAGTAGCTTTCCTGCCGGGATTATTTCAGGAATTGCTGCTGAGTCTCCAGGGTTTTATTTAAAACTACCTGCAGGGAGTTTTCGCAGTATTATACTTCTGAGATTCCACCATAAATTCTTCCTGGGACTTCTCCAAGAATTCCTGTCGGAAACCTTTCACACATTCGTCCTACAATTTCTCTAGAATTTTGGTATGGTGTTCCTCCAGGGTAATTGATCCAGGAATTCTTCCCAGGATTTTTATAAGAATCCTTTCAAATATTTTCCTATGATTTTTCCTGGCATTCTTCTTGTTATACTTCCAGTAGTTTTTATTGTTCTTCAGAAATTCCTGCAGAGATTTCCAGATCCAGAAAACATTGCTGGTGTTCATGCAAAAAATTTTCCAGAAATTTTTACATGAACTTCTCTAGAGATGTATTGAGAAATTTCTGTAGGGATTTCTCCAATAATTCCTACTAGAATTACTCAGAAATTCATCTAGAGTTTTTTCCTAAGTATTTTTTCAAAACTTTCTCTTGGGATTTCTTCAGAAATTCCTGTTGGGATTTTCCAGAAATTCTACCGCGGATTCATCCAGCGATTTCTCAGAGGATTTCCTCGGGAATTTCTTTTTAAAAAATCTATGGATGCCTTTAGTCCAGAAATTACTCAAACAATCTATCCAGGAAATCCTCAAGGGATTTTCTTTAGACTTCTTTCATGGATTTCTCGGCTGTTTCTCTTTGGAATCCTCTATAAATTCCTCATGGTATTCTTGCCGTATTTTTATTGGTATTGCTATCTTGTAATTTCTTTCGGAATTCCCAAAAAAAAAAACTTCTAAAAAATCTTGCTGGGAATTTTCCAGAATTTAATGCTAGAATTTCTCAAGCATTTATTTCTAGGATTCCACCAAGAGGTTCTCCAGATATTCCCCCAGAGTTTTTCGTTGATTTCCTCCAGGAATTTCATCTGATGTCCCAATTTGGATTTTTTCAGAGATTTCTATAAACATTCCTCCAATGATTCCTCTAAGAATTACTCGAAGATTTTTTTTCAGGAAATGCTGCAGGGATGCCTCTAGTAGTTTTTTCGGAGATTTCAATAGATATTCCTGCAGATATTACGTAAGGGATTAATCCAGGAACTCCTCTGGAGGTTTGTTTCGTCCTGTTTCAGGAAATTTATCCAGAAATTCCTTCAGCGATTTCACCCGAAATTTCACCACGGATTTTTCAAGTGATTCAAGTGAATTTTTTTTGGAGATTTCTTTAGGGATTCTTCCACAGAGGTACCTCAGCTGCCGTCTACTGTTTTCTGTAGACAACACTAGATAAAGCTGTGAGAAAGCTTTGTTTCAATTTGGGTGTAAGGGAGTTCTTCGAACCGCTGATGACCTTATTGGTTCAGAACTTGTATGATGCTACGCTAAGGTGTTCTAAGATAGTGGTTCCGAAACCCTTGAGACATACGGTGTCTTGACATGTGCGAGATTAGCGAGATTCTAATTATCTAAAATGTTTGTGAGATGGGTACTCAATTAAACATAACATGGAACAAGCTCACCAACTGATACGCATCTATCCAATATCTGACCAGCATGCTTTAGTAGGCATGCACTTCAGCTGCCAAGCTACCGCACATTCAAGGACAAGGTAGTTCAATAGAAAGTGCCGCAAGAGAGCATATTATATATTTTTAACACTTCAGGCAAAACTGGATCCATTTCCTCACTTTTTGGTTTTTGATTTTTTATAAAATAACGAAGCAATATTTTCAAAATCGGTTTTCGTGCACATGTAGAGTATGGATCAAGGTATCTCCTGATTTTTTTTCAGATGGAAAATGTTTTTAGTTTTTGCAGAAACCATTTTTAAACAAAATTTCACAAAAAATGGTTTCTGCAAAAATTAAAAACATTTTCAATCTGAAAAAAATTCAGGAGATACCTTGATCCATACTCTACATGTGCACGAAAACCGATTTTGAAAATATTGCTTCGTTATTTTATGAAAAATCAAAAACTAAAAAAATGGGGAAATGCTTCCAGTTTCACCTTAAGTATCTTTTTTATGCAAGGACATATATGAGTGAATCCAAAAATGGTCACCTAGATGACATGTTTCGAAATGTCCAAATTTAGCCCTCCCGCGTCTATTTCTCCGAGTCTTTTTTTTCCAGTAACATAAGCTATCTTTACCTGTTTTTTTATGTTCTGATTTGCTGTGCATGCACATTATATTTGTTTCATGCTAAAACCGTAAACAGAAAGCAACTGTTCCAACCCCAACTTCTAACTTGCTTAATTCCCGCATCCAAACATATAGGGTATGTGTACCATCAGTAATCTCACGCTCCCATGTTCATCCTATTCGAAAACAAGCGGTTACGGCACCGATTGATTCCGTTCTTTTTGTTTTCATATGTGCTCATTTCTAACAACAAAAAAAAAAATAGAAACAAAACAAACAATGCTTCAATCCTTTGTTTTTCGTAGAATGAAAATGGGAGCCACATGCTTGTTAAGGGAACCAATACCCTAGCATCCGTACGTAACTAATTTTAATTTCTAACATAGAAACTCGAATGTTTATGAGCTTATGACAATGGCACGCTGCATGTTTGTTATCACTTTTAAAATGGTTGTACATTTCTGGCACTGAAACATCTCTAATTTGCCCTTATTTTCCCTTCCCCCGACAGCATGGAAAGCTTCCTGGTGCAGACGGCGATCGGTGCGATCAAAATCATCGCCATGGTGTACGACATCATCACGTTCCCGGTATACCTGGTGTTGCAGCGGCCCTGGAAGCGAAGAGCCCTCGCCAAACGACAAAAGGTAATTTCATGCCCACATTTCTCCTCGTACCTACTGGTGAAGTCGCGATGTTGATGACGGATCTCCTGCCCTTGAACATAAATTCTACCACGGCCAGTCAGTATAGAGGGGACCCACGCAAGGAGATTACTGCACCCCGTGCAAGTCACCTGCAAAATCATACCGCTGGAATAATGAGCGCTGTGATTATCGGATAGCAAAAAGCCGGCACATTTTTCGCGATACAATTCCGTTCGATAAAACACTGTGACGCATTTTCGCAGCAGTAGTTGATTAGCGCTGTTTGCACTGTTATATAAAAGCCAACTGATAAGAACACAGCAACTGGATAAATTAAGACCTTGGCTACAAGAGAAGGTAAAACGATAAATCTTTTTTCTTCTTTGGGGAACCCTCTTCGTAATGGGGATTATTACTTTTTAATGCGAGTTCATTGCTTAACTCCAAGAAATTGTTATCAATGAACGAGGATTTAACTAGCTATAAAATTATATCCACCTCAAAACAACAACAAAATGCAGGTAATCGCACTTTGTATTGTTGTTGTTGTTGATACTCTGACAAATTTCTTGTTAGGGGATTTTTGCAATCAACTGACGAGTAGCTGCTAATTTAGACTGCTGTTTTTTTTGTAGCCACATAGAGGTATAAACAGCTATGATAAACCGCACACATGACGTCGGGCAGGCCCATTAGCATGTGGGATATAAATACTTGGAATTTGTTACCGGCTTGTTGAAGTAGGTTCTCGAAATCATAACTTGTCTTGAGCACGTTGAAGCTTCCCTCCTTCTTCCGCAAAGAGTCTTCAGATGTGAATTCATTTGTTTACATACATAAGTTGCGATGAAGTAAATTTGTAAAATTTAAAACACTTACTGGAAACTGTGGAAACGCATATACGTTTATGTATTGTTTTATCTGTGTGTAGTTTTGAAAAAGCTTCGTGACGATTAAGACTTGACACTGAAGAAGTCTGTCAGTCGCAGAATAAATAGGTCTATAAGGAATGTGCACGTCCTTCCAAAGGTTGCAGGAAAAAGGGCTTATTAGTAGGGAAGGTTTTCGTTGGTTCAGGATTCATTTCGATAAGCATTATGACCTTTTGATGTATAATGCCATCCAGACCGCCAAGTTATTGTTTACTTCACGCGGAAAGCAAACAATCGATCATCCACATCAGGTGGACGTTTAATATTCGTATATGCTCGCGCACAAACACAAATATTCTCGTGCGATACTCGTAATGGGCTTATCCACCGATGAACTGAATTCATCGCGGTCCGAGAATTTTGACACTAGAGCGGGGCCATTCTCAATCAGAATTGTTCAATTCTGATTGGAAATCGTTCAATTCTGATTAGAAGAGGCCCCGCTCTAGTGTTAAAATTCTCGGACCTAATTCATCGCGGTTTATCGGTGGATAAGTCTATGCATTCACAGCTAAGCACGACACAATCTATATATATATAAATGAGTTTGAAGTTTGTTTGAGGCAACAAAAATCAAGAACGAATGAACCGATCAGCTTGACTCTTGCACGGTTCGGTTCGTATTTGTACTTTCTGTGTTTATATGTATAAAAAGTTACGAAAATCAACTAGAAGAGTAAGAAAATTGATAAAGTACTGATTTTTCGTGAGCTGGAAAGAAAATCAACATGCTCGAAATGAAACCAATCTAGAGTGCGGTGATCTTATGAACTCAACAGTTGTCAAACTACCAAACCAGCTTGGCAAGACAACGTTTACCGGGACAGCTAGTACTAAATACACACAAATAGACAAGTGCACTGATGAACTGAATTCATCGCGGTTCGAGAATTTTGACACTAGAGCGGGGCCGCTTTCCATCAGAAGTGAACGATTTCCAATCAGAATCGAACAATTCTGATTGGGACTGGCCTCGCTCTAGTGTCAAAATTCTCGGACCGCGATGAATTCAGTTCATCGGTGTGCTTGTCTATAGAGTTTTGCATCGAAATTCACCCTCAATTTTCTCTCCGAGAGAGAAAAGAACGGCAACGAATGGGAATCAAAACAAACCACCGGAAAATGTCAAAATTCGCGTGAGAGGGAAAATGAAGGGACGAACGAGAATAAACCGAACGTTCATTCGTGACGTCACCTTGCATCATTCAATAGGGCAGTGCATGAAATTATCTCCTTCTCTTTCACTATTACAGAAATTTTGTAAACAACAAGGCCACGAAACGTCAAAATCCCATACAAAATCAAAACAGTGCAGTGCCCTATTGTGCATCTATTGTTTTCGTTTTCGTTTATGCTGCGATACTCTCCCCATACATGCATGCACAACAAGGATGAACACAATACTCTTGTTATGAAAATGAATGCTGTCGTCGATAAACATTTCTTACTAGAGACTAGAGAGAAATTTACAAATAACAAAATGATATGACATTTGTTGGGCTTTCTTTTTTATGTGTATTTAAAACAAAACCTAGTTCTGCACTGGCTTTCTTTAGTTCGGGATATTTTTGCGAAGCAGATTCTTTCCCTGAATTTACAGAGGATTTTTTTTATGAAGATCCGGATAAAGGATTCCTTTAAAAAATTTAAATAGGATTTTTCGTGAGATCCGGAGTATACTCGAGCTTACTTGGAATCCGGAGAGGATTCTCTCTCTCATAATTAGACAATTTTCTCTCGGAATAAAAAGAGAATGATTTCTCGGAATCCCAAAATTAAAAAAAAATGGTTCTCTCTCGAAATCCAACGAATTCTGGAACGATTTTCTCTCGGAATTCAAAGAGGTTTCTTTCTCGGAATCCGGAGATTTTTATTTCTCGAAAGCGATTCTCACTCGGAATTCGAAGAAAATTGTGTATCGGAATCAAAAAGATTCAATTTATGGCAATTTATGAAAGTCTCTCATAAATTGCCATAAAGTGAATCTTCAAAATCTAGAGAATACGAGTCTCTGGTCAAAATCTAGAGAGCAAAATCTCTCGTAATGCAGCGGTTTTCTTGCGGGAGTTAAAATAGATGTTTTGCTAGGGATCCTAAGAAAACTCTTTCAAGAGGATTCCTTGAAGAAATTCAAATAATATTTTACGCGAAATCCTGAGTATGTTTACTTGAAGCCGGAAAGGAAAAGGGTCCTCCCACGTATGTGGGATTTGCTTCTATCTCAGTTCAGATGCACGTTATCAAAAAACGGTGTATGAAGGACGTTTAGATTGTAGTGTTACCTAAAATTTTGCCGAATAAAGTTGGCCAAGGTCTACGCTACAAATTTTCAAATTTTTGTATGAACAAAAGTCTACGGAGGGGGAGGGGGGGTGGTCTGAGATGACCAAAAACGAGTCTACGTAGTTTATGGATCGCGCCAAATCCAGAGGATATTCTCCTTCAATTAAAAAAAGCTTTTCTCTCTCGAAATCCAAAGGATTCGTTAAAAAAAATCAAGAACGATTTTCTCTCGGAATTCAAAGAGGAGTCTTTCTCGGAATTCTGAGGTTATTATTTCTCGGTATCCAGAGTGGTTTCTCTCTCATTTTCTCTCTAAAATCAGAGAGAGTATTCTCACATTGTTTGCTTCTGAATTCTGTCCCGGAATCCAAAGAATTCCTTCAAGAGATTCAAGGTGGATTGTCTCTCGGAAGATAAACAATATTTTGTCTCGTAATTCGAAGAGGGTTCTCTATTAATATCCATAAAAGAGGCTCTCTCAAAATCCAGACGACAAGGAATTTAAGAAGGATTTTCACTTGGGGTTTGGAGAAGATTATCTTTCTGAATTTATTTTGAGGTATTTTTTTGAGAATTCAGAAAGGGTCTTCTCTTGGAATCCGGAGAGGATTCTATCTCTGAACCCGAGGAGTGTTCTCACTCGGAAATCGGAGCGTATTCTCTCTCGGATTCCGGAAAAGTTTCTTATTCAGTATCCGGAGAGGATTTTCTCTAGCAATCCGATGAAGATTCTCTCTGGGAACTCGTAGTTAATTCTCACTCGGAATGTAAAAAAGATAACTTCTCAAAATCCAAAAAGTGTTTTTCTGCGAAATCCAAATTGGATTCTCTCTTAAAATCAAAAAGGATTCTCTCTCGGAATCCATAGGAGTCCTAAAAATAATTCAAGGATTTTCTCTCGGAATTCTAAGAGGATTCTTCCTCGGAATCCGGAGATGATTTTGGCTCGGGAAATTAGAGTATGATACTCTGTGTAAATCGATGCAAGATTCTCTCTTGGAATCCGTACAAAGATTCTGTTTCGAAACCCAAAGGATTCCAAAGGAGGATATCCTCTCGAAAGGTTTCTCTCTTGGTATTCCATCTCTCGAAATCCAAAGGGAATCTTCTCCCAGGAGCCGCAGAGAATTCTTTCTCGAAATCGGAAACCGGAAAGGATTTTCGCTCAGAATCCAGGAAGGGTTCTATCTCAGAATTCAGAGGATTCCTTTATGGAATATAAGAAGGATTTTCTCTCTAATTTGGAGAGGGTTTTGCCTATAATTAAAAGAGGAAAGTTGTTGTCAGATTTTTATCACTTATACATATTACTTATGTTTATAGGGATTCTCATAAAACATAAGACAAAAATGTTGCACTCGGAAGTATATCACTTATATGCATCAAACCAATATCACATTCTGATTGTCAGTACTTCCCTCTATCTGAAATGTTTTGGTTGAACTTGCAGACGGTATTTGCTAAAAATTCGTAGTAGAAAAATAAGTGATTTTTCTCAATTGCAAAATATCATGGAGGAATTCTTAAATTTAGATTCAATTATCCCTAAACAATTTCTGGCCAGCCAGCCAAACAGCCAAAACTTGGAACATTTCGAGGCAAGTGTGTTTAATTATGAAATTAAAAGATACATTTGTGAAAAAATATCACTTGTTTTGGTGGGATCCGATCGCACGATTCCGCATCGTTAGTCCGGTGCTTTAATCAACTAAGCCATAAGATACGATTCAGCGAAAAAGGAAGTCGAATTGGATTCAAAGCACCACCCTAATCGGGTCCACTCAAAATAACCATATTTAATGGTTGAAGTTGCAAGAAATAAATAATACAACAATACAGTTTCCCAAATTTTTGCTCAAACAGCATCAAATTAGCCAAAAAATGATAACACCCACGCTGTTTGCACCATTTCATTGCAGAAATTGAGAATTGATCGTCTCATCATACAAAAATCCAGCTCACTACTTCACTGATTGTGCACTATTCTTCGCACTTCTCGCTCTTCAGTTGTTATTTCTGATTCCTCACTGCTTACTACTCACTTCTGATTCTTTACTGTCCATTTCTCACACCTCATTGTTCACTGATTGACACTCCTCGTTCCAGGCTGATTCACGCTTATATGCATTATCATTTCAATGCTCATTTCTGTTTACTTTGCATTTACTCCTCATTCGTCACTCGTCACTTCTCTCTCCTCGCTTCATCACATTCCATCACTCCGTTTTTTATTGCCCACTCCATACAGTTCACTTTTAACTTTTCATCGATCACATCTGACTGCTTCACGCTCAATTCTCATCATACACTACTCACTCTTCACTCCACATTATTTATTTCTAGGCATCAAATTTCTCATTCACGTGATCGAATTCCACGGATTTATCCACATCCGCGATAATGAATTTTCGCTGTATGCCATGAAAAATAAAAGTCTCTCACTCCAGCACTTACGATAATTATCTTTCTCTCTATCCACAACTCACTTTTCTGTGCCGAATCAGAACTATCACTGCATGAGATTATCCGGATAAACAATAAAGTATCAACGCCTTCACCGATGTACGAGATCAATAATTTGACGATTAGTGGTACGGTGTTTACATAAAATCAAAATGTACTAGTTTTCATGGCCATCTAGATAACACGACACCTATCAACTGGGTGAAAATGTGAATTGGTGGTGCATCCTGAGCAAACATTCTCTTCTGCAAGTTGCTACGTTTTGTGAGTGAGCGCTAGTTAGAGAGAGCATACTTTTATCACGCAAATGATCCTGAGTGAGAACCTTTTCAATCTTCTACTAGTAAAAGTAAAATATCACAGACTGCTTTATCCGGATAATATCGCGGTGTGATAGATCATTACTCGCGTGAGTGAGGGAAAAAATTGATGCCTGCTTATTTCCCACTTCTCTCTTCTCAGCCCTCACTTTCTCTCAGTACTAACTCTTGATTCCTTACTTGTCACTCCTCACGCATTCACTGCCTATTGATTATAGTTTACTTCTCACTCTTCACTGCTCATTTCTCACTTCTCATTTTTTACTTTATTCTTCATTGCTCACTTCTCTATGTTTTACGCTCCTTACTGTCCATTCCTTTCTGCTTACTTCTGACTCCTCAGTAGACTGGGATCGGAGAAACTATATTTCAGCGCCGGCCGTTCTAAATTTTCATACGATTTACAGTTTGGGATAATTTCTTTATTATACAAAAATCGCCACAGGGCATTCCTTGATCCATGAAAGCAAGTATTGTTATTTCTTACATGTTTAACAGCGTTACCATCCAAATCAGTTTTCAATATATAGTTTTCAATAACTTTTTCACATCGTCAAATCGTAATGCCGCCTTTGAGGGGTTAATTTCGTGACGATTTTTCTTTGAAAAAGTTGTGCTTCTCACAGTATATCGTATGAAAAAGTGCTAGAATAAAGCTTTTTCGATCGAACTGAAATTTTACACAGTTGACATGAGATCGAAATGGAACCCAAAAGGTGTACAGGAGCAAAAACTTTTTTTTCTCTCTCTCTGGTTACTCCCTACCTTACTTACACTCAGGGTTCCTGATTTCAACTTTTCATCTTCTTCCACATTCGAAGACAGTCAGCAGCGAACGGTTGTCGCTTTAGTTTGAGTGTTTGCTTGTCAGCGACGACGCAAACTCCGGCGAACGGTGGGAAGCCACACTTGGAAATAACTCATTAATCCACATTCGCATCGCAAGCGATCGAGCGGTGATGCGATTCGTGAGTGATATTCTGCATACGAATTTTTTAGGTTTCCAAAAAATGTTTATTATTTTCTTTGCTATTAGTGTATTATGTAATGTATGCATTACTGCAAAAATTCTCTTCTAGTTATAATAATAGCCGCTTCGATGGCTCACCAGCATTCTTCACCATTCGCCATTCATTCATTCGCGTGCGATCCAAACTGCGACGAACGGCAACGTATAATCATATCAAACAATTTGCGCATCGCTTCTCACTCTTGATGGGATTGCATGTTTGATCATGACTATCCGTTTGCTGCATCTTTCTCGATTCGCTTTAGCAAAGAGGAGTGAATATGAATGGAGTGAGGTGAATATACCGATCCTTGCTTACACTTCTTATTTATCACTTCTCACTTTTAACTGTTCATTCTTTTCTACTTATTCTCTATCGCTCAATCTTCACTCCGCGTTGCTCACACCTGACTCCTTATTCTTCACCGCTCAATACTTAGTAAATACTGCTCACTCCTACTACTCACTGCTCACTCATCGGTTTTCACCAGTGAATCAAAATTCAACCATCGCGCAACAATAATGACAATGTCGCAACCTGTATCTGTTGCGACAAAACAACCCATGCGACATAAGTTTGTCCCAACTTGAAAATAATGGGATTAACATCGTACACCACGAGTTTAGAGATTTTTAAGCCTTGCATTGCGATTTTCGAACGGTAACTTCGAGTCGGTAAACACTACAACTCTGGTGAAGCTCTATCATCAAACAGTTTCGACTTTGGGTTAGTAATAATTGATTATTCACGAGTTGAAAAGTACGCAACAAATTCAGCTTCCGTTTTGTCTGCAACAAAAAAATTCGAGATCATGTCATTATCTGTCACCAGTAGGGATAAAGACTAATCGTCGCACCTTCTTTGTTGCTTGTTTTGTGCCTCTTTTGTCTGACAATTCTTTTCACTGGTTCTCACTGCCTCACTCTACACCCTTCGCCCCTCATTAATCACTGCTTCATTTATCTCTCCAAACTCCTCACTTTTCACTCTGTACAGTTCAATTGTCACACTGCCCTACACTCTGTACTCGTCACAGTTTACTAAAATTTCTCATTCCACATTCTGCATTGCTCATTTCTCACTCTCCAAGATTTGTGGGACAGACTTTTGTGTATATACTGAACATAGGACAACTTTAGAGTAAAAATGTTAGCAAAAAAGGAACATTAGAAAAGTGAAATACCCTTTAATTCAACCAATTACATAGATAAGGTATACTAAAATTTAAAAAAAATGGGCACCTCATAATTATGAATATTGTGTTATATGTATATGACCTCCCAGGTAACAATTTGATGCTGTACAAACATTTCTCCAACTATTTTAAATCAGTTTTCATTTGAACAAAAGCTGAGCAGCTCCTAAACATCTAATTTTGGTGATTTTATTCAACCTTTAGCTGATTTGAGGTTCATTGGAAGGCTGATTTAAGGCTTAATATGCGCTTAATCAGTAATCAATTAAATTTAATAATTGTGTAAAAATAAAATAAAAACACCTTTCGTGAGCCTATTTTTTACCATTAGCTGCGTCCTGTTCCAGAAGAGATGTTTAGGAATGTATGAATTAATCTGTGGGAAAACTGGGAATTGAACTCGGGCCTCCTGATTTATAGTCACTCACTAGGCATCTACACCACACACACAATTGTATATACAGTATGACCCATAAAAAAATGCGACAGTTTTCAAAATCATCGTTTCTCTACTTCGAACTGATTAACCTCGCATGTATCTATTGGATAGTATAGTAGAGCCACTAATCTTATAATGGCAAAGGAACATAGACTGATTCCATGCAAATACCTTCGGAAATATAACGTTGAACATATGGATGTCGAAATCGTCCACGCGCCAGAGGCCGTTTTTTAAGGATATAATTTTCTTTCAATTGCTTTCAATCACATTCAATCAAATTTTATTTTCAAAATAGTACTTTTATGGCTGGATAAGGTCTTCAGGAGTTGGTTGGTTCGTCGGACAAGCACGAAAAAAATATTAACTTATAAATTAAGAGACATTTTGTGAAAATTGAATTATTTGACAAATGATAATTTTTAGAAAATATTATGTTTTAAGCATGAAATTGTTTTTAAGTACATAGTATTTGTACCTATCATAAAGGTAGGTATATATGCCTTTATCGACAATGTTTTGAAAAATGTTCTAACAGTGTTAAGTTTTTTATTAATTTATCTTAAATACGGTTTTTAATATGTAGCACCTTTTTTAGTTTTTGTTTCCTAAACATTTGAAATTATTTTTAAAATATTTTTCAAACATGGGCGTATTAAAGAGTACATATTTCTTCATGGTTTCCATGTGTTTAAAAGTTTTTATCTTAGTTCATTTTGCTATGAAAATTATAGGAAAACTTGATTTTATTTAGAAATTGTTAACAATTATAAGGTATCCCATATACGTAACCAATGAATATTTTGACAAAAATTTTAGAGATCCTGTATGACAATGACCTCCTTATTGTATTCTTATCCAAAAAAGTTTAATTCATTGGGATTATTTCATTAAAAATCATCAATTACTGCAAAAAAAAATGGAATGTCGCATTTTTTTATGGGTCATACTGGATATCCTCGAAAACAAGAGCATTACTTGTTATGTCTGAATAGCCAAGAACATAAGTTGAATTATGTCTGTATTGAGCCTGAAGAAGCGATGTGGACTTCACGAAAATCATGCTTGGGTCAGCTGTCAAAAATTGTCTGATTAAAGGTTGAACAACAGATGATTAATTCTGCATGTTGGTGTATGTTTTAAAGCTGGTTACCCAGATGAATTACTTGATATTCAGCCATCTATTTATTGCTGATTTAGAGATTGATAAGTCATACTTCAGACCAATATTCAGCTGTCATTGTGATCAGCCATTGTCACCATTAATCAGCTATTGTTGAGCTAATACTCTCACTGTTCAGCATTCATTGTTTCTTGGGCTCTAATGCTGTTGCCGACAAGCTTTATAACCTCTTTCAATTCTGCGATCTTACTCTATGAGCTAGCAATTTACGAATTTCGTTTAAAATCTAATAAAACAGATAAAAACAACCTACAAGAAGGTTATCATTGCGATAAAAAGTAGCGCGTGGATATCTTGTTTTTATCTGGCCTCGCAACAATAGCCCCAACTAAAAATGTTGAGTAAGTACCTAATGGCAGTATCCAGCAATAAAGTGACGATGTGTAGGTTGTACCGTACCTACATGTGAGCAAACGAGCCGGTTAGAGCTCACTGCTCAAAAACATAACCTGTTGACGTGGGGCCAAAGTCTAGCCTAGCCACGCGAATCAAAGCTCGAGCTAGCCGGCAATTCTCGGAAGGTAGAGGCGGCGTATTTCCCCAGACTCACCATCGCTACTGTTTGTGCTTCCTGTGTTCATATTTGCTGCGATATCAGCAGGATTTCCATTGAATTGGAAGTGCTTTTGATTTGCTCGTATGCTTTTGTTGGAAACGTTCTCTAAAGTTGGGAAATGTTTTTCCTGAAGGAGCTGAAGCAGAGTCGACCTACCGCAAAGTATTTATTTCTGATTATCTACTTGAAACTAGACGCAGAAAATGCGAACTAATGATATCATCCAACAAAAGTTTGAGGTCGCCCTAAATAATGATGTTTCAGCCAAACTTTTGATCGGGAGTGTACAAAAATGGAACACGTGAACATTAGCGTGGTTCAAAAAATCGTTTTTGCTCCACACCGCTTATTCGATTCGTAACTAGATTCTAAGCCTTCTCCCAAAAATTGAGCTGATTTGGTCGAAAATTGAGAGTGCACAAGCCCTTCGAAGTTTGTATGGGAATTACTATGGGAAAAGGTCGTTTTTCTTTCAATTGTCCGTAGCATTCCTCCAAGTGCCCTAGAGTGTTAGTTGACCCATGGTAGTCCTAGCCTACTCTATCAGCTACAACTTTGCCGAAGACCACATTCAAATTGGACGCCTCATTAATTAGTTATTGATTTTTGTCCAGAATGAAAATCTTTGATCATGATGGTTACACTATTCGATGGGCATCACTGCAATTTGCCTTGAAACATAGTAGCCATGATTTCTATGTGCTATCTCTGACGCCATGTGCAGCAATGTTGCCAGCTGGGAAGCTGTACGATCACTGTTAAAGTTTCTCCAGTTGGATAAAAATCGATAATTAATTAATGAGACGTCCGATTTGAATGCGGTCTTCGGCAAAGTTGTAGGTGATAGAGTAGCCTAGGACTGCCAAGGGTCAACTAACACTCTGGGGCACCTGGGGAAATGCTACGGTCAATTGAATGAAAAACGTCCTTTTCCCATAGTAATTCCCATACAAACTTTGAAGGGCTTGTGCACTCTTAATTTTCAACCAAATCAGCTCAATTTTTGGGAGATGGCTTAGAATCTGGTTACGAATCGAATAAGCGGTGTGGAGCAAAAACGATTTTTTGAACCACGCTAGTGAACATGCTTCGCAAATGTATATCAGTGTATCGGGTGAATTGCCTTAGCTCTAGATAGGTATGAACTTTGTTCCGTGTTCTCGCGCTATTCTTTATTATGTTATTGGAAAATGAGAGAATCAAGCGAATTCGAATAATTCCAGTTGGCACGTGCTAGCGTCTAAAAATATGCCCAAGGTCGTGTTTGCACCCGAGAAGAATAGATACAGGGGATGGCCAAAATGTTTGGGATAGGCAACTTTTTTTCTCCCACAAAAAAATTCAACATGCTGTAACTTTTCATAGAGTGCATCAAAAAATCTCAAATTTTGACTGTTTGTCAATCTATTATGTGTGCATCATTGGTACAAACTTGGGCTTGATTGATTAATTTTTCGCGAAGTTAGAACCGTTCGCGTAGAACACTATTTTTTAGACAACTCATTTTTGAGCTGTCATAACTCGGAAACCAGTGAACCAAATTGAATGAATTTTTTAACGTTTATCAACAATATATTGATACTCAATACGACGTTATAAAATGTAATATTTTCTCACGGCGAATTAAGTTATATCGGGTTGAAATTTTTAACCATATAGAGGAAAATAAGTAAAATTTACAATACCACACAAAAATTATTAAATGTGTTCTTCCTTCAATCTAAATAGGCTCAAATATATCTGATTAGAGATAATTTGAGAACAGAAGTGGAAAATCTTTGGATATCAACACTAAAATTTTTTCACATTAATGTAAAAAAAATACATTTTTTCAAGAAAAGTCCAAAAAGTGTCAATCCATGATAACTTTTTTCAACGTTTAAAAAGTATCTATGTTTTAATAGTTTGTGAAGCATTTACATATTGTTAGTGTACGTTCAAAATTTCATTCAATTCGGTTTACTGGTTTCCGAGATATGACAGCTCAAAAATGCGTTGTCTAAAGAAAGGTGTTTTACCCGAATGGTTCTAACTTCGCGAAATATTAATCAATCAAGCCCAAATTTGTACCAATGATGCACATATAATAGGTTGACAAACAGTCAAAATTTGAGATTTTTTGATGCGCTCTATGAAAAGATATAGCATGCTGAACTTTTTTGTGAGAGAAAAAAAAGTTGCCTATCCCAAACATTTTGGCCATCCCCTGTATCTGCTCGACTAGACCTGACTAGACACAAATAACTAACTTAAATATGTTTCCCCTTTTCCCGTTTCGTTTCAGGCCAAAGTTATCCAGCAGGATGCCACATCGATCACATACCGAGGAGTGGATCCGCCCGGTGAGATGCACGTCAAGATGCTGCAGAACAACATCGACACTCTCGAGCGGATGTTCGAGTTCGTGACCAAAGTGCACAGCACCAAGCGGTGCATCGGAACGCGCAAAATCATCAGCGAAGAGGACGAGATGCAGCCCAACGGGCGGGTATTCAAAAAGTTCAACATGGGTGACTACATGTGGAAGAGCTTCATCGAGACGGAGTACGCAGCGGCCTGCTTCGGCCGGGGGTTGCGGGAACTGGGCCAGCAGCCGCGACAGAACATCGTCATCTTTGCCGAAACGCGTGCCGAGTGGTTGATCGCGGCGCACGGCTGTTTCAAGCAGAACATGCCCCTGGTTACGATCTACGCCACGCTCGGCGACGAGGGAATCGCCCACGGTATCAACGAAACGGAAGTGACGACGGTCATCACCTCGCACGAGCTGCTGCCCAAGTTCAAGACCGTGCTGAACATCACGCCCAACGTGAAGAAGATCATCTTCATGGAAGATCAGCTGCACAAAACGGACACGACCGGGTTCAAGGCGGGCGTCGAGATCATTCCGTTCTCCACGGTGGTCGAGAAGGGCGAGAAGAGCAAAATGCGTAAGTGTTACTCGTGTTTACAGAAAAGATTTCTGGTTCAAAATAAGCAACACAAGATGAATATCTTGCATTACAGATGCTGCCAACATAGAGTTCTCCATGAATTTTTAAGTTAAGCTGAGGAATTCATTTAGTATTCTTCCCGAGATTTCTCCTGAAATACTCCATGGATTTCTCTCCGGCATTTCCCCTATACTAAAGGGTTCTAAGGGACTACTCCCGGGTTGAGTCTTATAATTCCAGTCAGGGGTTCTTTCCGGCAATCCCAAAAGGATTTGTGAACGCATTCCTCCAATTCTTCCCAGGATTATTCCAGTGACTTCTTCAGAGATTTCGCCCAGGACTCATTGTGGGATTTTTCCCGGCTGTTCTTCAGAAATTCTTTCTATGATTTGTCGTTGAAATCTGAAATCCTTCAGAAATTCCTTTCTTTTACTTAGACATTCCTCTAGAAATTCCTTAAGTGATACCTACCGAAATCCCTTCAGGGATTCTTCGAGGATTTCTACCATGTTTCATATCGTAATTTCTAGATTTGTCTCGGATTACTCTCAGGATTCCCTCCCGGAGTTCTTTAAACTATTCATATGTGAGGATACTTTGAACGCATTCTTGAAGGATTCCTCGAGGTAATCTTTTCACGATTCCTTCAAAAATTTCTTCTGAGATTCTTCATGCGATTCTTTCAGGGATTCCTCCGAATTTCCCTTAAGCAGCTCCCGAAATTCCTTCAGAGATTCGCCCTGTGATTCCCTACAGAGTTCTTTCAGGAATTTCTCCAGTGAATCGTTCAGGGTTTTCTTCAGTGATTCCGCCGATATTTCCCTCGGACATCCTTCCGAGATACTTTCCAGGATTTTTTCGATTACTGCTCCCGAAATCCCTTTAGAGATTCCCCCTCCAATGTTTCCTCCCGAGATTGCTTCCGGGTAAATGATCTCCCGAAATGTAAGGATTCCTCCAGGAATTTATCCTGGAATTCCTCCTGAGATTTTCCTCCGTATTCCTCAAAGGATTTCTCAATAGATACGCCTCCCGAGATGTCTCCAGAAGTTCTCTGAAGGAGCTTTCGGAATTTCTTCATATTCTTCCTGTCATTCTTCAAGCGCTTCCGGGATCTCTCCGACGTTTAAGTATTTCTTTAAAAGGTAATTCCAGGATTGGTTGCGTAATTCCCGCTTGGATGTTTTCCTGGTAATCTCAAACAGATTCTTCTACTCTAGTTATTTCTGGGTTTCTTCCAGGGAATACTGTATGAATTCCTAAAGGGATTTATTTTGGGTTTCTTCCAGTGAGTTCTCTACGGATTCTTTCATATTTTTATTATTGTAATGATTAAGGATGTTTTCTTGAGATTCCTTCAGGGATTTCTCCAAGATGTTGTCATGGGATTCTGTTAGTGATTCCGTAAATCCTTCTCGTTGTTCATTTAGGGATTCGTCCCGATTTTTTCAGGGGATTCCACCCGTGATTTCTTCAGAGATTCCACCCGTGATTCTCCCAGGATTTCTCCCAAGTTCAAGTACATATATCGTTATGGATTCTTCCCGGGATTGGTCTCGTTATTCACGATAGTTTCAACTGGATTTCTCGACGGATTCCTCCAGGCATTCTGGTTTACATGCCTAGATTCTTTTTGGGATTCTCCAGGGATTCCTCGAGGGAAGCCTTCCTAGATTCCTCCATACATTTCTCCTAAATTGCTTTCCTCCATATTCTTCCAAGGGTGCTTCTTGAAGTAAAGAAAGAGCTCCTGGAAATCATTCAGAGATGATTCATTTATGGATTTCTCTCGACGTCCATTCAGGGATTCCTCATTCCTCTAGGTTTTTCTTCATACGTTCCAACTGGGATTTCTTCAAGGATTTGATCGGAAATTTATCACAGATTCTTCCTAAAATTCCTTCATGGATTGTTCCCGAAATCTTTTCTCTCGAGTTTCGCTCAGAATTCCTTCCGGGAATTGTGCAGGAATTCTTTCAAGCATTCTTTTTAGAGGTCTCTCTCGAGATTCCTCCCATGTTCAAGAATTTCTTTAGGGATTCCTTCGGGTCTGGTAATTCCTTTTTAAAGTTTTTGGCTCCAGGGATTTCTAAAAAATAATATAAAAAACTCTCAAGGAATTCCGGAATACCGAAACGGATTTATCGTGGGTTTCCTCCATAGATTTTTTTTATGGATTCCTTCAAGGTTTTCTCTCTGAATTGTATCAGGTATTTCCTTTCAGGAATCTTTCCAAGACTCCTCCAGGATTTGTTCCGAAATTTACCTCCGTATTCTGCGAGGAATTCCTGCAGGGATTTCTCCCGGAATACTTCCCTTAAGAAACTCTTCCTAACAAATTCCATGAGAGATTTTTCCCGTTTTACCTTTAGGGATTTCTTAGTGAGTTCCTCTTGAACGTTTTTCAGGAATTTTCCAGGGATGCTATCCGCGATTCATATCATACCTCCCGAGGTTAATAACGGAATTACTCTCAGGATTCCTTCTGGGAATTCTGCAAGAATTCTTTCAAACATTTTTTTAGGAATTTACGTTGTTCTTTAGGGATTCTTTCCGAGATTCGAAATTCCGGCCGGGTTTCTTTCCTGTAAACCCAAATGATAAACAGCGAATAAACAAACAGATTAATCAACAGACAAAACACAAACAGAACACAGGCAGAACACAAGACAGAACACACAGAGAACGCAGACAGAAAATAGACAGAACACAGACATAATAGACAGAAAAGACAGAAAACAGTCAAAAATACAGACAGAAAACTGTTCTATCTGTTTTCTGTCTGGATGTTTAGACAGAAACAGACAGGGAATAGACAGAAAATAGATAGAACAGACATAAAACAAACGGAACACAGACAGAAAACAGGCAAACAACAGACATACATTATACAGAAAACGGACATAAACAGACCGAATAGACAGAATAGACAGAAAACAGACTGAAAACAGACAGATAGCAGATAGAAAATATACAGAAAACAGACAGAACAAGCAAAAAAACATACAGAAACAGACAGAAAACATATAAAAAACTGACGAAAATGAAAAAAACAGACCGAATAGACAGAATACAGATAGAAAACAGACTAAAGACAGAATACAGACAGAACAGACAGAAAACAGACAAAAAACAGACGGAACAGATAAAAAAGTCAGAAAACAGACAGAGAGCAGACAGAAAATAGAGTCCTCTAGAGATTTACAAAAGGATTCTTACAGGGTATTGTATATACATTGTGGGTTTCTTTCGCGATAAGAGGATTCTTTCAGGCTTTCGTCTCGTGTTTTCTTAAGAAATTTCTCTTGAGATTCCTTTAAGTGTTTTACCCGAAATTCGTCCAAGGATTCCTCCGGTAGTTATTTGAGGGACTCCTCCAGAGAGTTCATTAGAGTTACGGGATTCCTTCATGAATTCCTGCCGTGATTTCTCTTGGTACTCCTCCCGGGATTCGTTTAGCGATTATATCAAAGATTCCTTCCGGGATTCCGTAGAATTAGGTTTTTAATTTTGAAAAATGTATTGATTTTTCGATTTTATTCAAAAGAGCACCTTTTTCTGAGCCACTATGATTTTTTTCAGATTTTTGAAACTTCATTTTGGTACCTGAAATCAATTTCAAAGAGATTTTTTGAAATCACCTTTTGACAGCTGGACAACTGTTTGACAGCTCCGCCCAGTACAAACTGCGACAAGGGGTGATTCGACAAATCGCTTCCATACAAACTTCAAATTGATTTTTAATAGGTTCCCGGGCACCATAATTCATGAAAATTTGGATTTCGGCTCAGTTTGGCATGCAGATTCAAAATATCGAATTATCTCAACATCGTTAAAGAAGTCAATTGGTTCAGAGATTCCTTTCCTCTCGGGCTTTCATTCATGAATCTTCCCAAGGATTTTTTGAGCGCTTCCTTGAAACATTTCTCGCGCGATTCCTTTAAGGATGCTTTCCAGAAGTCCTGTCAGGGAAAATCATTCCGGGATTTCTCCGGAGAGTTCTTCGGGGTTTCCTTCTGGGATACATCCCGAAGCATCCTGAAGGAACTCCTGGAATTCCTTCAGGGATTCCTCCCGTGTTTCCTTCAGGGATTCCTCTTAGGATTCCTTCAGAAACTTCTCCCGGGATTCCTTCAAGGACTCTTCCCGATATCCGATCAAGAACTCCTCCGAAATTCTTCCAGAGATTCGTTCTGAAAGCTCTTCATATTTACGGGATTCTTCCTTGGATTCCTACCAAGATTTTTTGGGTTTATTTCCATCCGGTTTCCTGCCGTGATTGGTTCAGGGATTCCTCCCGGACTTCATGGATTTTTACAGCGCTACTTCGAAGAATTTCTCCCGCGATTCATTTAAGGATTCTTCCCAGAATTCTTTGCAGGAAAAAAAATCAGGGATTTCTCCAGAGAGTTCTTCAGAGCTTCCTTACAGGATTCTTTCTCGAATTCTTCCCGAGAATTCCTTCCAGGGTTCATTTAGTGAGTATTTCTACCAAGATTCTTATGGTGAGTGTTCCCAGATTTTTTCAAGGATTCTTCTCAAGATTCCCTTTGGGAATCCTTCAAGAATTCATCCTGGAGCTCCTTCAGGTGTTCGCAAATGCAACTCCTCCACTAATCTCATACAGGGTTCCTTTGGAATTTCCTTTTTGTAGCTTCATTTCGGAATACTTACACACACGGAGAAATCAAACTACCTAATTTTTGGGTCGATTTTACTCAAAGCTGAGTATATCGAATAAACTAGTTACCCAAAATTAGGTTGTTTTCCCTCTTTCCCTCACCGATGTTGTCAAAAACAAACAGAGATGCATCTACCCAACGGGGGTCCTTGAGCCCAATAAGCCAATTTTGGGTAAATGCAGGTTTACTCAAATTTGGGTTGAATGAGGGGGGGGGTCTTGGGTTGAATTTACCTACTCTTAAGTAAATGTTTTTGCTGGAGGTGAAGGCAATTTACCTAGTGTGAGTTTAATCGATTTACTCAAATTTGGCTTATTGGGCCGAACTATGGGGTTGCGTCAAAAGAACTCAATTTTGGGTAGTTTGGCGGTTCCGTGCAGATTTCTCCTAGGATTCCTACCATTATTCTCTCAAAGACTCTTTTGGAGTTTTTTTTCTAGAATTCCTCCGGAATGCATCCCGGAGGGTGGGGCTGGCTCACCTACACTTCCGGTCCGCTTTAGTGCTTTATGCATCATTGTGGCCAGGTGTTGTTCTAGTTTTTCCAACTGTATTGTAAAGCATGAGCGGTGATCCTTGGTATTCTTGTGTAAATTGGGGTACTCGAAATGTTGATCGATCACCGATTATTGCTGGCAGATGCAGTGGAAAGTTTGTCTTAATACGTATCAATCGTCTCTGACAAACGAGAAAAACTGACCTCACTGATTACCTGTCTCTGAGCCAAATTTGGTATAGAGTCTTCAGTCTCCGATTAATCGCTTCATGTTTGATGGAGGTTTTTAATCCAATGGGTTACATAGCCGCTATCAGAATGAAGAGAGTAATGTTCCGCGTAATATATCACAAATCAAAAGAGGTGCGGTACATTACGTGGAGCGGATATACTGAATTGGGTATCAGACCAAGTCCCTGCTGGGTGGCGCTAAATAGGTGAGCCATAGACAATAGAATCGTCAATGTCGTAGGGCATAGTATGTGACTATTGTCGAAACAACACTATTTTTGGTCATTGTTCAACCAAAATCATAAGCGGCGTCCACTTACACTAAGCGCAAAACTATGTTAGGGTCAAGATTAGGATGAAATCATTGGTGAAATAAAATAACACTTTTTAGTTTGTGTAGTTAGTTGAACTAGAATTAACTTTTTATTGAGACATTTTCTGTAGGTTTATTCTGGATTACAATTAGCTGTCCTTTAACTGAATTATTACAGTAAACAATATTATTCCTTCTAGATAAAAGATGTATTAACAAAACCATTTCAATGTGGACATAGAATTACCAAACTATACATCTGAACAGATATTTTTCCGGTATCAAATTTGGGGTGGAGAGTTAAACACTTACGGAAAATTGTTTTTCAATGTCAGACAAACATCACATGAACACAGCTACCAATGAACCAAACCTTCTCTACTGTCTTCTCATTTGCCGCTTCCTATCTTCAATTGAACTTATCTGACACTAGTTAGGACTGTCTGTGGAAGATCCGGGTTTCTAATTCTGTGTAGGACTTGTTAAAACGGGATGCCTGATATGTACTGCGGACAAATGGGCTGGAAGTACTGAGCAATCACAATTACTGTCGTACCACAGAGAACAGACGTTTAAGCTCGAACAAAAATACGTCGAAATCGTGTGTAAAGGATTTAAGTGCACCTCAACGCCACCAACGGAGACTGCCCCACATATAAAGTCGATTTGACCCCACGATGGCAGTGTTCATCGTTAAAATACACTAGCCCACAAAGCGACGCGAGCGCCAAACGGCCAAAAACGGTGAGCACTGGAAACAAATTTGACAACACAACAATGTAATTGATGGGACGCTAGCGCCGCGCAACGGGAGCATAACCACATACTCTGAAATGACCGTTACAAAGTTTTACACAAGGCAGAAAGCGAAGATAGATGTCTGTTCTCTGTGGTCGTACTAATCATATTAAACGCATGCTTTTCTACTTCTACTTACATCCCGAACGTCGCCAACCGGCAAAGAGGACATGACGAAAAAACGCGAGATGGCCCTAACAAAAACGGAAAAGGCGATGAAAATGATCACCGATGCAACGATATGGAAACAAAATAGATGAGAAATTATCGTCCAAATCAAAATCTATGAACATATCGCTAATGTTCTTTATCATTCTTTCTTTTTCTTGTTTCAGCAACAAAATCGAAACCTCTCTACTATCTCTTCATTTCTGCCTCTTCCCATTCTATTCCCACATCTTCTTATATCCTCTACCCCATCTATTTAATGTATCTGACACTTGTTGGGACTGGTAACGCCAGCGCCTGCCTGTGGAAGATCCCGGTGTGCTAATTCGGTGTAGGACATGTTAACGGGGGAGGCTTAGTAGGTCCACATCTGCCTACAAGCAGATGGGCTGACAGTTGTCGGCCTGGGTGTGGACTGAGCAATTACAATTACAATTACAATTCCTCCGGAATGCATCCCGGAGTTTATACCGATAGATAGCATTCATACATACATACATACATTTATTTGTTCAACAGTTCAACATCATTAAGACAAGACATAATCAACAATAGTACGCCACAATACTCGGTTTGTGGCTGCCGCTCTCCATCCTCGGTCGCGCCCAATGCTCGCCAAGTCACGCTCCACCTGGTCCGCTCATCGTGCTCTCTGCGCTCCACGCCTTCTTGTGCCAACCGGATCCGTTGCAAACACCAGCTTTGCAGGGTTGTTGTCCGGCATTCTTGCAACATGCCCTGCCCAACGTATCCTTCCGGCTTTGGCCACCTTCTGGATGCTGGGTTCGCCGTAAAGTGCAGCGAGCTCGTGGTTCATTCTTCTCCGCCACACACCGTTGTCCTGTACACCGCCGAAGATCGTTCTTAGCACGCGTCGCTCGAAAACTCCGAGTGCTTGCAGGTCCTCCTCGAGCATGGTCCATGTCTCGTGCCCGTAGAGGATCACCGGTCTTATTAGCGTTTTGTACATGGTGCTTGTGGTGGGGGGTGAATCTTTTTCGACCGCAGTTTCTTCTGGAGTCCGTAGTAGGCCCGACTTCCGCTGATGATGCGCCTCCGAATTTCACGGCTCACGTTGTTGTCAGCCGTCAGTAAGGATCCGAGGTAGACGAATTCCTCCACCACCTCGAAAGTATCCCCGTCTATCGTAACATTACAACCCAGACGGATCCGGTCGTTTTCGGTTCCGCCTACCAGCATGTACTTTGTTTTTGAGGCATTCACCACCAGTCCGACCTTTGCTGCTTCGCGTTTCAGGCGGGTGTACAGTTCTGCCACCGTTCCAAATGTTCTAGCGATAATGTCCATGTCGTCCGCAAAGCACACAAATTGACCGGATTTTGTGAAAATCGTTCCCCGGCTGTTGAGCCCGGCTCGTCGCATCACACCTTCCAGCGCGATGTTGAAGAGTAGACATGAGAGTCCGTCACCTTGTCGCAGTCCCCGGCGAGATACGAATGAACTGGATAGTTCACCCGAAACCCTTACGCAGTTTTGCACACCGTCCATCGTTGCTTTAATCAGTCTAGTCAGCTTCCCAGGAAAGCCGTTTTCGTCCATGATTCTCCATAGCTCTGCGCGGTCGATACTATCGTATGCCGCTTTGAAGTCGATGAACAGGTGGTGCGTTGGGACCTGGTATTCACGGCATTTCTGGAGGATTTGCCGTACGGTAAAGATCTGGTCCGTTGTCGACCGGCCGTCGATGAAGCCGGCTTGATAACTTCCCACGAACTCATTTGTTTTAGGTGACAGACGACGGAAGATGATCTGGGATAGCACTTTGTAGGCAGCATTCAAAATAGTGATCGCCCTGAAGTTCTCACATTCCAAATGGTCGCCTTTCTTGTGAATGGGGCAGATTACCCCTTCCTTCCACTCCTCCGGTAGCTGTTCGGTTTCCCAGATCCTGACTATCAGCCGATGCAGACAGGTGGCCAACTTTTCTGGGCCCATCTTGATGAGTTCAGCTGCGATACCATCCTTACCAGCTGCTTTGTTGGTTTTGAGCTGGTGAATGGCATCCTTAACTTCCCTCAGCGTGGGAGTTGGTTCATTTCCGTCCTCCGCTGCACTGGCGTCGTCGTTCCTTCCGTTGCCGTGGGCTCCCGTGCCTACGTTCTCCATGCCGTTCAGGTGCTGATCGAAGTGCTGCTTCCACCTTTCGATCACCTCACGTCCGTCCGTCAAGAGGCCTCCGTCTTTACCCGGGTAGAGCTTAATGGCAAAATAATGACAAATTTTACCATTAAAACAGAATGCTTGAATGGCAAAATGTGTTATCTGTTTGTTTGAAATAAGAGTTAAAATAACAAAAATAATAACAAAATTTTGGTAGTAGAAAAACTTAAAAATAACTTATTTTGCCATTGTAATAACAAAGTAATGGTAAAGCATGCGGATTAAATTGAAGAACGAAATAAGTTATTATTGAGATATTGATAACAAAATAAGACCCAAATTAACTGTTATCGGTGAATAACAAAATATGACATTCTTGAGTTATTGATAACAGAATAAGAACAAATTTAGCTGTTTATGTGGCGATCAAAATAATGGTAGGTTTAGTTGTTCAAATTCAATTTTAAAATAATGGTAGATTCAGAAGAAAGGTTAAATTAGCTATTTCTTTTTTTTTTCTTCAATAAAATTTAAGTTCATCAACCAATGTAAAAACAGTTTTATGTTGTGGAAATTAAAAACTCAAAACGGAACGAACTTAAAAATCAAATTCACTTTGATGAACGTAGCCACCGTTGCCCCGCGATCTACCCTGGCTTCTCCTATCTAGGAACGTTTGCGCAGCGGAGGGTTGTTTGCGATAACATTCGCGATATGCTTATTAACCATTTTGGATTTCTCCATCGCAATCCCTACGGGGTACTATAATAGTCAATGGTATATTAAGAGTAAAATATGTTATGGTGCCTAATGTTTATAAATAATTTCTCACAATATCAAAATAATGGCAAATTTAGGAATGTAAATTATGTTATTGTTTTGATATTTTATACAATTCATTTTAAAAGGTGCTAAATTGCAAATTTTACCATGATAGTAATTTTTGTTATTGATGTGTTATTTAGCATTATTCATGAATAACATATCAATGACAAGATTTGCTATGATTTTATATTTTGCTATCGATTTGCCATTTTAAGTTTTTCATAATAACAGAAGAATGTTAAAACGAGATATGATGGCAAAACCAGTTATTATTTTGTCCTTTGTTTGCCATTAGCCTCTACCCGGGTATCCCTGCATATTTCGGCTCGCGGCACGAAGCCGTTGCGGGATGCGTTGAGCTTCTGATAGAACTTCCGTGTTTCTTGGGAACGGCACAGCAGTTCCATTTCTTCACACTCCGCTTCTTCCAGGCGGCGCTTTTTCTCCCGAAAGAGGCGGGTCTGCTGTTTCCGCTTCTGTTTGTAACGTTCCACGTTCTGTCGAGTCCCTTGCTGCAGCATTACCGCCCTCGCTGCGTTCTTCTCCTCCAAAACCGTTCTGCACTCTTCGTCGAACCATTCGTTACGTCGATTCCGTTCCACGTACCCGATGGTGCTCTCGGCTGCGTCGTTGATGGCTGCTTTCACTGTACTCCAGCAGTCCTCTAGAGGGGCCTCATCGAGCTCGCCCTCGTCTGGCAACGCGGCTTCGAGATTCTGCGCGTATGCTGAGGCGACATCCGGTTGCTTCAGTCGCTCTAGGTTGCACTATGGCGGTCGCCGGTACCGTACATTGTTGATGACGGAGAGTTTTGGGCGCAGTTTGACCATCACCAGATAGTGGTCGGAGTCGATGTTAGCGCCACGATAGGTCCTGACGTCGATAATGTCGGAGAAGTGCCGTCCGTCAATCAGAACGTGGTCGATTTGAGATTCCGTCTGCTGTGGTGATCTCCAGGTGTAACGATAAGGGAGGCTGTGTTGGAAAAAGGTGCTACGTATGGCCATATTTTTGGAGGCGGCGAAATCAATGAGTCGTAGGCCGTTTTCGTTCGTCTGCTGGTGGGCGCTGAACTTACCAATCGTCGGTCTGAATTCCTCCTCCTGGCCTACCTGAGCGTTCAAATCTCCTATGATGATCTTGACGTCGTGGCTTGGGCAGCGATCGTACTCGCGTTCGAGCTGCGCGTAACATGCGTCCTTGTCATCATCAGTACTTCCGGAGTGTGGGCTGTGCACGTTTATTATGCTGAAGTTGAAGAATCGGCCCTTGATCCTCAACCTGCACATTCTTTCGTCGATCGGCCACCAACCGATCACGCGCCTCTGCATATCACCCATCACGATGAAAGCTGTTCCCAGCTCGCGTGTGTTGCCGCAGCTCTGGTAGATGGTATGATTACCTCTAAACGTTCGCACCATGGATCCTGTCCAACACACCTCCTGCAGCGCTACGATGCCGAACCCGCGGTCCTTCAGTAGATCGGCGAGTATGCGGGTGCTCCCAATGAAGTTGAGAGATCGGCAGTTCCACGTACCGAGTTTCCAATCGCAAGTCCTTTTTGTTCGCTGGGGTCGTTGCCGTTGGTCTCGGTTCGTATTATTCTGTTGCTGATTTTCCGTTACAATGGTTTTTTACGGCTGGCTCGTAGGACCTGACACCAACCCCCTACTTTCCGGAGGACCATAGTGCACAGTTGAGCTTAGAGTCCTTCCCTGGCACTCGGACGTAGATCAGCCGCCCCTAACATGGGGATCAGACGCTGGAACTCCTGGAGAACAGACGCTCAGGTTTGCCGAAGCAAACCCCCCCTTCCCTGTCAGCCTACGACCAAAGTTCCCACCGGGGTTGGTTACCCGATCTTCCCTAAGGTTGCTCATAGTTTCCGGCCGGTACCGCGTGGAGGTAGGGATAGGAGTTGCTGGGCAGAGGCTAGTGGATCACAATGGGATCTGAATTGCGCAGCATACCCAGCCTTTACCGTGCCAGAATAGCATTCATCTGCAATTCTATACAAATTCCAATTACAAACGAGTAGGAGATATGTCAAAATCATAACATGTTGCCGCCACCTTTCCCTCTAGTCACTCTAATTATGCCAAACGACTCACATCCCGTTGAGTAGCCTTTTCAAGAATACACCTGGGAGAAATAGCAGAACATTTCTGGTAGCATTTTCAAGACAATGGCCAATGGTGAGCTCTTTCCTATTTCTTTCGTTTTCCTGGACATGCTATCGTTGAAGTTCCTCGACAATTCTACGAAAGATTTATGGAATTTATAAAAAAAAAGATATTCCAAAAGTGACAAAAAGCCTGTAGTAATTCCGTTCATAAGGCGATTAGATCTAAGATTGAAAGCATGAGTGCTAAGTTTCTTTTAAAGTTTTAAAGAAATATCTGCAGAAAATAACACTAGTATCTTTTCTCGATATGTATAATACTCATAAAGCTTC
This sequence comes from Aedes albopictus, assembly GCF_035046485.1. Classification (NCBI taxonomy): domain Eukaryota; kingdom Metazoa; phylum Arthropoda; class Insecta; order Diptera; family Culicidae; genus Aedes; species Aedes albopictus. Next base: position 97,964,462 of record NC_085138.1, on the reverse strand, counting down.
ATCTTCCACAGCTGGATGTTCCCCGACGCCCGACGACACGGCCATCATCATGTACACGTCCGGTTCCACCGGTACGCCCAAGGGTGTCCTCCTGTCGCACGCCAACTGCATCGGAACCATGAAGAACTTCTGCGACATCTTCAAGATCTACCCGGACGATGTGCTGATCGGATTCCTGCCCTTGGCGCACGTGTTCGAACTATTGGCCGAAAGTGTCTGCCTGCTGACCGGTGTCCCCATCGGATACTCCACCGCCCTGACGCTGATCGATTCCAGCTCGAAGGTTATGAAGGGATGCAAGGGTGACGCTTCGATTCTGCGACCGACCTGTATGACGTCCGTTCCGGTAGGTTAACCGTAAAAGAATTGGTCCGGAAAAGTATCAAAACTTACAATTTTATTTTGTTCACAGCTCATTCTGGATCGCATCTCGAAGGGAATCAACGCCAAGGTGAATGCCGAGGCGCCAATGAAGAAGGCCTTCTTCAAGTTTGCCTACCAGTACAAATCGAAATGGGTTGCCCGAGGTTATCAGACGCCATTCCTGGACAAGTACTAGCACCTTTCAATCGCTTCCGATTCTCAAATAAACGAACATATATTTCTTCCCGTGTAGGATTCTCTTCAAGAAGATCGCCAAGCTGATGGGAGGACGCATCCGTGGTGTCATGTCCGGCGGTGCACCGCTGGCGGCCGATACCCACGAACAGATTCAGCTGTGTCTGTGCGTCGAGATGATCCAGGGCTACGGACTGACGGAAACGACTGCCGGAGCTGCCGTCACTGACAGTGAGTATTATGCCAAACACTTCACTACATTCGGCTAATTCATCCACTCACATTTCACAGAGTTCTCCATGGAGTACAACGTGGTGGGAGCGCCGTCCTCGAGCAACTACATCCGGCTGATCAACTGGGAGGAAGGTAACTACCGCGTCACGAACAAACCCTACCCGCAGGGTGAGATCGTCGTCGGTGGAGCAACGGTATCCAAGGGCTACTACAAACTGCCCGGCAAGACCGAGGAGGAATTCTTCGAGGAAGATGGCCAACGGTGGTTCCGCACCGGAGACATCGGCGAGGTGCACCACGACGGAGTGCTCAAGATCATCGGTAAGTTCTTCCCGTCGGTAATGTTTCTTCCAAGCAGAAATCGTAACTTTTGATCACCTCCCACAGACCGCAAGAAGGATCTGGTTAAGCTGCAGGCCGGCGAGTACGTATCGCTCGGCAAGGTGGAATCGGAACTGAAGACCTGCCCGGTGGTGGAGAACATTTGCGTGTACGGTGACTCGACCAAGCAGCACACGGTGGCGCTGATCGTGCCCAATCCGCAGCATCTGGACGAAATTGCCGAACGGCAGGGACTGAAGGGGATGGAGTTCGAGGAGCTGTGCACGTCCCCGGTCATGGAGAAGGCCGTAGTGCAGGAGCTGGCCGAACACGGCAAGAAATGTGAGTATCTGTGCCCCGCCATGCATGCGATGATATTTTTATGGGGTTGCTATAAAATTAGTGGGGACTCAAACCTATAATGATTGGCTGTATGGAAAGGCATATGAAACGTTTTTATTAAATGGGAGATGTTATACAGGTCCAGTTTCAGTTTCAACGGAAAAGCTAAGTTTCTTGCTCTCTGCATCGGCTTTGGACCCTTCAGGGCTATTTTCTGGAATTGCTCAAAGACACATTCATATATAATATCAGCTAGTTTCTGTCCAGAATTTCTATAACAGGATTCCTTCAATGAAATTTCTTTCTGACAAGAGTTGCTTCAGGAATTCCTCTGAGAGGTCTTCCAGTAATCCCTCCTAGAGTTCCTCAGGGAATGTCTTCCAACGAAGGATTTCTTGGAGGAGCTTCCAGAGATATTACCTGAGAAATTTCTGAACAAACTCCCGATGGAATTAAAAAAAAAATCATGAAAAAACAGTTCCTAGAAGAATCTCTGAAGGAACTACAGTATGAGTTCCTGAAGGAATCTTCCTGGAAAAATCTCTGAAAAAACTACAGGAGTGATCCATGGAAGAACTCCTGGAACAGTCCCTGAAGGAACTTCAGGAGGATCCTCGGAAGGAACTCCTGGACTAATCCCTGAATGAACTTCTGTTGGAATCCCTGAAGAAACTTCTGGGCATCCCTGATTTCTACTGGAGGTATACTTCGATCCTTCTGTAAGAATCTCTGACGGAAAACCTGGAGATATCATTGAAGGAGTTCCTGGAGGAATTCCTGAAGGAAATCCAGGAGAAATCTCTGAAGAAAACATTTTCGTGAATCCCTGAAACTCCCGGAGGAATTCCTGAAGGAACTTCTCGAGGAATATCCGATGGATCTGCTGGAGGCATTCCAGAATCCTCCTTAAAAAATTTCTGAAGGAACTATTGGAGGAATATGTGAGGGAACTCCTGTTCTGGATTCTCCCTGAATTCTAGAAGGAACTTCTGTAGGAATACCTGAAGGAGCTCTTAGAGAAACCCCTTAAATAACTACTGAAAGAATCTCTGAAATCAATGTGATGCTTTATTTACTTTCATGAGGTTTTGAGAACAGTCGTATTTTATTTTGGCTTTATGACCTCTTGGAATCTACTCGACATAATATTGTACATGGGTGAAGCAATTCCAGGATGGATTTCAGATGCAACTCCAAGGGACAAATTTCTGAAAAAAAAAATCCTGGAGGAACTCTTGAAGGAATTATTGATGAAATTCCTGTAGGGATGATTAAAGAAATTCTAGGAGGGATCCCAGAAGGAACTCCTGTAGAAACCCTTGATGGAACACCTGGAGAGATCCCTGAAGGTACTGCTACAGAGATCCCCGGTGGAACACCAGGAGAAATCCCTGGTTTGAATTCTAGATGAATTCCTGAAGGAACTCGAGAAATCTCTGAAAGAACCCTATTCCTGGGCTTATTCCTGAAGGAACTTCAGAGGAATCTCTGAAGGAACTCCTAGATTATTTTTCTGAAGGATTTCCTATGGAAATCCCTGAGAATCTTTTCTGTGCATCGCTGCTGGACGTGTCCCCGATTTCTCCTGAAAGAATATCTTAAGCAACTTCCGGAGTAATCCGTAAAGGAATTCCTGTCAGAATATATACGAGTTCTAGAGATAATTTCTCTAGGAGTTGCACTAACAACTGCTGGAAAGTCCTGTAGGAATTTCACTGGACATTCTTCTCTAAATTCCATCGGAATTTGCTTTAGCAATTCCACAGGGAGTCCCTCTAAAAGTTTCAAAAATAATTTCTCTATGAGTTCTATCGATCTATATATCTATCTAAAGCAACTTCCGGAGTAATCCGTGAAGGAATTCCTGTCAGAATATCTGAAGGTCTGCTGAAAACTAAAGCATGATCAAACTCCTAGAGGTAACCCTGAATCCTCCTGGATGAAGGAGCTCTGAAGGAACTCCTGTAGGAATCTCTGAAGTAATCCTCGTTAATGATCATATTACCTACACCTACTATAACCAGGAATAAGGGATACACCGCAAATCGCCACAGGACACAGGAGTTTCACAGGGATTTCCTGTAGCTGATGCACTAGCAATTCCCGCAAGAGTTTAGATGAAAATTTATATACGAGTTCTAGAGATAATTTCTCTAGGAGTTGCACTAAGAGTTCCTGTAGGAATTCTGCTGGAAAGTCCTGTAGGAATTTCACTGGCAATTCTTCTCTAAATTCTTCTCTAGGAGTTCTGATCGGAATTCCCGCAAGAGCTCCACAAGTAATTCCTAAAGGAAAACTACCGCAACTTTCCACAGAAATGAGTAGCTTATCTCTGCAATTTCCGCAGGAATTCCTTCGGAAAGTTCTGTAGCAAATCCACTGGAAATTCAGATGGAAGTTTTACCTGGAATTTTCCTGGGAGTTTTCCGGCAGGAACTCTCATAAGAGTTGCACTGGAAATTCCTCAAGAAGTTCAGCTGCGAAGCCTGGTCAAATCTGTCGATTGCTGAAATTTATGTATAGCCTAAAAGCAGTCACCTAGATGTTGGAACGATCGATTCAACGATGCACTTCTGAAGATGGGCTTCAAGAGATCAGGACACGATTATTGCCTGTTTACAAAGTTGGACGATGGAGATCAACTCATCCTGATGTTGTACGTAGACCGTAGCTGATCGCTCAATAGTCTGCCGCACTCTGAAGTCGATCATGGAGCTGAAGAAACCTTTGGCCTCGATGGTCGAGATATCCGACTGTGAAGAGTTGCGACACTTTTTCGGGATGGGAATCTTCTACAATCGCAAAAAAAAAGGACAACTGCAGTTATCTCACGATGCCAGTATTGAGAAGTAGTTAATGAGTCGTTTTGGAATGTGTGACTGCAACCCATTTCAAACCCCGATGAAAAAATGCCTGATGCTAAATCGAGAAGGTGTCGAAGTAGACCAACCGTACCCAGGGTGTTCTTATTTAATTCCTTCCGGAGAGTGTTTCGAATTCCCACCAGCATTTTTTCAAGATTCGAACAAGTCCTTTCAGGATTCTTGTACATCTTCCAGGATTCCTGAATTCCGACCGGTTTCTCCTGGAGTTTTTCACGGGGATCCTATACCATTTCCTTCCAGAATGTCTTGCAGAGGTTCCGCGGGTATTGCTCCCAGAGTCCCTCGTAGGATTCTTCTCGGAGTTCCTCCTGCGTTTTGACCTAATCTCCACAGGAGTTTTTTGAAAGATATATCGCAAGCTTTTGCAAAGTTTCTACTGGGGTTTCTCTCGGGATTCCTCTTGAAGATTTTCCGCAATTCCTTCAGGTGTTCTTGGGACTTCCCCAGAAGAATTGCTACAAGATTCTTAATTCAGGGATTTCTAATAGAGCTCCTCCAAGGATTTCTTATGAATTTTCCCACGAATTTTTGCAGAAGTTCCTCCTGGGATTTCTTCCGATGTTTCTCCTGTATTTTTTTCCAAATAAATTTCCGTGAGCTTTCTTACGGAGTTTCTCTCCGAATTTCTACTGAAGTTTTAACTGGAATATTTCCAGAAGCCTTGCGGGATTTTTTTTTCGAAGTGTCGCAAGAGATTTCTCTCGGAGTTTCTCCCGGGAGCTCAGAAATTTTTTTCCGGTGTTGATCCTGGGATATCTCTCACAGTTCTTTTTTTCTGAATTCTTCTAGAATTTCGTTTCACTTCTTCTGAATGTGATTCCGGCACGGCTTTTGGGATTTCTGCAGGAGCTATTGCTGATATTTCTCATACGTTTCTTCTGTAACTTCTGTCAGCTTTTACCAGGCTTTTCCTCGTAGTTGATTATCGAATTTCTTGCAGAGAGCCACCTGAGATTTGTTTTAAGGGATTTTCTCGGAGCTCATCCCGGAACTCCTATCAGAAATCGTCTCGAGATTCTGGATGCTGCTTATGCGATTACTTCAATAATTGATACCGTAGAACTTGCAGGGATTTTTCTTCTGAATATCTCCTAGGATAGCTGAAAGAATTCAGCTGAAAGAACCGTAGTGAGAAAATTCGCAAAGATTTATTGGAGAAATCTCGAGAGGAACTTCGGAAGAAATCCTGAGAAAAACGTGGACATCTCCATAAAAAGCTCTGGGTGTAATTCTGGGAGGAAATATTAAGGAAATTGCAGAAGAAATTCTGAAAATCTCTAATAAAAATCCCGGGAGGGACTATGGGTATAAATCCGTGAAGAAATCGAAGAGAAACGTTGGAAAACTCTCGAAGAACCACCAGGAAGAGCTTCTGCAAATTTTTCGCAAAAATCACGAGAAAAGCTGTTGGAAAGTTATCACACTAAGAGAAATTCCTGAAGGAACTTTGAAAACCTTTTGGAAGCATCCCTTGGAGGAATCCGGCGAGCAACTCTGGAAGCATATCGGAAAAACCTGTAAAGGAAATCTCAAGAGGTACTTCAATAGAGACACAGTGAAGAACTCCTGCTGTAATCCTGGGAGGAACTCTGATAAAATTTTCAGGATAAACTCCCGAAATCCCGAAAGAACACCGTAAAGTCTCGGAAAGAGCTATTTGTGGGAGCAAGTACGTAAAAATCACTGGATGAAAACTTGGGATAACTGGAGAAATCCAAAAAAAAAACATCGGCAAACTTCCAAAACTGCAGGAGGACTTTCTCAAGATATTCCCCAATAAACTCTTGAAGGATGTCCATTAGAAACATCTGAAAGAATTTCAGAATGAACTTCTGGAGGTATTGCAGAAGGATCTGCAAGAATTCCTAACGGAACTCTTAAAGGAAACCAGAATAACTGTTCCAAGATTAATCCTGAAAAATAAAATCTGAAGAAATCTCGGAAGCAGTTTCTTAAAAAGTAATCCAGAAGGATTTCCCGGAAGATTCCCGGCAAGAGTCCTCAAGGGAACCCCGTAAGAGGTTTCCGAAAAAAATCTACGAAAAAGTTCCTGAGGAAATTCTAAAAGCAATTTCTGACAGAAACCCAGAATATATTCCCGGAATTCTGGAAGCAGATTCAGAAGTAGTTACTGAAAGAATCCCGGAAGGAACTTCTGGAAGAATCCCGAAGAAGTTGGAGGAATATCGAAGGAAATTCTTTATCTCAGTTAGAATTCCTGAACAAATCCAAGAAGGAACTCCGGGAGGAATCTCGCATGAAATTCCTGGAAGAAATCTCAGACGAAACTTTGGAGGGAGTTTCTTGTAAGAATCCTGAAGCAATCCCCGAGAGAACTCCTGGAGGTATCCCGGAAGAAATCCCGGGTAAAATTGCTGGAGTTACCGAGTATATTTTCCGTGAACACCTTCTCTGCCCCCACTCGCATAACAGTCCCATCTTTGCGGGTTTTCTATTCACATGAGACTGTTATGCCAGTGGGGGCAGTTCTGGACTCATAAAAAAACTTCTGAAGATACTGCAAAAGAAACTATTGAGTATCTAGGATGAAATTCCTGAAGAATTCCCGGAGCTCCTGTAGAAATCCCAGAAGGAATATCTGAAGGAATCCCGAAAGGAGTTCCTGGAGGAATCTTTAAGGAATCCCAGAAAAGGTCTGAATACTTTTACACCGAATGCGTGTGTACAACTTGCTGGATGCAGGAGAAGTGAACAAGTCCAGCGTTGCTCAGAGCAGTGACGCCTTCGCGGTGCTGTGTGGAGAGCTTTGTATACGCCCTCTCTCTCTCTTCTTGGCGTAACGTCCTCATTGAGACAAAGCCTGCTTCTCAGCTTAGTGTTCTATGAGCACTTCCACAGTTATTAACTGAGAGCTTCCTCTGCCAATGACCATTTTGCATGCGTATATCGTGTGGCAGGCACAAAGATACTCTATGCCCAAGGAAGTCAAGGAAATTTCCTTTTACGAAAAGATCCTGGACCGATCGGGAATCGAACCCGTCACCCTCAGCATGGTCATGCTGAATACCCATGCGTTTACCGCCTCGGCTACATGGGCCCTGTAGACGCCCAGGTAACCATTAAGCACTGTTATAAGCGTTATATAGGCCGTTGACCAGCTTTCCAGTGCCAACAAGCTCTGTAAGAGGTATCCAAATGCTTACAGGCCCTGTCAATCGTAAGCCCAAATATCGGCCGTATACCGGTATACAACGCTAACTTGTAGTGCTTGTTAACCCTGTGCCTTCAAGCCGAATAAGAGGGCTGCCAGTGTTGTTGAACGGCTTAAACTGCCTGACAACCGTGTCAATCAAAACTGGTTTCAATCAAAACAAACTGTGGGGTAATATTGAATGTGTATGATGTTCAGCAGAAAGGTTAGAAAACAAAAGTTATTAGCGAGTATCACCGCATTCAATCGACCACGTATGTTGCTGTTTCCCTAAATGCTATTATTTATCCGGAATTGTGATTCCTAAATATTTGTCTGGCCGTTAAAAAACGAAATATAGCTCAAATTTCTCCTCTATATGCTACGGATTCGCCTCCTCTATCTCAAACCCGCAAACCCCACTAGAACATATTCAAGTTTGTCTCCGGACAAAGCAACGATGGTGATCTCTCGGATTCCATCAGCTTCTTACTCGGTTTCGTATGGAACTGTTTCCTCGGCCGATGCTACTGGACGGAATCTAATGCATTAGATTAGAACATCATGATGTTGAAAAGCTTGATTGATGCGAATCGACTTGAGAGGACCTTGAGGACATCGACTGGAATCTGGATAGAGCAGCAAAAAAAATCGACAGAAGCATAAGATGCCAGAAAAAGACAGAAGATAAACAAATCTTTTTTTTTTCTTTCTTCTTTGACCCACTTTTGACAGCTATCTCGCTCAGAGACTCGGTACGGTGGGTTGGAGTAGGCCGTATATCAGCTGAATAATACGCCAAAAGAGGCTTTTGAGCAGCTCTATTGGAGGATATAGAACCTATTAGCTTAGTTAATCATGTTCTATATTCGACTATAGAGCTGACTTAATGCTATTTTTACGGCTTAATGGTTACTTGGGCGTAGATTAAATGAGGTACTAGAACACAAGATTTTTATTTCAAGGTATGCTTTCACCGCAGTGGAACATTTCAAAAGGGTTTAATTATCTTACAGGATCCCTGAGAAAAAACCACGGACGGAATTTCCGGAGAAATCTCAGGAAAAATTGCTGGGGTATTGCTAGCAGAAATTCCTAAAGGAATCTCGGAAATATTTTACAGAGAAGTTTCGGAAGGAATTTAGTAACTTTTGAAGTAATCTCAGAAAAATGCTCTGCAAGAATCTCGGGAGTACTTCCTGGAAGAATCCTGGACAAGAGCTATTGAAGCAATCCCAGACGAAACCTCTTTTGGAATCTCAGGAGAAACTCCTGGAAGAATTCCATTGGGAATTTTTGAAGAAGTTCTCAGTAAATCCCCGGCAGAATCTCATCAAGAACTTCCCGAGAAGAAACACAAGAAACCCCTGGAGGAGCCTTGGAACAAATTTGAAGAAAAATTTAGGAAGGATTTCAGGGAGCAATGTCGGATGGAATTTCTGTGGAACCCAGAGGACCTCGAAAAATTTGTCATAGCAACCGCGGCATGCAGTGTCCTATAAACTTCAGTTGAAGACACACGCGTTTCAAACTGTTTCCGTTAATTCTTATCTAAACGGTATCCCATTCTAAGGAGAACTCCAGTAACTCCAGTTCCCTGGCGTATTCCCACTAGGAATTTCCGCAGGAGTTGGACCGGGTATCCTTCTAGGGTTTCAATTTGGAGTTTCGTTAGCAGTTCCCTCGGGAATACCTTAACAAATTCCATCCGGAACACGTCAAGGAGTTCCGTCGATGATTCCTCTAGGAGCTCTACCGAGAATTCCTCTAGAAGCTCCACCGGAAACTTTTAGAAGTTCCACAACCGGGAAGTTCTTCATAAGTTTTACCAGGAATTCCTCTATAAAATCCACAGGAACATCCTCTAGGAGTTCCACCGCAAATTCCTCTAGGAGTTATACCGGGAATTTCTCCAGGAGTGCCACCGGATATTCTTGTAGGAACTCTGCCGAGAACTCCAACTGAAGTTCCACCAGAAATTGCCGCAGGAGTTCCACCGAGAATTCCTCTAGTCTAGGTACATCACCGGAGTTTCTTTTATGAGCTTCGGCCGGAATCCCCGCAGGAGTTCAACTAGGAATTTCTGCAAGAATTCCATCACGAATTCCCGCAGAAGTTTCGTTCGCAAATTCTAGCAACCTGCTTATAAAATCGAGGGTCTGTGTCATTTGGCATAAAGTCATTTAGCATAAAGACGTGTGACATAACGATCATTTGGTATAATGGACATTTGGCGTAATTGAAATGCACCTTCTTTATTATGTCAAGTGTCCATTATGCCAAATGACCCTTATGCCAAATGTCTTTATGCCAAGTGACCTAATGCCAATCGGCTTTATGCAAAATTATTTTATGCCAAATAACACAGATCCGTTTTATTTTATCGATCTTGCTATAATATCTTCCCAAGTGTCTTAAAGGGTTTAAGTTGGGTCCTGTTGCTTCTTGGTTACCCTATTAGCAACATTACATTCAGTAAACACCATAGTATTTCAACTAATTTCACGCCCTTCTCAATCTTTCCCAACCCCCAGGCAAACTGCATCGTTTCGAAATTCCAACTGTGGTAACCCTGTGCAAGGACATCTGGACCCCGGACATGGGCCTGGTAACGGCGGCCTTCAAGCTCAAGCGCAAGGACATCCAGGAACGGTACAAGAACGAAATCAGCCGGATGTACGCATCGTAGATCGCCCGTCCCTCCTAATCCCCGGGTGTGCCCTTAGAGTCCTATCAGCAGCAGTAGCAGCAGCAGCAGCAGTGTTACCCCCTGGTTTTAAGGGTCACGACGGTCATCAACCACTACCCAACATCATCACCATCCGCGTCATCTTCTTGTCGCGGGACCGGGAGATCTTGCTGTGCAACCTGGCCTCTCACCTGGTCCCTGGAGGGGGGCAGCACCTGCGGCCGAATCAAATTCGGCTTTCATTCTTCATCCCCCTCCCCCTCCCCATCTTCAAAAACACATCCCAGTATGTAAAATTATGTATGTACTCTTCTAGACCACACATTAAAGTATCCAATATTGTTCCGGGTTCGATTCCGGTGTAAAATGTTAATGTACAGAAAAGAGCTGAGTTGCGCTTACGAAAGAACAAAAGATTGATGTTTGGCAATGTTTGTCAAATTTGTTGTCCGTATTACCTTATTGTTAGGTCCAAGTTATATAAATCGAAATGTTTGTTTTTTTTTCTTCGTTTCGAAACGATTTTGCTTTCTTTTGTCTTGTTTCATTCATGTTTCGTCCAGCCACGAGCAAGAATAAAACACTATTGTGAATAACCAACACTTTCTAAACAATTTCTTTCTTCATCCTTTTTTTTGTCTATTGACGATCTTAGCGCCATTCAATAAAAGTTGTTGGCGAGAGTACCCTCACACTAAACGCTTTCAGCAATATTTTGCTGAATATTGCCGAGCTGAAGGGTCCAGCAAAATTTTTTGCTGAACTTTCAGCAAAGTTTGATGAATTTCAGCAAAACGTTACTGGTGATCAGCATAGTTTACTGAACAAATCAGCAAAATTTGGCTGAATTTCAGCAACACTTTTGCTGAACTGAAGGCTGAAACTTTGCTGAAACCCTCAATCGTTTTTTTGTGTGTAATTAGCATAATGGTCATAAGGCATAACGTCATTTGGAATTATGTAAAGAATGAAAATTTATTGAAAATAAGAGATGATACTGATATTATGTCAAATGGCCATTGTGTGTTATGCCAAACGGCTTTATGCCAAATGGGATACTTCCTTGTTGGCAGTATACTTACCAGTAGTGTTGCAAAAGTATCACGTTTGTCAATATGCACTCATAATGGTTGACGATGATGACGAAAGTGATTCTCATGTGAGTTAAGATATTTTTTTATCATTTGAGAATCTTGATAGTCATTTGAGATTGAAAGTCGTGATCTTTGCAACCCTGTTGTTGATTCACATGGTGTGAAAATCGTCCGTTTTACTATTTGCCGTACTCTTTCCACATATACACGACATGTCTTCTATCCTTGTACCATATAAGCAAAACTGTGTAATGTATGTGTCATGTGTGTGAGTGTGATTTACGCGCGCGTGTGCGTGTGTGTGAAGGCCCAGGGGTCCCCAAACGGAGCAGCAACCAGTTTAATAGTTAAGTCAAAGGCTAGATATTGTTAAAACTTGGTGATAATAAGCACCTTCTTAAAAGAAACAAAAAAAAAAAAACAAGTGGTAGGGATTTAGGATTAGAACCAATAAATTGCAAAACCCGAATGCAAGTGGTGGAAGGATGGGAACCGTTCAGGATTAAATCCTATTTGAAACCGTTTTCTGATGGGCGAATGCGAGTGGAAGATTGTGCGGCAGAGCAGTCCTCAAAAGAAGGCTATTCCATTCAATGTACCACTTTGTATATACTAGACTCTAATCGAAGAAAAAGGCTTGTGAGAAGAGGAAGCGAGCGAACGACTATATAGGAAAGAACTTATCCGGAAGGAACGAAGCAACAAGCAAACAAGGCGCGAGGAGTCTGATTAGTTTAGTGGTAGTTAAATCCGCTGGTGGAAGGTGGGTCGCAGCAATTGGCAGCATTTGGGCTGTAAAACCCTTTCAAAGGCACTCTTTTGTAAATAGATTTATACACTCTTCTTGGAATTCCTGCTCCTAGAAGGTCGATTTCCGTTCATTTCTCGAAATATGTGGCACCAGGCTACACCCCACCATCAGCATTAAAAAAAAGAATGGCGCTATATAATTTTAGCGAAGCAGCTAGTGAAACGCTTCATGTTTTCTTGCGTTGACGGCCAGGTGGCGCGCAAAGGGCAGTACACTCTAAAAGGTTTCTTCTGAGAGGCTAAGTGAGTCTCACTTCAGTGTTCAAACCTATGGTTTTCCTTTAAACAATGGTCAACTCATTGACAATATTGAATAACACTGAGCAGAAAAAGCGATTGAATTGACGTACAAGACCAACTCAGCTACTGAGTAGAAATCTTTTAGGGTGTAGTCCTCTGAGAGGTGTCCTGGCTAAGTCCCAAAAGTAGTCACCCGAAGAAATGCAATGTTAATTTAACAAATTCATATCCAAAATACTAAAACTATTTTCTGCCGAAGGAAGCAATCTACCGTACCATTGATTTACTAGGAAGGATATACTTATTTATTTCATATTTGTTTTACCTTTCAATTATTTACATTATTGCGTATTAAGTTTCGCCCGCGAGAGGACTTCCACGCGTCCACCCAACTATACCCAAACGCGTGGACGAAGTGGATCGCGAAGGGTGAAACTTTAAAACACAAAACCATTGAAGAAACAATAATAAGAACAATTAGTTGTTAAACGGTACCCTGTGGAGAAAGTAATAAACTAAAACTAAGAAAACAACAAAGCGAAACAGTGAGGGACACTAGCATATGTAATTTAACTAATTCAGAACAAAAGAGCCGGGATCCATTATAATGGTGATGAATAAAGAGACGAAGAAATGTAGAAGAATGCGCCGTTTAAATTGCAGAGGAAAATATGAGAAAACGCACCTTGTTGTAACTTCTTTTGTAAGTTCTCAGTTTGAACTTCTCCTATACGAATGACGAAGTGAATCAGCTCTGCAGGTGTATTGAAGCTGGAAATTTTGTCTTGGAAGATGCATATTCATCAGCTTAAGTCGTGCCTACTCCGTGTAAGGGCTTCAGAAGAAACTGCAGCCAAAAATGTACCGTTGAACGTCAATAAGACTGATGATCCTCTAAGATTATGCGATTTACACCTAGCTCGGGGAGGACTTCAAGAATTCTTAGTAGATCTTTGTACAAGCTTTTAGGAAAGCCATAGAAAGAAAACTACACTTCGGTTGACTCCTAATTGTTTCCGGAGGGTCTCCAAACGCACACGATGTTGTGATCAATATCATCAGCGAAACAAAGCAGATGAACAGACTTCGTGAAAGTCTTTCCACTCGTGTTTATCCCCGCCTTCCTTATTACACCTTCTAAGGCGATGTTAAACCGTTAAACAGCAAGAGCGAAACACCATCACCTTGCCGTATAACCCTCTGCGACAAGGTGCGAGTGTCCCTTGTCTTGTGCGAATGTCCCCCCAAGGTGTCTCACAATTTAAATCTTCAAATAAATTTGTTATCAAAGGTCAAGTTCCAATAAAATAAGCATGATTTGATGAAAAAAAAAAAATGGAAGTCTATGGTGTAGTTCCAAAAATATTCTTCATAGTAGTTCCTCAATATCTGATAATGTTCTCGAGTTCTATTTCAGACCAACTGCTACGCTATCGTTATATTCTGATCCGTATAGATAAAATACAGCTCTAAACAAGTGAGAGAGATGATAACCACTCAAAAAAAAAAAAAAAATAGAAAAAGGACTTATAAATTGGTACAGAAATATTATCCGATAAACGCCTAAAAGTATGCAATGCATGGTTCTTGTAATTTCATGTAATTTCGACTGCAGTGTTCAACATTTCTCATTTTTTTTAACAAATCAAATAAAGAGAGCTCACAATGTGTGGCATAAGCAAACGTTAAAATACTTTAGAAGCTAGATTTTACACTGACAATGATTTCTAATAAAGTAATTGAGTTTTTCCTTCAGCACCCCACAATCTCTCTCTACGTACTCACCATACGTAAACTTATCAGAAGTTTTTCATATTTAGAAAAGAAAATCGTGTTAAGTACTGTTCCATTTCATTTGCATCCTTTGACAGATACGACAGACCTCAACTATATGGTCGCCTTCGGTGTCTCGTATTTACAGGTATTCCACTAACACGCCCAGGTTTATCATCATTCCATGTTTTGATATAAAATTTCAACCAGATATACTCTACACGTCTTCTCCACTTATGTTTGTACTACTTCATGATTTTTTATTCGTGAACTATATGTTGTTTTTATGGTGTTATTCTGGGCACTATCAAAGTTACATCGAAAAGATAATGTGAAATCCACGAAGGAATCCCGGGAGGATATACAGAAGGAATTCTGAGAGTCATATCTGGTACAGTTCTGAGGGAATCTCAACAGAAAGCTTGGTAGGAATCCCTGAAATAATCACAGAAGAAATCCCGGGAGGAATTGCTGTATAAATCCAGAGTGAGGATCCCGGCTCATAGAGAGGAGGGACGAATGACCTTCGGGTTAAAGTCCCTCGAACCCAACAAAAGAAAAAGAAGACCGGCTCATAGAAAGAATTGCATTAGGATTCTCTGAATATGTTTCGACAGAACACTTTGGAAGTATACTAAAATGAATCTGAAAAGTAATTCCAGAAGAAATCCGTGAAAGAATGCTGGGTAAAATTTCTGAGAGAATCCTTTCAGGCAGAAATCCCTGAAGTTATTCCTGAAGGAATCCCGTAAAGAATATCTGATGGAATCCTCAGAGAGATCATGACAGGGATGCCGGCCGGAAGCTGAGCAGGTATTCCTACAATAACCATAGAAGATGTCTCTATGATCTAGGGTTGCCTGAAAACAATCTCGGAAGAAACATATATTTTTTCAATTTTTTTTTGCGGGAGGAATCCCTTAAGGAATAACAGCTGGAATCCTAAAAGGAATTTTTGAAGAAATTCCAGCACAAATCCCGAAGAATGCAGAACAGAATAACTAACAGAATCCATTCAGGATTTTCCCAAACAACGCCTGCAAAAATCCCTGAAGAGAACTCCGGAGCAATCCATACAGCAATCTCGGAAGCAATATCTGAAGGAATCTCGGGAATAAACCTGAGAAGATTCTCGGAAAGGAATGCCTGAAGAAATCCTGGAAAGAATTCCTGAAGGTATCTCAAAAAAGAACCTCAGCTCATCTAATCTCATCTCAATTCTTCACCCTATTCTCTAGCCTCCACTTTACTGTCTTCTTTGCCCTCTATTCCAACCCTCTATCCTACGCTCTAACCTTCAACCGTACCATCTGCCCTACCCTCTAAACTATCTTCTACTATAACCACTGCCCTATCCTTTGTCGTCTACCCTACTCTCTACCCTAACATTTTTCCTACCCTCAAACCTACTCTCTATTCTACCCTTCTCCCTATGGTCTACCCTATCCTCTACCCTAACCTTCTTCTCCACGCCCTCTACTCCATCCTTCACCCAAACCCTCTACCCGACCGTCTGCTCCACCCTTTATCCTACCCGCTACCCTACCATCTATCCTTTAGATACCCATATTGCATGGTATTATAGCGCAAACTACCATTCCGCGGCCACCAACTTGGGTATGGTCCGCCATCTTGGGTTTCAAAATGGCGTAAAAAATCGATTTTTTACTTCTACTCATCATGTCCGATCGATAGATACCCATATTGCATGGTATCATAGCTCAAACTACCATTCCATGGGCGCCATCTTTGATATGGTCCGCCATCTTTGATTTCAAAATAGGGTCAAATGTCGATTTTTGACTTCTGCTCATAAAGCCCGATCGATCGATACCCATATTGCATAGTATCATAGCTCAAACTACCATTCCGTGACCGCCATCTTGGATATGGTCCGCCATCTTGGATTTCAAAATGGCGTAAAAATCGATTTTTTACTTCTACTCATCATGCCCGATCGATAGATACCCATATTGCATGGTATCATAGCTCAAATTATCATTCCGTGGCCGCCATCTTCGATATGGTCCGCCATCTTGGATTTTAAAATGGCGTAAAATATCGATTTTTGACTTCTACTCATCAAGCCCGATCGATAGATACTCATATTGCATAGTATCCGAAGCAGCCTTGCCGTTAAAAAGCATATATTCTGTAGTTTTGATCGCCATCTTGGAACCTAAGCCGCCATCTTGAATTTCAATATCCCTGCTACCACCTCCACAGTCCACATCCTAAGGAATGTGTATACCAAATTTGATTTAAATTTCTTGACGCATTTCAGAGTTATGCCTATGTTCCGGCATACATATATACATTCTTACATACATATAAACATACAAATAGACAAACATACAAACATATAAACATACAAGCATATAAACATACAATCAACATACATCGACTTTTGTATGTATTGATTAACAACTCTGCCGAAGAAATGAACTGTAAATTATTAACCATTGTCAAGATTCCAGGGAAATAACTTGTTTTTCGCATTGGAAATGATGCTCACAGATCGTGACAATATGCATTCTTTCCAGCATCGTTAACGCCACCTAGTGAACCAGTCACATACTATATTGTCCACTGTGAGCAAGGCATGGGTGTGGAGAACATCTTCTCTGAAGAAAGTATTCCAAAATTTTGCATAACTCTGGAGATATTCATATCAAAAGGACTGTCCTATTAATAGGACGCTGGGCGGATATGGGTTAAGGGTTTTTAAGACTAGAATTTCCTGGTTCCTGTATGAGTCCTTTCTAAATTATCTTCCAATACTATTCGCTGGAGGAATTCCTCCAGAAACTCTTAAAACTATTAAAATAAATCATCAGATAAACCTTGAGGAGTTTTTGGGTACATCTCTGAAAAGATGATTGAAGGATTTTTGAAACTTCCGAAGGAACTCCTGAATGAATTTTGGAAGAGAACCTGAGAGGAATTTCTAAAGAAATAATTTGAGGAATCCCGGAAGACTTCCTTGATAAATCCCTGGAGCAATTCCTACGGGAATGCCTGGAGGAAGCCCTATAGAATCCCTGGAGGAATTCCCGGAGGAATCCCTGGCAGAATTTCTGAAAGTATACCTGGAGGAATTCCTGTATAAATTATGGGACGAATACCTAGAGAAATACCTGAAGAGATCTCATGAGGAAGAAGAAGTTCTAGATAAATTTATAGATAATTTTTTGGAGGGACCCATGAAGAAAAATTCAGAATAAATCTCTTGGTGACTTCCTAGTGAAATTTCAGAGAAATTAATAAAAATACTTGGGGGAGTTCTTGGAGAAATCTGTGAAGGAATTTCAGGAGGAATCCCCGTAGCAATTCCTGGGAAAATCTCTAAAGAGTATCCTGGAGAAATGCCTGGAGAAACTTCTAAACAAATTCCTGACGTAATTCCTGGAAGCATTATTGGATGAGACCCAACCAGGAAATCCTGAACAAATTCCTGGAGAAACTTCTTGGAGCAATCCCTGGAAAAATTACTGGAGAAATCTCCAGAGGAATTCTGGGAGAAATTGCTGGAGAAATTTTCGAAAAAAATCCTTGAGAAATTCCAGGAGGATTTCCTGGAAGAACCCTTGTAGGAATTTCTGGAGGATTCCCGGGATGACTCTCTGATAATATCCCTGAAGTAATTCGTGGAGAATTACCTGCAGAAACCCCTGAATCAATTCCTGGATTCAGGAACCTCTGAAAGAATTCCTGGAGGAATGTCTGGAGGAATATCTTGAAAATTGCTGAAAGTATTTCTGGAAAATTTCCTGGAAGAATCTCTGAAGAAATCCCTTAAGGATTTCCTGAATTGCTGACATAATTTCTGAAGGACGTCCAGGAGCAATTCTTGGAGAATTTCCTGGAGGAGTTCCTGGAGGAATTCCTGGGATATTTTCTGCAGAAATTCCTGGATAATTGCCTGGAGGAATTCCTAGAGGTATTCTTGTGATAGCTGGAGGAATTTTCAGAGGGATTCTTGGAGATTTCTTTATCTGAAAAAATCCCTTGAGAAATTCCTGGAGCGGAATTTCCGGAGGAATTCCTGGAGAAAGAATTCCTGAAAGAATTTGTGGAGAAATACCTGGAGGAATCCCTGAAAAAATCCTGAAGGTATTCCAAGAAATTCTCCTCCTGGAAGATTTCTCCTTTATTTACTGAAGGAATCCCTGAAGGATTTCCTAGAGAAATTCCTCGATGAATTACTGAGATAATTTATGATAGAATTCCTTGATTGTTCCCTGGTAAAATGCCTGGAGGAATCCCTGGAGAAATTCCTCGAAGGGACCCTGAAGAATTCCTCGATGAAATACTGGAGGAATGCCTGCGTGGATTTCTGAAGGAATCCCAGGAAGAATTCCTGAAACAATCCCAGGAGAAACTCCTGGGGAATTCCTGAAGGAATTTCTGGAGGAATCTCTGAAGCAATTCCTGGAGGAATATCTGAGGGAATTCCTGGAGGAATCGCTTAAAAAATCCTGGAAAAATCTCTGCAAGAATCCAAGAAAGATCTCTGGAAGAATGCCTGGAAAATTTCCTGGAAGAATGCCTAGGAGAATTCCTAGTGGAATTCTTGGAGGATTCCCTTAAGTAATTCCTGGAGAAATCTTTGGATGAATTCCTGTATGAGTCTCTGAAAAAAAAACCTTAGAGGCATCTCTTGCAGATTTCCAGGATAAATTTCTGATGGAATTCTTGGTGGAGTTCTTGGAATAATCCAGGAAGCAACTATTAGAGGAAAATTTGGAGCATTGAGGAAAATTTGGAGGATTTCTTGGAGGAATCTCTGGAAAACAAATCTTGTAGGAATTCTTGGAGAGATCCCTGGAGAATATCTTAGAGGCATGCCTGAAGGAATCTCCAGAAGAACTCCTGGAGAAATCTCTAGAGGAACTTCTGGCGGAGTTGCTGGAGGAATCTCAAGATGAAATGAAATTCCTAGAGGAATTCCTGAAGAAATTCGTGGATGAATCTCTTAAGAACTTCGTAGAGAAATACCAGGAATAATTCCTGAAGAAATCTTGAATAAATTCTGGAGGAATCCTAAGAAGAGTTCCTGAAGACATTCCAGAAGGAATCCCGGAAGCAATTTCAAGAGGAATTTCTAAGGGAACTCCTAAACAGTTCCTGGAGGAAGTACTGAATTATTTCCTGGAGGAGTTCCTCAAAGAATACAAGGTGGAATTCCTGAAGGAATCTTAAGAAGGGAACGTCCATAAATTACGTCACGCTTTTAGGGGGGAGGGGGGGTTCAGCAAAGTGTGACAACCCATACAAAAAATTCAGAGGTCCCATACAAAAAGTGTGACCTATGGGGGAGGGGGGGGGGGGTTGAATATGGGCAATTTTTGCGTGACGTAATTTATGGACGCTCCCGAAGAGATCCTGGGAGAATTTTCGTAGATTTTTTTTAAATAAGTTGTTCCAGAAAGAATCACAGAATCACTCGGGAATTCCGAGTTAAGTCCTGCAGAAAATTTTGAAGGAATCCATGGAAGAATTCCTGGAGGATATCCAAGAGAAATGCCTGTGGGATAAACGGAGGAATCTCTGGAAATACTCCTGGAGAAATCTCTAGAAAAAATCCTGGAGGAGTTGCTTGAGGAATCTCTAGAGGCATTTCTGAAGGGATCTCTGGATGATTGTTTAGAGGAATCCCTGCAGCAATTCTCAGAGGAATCCCTGGAATAATTCTTGGAGGAATCTCCGAAGAAATTCGTGGAGGAATCCATTGAGAAATTCCTGTAGGAATCCTAGGAAAAGTTCTTGAAGAAATTGCAGATGGAATCCTTGGAGTAATCCTGAAGGAATTCTAAGGCGAGTTATTTGAGGAACTCTTTTAGGAATTCTTGTAGCAGTACCTGAAGGAATCCCCCAGGAGGAATCCCGGAAGCACTTCCTAGAGGCATTCTAAAGGAATTCCTAAACAGTCCTTGAAAGAATTTTAAGAGGAATTTCTTTAAAAGTGTTCCTGGGGGAATCGTTCGAGGAATTTTTACATAATCTCTTGAGTTGATCCTGAAAGAAACACAGAAGAAATTTCCGGGTGAATTCCTGGAGGAATTCTTGAGGAAAACATGGAGGAATCCCTAAATTAAAAAAAACATGAGGAATCCAGGAAGCAATCCCACGAGGAATTCCTTTAGAAATCCCAGGAAAACTTTTTTAACAAATTGCTGGAAAAATTTATGTTGAAAAAAAATGTGGAGGAATGCATGTCTGCTATAATTTTTGGTCGAATTATTATTGAAATCTTTGGAAGGACTCAAAAAGAATGTTTTGTATAATGTTTTAAAGAACTCCTAGATTTTTTTTGCACATCTCTGATAAAATTTCCTGTTAGGGGTTTCTGGAAGATATTCCTGCTGAAATAAGGTACACCGGGGCAAGTTGAAACGGGTGGGGCAAGATGAAACGCGAAGTTTTGAATTATATTTCAATACAATTTAGCAATTTTTCTCTCGCCAAAAGATTGTTTGAATCAAAAACTATGAGTTATGGCATTCGAGCTGTTCACCGTCATTGGATGACACCATGTTAACCCGCTGTTTCAACTTGCCCCGGTGTACCTTATATTGAATTATTCTAGATTGAATTATATCTCTTGTGGAGTTCTTGAAGGAATATATGAAGAAATTCTTAAAGAAATCTCTGAAGGAACACTTGCAGAAATACCTAAAAAAATTCTGTTGACATTCCTTTGGGAATCACTGAAGAAGTTCCTGGAGGAATCCTCAAAAAAACACTAGAACAATCACTTGAAGAATCTCTATAGGTATTCTAGGATAAATTCCCGGAGGAATGTCTGGTGTAACCCATAGAGGAACACTTGAAAAATTCTCTGGAGCAATCTATGATGGAATTACTGAAGGAAGCTATGGAAAAAAATCCTGGAGGAATTCGTCGATGCATCTGAAGGAATCGTGGGAGGAATTCTTGATGCACTTCTTGGAACAAACCCTGAAACAATCACTATCAGAACCCTGCAAGATGCTCATGGAAGAATTCACGAAAGAGAAACTCCGGGAGAAGTCCCTTGTGGAATTTCTGAAAGAATCCATGAAGAAGCTCCTGAATAAATGCCTAAAGGAATTTTTGAAGATGTCCTCGAAAGTATTCGTAAAGAAATCCCAGGTATTTTGCTCTTAGCATGACGTTTCTTTGAACTGAATACTAGTGTAAATTCGTGTTGCAGTAGCTTATAACTGCACTCTGTAGCAGCATATGGTTCTACAAAGTCCTTCCTTTTCCCTATCGGTAGACATGTGCGCCGACTATATTTTGCTCGGCGGCGGCGTGAGGGCTATTTTTGACCGGCGGCCAGAGATGGCATAGATACACTGATAAACAGCTCTGCGTACACATTTTCAATAAAATGTGCGCCGCTCTGCTTTGCAACGAATGTAGACCGGCAACAAACACACATCGCTCAGCCGTAAAACTTTGCGTGAGTGTGCGAATGTGTAAGTTGCCACACGAGCTGCGTGAGACGTCGCAGAGCTCAAACTTCTTCTGCGTGAGCTTCGCTCATTTCTAGGAATGTGCTACACATCTGCGCTGTCTGAGCTGCAAGTTGTTGGCTCTCGGCAGTACAGAGCAGCGCAGCGCTGCGATGTGAGCTGTGTGTTGGACTGTACTTTCTCTTGTTTTCCTGCGCTCACCGTTGTGCGCGATGCGACAATGATGCCGAGCGCGTGCAGTCGGACTACGCAGAAGATAATTCTTTACACGCACTCTTTCTCATCATGCAGGCTGTGTATAATGTGTATTTTTTATCTTCTCACTTAGCGCTCTGAGGCGCATGCCATTTCTACCGGCGGCGGCGGCGTGAATCGGCGTGACCAAAATTTGACCATAATTTCAATATTGGCAAAGCGAAAAAGTTGTCATTACGCTCTACAATTTGTAGCCTGAACTTTTTCATGACCATTGATGACATAAACTATTATTTTAGAAAGAATATCTTTTTTATTTCTGTTCAGGTCCGTCACTGCGTGATTAGACATTTTTTTACTTATTCGAGCGCCACATCCCAAGAACCAGAACAAGTTGAATAACAGTTTCTTATACTAAAGTTTGCTCAAGAGTTATTTTGTTCCACTCCTGTACAACTAAAATGTTTGCTGGGATGGGCATAAATGAGCCGAAATGATTTAAACTTTTTTGTTTTACGTTGTTTACATTTTTTCAAATTTTAAACTGCCTTAATACTATGTTAGTTTGGGAAGCCGAAGTACTCGCGGCTCGTTTCAAGGTTAGGGATAACAAATATTTATAATTAGGTTCTTTATTTCACAATCAAATTCTCCGTCCAAAAATTAGTCGAAATCCAAAATTTCATAATTTTTGGAGTCCGGGCACTATTTTTAAATGCATTTAAAGTTTGTATGGGGACATTTTTTTTGTTCGGGTTGAACTGTCATTATATCGATTGAACTGTCATTCTGTCCACGAAAATAATTTATTTGTTGATTTAACCATAAAAACAAAGGTAGTGGAATCCAATAAAATCAAGTTATACTCAGAAAAATGAGCTCTTTCGTAATCGTAAGCCTAATGGCTATAAAAAATAGCAATATCTTATTCATTAAACAACCCAATTGGAAATGTTGTTGAGACATTACCGGTATCCTTAGTGTAATTAATGTTGCATTACTCCAATAAATAAAGGGCAACTAAATTTTGATTTTGCTAAAGTTTTTTGTTTTGTTTTCTCAGAACCTTCAGAAGCTATCAAACTTGACAATAAAGTCACACTAGTAAATAGGAACTAAGGAATCCCCGAATGATTTCAGGGAGTAATCTCAAAAGGGATCCTAGGAGGAGCCTGAAAGAAAATCCTGAAGAATTTCATGAAGAAAATTCTGGACTAATATCTGCAAGAACTGCTGTATGAAACCCTGTAGAAACTTCTACAGGAATCTCTGAGGTTTAAGAATCTCTGATAGAAGTTTTCGAGGAATTTCAGAAGGAAATCCAGGACGAATCTTCGAAAGAAATTCCAGGAGTATTCCCCCAATGAATTCTAGCAGGAATCCCAAGGGAATTACAGCAGGAATTTCCAAAGGAATACCAGGAGGAATCCCCGACGGAATTCTAGCGGGAATATCTAAAGAATTTCCAGAAAGAATCTCCAAAGGATTTCCAGGAGAAATCAACGAAAAATATCGAGAAGGAATCTCTGAAGGAATTCCAGCAGAAATTCCTGAGAGAATACTAGCAAGAAGGAATTTCAGGAGGAATCCCATAAGGTATTCCAGCAGGAAACTTCGAAGGAGTTCTAGGAAGAATCCCCGGAGAAATTCAAAGACGAATTGTCGGAGGAATTCTAAGCGGAATCCCCGGATGAATTCCGTGAGGGATCCCCGAAGAAATTCTAGGAGGAATCTCCGAAGAAATTCGAAGAGGAATCACCATAGCAATTTCAAGATAGAATCCCGAAGGAAATCCAGAAGGAATTCCTGACAAAATATCTCCGAAGGAGTTTTAGGAAGGATCCTCGAAGGAAGAACCCCTCAAAAGAAAGCCCCGAATGAATTCTAAAAGGAATCCCCGAAAAAACTCTAAGAGGAATCCCTGAAGAAATTGCAAGAGAAATCCCAGGCAGAATTCCAGGAGAAATTCTCGAAATAGTTCTAGGAAAAATCACTGAAAGAATTCCAATAAGAAATCCTGCGGGAATTCTAGGAGGACTCCCGAAAGAATTCCAGCAGGAATCTCCGAAGAAATTGAAGAGAAATTCCCAAAGGAATTGCATAAGAAAATCCCTAAGGAATTCCAGGAGTAATCCCCGATCAGGAGAACTCCCCGAATGAATTTTGGGAGGAATCCGCGAAAGAAGTTTAGAAAGAATCCCCGAAGAAATTACAAGAGAAAATTTCACGACACTTATCTTTCATTTGGGCCTAGCTGACATTGTCGAGTTCTCTTAATCGATTTTCTCTTTGTGTTATCACAGAATGTGTATTGAGTTTTCCAAAGATTTTCTGGTTGAAATGCGAAGAAGACGACTACATGTTGTTATAGAAACAAAACGAATAATGATTTTGTTTGTTTTGATCAAGTTATTATCGAAAAAGAGAGTCAACGAAGAGAAATCGATCAAGTCAGTTAGGCCCTTATGAAAAATCATTGTTTGAATCCCTGCAGAAATCCCAGAGGTCACCTCCGACGGAATTCCGGGAGGAACCTCCGAAGTAATTACAAGCGGATTCCTCAAAAAAGAAACCCCGAAGGAATTCTAGGAGGAATCCCCATAGGAAGTGAAGGAGGAATCTCCAAAGAAATTTAAAAAGGAATCCTCGAAGGAAGACTCTTCGAATGCCAGAAGAAATTCCCAAAGGAATTCTAGGAGAAATCACCGAGGAAATCCAAAAAGGAAATCCCGAAGGAATTCCAGGAGAAGTGATTCCATGAGGATTTTTTGAAAGAATAAAAGGAAGAATCCCCGAAGGAAATCTAAGAGTATAATCACCAAAGGAATTCCAGGAGGAATCCACGACGGAATATCAAGAGGAATCCCCGAACAAATTCTAGGAGGATTTAATGAAGGGAGTCCAGGAGTCTCCAGTTAGCCTAGTGGTTATGGCTATGGATCACCAATCCGGAGACGGCGGGTTCGATTCCCGTTCCGGTCGGGAAAATGCTCTCGACTCCCATTATCAAATTCATGCAATGGCAGGCAAAAAAGCCCTTCAATTAATAACTCTGGAAGTGCTCAAAGAACACTAAGTTGAAGGGAGGCAGGCCATGTTCTATTGGGAACGTAGAGCCATACAGAAGAAGGAGTCCAGGAGGAACCCCCAAAGAAATTCCAGATTTTTTTCAAGGAATTCGAGAAGAAATCCTCAAAGTATTTCTAGGAGGAACCATCGAAAAATATCCAGGAGGAGTCCTCGAAGGTATTTCATGAGAGACCCCTGAAATAATTCTAGGAGGAGTTCCCGCAGGACTTTCATGAGGAAACCCCGTAAGAATTTCAGGAGAAATCTCCGAAAAAAATCGAAGAGGAATTCCCGTAGAAATTTCAGGAGGAATCCTTGACGGAATATCAGGAGGAGTCCCCAAAGAAATTTCAGGAAAAATCCCCGAAGGAACTCTAGAAGGAATCCCCGAAGGAATTTAAGGTGGAATCTTCGAATTAATCCCAGGAGGAATCCCCGAAGGAAGTCCAGGAGAGATCTTTGAAGTAGGACCCGCAGGAATATCCTACGGGATTCCTGGAAGAATTCCTGAAGGAATTTCTGGAGAAATCCCCGAAGAAATGAAAGGAGAAATCCCTGCAGGAATCCCAAGGGGACCCCTAAAGAAGTTCTCGGAGGAATCTCTGGAGGATTTCCAAGCGAAATACCCGAAGGATTTTCAAGTGGAATTTCGAAAGGAAGTCCAGAAAAACCTCCGAAGGAATTCCAGGGGGAATCCCTGAAGAAATTCCAGGAGGAACCCCTGAAGGAATTCTATGAGAAATCACGGAAGCAAAGCCAGCAAGAAATCATTAAAGAAATTTCAGGAGAAAACCCCGAAGAAATTTCAGGAGAAATCCACGTTAGAATATCAGAAGAAAGCCCCGAAAGAATTTCAGGAGGAACCCATGTAGGATGTCTAGGAGGCATACCTGATGGAATTGCAAAAGGAATCCCCAAAGGAATTCCAGGAGCCATTCCATAATGAACCCTAAGAGGAATCCTCAAAGGAAATTCAAGAGGAATCCCTAAATAAAGTGCAGAAGAAATCTCTGGAGGAATTCAATGAGGAATCTCCGAAAGAATTTTAAGAGGAACCACCAAAGAAATTTGACGGAATATTAGAAGGAAACCCCGAAAGAATTTCAGGAGGAATCCTCGAAGGAAGTCTAGGAGGAAACCCCGAAAGAAAAACTAGGAAGAA
Organism: Aedes albopictus; assembly: GCF_035046485.1. Lineage (NCBI taxonomy): Eukaryota > Metazoa > Arthropoda > Insecta > Diptera > Culicidae > Aedes > Aedes albopictus. Next base: position 97,938,479 of record NC_085138.1, on the reverse strand, counting down.
TTTCCGGAGGAATTCCAAGAGGAATCCCCGAAAGAATTCCAGAAAAAAGACAGGAGGAATCCTTGAAGGAAGTCCAAGGGAACCCCTGAAGGAGAAATCTCTGATCCGTGAGTCTTCCAGAAAACAATCTCAATTCCAATCTACAATCTGAAAAAAAAAAACCTGAACGATCCTTGAAAGAACTTCTGGAAGAATTCCTAAATGAACTTCTCGAACGATCCCCTAAGGATATTCTGAAGAAATCTTGGAAGGAGCTCTTATAGGAATCGCTGAATAAACTTCTGGGGTAATCCCTGAGTTCTCCTGGTGGTATCCTTGGATCTTCGTATAAGATTCTCTGAAGGATCTTCTGTAATGATTTCTGAAGAAAATTCTGTAGGAATCCTTGAAGAAATTCAGCAGGAATCTCTGATGAAACTCCTGGAAAGAACTGCTGTATGAATTTCTAATGATACTACAGAAGGAATCCATGCAGGAACTCCTGAACTAATTTCTAAAGACCTCCTGCAGGAATTCTTAATGAAACTTATCACGGGATTCTTGATGAATCTTCAGGTGGCATTTATGTATCCTCCTGAAAGAATATTTGAAGGGACTTCTGGAAGGATACCTGAACGAACTCTCGTTGAAATAGCTTAGGGAACTTCTGAAGGAATTCCTAATGAACACATGGAGGCATCCCTGAATCCTCCTGGAGCTATTAGGAAGACCCCTGACCAAGCTCCTGGAGAGATTACCGAAGGAACTTCTAGAGCAATCCTTGCAGAATTTCTGAAAGATTATCTGCAAGTAATTCCAAGAGGAATCACCGAAGGAATTTCAGGAGGGATTCTTGAACAAATTCCAGGAATTTCTGATGGATCTCTTGGAAGAACCTCTGAGGAAACTCCTGGACTAGATCCTAGAGAAACCCAACTAACAATCACCAGCCGCAAACAAGCATACATGCTGAATTGTTGCTCTATAATAGTAATTATAGCTGAACTATAATTATGCTGTACACATCACTGTACAAATGCTATTTCAATTGAATAAGTAGCCAATATTGAACTTTTCATATTTGTATTAACAATGATAATTTAAAACACTATTAAAACGTTCAATAAGATTTTTATTCGACTCGCGGTAATTCCTTTACAACATAGTTAAACAAGACTTTTTTCTGCTTCTTGTTAAGTTCATGTAAAAATTAGCACATGTATCTGTATAATGTGTTTTTCAGAAGTCAAATAAGCGCTTTCGTTTCATCATGCTTCGACTCAGAGTACATGATGAAAAACACGTGGTTTTTACTGAACAACAGCTGAATTTATCTGTTGTTCAGTCGTTAACCATAATGTTGTGCTAATTCACCACTGCTGAATAGGAGTCAAAGTCTGATCATTATTAAACCGCGAGAAGTTTATGTTTTGATTTGAGCGCTGCAATTCATCATCTCTAGGATGGCGTAGATAGGAAGGCATGCGGCTGGCAATCGACGGGTCTCGAGTTCGAATCTGGATTTAGGTAAATTGGTGTGTAGTTATTACCCAACTAACAATCACTCATTTTACAAGCACCTTTACGACAAATTGATTTAGCATGATGCTGAATAACATTTGGATAATTTTCAGGCACAACCTTTGTTCGGGTTTTGTTCACACAAATTTGGAGAAACTATAAAGCATAGTGTTGTGTACCAACTGTACTGTTTGTTGTTAAATCGTTTTACAACTATAGAGTAAAGCTGTTATTCAACTTGAGCAAAAATGATTAAAAATAAAAAAATGCAAAAGTTTTGCATTATCACAAGAGTTTATGATTGGAACTTAATGCTGTGAACAATTATTGTGAAATAATAACTACACACAAATTTACCTAAATCCAGATTCGAACTCGAGACCCGTCGATTGCCAGCCGCATGCCTTCCTATCTACGCCATCCTAGAGATGATGAATTGCAGCGCTCAAATCAAAACATAAACTTCTCGCGGTTTAATAATGATCAGACTTTGACTCCTATTCAGCAGTGGTGAATTAGCACAACATTATGGTTAACGACTGAACAACAGATAAATTCAGCTGTTGTTCAGTAAAAATCACGTGATTTTTGAAGGTACTCCTGTCGAGATCTTCCTGAGAGATCTTCTAAAAAAAATCATCCTGGAAGCATCCCTGAAGATTTTTCCAGAGGAATCCCAGGTGGATCTCCAGGAGGCATCACTGAATCCTCCTGGAATATTCTCTGAAGAAACTTCTGGAAAGATGTGAATGTGTGTTCTAAGAGTGAAGAAATCAATTATTGTAATCAAACTCTAATGATAGTAATCGTGAGATTTTTTTTTATCTCAACTTTCTATAAAGGGTATCGCGCTACTTGGGCGGTGGCTTCTATATTCGTCTGTTTTCAACTATAACTCAGTCAATTCTGAATCAATTGACTTGAAATGTTGTACACGGGTAGATACTATACCTATCTCACCACATTCCAAAATTTGTGTCAATTGGTTCAAATTTGACTGAGTTATAGTGGAAAACAGACGAATATAAAAGCCACCGCCCAAGTGGCGCGATTTCCAACTTAATTTTGTTCGTGCACTGATCACCGGCGCGAAAAATGAAAATCGGCGGCGTATGGCGCGCCGCCGATACCTCGGTCGGCGTCGGCGTGGGACAAAAAGTGTCGGCGGCGGCGGCGTGGCGCGGCGGCGCACAGGTCTGTACCGGAACGACCGGAACCGGTTTTGGCATATCTGGAAAATTTGGTATGCTGGTTTTTTATTCCATGAATAAACATCACAAAGTTTAATCCATTCAACCAAGCCATCCATTCAAAAAATCTAAGATAAGAGAACCACTTCACTCTTGGAGAAATATTTGTCGAAATTTCCTGTGGATCTCGAGTAAAAAGGTTTGATAATAATTATTGTGGATAAAAACCTAAACTATTAAAATATGAAAATTTTTGAGATATTTTTTCTGGAACTCTGAATTATTGATAATCTTTGAATCCGTGCACCTTCAACGCGTGATATTTATATTTTCAATCACAACCTATAAAAAACGTCAACAAATGAGTAAATATGCACTCTAAGATTATATTTTGTGGTTTATACCAAAAATCTAGAATAGGCTCCTATCATTATGTACGCTGTATCGAGTTTTTCGTCTGTTTTTGGGATATTTTTCCTTGGGAAAACTAGTGTCAGCTCCAGGGACAAGCCAGAGATTTTGATTCAAAAAAATGAGTCAACGCACTGTTACTAATAGTCTGTTAGCAATGTTTGCATCGATTCCATTCCAACTGAATGCCATTTAGTTCAATGTACATTCCAGAACCTGAACTTTCTCGGAATCTCTTAACTCTCACTAACTCGGCATTTATGTAAATTAGTTTTCCTTCAGCATTTGCATTTTGTACATTTGTGCCAATTTTACTTGTCTATTATAATTGCTTCTACACTCTAGATCATGGTGATTTGCTCAGTTAGAACTGTTGCTAAACATTTTATGACTGCTTCACCGTGTCTTGGTACGGGAAGTGCCCTTTTCGTTGAGCTCCAGAGTAGAGCCCGCAAAGAACCCGGGCTAAACTACAGCTCATCGAACGTTTCCCGATTGAAGCCCTATCCCCAGGTATCCTATACAACAGGCCACATTTCTCTGTGCCTGCCTGCATATCTGCGTTCTTCAGCCTTAACGTCGTGGAAATGAGCATGCTAATGAATATGCAGAAATTGTATTTATAGGTAGATGTGTCCGCAAAGATAAGGGCATCATGGTAAGGCTCTTCAATTATCGCGCTCTAAACCGTTCTTGCTGGATCTATCGGGATTGAAGGTAATCACGAGAAAGCGAACTTTGGTTGGGTATCAGCAGGATGAAGTGAATCAATGCCGCTTTTACATTTGCATATGCATGCATATCAAACCAGTTACCCATTATCTCAATAGTTGGATAAACGCGAAAAGCGTTCGTTTTGGAAGGATCGTGGCTATCCATAACTTGGTAATTACATTAGGTAGGAGCTGGTCTTATTCATGAGCTGCGATTAATGCAATGTTGGTATCAATGGTGGATCTCCTCTCCGTAGAAGCATGCATGTATTGCAAATCATGTTGGCGTGTTCATCAAAATTAATTCAGTAACAAATTTTGAAAACGACGTAAAATCAATGCTACACCATTGATTATACGTGGTTTTCAAAATTTGTTACTGAATTGGCAGCTTTACCATGATATTTCCATACAGGTTTGATCGATACCACATACGACGGATTTGGTGGTCTATAGAGGCTTTAGCTTCTCATTTGTATATTACTATCTTTTGCAAAATGATGAGTTGACAACCCGAAGCGTCCAACACAGCTCCGGTCCTCACAATTTCCAATATCATGCTTCCACGGGTCAATCGATGACAAGGACCGCTAGCTAAGAGTTGTGTGCTTAGCTGGTAGTGCAACTTGGGCCCTGTTGTCCTTCTGACTTCAGCTAGATTGAGGAGGTACGTCCCGAGCGTTGTTCATCAAGGAGGTGCGGCTCAAACAGCGTCTGTTCAGCGTCAAAGCCGATAGAGCGATAGAGCGAGCGAAACAACGAGGAGCCAAAGCCGTAGCCCGTCAGCGCCATTCGGCTCTCGAGAAGGAAGTGAAAATGTAGACGGGACAAAGGAGAGTGGGTGGACTCCCTAGCCGACGAAGGCGAGAAAGTCGCAAACACCGGCGATATCTATCTCCTCTATGATGTTACACGTCGCCTTAGTGGGACTAAAATGACGACACGTCTGAACAGTTACTACCCGACTGACTAGTGGAAACGCTAGTTCGATCAAATTGGAAACCCTTTTCAAGTGTCGGCCACACCATCAACACATCAGAATGACCCGCCAAGGGTTCGACGCATTACCCGTGTCAACACCGAAGCTCCATCAGTGCAAGAGATAGAAACAGCCATCCGTAGTATGAAATCGAACAGGGCCCCAGGAGTCGATCGCATATTAGCTGAGATGCTCAAAGCTGACTCCGTAGTATCCGCACAACTTACTTACCTTACCGATCAGGCAAAGGCCTGGGTGGCCTCTGCTGTACATAGTAGCCGTCTCCATTCCACTCGGTCCATCCGTGCCTGTTTGTCTCCAGTTCCGCACTCTGTGTAGGGTCCGTCGATCGTCCTCCACTTGGTCGACCCACCTAGCTCGCTGCGCTCCACGTCGTCTTGTACCGGTTGGATGACTCTCGAGAACCATTTTAGTCCGACATCCTGATGACGTGACCCGTCCACCGTAGCCTCCCGATTTTCGCGGTATGGACGATAGTTGGTTCTCTCAGCAGCTGATGCAGCTCGTGGTTCATTCGCCTTCTCCAAGTCCCGTCTTCCATCTGCACTCCGCCGTAAATGGTACGCAACACCTTCTGTAGGCAAACCTGGCTACGTCGACGAGAACACGGCCGAGAGACTAACGGCCACCAGCAACAACAGGAACAGACAGCAGCAAACCACTTTGGAACGGCGGCGACCACGTTTTTCCGTTGACCACGTGGGGAGGGACACCACTTTCGAGGAAACTCTACGGTCTTTCTTTCACTCGCGGAATAATGAACTCGAGGGTAGGTTTGTTGGACCCGACTATATTTCACCGGTATCGAAATAAGACTGACTTGAACTGAGCCAAAATAATCTATCTGTCCTATACTATATTCGCGCAAACACGATCGGCACGCTACCGATCGGAGTCCCTATCCTACTTGTACTCTCTGAGAACCATTTGGCTCAGTGTTCTGTTAACGGCGTGAGTGCTTTTGCATGTGTTTTAATTAGGTACAATATTAATAGTTCAATTTAGGTTCTAATTAGTTTTAACAAGTATGATTGCCAACACCTTCCGTTCGAAAACTCCAAGGGCGCGTTGATGATCCTCTGCACGTCGGGTCCATGTTCCGTGCCCATAGAGGACGACCGGTCTAATCAGCGTTTTGTAGATGGTTAACTTCGTGTTACGGCGAACTTTATTCTGTGGAGTCCAAAATAAGCATGATTTCTGTAAATACACGACCAAATATGCGAATAACAGCCTGCGGAAATATTACTGTACGGATAACCCGACACGAGACACACCGATCCACGTAGATACGTCCTGACCGTTCGACACTGTACTTTGCAATGGCGATGGCGAAGCCCGCGATCGCGCATGTTCGATATCCGCTGTGCAGCAGTGGTTCATGCAGTGATGCCAACACAATGAGGCTGTCAAATTATTCTGCATTGAACTATCATCACAGGAAGGGGGTAGGAGACTAAATGATTCAGTTCGGTATGCACCTCACAATTTCCTGCCACAATGCGCCTCTGAATTTCTCTGCTGGTGTCGTTGTCGGCGGTCACCAGTGAGCCCTAGTACACGAAATCTTCAACCGCCTTGATTTCATCACCGTCGATATAAATTCGGGGTGGCGGGCGCGGTGATTCCTCCCTGGAGCCCTTTGCCATCATGTACTTTGTCTTCGACATATTAATGACTAATCCGATTCGTTTGGCTTCACTCTTTAGTGGGATGTACGATTCCACCATCGTCTCAAATTTACGAGCAATTAGCAATATCATCAGCGAAACCAAGTAGCTGAAGGGACTTCGTGAAAATCGGTCCACTCGTGTTTATCCCCGCTTTCCTTATTACACCCTCTAAGCCAATGTTGAACAGTAAGCACGAAAGAGCTCACCTTGCCATAACCCTCTGCGAGATTCGAAGGGACACGAGAGTGTGCCTGATACTCGAACTACGCACATCACTCGATCCATCGTCGCCTTGATCAATCGTATCAGTTTATCCGGGAATCCGTATTCGTGCATAATCTGCCATAGCTGTTCTCGATCGATTGTATCATACGCCGATTTGAAATCGATGAACAAGTGATGTGTGGATACGTTGTATTCGCGGCATTTTTGCAACACCTGGCGGATGGCGCAGAACATCTGGTCCGTTGTAGTGCGTTCACCCATGAATCCAGCTTGATATTGCCCCACGAACTTTTTCGCAATCGGTGATAGACGGCGGCACAAAATTTGGGAGAGTATCTTGTAGGCAACGCTCAGTAGTGTGATCGCGCGGTAGTTCCCGAAATCCAACTTGTCGCCCTTTTTGTAGATGGACACACGATACCTTCCATCCATTCCTCCGGTAATATTTCCTCCTCCCAAATCTTGGGAATGACCCAGTGTAGTGCTCTCACCAGTGCTTCTCCACCGTATTTTAGAAGCTCGCTTGGTAGTTGATTTGCTCCAGCGGCTTTGTTGTTTTTCAACCGGCCAACCTCCTCCTCAATCTCTTGGAGATCAGGGGCCAGAAGTCTTTCGTCCTGTGCACATACTCCTAGATATGTTACTACGCCACCTTCGGTACTTGCAACGTCGCCATTGAGGTGCTCATCGTAATGCTGCCGCCACCTCTCGACCACCTCACGCTCGCTCGTGAGAATATTCCCGTGATTATCTCGGCACATATCGGCTTGTTCTAAGAGGCGAATGAACCTAGGTTTAAAACCTCTATAATAAAAAAAAAAAAAAAAAATATCGGCTTGTGGCATAAAGCCTCTGCGCGAGCGGTTCAGCTTCTCGTAGAACTTTCGTGTGTCCTTAGCGCGGTACAGCTCTTCCATCGCTTCGCGATCTCGTTCTTCCTGTTGGCGCTTCTTCATCCGGAAGACTGAGTTCTGTCTGTTCCGCGCCTGTCTGTAACGTGCCTCATTCGCTCTCGTACGGTGTTGCAGCATTCTCGCCCATGCTGCATTCTTCTCGTTTTTCAACTGTTCACATTCGCCGTCGTACCAGTCGTTTTTGTGATTCGGAGTCGCGAAGCCTAGTGCTGTAGCCGAGGTACTACCTATGGCGGATCGGATGTCCCTCCAGCCATCTTCAAGTGTAGCTGCGCCAAGCTGCTCTTCCGTTGGTAGGGCCACTGCTAGCTGCTGCGCGTAGTCTTGAGCCACTTCTACGTTACGAAGTTTCTCGATGTTGAGCCGCGGCGTTCGACTTCGACGCGTGATGATAACTGTCGAAAGTTTTGAGCGCATGCATACAGCGACTAAGTAGTGATCCGAATCTATATTCGCACTGCGGTATGTGCGGACGTTGGTTATATCCGAGAAGAATTTACCGTCGATTAGAACGTGGTCGATTTGGTTTTCTGTTTGATGGTCGGGTGATATCCAAATGGCTTTGTGGATATCTTTGCGGGGGAAGAAGGTGCTTCGGCCTACCATACCACGGGAGGCTGCAAAGTCTACGTCACGCCACGTCACGTCACGCGGAGAGCAACTATCGTATGCTTGCTTTAACTGCGCGTAGAACGCTTCTTTCTCGTCATCGGGTCTCCCTTCGTGTGGGCAGTGGACGTTGATGATGCTGTAGTTGAAGAAACGGCCCTTAATTCTCAACATGCACATCCTTGCGTTGATCGGCTGCCACCCGATCACACTTTGTCGCATCTTGCCCAACACAATAAATGCTGTTCCCAGTTCATTGATGGTGCCACAGCTTTGGTAGAAGGTAGCCGCTCGATGCCCGCTTTTCCACACTTTCTGTCCAGTCCAACAAAGTACCTGCAACGCCACGATGTCAAAGTTGCGTCGTAAGTTATCCTGTCACATCCTGTGAAACCTAGTGACTTGCAATTCCATGTTCCAAGCTTCCAATCGTAGTCCTTTTGTCGTCGCGTGGGTCTTTGCCTATTGTATCGAGTCGTATTTTCTTCTGTATGTTATTCGTAATGGGGATTTCTACGGGTTGCTCATTGGGCCTACGCCAATAATCCTGTCTCGCCGGAGGGCCATCGTGCCAGTTCTGTTTAACGTCCTAACCAACACTGGAACGACCACGCTGATGGGGCTACCACCTTGTATCTATAGCTATAGCTGGGCGTGGTGCAGCGTTTCTTACCCAGCCGCTGGATGCCAGAACAGACGCTGTTTGAGCCGCACCTCCTTGGTGAACAGACGCTCGGATCGTACCTCCTCAATATAGCTGAAGTCAGAAGGACAACAGTGCCCAGGCTTCACTACCAGCTAAGCACACAACTCTTAGCTGGCGGTCTTTGTCATCGCTTGACCCGTGGAAGCATTAGGTAGGAACTTGTGAGGACCAGAGCTATGTCGGACGCTCCCCTTATCGACTTACCGTTTTGCAGCCCCTAAATTCAACCACATCCAGCTCATTTTAGAAGCTCAACAACCTGAGAATATGATATAGGCCCAGTGTACCAGTTATGGCAATAGTACCTCAAATTTGCCATACTTGATTTTCAACCTTCAATGATGCAAATCTACAGGAAAAAAAAATCGAGAACAACAGATCACGATTACAAAAAATGGTTGCAATCATTCAAACTTCACAATTTGCCCAAATTATGATAGAAAATTCTAATTATTTAATAGTTCATTTTCCTTAACTTTTCGGCTTCCTTGCACCCTATTTTGCCATAGTGTACCAGTTATGGCTAACCCCGTAAGGAATGCATGTAAACAGTGCGAAGTGGAACTGAAATTAACAAATGTGTCCATAACTGGTACAGGGTTCCTATCATTGGCACACGCCATAATAAATACTAAAAGTAGTTTTCGCTCGGTTTCTATATTTCCCCTGTAAAGTATGAAAACTACTCTATCATTTGACATATCGAAGACATTCGCCGGGCTTGTTCTTATTTTTGTAGAAATAGTTTTCTTTAGGTAGTGCGATAACTGGTACAGACACCCTATTAAAAACTTGTGCGGCAAGACCAGTTCTACAAGGAAGTCACGGAACAACCGCTCCTTTTTGAATGTCACGGACTACATTCGAAAAATGCCAATTGATATTCACCATGAATATCATTGGCATTTTTCGACGGCAGTCCGTGACATTTATCTTAAATACTCGAAAAAGATCGGTTTTCCGTGACTTTCTTGTGGAGCTGGTCTAGCCGCACAAGTTTTTCATATATCATATTCTCAGGTTGAGCTTCTAAAACGAGCTGGACGTGATTGAATTTAAATATGTCGAAATGAAATTTTCAGCACTGGCAACGAGTAACGGTTGAGAAAATTCCTCTAGGAATCACTCGCGGCTGGTGCTCGACTCAATAGCAATACGAGAAGATAAGAGCAAAAGATGAACGAAACAACCGCATCAGAATAGTATAGATGTAGGTATTGATGGCTGATGCACAAGAGAGCTTGCATCCGAACGATATGCGGGGGATTTATGCTTCTGTCAATGGTGCATGATACAAAACTGCGCCGTCTTTTGAAGGAGTTTTTAAAAAATGTTCATTAAATTTCTCAAGAAATTAGTGTTACTATTTTATTATAACTACAGAGAATAGTAATAGAACCAAAAAAGTAATAGGTTGAGCTACTCGCGTTGAACGGTAATTAGTGTGCCCCCCTCAGGACTGTCAATTTAATGTGAAACATAAACCTAGACGAACATTTGAAAAGGGCCTATCTGCTTTTTGTAAACAAACATGTTTCTGTCTCTGTAGGGCCCATCTGCATCCACCCACGCACATCAACACCCTTAACAGATAGCTTGAAGAATACTCTTTCTGATAAGGGTGTTGATGTGCGTGGGTGGATGCAGATGGGCCCTACAAAGACAGAAACATGTTTGTTTATGCAAAGCAGATAGGCCCTTTTCAAATGTTCGTCTAGAAACATAAATCACCTGCTCAATAAGACAGTGTTCCGCTGTTTCTGAACTCGGTGAAATATTAATTTCGACCCACATTACGAGCAGCCCAGTTCGTGCCATGAATTTTGGATGTACTCATTAGATTCACACATATTCGAACGCACCTTCAACTTCATGCAGTTTTTTTTGGTTTGATTTATGATCGCCCTTCATACAGCTCACGTCACATCGCTATGCGTCGTTCACGCACGCACAGCTATAAAAATGGCTAAACTTATCCAATTTCCTATCCGACGACGTCCCCAACTTGAAACGCTAATCAACGCCTCATCAGGTATGCACTATGCAGCACTATCAGATAGGCTTTCCAACGTATCGGAAGCATCGCAATGATTCTCGTCTGGTTGAGTTGTACGACGACTGACAACGTATGGCTTTGACGAGTTGCCGCCTGACTGCTGCATAAAATGCTCCATTTTCAGGTTTATCGGAAAACGAGCACGTGACGTTGTTTGAAATATGGTCGGCCGCCAACTCTCACAAATTGAATTTCTCGCGGTCTGGTGGTAAATTTTGTGATTGATATAACATTTTTGGAGGTAAAAATGTGTCAGTCATGTTCGTTCTACAGTGTAGTGCGAGAAATAAGTATAAAGACAAAGCCGTTTTTTCATACAAAATGATCATGTTTAGGGATCAATATCTCTTTCGATTGTTATGGAATTTTGGCTGCAACCTTAAAATAACTAGAATTTTGGCTAGAAATATAAATCATCATCCATGAAAACGTTTATATCGACTTTTCAGATTCAAATAACTATAAAGACACATTTTTATATGGAAATAGTGTCTATATACTTATCTGAAAAGTCGATATAAACGTTCTCATGGATGATGATTTATATTTCTAGCCAAAATTCTAGTTATTTTAAGGTTGCAGCCAAAATTCCATAACAATCGATTCGCTAGAAAAAGAGGTTTTGATCCCTAAACTTGATTATTTTGTATGGAAAACGGCTCTGTCTTTATACTTATTTCTCGCACTGTATAGTCAGTGATTGCAATTTCGGATCTTCCGCAGTGATGCTGTGAGGACCTATATTAATATCTCCATCAAATAACAATTTACTTCTAAAATACAGAAAACGTAGGATGTGCCACAAAGAACACTGAGAAATGTATGAATATGTTCATAAATGAAAAAGTGTCCAGAAACAAACCGGTCAAGTAAATTTCTTAAACCTTATGGCAAAATGATGAATATGGTGGGCAGAGCATGTTGCAAGACTGCAGAACAACAACCCTGCAAAGTTTATGTTTGCCACAGATCTGCTTTGTACAAGAAGGCGAAAAGCAGCAGGAAAGATGGTTGAACCAGTTGAACGTGATCTGGCGAGCGGGAGTGTCCGTCCATTCCCCATTCCATTCCGGTAACCGTAAGGACGTGCCGTAGGTTTGACGGTAAGACACGTTCTCGAAAACTCTCTCAAAAACTCTTCATCTAGTGCTATTCTGCCGTTCTACGCATGATTGTCCCATGTTATATGGGAATCCCATATAACATGGGACAATTATGCGTAGAACGGCAGTATTCCGTGTAATCAACTACATCTATTGATTGAATTGCATGCTGTCTATCTGCGGTATACGAACGTGACTCAACGTGCGTAACATTTAATGGCAAACAACCTAGATCGAATCCAACACTTACGGTAGCACAGAAAATTCTGTATTGGCTAACAGGAGAAATTCTATTACAGGAAAGGTACTCGTACTCGTGTTAGTTTTATTTATCCACTGTCTATCTTGATGGCGGTGCTCCAGTTGCGATTCGATATGATGATGCTTGCGACTGTCAGTAGATAGCAATTGGATGTTTATCCGGGTGCAAATAAGCGTGCGAGAACGAGTTTTCCACGTGGGATCACGCCCACAATGTACGAGGTCGGTGAACAGCGTATCCATTAGGGTGTCCCTCCCAAAATTGCACATGGTCAAAAAGCTTTGGGGCTCACCCTGCAAATGATAACTAAGGGAGAAACAAACTTTTGTATGACGGCAACTTTCAGAAATGACGCCCCAGCGAGATTTTTAAAAAATGGCCATTTCTCGTAATAAATTTCATACCGTCAAGGCACCATTCACCGTGGATCTAAGAGGATTCGCATCCATTCGCATGGATCTAAGCAATATCCACAGAAGTAGAAAATTTTTCACAAAATTTGGTGATATAGTACAATAAGTAAAGGGTAGTAGGCAGTAGGGTCGCCTAATTCCGTGGTAGGTCACCATTCACCGTGGTAGTAGGGACCCACTCACCGTGTATGAGAAATTTTATTCTACTTTGTTTAAAAATGATCAAAACAACCCAGCCAAATGAATTTTCTTCGTTTAAATTCATTGCAAGTAATAACTTGCAAGATTTTATTAGAATAACGAATATTCAAATTTTCATTTTTTTTTTCTAGATATATGGGACAATATGGGGCACGCTAAATGGAGACCATTGATTTTTAGGGTACCCATTTACCGTGCCTTTTTGTTTCAATTAAAAAGTACGAGTAATCGTACGTTCTTGTTAAACTTACTTCGGTAATGCAAAATACATACCTGATATGTGAAATTAATTGCTTCTTGGTGGAATAAAAACGTTACTACATTTAGTTTATCGCTTAAACGACCTTACCGCAGTTTTCGTTTTTTTCACTATGAATGCAGAACGAGCAGAAACCTGCTTCATGTAAACACACTTGAGTGTCAAAATGATACTTTTAAATGTTTCTAATGAGCGTTTTGACATGGTAACAATACATTAGTGTTGTATTGGTGAAATTGAAGGGAAATTGTCATATCATTCAATCATAATATGGAAATAATGAAAAAATATTCGAAGGCACACGGTGAATGGCGCCTTGACGGTACAAATATTTTTTACCGTACCAAAATTGGCAATACCCACCATTTTTATATTTTTTACAGCTTGATATAAATCCAAACTACTTAGCAAAAACAATTATAGACATATTTGCAGGTAACTTTTCGATACTGAATTTTTTAATTTACTAAAATTTGTCATTTTTTGATATATTTCGCATTTTACCCATCATAAAAAGTATCTCATCCAAATGCTAATTTCAAACAATTTTCATAAAAAGTTAGGAAATTTTATAAGGAAAATTTTTGCCGAAGACAGCATGGCGTTTTTTTCCATCCGTTTTAGAGTTATTGTTGACAGATTTTCTGCAGTGTTAGTGTGAAATTCAGCGATTTTCTGTATCGCGTTAGCCTTCGCTGGGAGAAAAGGTCATGTTGTTCAGCGAAGCAAGAAAAAATTTCAGTGAAAAAGCAATATTCACCATTTACTATTTGGAGAAATATGATTTTTAGGTATTTTTTTTCTAAAAATGTCACATAAGAACTTTCAAAAAGCATAAACAAAGTGAAAAGTCACGTATGCTCAACAAGTTTTTGTCTTGATTGTGTTAAGGAATTATGATGATATCATTAATTGATTTTTATGTTTTGTTATTCAATCCCTTCATACAAAAATTAACTAGCAAAGAATTCTAGAAAAGTTAGCTCTCTCGACAAGCTTCGTTCTGTATGTTGATTTTTTAAAGTTATTCTCCACAAAATATTGAGCCATATTTTCGCGTTTATCTTACTTTCCTGTCGATTTTCTCATTTTTTTCTCCGCACGAAGACGTTTAAGCCCTGAACCAGTAAAACAGCCCAGGAAACAGTAGCAATGTGAAAAAAGGCGAACCCGTTGATCCATCCCATATTCAAATCGCGATTACAAACACCTTTCGTAAGAATACCAAATTTTAGATAATAAGTTCCAATTCAAGACATTCTATAAAGCAGAGCATGTCTTTTTTACATTTACTGACTTTAACTATCAACTTTAACTATCAACACCGAAAATAAGATACACCGAGGCAAATTGAAACGGCTGGGATGAGATGAACCAGCGAGTTAACGTAATGTTATCGAAGGTTAGAACAATTTGATTACCGTAACACATACACGGCATACCATAAGACAAGGTAGGCTATTATTGGTAAACAACAGTAATGGACGTAAACATGTGACGTAATTTTTATCGTCCTATATGTTGACCAAATAGGGACTACTAGGCCGTTTTATTCATGCCTTTGAACGATTTGAACAGCATCATTGAAAATCAAAAACGGCATGTTTCGCGGAATGTATCACCTTCTAAATGTTATTGAAAATGGGCCGTGCGTTTGATTATGTTTTATGTTCGTTAATAAACCATTGTCAGTACATAACTGTTAAAAATGCCATGGCCTACTGAGGCATCTCAAAATGGTACCTAATGATAAAGTTTCTCGCTAGTATGTACCTTGCTATATAAAAGAAAATGGGTTTCCCAACGGAAGCAAAAACTCAATAAATGATATCACCATAATTCCTAAGCACATTCAAGACAAAAACTTGTTGAGCATACGTGATTTTTTACTTTGCATGTGTTTTTGGGAAGTTCTTATGTGACATTTAAAAAAAACCTAAAAATTCAAATTTCACCAAATAGTAAATCGTGAATAATTCTAAAACGGATAGAAAAAACGCCATGCTGTCTTCGGCAAAGTCTTTGCTTATAAAATTTCCTATCTTTTTATGGAAATTGTTTTAAATTAGCATTAGGTGGAGATACTTTTTATGATGGGTAAAATGCGAAGAACCGTCTACCCCCGTTGGTTTGACCTCATCTAATCTGAACACTTTTTAATTTGACCCCCTCTAATCTGCACATCGTTCAAACTAAAAATGGTTTTAACGCCATTCTGCTTAAGGAACGGGGTGAAACGGAACGCAGAATCAAAACAAAACAGCAAAAAGTGTTACCATTAGTGTGTTTTTCGATGCCCACAGGGTTACTAGAAGTTCAAATTAGAAAATGAACCCCGTTGGTTTGCATGATGTGTCGTTCAAACCAACGGGGGTAGACAGAATATCAATAAATGACAAATTTCAGTAAATTCAAAAATTCAGGTCTTAAAAGTTACCTGCTAAATATGTCATAAATTATTTTTCCCAAGTAGTTTGGATCTAAATCAAGCTGTAAAAACCCGGATTAATCCACCTAGTGGTGATAGTGCCTTTCTCGTCGATTATGTACTTGCGATCTTTCCGTCGACGTTATCTTCCATGAAACCATTTGAAAATTAAAACTGTGATAGCCGTTTCAACGCAACTAAAACATATCTCAAGGCGCGAGGAGCAACCAGTCGGATCAAAATTCTGCGCAGTGATTTTAGACGCAAAAGG
Source organism: Aedes albopictus (assembly GCF_035046485.1). NCBI lineage: Eukaryota > Metazoa > Arthropoda > Insecta > Diptera > Culicidae > Aedes > Aedes albopictus. The sequence goes on along the minus strand of NC_085138.1, from coordinate 97,922,545 downwards.
GGATTGAAAAACTTTGTTCGAGGTTGATGCGATTAAATTTCAATTTTCCCTTGCAACCCTCATTCTTCTGTATATTTACACCTCAGGAAGTTGAAAAGGTGTGATTTGATGAGCCTGCTTCAGTTTTGTCAAGATTTTGTTCTCTTACACATAGGACCATTTGAGTAGGGCACCTATTTTGGGAACTTGATGCTATAACTCAGTCAATTTGGAACCAATCGACTTCAATGTGATTTGAGACTAGTTTGTTTGTAAACCGTTCATCAGGTTAACAAAAAAGCCGCAATTTAATGTGTCGCATGCATGAGTTTGGCTCCCATATGCATTTGACCACTTCCAGCCCGACACCCGGAACCAGTTCCGAAATACTACTGGTTGTCCCAAATATGGTCTGAAATCATTTTCTTGTTAACCGTTTATCAGGTTACCTAAAGAGCCATGAATTTATATGTCGTATGCATGGGTTTGGTTCACTTTTATGTTTGACTACTTCCGACGTTACATCCAGAACCGGTTATAGAGCACTACCGGTAGTCTCTGTTGTGATCCAAGGCTGTTTTCCTGCTTACCGTTCACCAGGTTATTGAAAAAGCCGCTATTTGATGTGTCGCATGCATGGGTTTGATTCATTTTTATATTTGGCCATTTCCGGCGGGACACCCGGAACCGATTCCGGAATACTACCGATAGTCTCTGCTGTGATCTAAGGGTATTTTCCTGCTTACTGTTCTTCAGGTTATCGAAAAAGCTGCTATTTAATGTGTCGCATGCATGGGTATGGTTCCCAGCTACATTTGATCACTTCCGGCGGGACACATGAAATCAGTTCCAAAATACTATTGGTTTTCCCAAATATACCATTTTATTGCTAACCGTTCATCAGGTTATCTAAAGAGCCGCGATTCAATGTGTCGCATGCATGGGTTTGGTTTAATTTTATATTTGGCAACTTCCGGCGGGGCACCTGGAACCGGTTCCGGAACACTACCGGTAGTCTCTGGTGTATCAAAGGCTATTTTCCTGCGAAACTATTCATCAGGTTATCGAAAAAGCCGCTATTTGATGTGTCGCGTGCATGGATTTGGCTCACTTTTATATTTTGCCACTTCCGGCGGGACATCCGGAACCTATTCCGGGACACTACCGCTTCAGATATGGCCTGAGACTATTTTCCTGCTTACCGTTCGTCAGGCTATCGAAAAAGCCGCGGTCTGATGTGTCGCATGCATGGTTTTGTAGCATTTTCATATCTGGCCCCTTCCTGGGGTACCGGTCCGGAACACCTAAATGGCCATAACTCCGGAACGGCTGAACCGATTCGAACCATTTTCAATAGGAAACAATGGGACCAGATTCCGAGTCGAATGAACCGTCGGTCATTAGAATCGGTTGAGGTTTACTGCTAAAAAGTGATGTGAGTTTGTTTTTGTACACCACATACTCACACACACACATACACACACACATACATACACACACACAGACATCACCTCAATTCGTCGAGCTGAGTTGATTGGTATATGTGACTCGACCCTCCAGGCCTTCTATCAAAAAGTCATTTTTGGAGTGAACATATAGCCTTTCCAGTACACTTAGTGTACGAGAAAGGCAAAAATATAAAAATGGTGGGTATTGCCAATTTTGGTGCAGTAAAAATATTAATATGAAATTTATTACGAAAAATTGCCATTTTTCACAAATCTCGCTGGGGCGACCTCTAAACGTCATTTCTGAAAGTTGTCCGCATACAAAAGATTATTTCTAATACCCTTAGCTACCTATCATTTGCACCCCGAGCTTTTTGACCATGTGCAATAGGCTCCTAAAGTCCTATCGGGATTCTTGTTTTAAACCACAATATATGGTTCAAGAGTACATATTTACTCATTTTTAGAAGTTTTTATTCACCATAGTTGAAAATATGTAATTTTTATTTTTTTAGCCTTTTGTCTCGTCCCCAGCTTATATAACACATACTTTGAGTGATTTTTTTTTTCACCGTGTATGTCAGATAGGAACATTTTTGAAATCCCAGTGCGAAACATGTCAGGCTCAGTCACACAAGGTTGACCTCAAATGTCAAAGTAGAACTATTTACCATTTTACTTATTTCGAATTTTCTCATTATTCCTTTGTTTTTCAAGTTCAAGTAAAATACAATTCCGATTAGAATACTATGCTCGATCGTATTATTCAATATAAGCGAGATTTCGTCTTTATCCTATTTTGGGACACCCTAGTATCCATGTGCTGATACGAGACACTACTGGTACAGACAAACAGACGTAATTCTTCGAACATTTTGCGATTCAAATCATAGTCACGGAAACATGGTCGCCCAATGCTAAAGGGGCCAAGTTTGATCAACCATGAACTAGATGGCGGTAGTAAACAAACGTCAATCTCCAACAAAAACAATGCGAGCGCCATGGACGGGCAGCTGGTCAACTATATTTTTTTTACTTCCGATAAACTGGATTCTTCAGTCTATTCAAAACGGTGTGTTTTGCTTTGCCCGACGTTGTGACTTTTTTATTGGGCCTTTTTCAAGGCCCAGATTGCTGTCAAAAGTTCCTTCCTATCCTTTAAAAAAGGCCCAATAAAAGATGTTTTCGGCTCGAGCCGAATTGACGAAATTTTCCAGTAGCACTCATCCAGCATTGTTTTTTTAAATAGACCGATAATTCAGTGTAAGATGTGAATTATTAGAGTGTAACGTTTGTTTATCTGTGATAATGGTACAAAATAAAACGGAAGTCTGCAGGTATTTCTTCAGAAAAATTTTCAGTGATTTCTCCATGCATGCCTTCAAAATTTTCACTAAAGATTGCTCCAATAAGTCTATCTGGAATCGTTCGAGTATTTCTGCTGGGATTTCTTCCATGAATTCGTTCAGAAAATCGACTAGAAAATCCTTTATGAGTTCATTTGAGGATTCCTTCAATAATTCGTTCACAAACTACTGCAGACATGGATTCCTTCAGATTTTTTTTTCAGCGATTCCTACAATTCCAGGAGTTCGTTCTCTCCTGGGATTTCCTAAGAAATTTCTTATGGGATGACTTCCAGGATATCTCCTGGGGTTTCTTCAGGAATACCTCTTAGAATTCCTCCAGGAATACCTCCAAGGATTCACTCTGGAATTCATTGAGGGATTTTTTCAGGAACAGCAGCAGTGATTATTTTGAAAGTTCCTCCAATGATTCTTCTTGGGATTTCTTCAAGATGTCTTCATGGATTTTTTTTTCCAGAAACTCCTCCAGGAATTTATCCTTTAAAAAATGGTTACGGATTCCCTTAGGAATTCCAATTGGGATTCCTCCTGAGGTTTCTTCATGAATTCCTCGAGGTATTCCTTCAGGAAGGGCTACAGGGATTTCTCCCGGAGTTCGTCCACGAAGACACTTTTTGGGGTTCCTTCAGGATTTTTTCGAGATCTACTCTTGGTACTCCATCAGGGATTCAGCCTAAACTTTCTTTAGGAATTGCTCCATGGATTCCTCCAATGGTTCCTTCTCGAATTGCTCCAGTGATTCTTCACGTCATTCTTTCTAGAATTTCTCCAGGAAATTTTTTTTAGAGATTCCTTCAGGGATTCCTTTAGGAATTTCCTCAGGTAATTTTCCATGAGTTTCTAAGTTTTTCTAAGAATTCCTCCAGGAATTTCATCATAAATTTATCTAGGAATTTCTCCAGAAAAAAAAACTTCAGGGATTCCTTCAGAATTTCCTCTCGGAATTCTCGCATTTTTTCCAAGAACTCATCAGGGATTTTTGCAGGAGTTCCTCCAGAAATTCTCACAGGAAATCCTCCAAGATTTCTCCAGGGATTCCTCCTAGAATTCCCCCAGGAATTCTTACAGGCATTTCTTCAGGCTTTCTTCAGGCATACCTCCTGGAATTCCTTCAGCAGTTCTTCCAAGGATCCCTCCAGGAATCTCTCCACGAGGTTCTCTAGGGTTTCTTCCAGATATTCCTCCAGAAATTTCTCCAGGTACTCATCCAGGGCTGCCTTCAGAAATTCATTCAGGAATTCCTCTATGATTTTTTTTCCAGGAATTCCTTCAGGAATTACTCCAGGTATTCCTCCAGGAATTCATCCAGGAATTCCTCCTCCAGTGATTCCACAAGGAATTTCACAAGGGATTCCTCTAGCGATTCCTCCAGGGATTCATCCAGGAATTCTTTCAGGCACTCCTTCGGACATTCCTGCATGAATTCCTTCAGGAACTTTTCCAGGCATCCCTCTAGGAATTCCTTCAGATTTTTTTCAGGTACTTCTTCGGTAATTCCTAGAGGGATTTTTCCAGAAATTTCTCCAGGCATTCCTTCAGGAATTTCTCCAGGAATTCCTCTTGTGATTCCTTCAGAAATTCCGCACGGGATCTCTTCAAAAAATTATTCAGGGGTTCCGTCATTAAATACAGAAATCATTCCAGCATCTTTTCTAGGGATTCATCCCAGATTTTTTCCAGAGATGCCTCCAGAAATACCTACAAATTTTCATTAAATTACTTCGAAGATTTCTAGAGGAGTTCCTCCAGTGATATATATTGGAATCGTTCAAGATAATTTTAGAGGAATGCATACAGAGTAGTGTGCGGTAGTTCGGCAGCAGCAAAGTTTCGCGCGCTCGCTTTGCTAGATTTTTGCGATTTTTTTTTTCCTCTTTCCTCTGCGGGGCTCCGACGACGGGATGCCAAGCAGTCAGTAGTGTGCGGTAGTTCGGCAGCAGCAAAGTTTCGCGCGCTCGCTTGTTCGTCACGTCAAGTGTCGGCCCAAGTTCCAAAGCCACGTTGATTCAAATCACTTTATTTTCTCTTTCGTTAATTTTCGCACTTCGAAAACTATCTGAATGGTTCGTCATCTTCGATGTCGGCATGTGTTTTGTTTTAGTCCAAATGAAAATAAGTGGTTTCATATTAATAGGGTTGCATGAATCACTCCACTTACCAAAGTGAACTCATATCATGCGCCCTTTCTCCTCCCCACTAACAAAAAGTCCTTCCCATGACAGACGTGGAGACGCAGAGGTGATCTCGGTCTTTAGTAAGCAACGCACGTCATAATAACATTCCTTTCCCTCCTCGATGACCGTAAGGACGTGGCCGGCGCCGCTATTGACCTAATAAAGTTTGGAATTCTCGAAGATGCACATTGAGGACGGTAAGCTACTCCCAAGCTCCGTCTGTTGGTTCCTTGTGCAACTTCGATTGTTCTGGTCAATCACGGAGTAGCAACTACGAATAGTACGGTCATCTATGCTCATGCTCATGCTCATGCTCATTTTAGAGGAATGCATACAGGATCCAGGAATTCGTCCACAATTTTCTCCACGAAATCCTCTAGAAATTCATCCACGGATTTTTGCCTTTCTCGTACACTAAGTGTACTGGAAAGGCTATATGTTCACGGAAAAAATGTCTTTTTGATAGAAGGCCTGGAGGGTCGAGTCACATATAGCAATCAACTCAGCTCGACGAATTGAGGTGATGTCTGTGTGTATGTGTGTGATCAAAATAAACTCACATCAAATTTTGGACAGTAAACGTCAACCGATTTAAATGACCGACGGTTCATTCGACGCGGAATCTGGTTCAATTGTTTCCTATTGAAAATGGTTCGGATTGGTTCAGTCGTTCCGGAGTTATGGTCATTTAGGTGTTCCGGATAGGTATCCCAGGAAGGGGCCAGACATGAAAATGTTACAAACCCATGTATGCGGCACATCAAACCGTGGCATTTTCGATATCCTGATGAACGGTAAGCAGGATAATAGTTTCAGACCACATATGAACCGGTAATGTTCCGGAACCGGTTCCGGGTGTCCCTTCAGAAGTGGACAAATAAAAAAGAGAACCAAACCGAAGCATGCGACACATCAAACCGCGGCATTTTCGATTACCTGACAAACGGTTAGCAGGATAATAGTCTCAGACCATATCTGAACCGGTAGCGTTTCGGGTGATCCACCGGGAGTGGCAAAAGATAAAAATGAACCTAACTCGCGCATACAACACCTCAAATCACGGCTTTTTCGATAACCTGATTAACGGTTATCATGAAAATAGGCTCAGACCACATTAGAATCTACCGGCAGTTTTCCGGAATCGGTTCTGAGGGTCCCGCCAGAAGTGACCAAATATAAAAGTGAACCAATCCCTTGAAAGAAACACATCCAATCGCGGAATTCTTTAGATAACCCGATGAACAGTAAGCAAGAAAATAGTCTCACACCGAATCGGACGTTTGGAACGGGTGTCCCACCGGAAGTGGTCAAATGTAAAATTATAAACGATTAGTAAAACATGCTTATGACCACATTAGTTACTACTGGTAGTGTTACCGGTTCCAGGTGTCCCGCTGGAAGTTGGGAATTGTAAAAGCAAACCAAACCCATGCACGCGGCATATTGAATAGCGACTTTTTCGATAACCTGAAGAATGGTCAGCAGGAAAATAGTTTCAGCCTGCATCTAAGACTACCGTTAGTGTTTTGAAACCGGTTTTGGGTGTCCCGCCGGAGGTGGCTAAATATAAAAGTGAACCAAATCTATGCAAACAGCACATCAAATCGCGGTACTTTAGGTAACCTAATGAACAGTTAAGAAGAAGCTAGTCTCAGAGCATATTTGGGACCCACTGGAAGTGGTGAAATGTAAAATTAAACCATCAACCGCGGCGCTTTTGTAAGCTGATGGGAAAATGAGAAAAACGGGTCAGATCACATTGGAGACTACCAGTAGTTTTGCATAACCAGCGTTGGGTGCTTCGTCGGAATTGCAAAATACACAACATTAATGTTAGCAATAAATATGTGTAAGAGAGCAAAAACTTGACAAAACTAAAGCGATCTCATCAAATCACACCATTTCAGATTCTTGTGGTGTAAACATATAGTAGGATGAGTCAATGGTGTATGGGAGAATTAAAGCTTAATCGCATCAATCCCCAACAAAGTTCTTTAAATTTAAATTTGAATGAGATTTAGTATGGGAAACATCACTTGCTTGCATTTTTTTTTTTGGTAAAATCTTTAATGAAACTTGTAATTAATGATAACAAAATGTAGCCCAAAGTATGCAGAAAAAACTTTGTCGAATACCACAAAGTGGTCCGTGATTGTGAAAAAAGTTATATCCTACCTCGAGCGTGTATTATGTTTTCAGTTCAAAACCGAATTAGCGACATTTTTTTGATAAAATTCTTGCTTTTCTAAATAAAGTATTCTCATGATTTAGGAACACTTCGGCTTACGTCGATAGATACATCATAAGTACACCGTGTCCAATAAGTTCTCATACAAAATCAAATTGAATTCATTTCACATCTGTAATTAGGATTATCAAAGTAAATACATTTATTAAAGGGCAAACTAACACTGATCAAATGCAGCATATGTTTTGGAATCAACTGTCCTTTATCCTTCTCTGCTGATCGCTTATGTGTCGTAAGTCCATTTCAGCTGACACGCACGCCATTTCTTTGGTATTTCGTCACATTTTAACGAGAAATGGTTTGAAGTTGAAACAAATTAGGTTCGTGTCCTCACCATTGCCAGTAGTAACTATGGCCAAAAGTGCAAAAATATGAGACTCTGTATTGGTGGAGTACGAAGCCATTTTATTTTGTGCAAAATAAAACGTGAATCAAACAAAAATGTCCATTTACCTGTTTTAATGAGATTTGTGTGTTAAAGAAGCATGACTGTATCATATCTGGTTGATTCACAACATTCTCACTTCTAAAACGTACTTGTATTCCTATTGTGGTAAATTTTGTCCAAAATTTACATTTTATGATGTTTTTCTTTAATATAACGAACATTTTCAAGGAAATCAGCTAAAGTGAAGCTTACTAGCAAATTTCTTACCATATCATCACCAAAATTGTAATGTTTCAGCTTTAGTATATCCAATTGGTACAATACTTGGGACAAAAACTCAAAATTTAACCTTGTGGACTCTATTTAGCTTCCGTAGAATAAACAACTTTTCGGACGTTTTTCTTGCGTGCCGGAGCAAACGGATTTCAGAAAACGCAAGTGTACTGCTAGGCTTATAAAAACAAATAGAAAATAATGTTTTTCTAAACAGTATTATGTGGCCCTTCAATACATGCATTCATTTTGAAAATATGAAACACAGATGTGAAATACAATTATATTTTCTTAATTTGTATTTTGTATGAGAACTTATTGGACACGGTGTACATACATACATACATACATTTATTTGTTCAACATCATTAAGACATGACATAATCAACAATAGTACGCCACAATACTCAGTTTGTTGATACCGCACAGTGGAGCACCTAGTACATCAAAACTGATCAAAATTATTTTGACGCATTTTCACAACCCAAATGCAACCCAAATTAGTAATGAAACGTATTTCATAGTTTTCGTATTTTTTTATTTCGTCATTAGGGTGACCAATTTTATGATTGTAAAAGTCAAGATTTTTCAAAACTAAAATTTTTCAAAAAATCACAACTTTTGAACCAGTTGACCGATTTTTAACTTCTTTTTTTGCTTGAAAGCTGTTGAGTTCTAGTTTTCAGCAAAAATACGTTCAGAGGGCCAAATAGTGTTTTAAGGCAAATAATATCATACAATAATATAATTATCACGATTTTTTCAAAGTGTTGCAACTTTTGAAATCGGAAACATTCGGAAGGTTTTCTTTCTGCATTTGAAAGAGGAACAATAGTTTTATCATACACTAAACGCAGATTTTCCGGAAACAGCCGGAAAATCAACTTATTTCATTTTGAATGTACGGTAAAGGATTCCATCAAATATTTTTTTCAATATTTTCATATATTGTATGTAAATTCAACGTCAATTTCTTTGGGTTTCAAATTAACAGAATAACAACATTAACCTTCTTTAACAAACTGCATTGTTGAATTGATTGACTATCAATTTCATTCTTTTTGTACGGTCAAAACTAGCACGCGCTGTGAGTTATATCAAAGAAAACGGCTAAACTTCAGCTTCACTTAACCTCTTCTGATAAGCGTAAACAAAACATTTGTACACTGCTTAGCTGTCAAACGATTACACGATAACTACACTTGGCAAAAACACAACGGAAAACCCAATTACTTCATTTTGAGTTTTTCCACTTATGATCAGGTTTTGATGTGATTTACTCCAATGTGTGCCGCTCTCCATCCTCGGTCGCGCCCGATGCTCGCCAAGTCACGCTCCACCTGGTCCGCCCATCGTGCTCTCTGCGCTCCACGCCTTCTTGTGCCAACCGGATCCGTTGCAAACACCAGCTTTGCAGGGTTGTTGTCCGGCATTCTTGCAACATGCCCTGCCCACCGTATCCTTCCGGCTTTGGCCACCTTCTGGATGCTGGGTTCGCCGTAAAGTGCAGCGAGCTCGTGGTTCATTCTTCTCCGCCACACACCGTTCTCCTGTACACCGCCGAAGATCGTCGCTCGAAAACTTCGAGTGCTTGTAGGTCCTCCTCGAGGATGGTCCATGTCTCGTGCCCGTAGAGGATCACCGGTCTTATTAGCGTTTTGTACATGGTGCATTTAGTGCGTGGGTGAATCTTTTTACACGGTGTACATATTCGACTAGAAAGGCACTATCACCACTAGGTGGATTAATCTGGATTTTTTTTATTACAGCTCTTGAACATACTTCACTGATTGAGTCATATTGTAAGAAAACATACGGAAACTAAAATATTTTTATGCGTTTCATGGCTAAAACTGTTTCACTGGATATGTTATCTCTACATCCCTTACTACAAGTACAGAACGTAAAAAATAGCAAGAACCCAACCTCATATCCGTATCGGAAATCTCCTCGTTTAGCATGCTTATCACAAATCCTTCGTTTCCCCAATTGTCGGACAGCTCTTTGCCGCTTGAAACGCAACACTTAGGTGCATTTGTTGGTAGGTACTAAACGACCCAACACGGAGTGAACTGGAAGCAACAAACGGAAGGAGCAAATCCCGAACGAATGCACGTTCGGAATTCAAATTGTTTCTGCAAGAGCGTTGCCACATTCTATGCTTGAATTTCTATATCAATGTGATTGCTGCTTTTTGTTAGTGCGAACATCATGCATGACCAAAAAGAGAGAAGGTTAAGCTGGCTGCCGCCGGGGATGAACAGAAAGGGGAGTGACGACGGCGGCGTTATGATGATGTTTTGCTGATATGAATGTCCCCAAGGTACGTGGGAGGAATTATTATCACTCAACCGAACGATTTGACAAACCGACTCACTGTGAGTACAAGTTATTCATTGCAACTTTTACAGTGTGCACCAGAAAAACAATTCAACAATTCCGCACCGTTCCGACTAAAGGTACTTTTGGAACCGACATTAACCAAATCGACATCTACTTAGCATGGCGAATGCCTCTAGCAGGATAGGGCCCCGCTATTATACCACCGGCCTTCGCCCAGTTAGCACGGTCGTCATACACTCCAGAATCTGCGTGAACTGCTTGATCGACCACCGTGGAGGCGCATAACAGCTACAGAAGAAGTCCCCGCTATGATGGCGATATCCGCCCACCGCTCAGAAACTGCCGGACAAATCAGCTGCGTCACAGTAGATCAGGTTCAGCTGCGTTACCTGCACTGTGATTTGTCAGCCACGATTCTTCTAAAGGCCGGACACCTTGAACCTCCCGTTGGGTGCGCGTTTGTTGTTCGCGGATTTTCCGGAACCAATATAACGTCTTGCCTGTCAGGGACTTTTCAATCCTATTACTTGTGTCCTGGTTTCAGACACCTGAAGCTAACCTCCGGTGGCGCGTGCAGTTTTAGAGGGCATACTGACAGGCCCAATATTAGTTTCCCTACTCTAACAGACTTAGCTGTACCAAGGGTACCTGTGTCCCTGCCAGGCCCTTACGTAGTTGAACGGCTACGGTGAACACCTGCACCTCGCTCTGTTGCCGCAGTGCCGTGAAGATATCTTCTACTTCGGTGATCTCGTCTAGGTTCTTCAAATTCAGAATCGCCCAGAGACGTCCGAGTACTTAGACTGTTCGGTCTTGACGAGCGCGTCACCTTTCTCGCGCTTGACACCTATCCCCATAAGTCTCCTGGGTTTGGTGTCCCTTCGCTCCTGTCCATCCTTCTTCCTCTTCCGTTCAACTGTCGTCCCCTGGTTGTTGTGGGTCTAACAACAGCATACTTTTAGGCGTTTATCTGTGTATGAAGATCTCTGTTCCATTTATCAAACATTGACAATGGCCTCATTCTGCTACCAATATCTCGATAAAACGTTGATTCTTCTATATCAACTCCCATAATATCTATATATCTATCTATATAAATAAAAATGGAATGGTGTTTGTATGTCACGAATAGGCTCGGGAACGGGCGAACAGATCGACATGATTCTTTTCCTGTTGCACTCCGCCAGGGTTCCTACGAAAAAATAATGAGGAAAAGTGACCGAGAAAGCAAGAAAAACGGGAAAATCAGAAATTCCATTTTTAGAGGCATTTCTTTATGGAACCGGATGTCAAAAAACAGAGTAGGCAGGCAGTACGACGTTTGCCGGGACTGCTAGTATACATATAGGGTGCCGAAGGGTATTATCGGCAGTTTTGTTCTCTTCGTCATGGGGGGTTTTTGTGGGCCGAATTGTCTGAAATTTTGGCATATAACTCAGCTTGGTTGGGAAGGATTTGGGGCCAACTCTGAGACCTACAGGCTTCAAAAAACCCCTAATGACGAAGAGTACAAAACTGCCGAAAATGCGTTAGTTCCCCTATATATAAATTACAAACTAACATTCTATGGTTTACTGATCCAAGTGGTCTACTTGTAACTCCCGAAATTAAATCTCAAATTGAATAAAGTCAATTTTTGATTTTTGGCCACCTGAACCCATGTGTTGCCGCTGGAAACACTGCTTCCTCTCCGATATTGACAGGCGAGAACGAAAGCGATTGACAGGAAAGTATAGAATAGATAACTGAGTACTGAAACCACAAGTGAACTTCTAAGACCACTTTAATTGTGTGAATTCTATACGTAATTATTATTATTCTTTAAAAAATGAACGCAAATGAACTAAACGTACCTTAATTACAGTACAGTAACAGATTTTGAGCATATGTGCGGGGAAAGCACTTGTTACAAACACAGCACAGGAAACCGATCTTCCAGCAGAGCAATGCAGTAAAACACACAGTTGTTATACTGTCTCATGCTATAAAGCTAGAATTTATTTATATTCCGGTGTTGGATCTCGCTCCAACGTCGTCGGCCGGCGTCATCACAGGCTGCTTCAAACCGACCAAGCTACGAAGCTCTCCGCCGCCCGGGATCAAATTAAATCAATCACAACGTGGGGCAAGATATCCTGGCCGAAACATCCGGTTATATATAACACATAATACTTCATTAAATATTCACATCTTCGGTTTTTCTGCCGTGGAACACACAGTTTGTTCGTTTGCATCCTTGCTGTTGTTTGTTACGATAGTAAAAGCGAACTGTCAACAAGCAAGTATGCAAAGCGAAACACCGAAGAATAACAAACACACAATATAATTTAGTCCGACAAATGGTCAGGGGTTCGCAAGACCGTTCTCACGTAACAGCACTGATAGTGTAAGTTCCTTGTAATGTAAAACCTAACCTTCAAATCTAATAAAATGAATTTGCAGTTTAAAGCTGTCTTCAACCGAAGCCCGCTGTTGAAGCTGCTAAAAACCCAGTGTCCGAACCCCCAATTTGCCTTCCGCCGTAACACCATGCCTGAACCCCTTAGAATCGATTTCTTCACCCTGGCTTAAGCGTTAAACCTGGTTTAACTATATGGGTAAGCCTGGCTTACCGGTTAAGCCGAGGTGAAGAAATCGACCCTTACTGCATTCAGGTGCTGATCGAGAAGGCTTCCAGTGTTGGAAATACTCACTTGCAATGGAATTGTGAATTGTGTGCATCTATTGACTAGCTAATAACAAACTCGATTGCTAGGACCTCGCTAAATCGTAGGTTTCTACAATCACACGCTATGCCTCAACACTCCTCCTTAACCTACGATATCTATCATCTTCCGGAACTCCACATGCTCAGCATTTATTTTCAATAGAGTCCTTGACGAAATGGTAATGGATGAATACAGGTTTGGTCTGGGGTTTGAATCCATTATTTCCGGCGATCGCGATACAGATTGCGGGTTGGTTGTCACACAAAACTGGTACCAACCTGCTTGCCATCAATTGGTTCCAGTAGCTGTTGCCACCAGAGAGCCTCTTGAACTGTTGCCGATAGTGCCATAAACTCCACCTCACAGGACGATAAAGCTACGCTTGCTTGTCATTTTACGCTCCAGGAAACAGCTCCTCACATCTTCATGAAAATATAGCCCGTAGTTGATTTCCGCGTATCCACGTCTCCTCCCCAGTCCGCATCAGTATAGCCGATCAGTTGCGAGGTGCCATTCGCCGAATATTCCAGTCTAGCTTCAGTGGTTACACGAAGATACCACAGTATACGCTTGAGTATACGTTTCACGGCCTCTCAGTACCGCTGACTCACCATGTTCACCACCGGGTTACTTGAGCCGCATATAAAAAGAAATCATCTGCCTCTTTGAACGGAACAGCTTTAATCGCTTCTGCTTCTTCGGGAGTACTTGAACTCTTCGTTTTGCCTAACTTCAAACTTGCTGTTTGGCATATTGAATCGCTTCAAAATTTCTTTAATGTAATTAAGCTGATCGATGAAATTCTGACCTTTTTCGCAATCTCTTGTTTTTTTCAGTCCCAGACAAAACTTTGCTTCATCTAAATCTTTCATTTTCATAACCAACTAGCTGTCCCCGGCAAACTTTGTCTTGCCTACTGCGTTTTTTGACGTATCAAGTCCCTACCAAGTCCCGTTCAAAATGTATGAAAACCCGATTTTCAAAACCTCTAAATTTTCCCATGTTTTTTTGCCACATAAACCTTCCTTGGGTGAAAACTAATGGAACAAAACTTAGACGACCCAAATCGGACCATCCGTTCGCAAGTTATGCGTGGTCCCACGTATGCCACTGCATTTATATGTATATATATATATATATAGATTAGTCTTGTAGAGGTTTTGGGAACCGTTATTAAACCTTATATCTTTTATTTTAGTTTTATGATGATTTTAAGAACCTCTTCTAGTCTATTTGACTAAAAAATGTTATTTGGGTTAAGCTCCATTTCAGCATTGTTTGTAAAAATCAAAAAATCTTTTACATATACGGTAACAAACGTCATTCGTTCTCCTTCGATGATGAAATACAGGTACGAATCTTGATTAGATTTTGCAAGGACTAACTCTTGTAGTGCCTTGTCCAGCTGCGAACATCCCAGCCGCGCTTTGTGCCATACCACCTGTCTATCAGTTCCTCGTTGTTTTCAGGTCATCATGGTCGATCATTGTCATATTCAACTGTTGGGACGGCATTTTGACACATAAACTCAGTATACTTGCCTGGAAAGAAGCGCTCACGACCACTGCGCCTCAACCCTTGCTCCTGTTCAGCTGGTCTAATAAGTTGCAGTGGGAGCACACCATCAGGCATGGCATAACTGGAACCAACGGGGTCACTATAGTTCGCTTGATCTTCGTGTTGTACCACGGTTGTAGTTCCAATCGCCCCAACTTCAATCTGCTCTTCTGGCTCAATCCAAGTATAGAGTTCCATGAAATCAACTAGTTGTTGTTCGCACGCCAATGAAGAAAACGATCCAAACTCGCCTTCACTCACTATCCCCACGTTTCGACTGATGATGAGATCTTTCAGGTCCGGGTCGTAGATTCTGTACCCCTTTGAGTTCTCGGAATATCCGATAAAGATTCCTCCCGCAGACTTAGAATCGAACTTTCTTCGCTTTTGTTTTGGAATGTGATACATTGCCCTTTTACCGAGAACTTTTAGGTGTTGATGATTCGACTTCCTTTAGTCCACGCCTCTTCTGGCGTAATTGCTTCTAACAATCTGGTCGGACATCGGTTTACTAAGTAAGCTGCTGTCCTCCACCCAAAACTTCTTCGGTAACCGCGTCAACATGGGTCTTTCTTTTTCGATGAGAGTCTGGTTCAAGCGTTCCCAGGTTCCATTTTGTTCCGGCGTATACGGACACGATGTCTGGTGAACACATCGAGTGGAGCCTCGTAGCCGTGTGGTTAAGGTCACCAAGCTTCTAATCGCACCATGCTGTGGGGTGAGGGTTCGATTCCCGCTCCGGGACGATGAAACTTTTCGTGAGAATAGTCTCTTCTCCGTATCCACTGGTGCATGCTCCGTATGTCCTTTGTCTAGTGTTAAGTTTAATTCAGTCTGTGCAGCCTTTGGCTGAAGACGGTGTCCACGCCTTTTTTTTTCACCTCCGTTACGCTTCAAGCTACCTTACATTCTTGAGTTAACCCTCATTGCTTTGAAGTCCTCGTACGCTGTGAACACCTGTCCCTTCGATGTCATGAAATACACGAAAACTTTTCGACTTGCATCATCCGTAAAAGTTAGAAAATAGCAGCTTCCTCCTGATGATGAAGCAATCAGTTGAAGACTTCATTAGGCTCTACAAAGGATCCGGTTAACACCCTTAACAAGGCTGGCGTTTACAAAATCAGTTGCTCCCATTGTGATAAGGTCTACGTTGGTCAAACAAAACGGTCTTTGGAGGTTAGATTCAGGGAACATATGGCGGAGGTGGGAAAGGCGCAGAGGACAGTGAGTAGAGGTTTGGAATACGATTTCAGGTCGAAAGTTGCTGAACATGTCTTTGAAGAGGGTCACCCTGTAACTACAGAGGATATTCAGATTTTGCGAAATGTATACAGTTATAACTTCACCTTGGAAATTGGACGTTGCTGAGAGTCTAGAGATATACAAACAGGTACCTAACACGCTGTTGAATAAGGATCAAGGCAATGGAAGTCCATCCATCATTAGAGTGGCCCACACTTATATGAAAAACAAAAAAAAAATGAAAAATGCCAAGTCTTACCTCCTTAATTATTTGTTTTGGACTCCCAGAAGCTACGTTCAAAATTTGAGTGAAATCGATAAATTCTAATGGGGCGCTCAAGCTTGAAGTTTGTATGGGAAATCTTGGCCAAATGTATGCAGAAATCAAAGTATTGAGATTTCATTATTGATATTATTCCTTTACATATACTTGAAAAATATCAATAATGTTTCACCTCACTTTACCAGGGGTAAAACTTTTTTCCCAGACGTTGGATCACTTTGCGGTCTTCGACAAAGTTGTTTGGCATATAGTCACCTACAAAAGTACCGAAGGGTTTGAATGTTTAACGCTTACAGCGCCACCTAGCGGCAACATTCGAAAACTTAAGATTTCTGCATATATTTGGCCAAGATTTCCCATACAAACTTCAAGCTCGTTTCGATCTTATTGGATAGAACACTTTTCTTTTTGAGCCAAACTTTTCATATCATGTACTGATTATCGACCGTATTAGGCAAGTAGGCCATGTATTCGTTCAATACATGGCCTACTTGCCTAATTTCACCTTCTATAAAAAAATTTTCACACTTGTTCGCTACCTAGCGAATTCTATCATATCTATCCACTTTGATATCTACTCCCTTATACTTATGAGTAGAAAGAGACCGATATAGCCACAAAAATCATCAAGTTAATTATAGAATACGGTCGATAAATCAGTATGTACATGATATGAAAAGTTTGGCTCAAAAAGAAAAAGTTTTCTATCCAATAAGATCGAAAAAGCTAATAGGAAGAACACGCCGCGATATAGGCATACTCCTATGAACGGAGAGCGAATTCCGAAAAAGCTACCGATCGATAGAATTTGTGATGAAAACAGAACAATACATAGGCAGTCGGGTGCCTGAAACTTTTGCCAGTCTTGGTAAGGTGGTATGAACTACCAACCAAGCCGATCTGTTTAAAAACACAGGTCGCACGGCAGAAGTTTCACGCACTCGATGTATTCGTTCAATACATGGCCTACTTGCCTAATTTCACCTTCTAAAAAAAATTTTCACACTTGTTCGCTACCTATCGAATTCTATCATATCTATCATTTCATTATCCACTTTGATCTCTACTCCCTTATACTTATGAGTAGAAAGAGACCGATAATTCGAAAATAGCTATCTAAGCTTGAAAGTTTATTCTCCGTATACTCTAAGTTCAATACTGTGAGGAACGCGTGACTGTTTTCGCGAGTCGGTGTGTTTTCTCGGTCGGGAGATGGGGACGCGAATATTGAATGCGAAATCAGAAGCACGCGACAACTTTCGTGGGAAAGTCGGTTTTCACGGTTGTGTAAACGATCAATGCGGTGACGCGTTTAACCCTAAAAGGGATACCTTTATGGCCTCAGTTTCGTCTCCTCGCTGAGTATGTTCCATCAAAGACGAGCTCTGAATGGCGCCTGGGGTCCAATGGACCCCAGGTATCCCTTTTAGGGTTAATATAGAACGATCGTTGACGTATGTGCATTACGCTTACTATCGCGACCATATAAATCATAATCGGGATGTAGACCGTGTCGTGTATTTTCATATAACTTGTGGATCATATAACCTACCAAAGGTGGCCCAAAGATCCACACCTTAACCTACCCTACTAACAAATACTCCTTCTCGAGACAACTGTGGGGATGCTGTGGATTCCACGGTTTCTAGTAACAACGGTTGTCGAACTAACATGCCTTCCCCTTTCCCGATGATCGTAAGGACGTGGCCGGCGCCGATATTGACTTTCAAATATTGAACTCTAGATTTGTGCACATTGAGAGTGTGTAGCTAGTCCCAAGCACCATTCATTGGATCTCTCTGCAGCTTTGATTGTTCTGGCCAATCACGGAGTAGCAACTAGGGTAATTCGCCAATTGTTG
Organism: Aedes albopictus; assembly: GCF_035046485.1. Lineage (NCBI taxonomy): Eukaryota > Metazoa > Arthropoda > Insecta > Diptera > Culicidae > Aedes > Aedes albopictus. The sequence continues at coordinate 97,904,671 of NC_085138.1, read as the reverse complement.
AACGGTTAGTACTGGCATTTTGGTTTTCGTTTGTTTTTCCTTACATAATTTCACTTTAGTTGAAAAATATCCAGTGAACGTCTAGATCTACTCATCCCTCATACTGTCCATTGAATTTGTATTCCCTTAAATTTCATTTTCTAAGAAAAAATAGAACATTTGTATGGGAGGTCTGTAATCCAAATGTTGAACGCTTCCTCAAGCTAGCTCATCCTAATGTTGGACGGTTCTCGCCAATTGTTGAACGGTTGAAGCTTTATTCGTAATTGATGACGTATAACCCGACATCAACCTATCATTCACCTGTTTTTATTTTGGCCACCAAACCCAACATAGACCCAACAGTTACCCGATGTGAGTCCAAGAGTGGTCCAACATTTGATAAAATTTGATCCGACTTTGACCCGACATCCGATATTTTTTCACTCTGGCGGATATTTTCCGGGTTTTTCGTGTTTTGTGCCTAGCTTGTCCGAGCTAGTGACAATTCATTTAAATGACAAGGAATCGCTCATTTGAAGAGAGCGCTAGTGGACTGAAATCGTTTTAAACATGACTAGATGCAACAATGGCTGAAAAGATTTGATTAGAAGCGAAAACGACAGAAAAAAAAGTATGCCTTTAAAAGCCCCTGAAACACTCCGGGAAACCCATGGGACCCACTCAACCCCCAAGAACACTCGTGGAACTACCCTAAAATCCCTTGAAAACCCGTGGGTTGCCCTTGACCTCCTGGAACGCCTTGAAATACTCATGGGACCCCCTTAACACTCTGAATTTCTCTTGAACACCTTTGGAATGCCCTTGAAACCCATTTAAAACCACTGGAATCTTTCTGAAGCCCACTGGAACACCCCTGGAACATCCCTCCAATGCCCTTGAAACGCCATGAAATGCACGGTTAGGTAAAGTGAAAAAAAAAACCGGCAGTCATGCTTACATCGTAGGTTATGCCAGTGTTCAACAATTGGATCATGGATGCATAATGATAGTGTGATAAGAAAAATATTTTTTACAAATTAAATTACAATGAAAATGTGATTTTAAACAATGTTAAACTGTTAAGGACATCCTTCCAGTTCTTGTAACTATGGTGTGCCTTTGATATTTGTGGTCGATTTGCCCGCAAAGCTTATTTCGTAACAGCAATTTCTTAAAATTATTCTTAAGAACTGTGCAGTTATCGTGTCATCAGTGGTACTAAATTTTTAATCAATTTTTTTTGACATATGTATAATTTTGTAAATTAATTAGAGCAATATCGTCACCAACATGTATATGCATCTACATCATACGTTTACGTTGGATGAAAATTACTTAAGTAAGATTTATAATAAAATATTCAGAAACTGTTCAACATTTGGGTAGTGTTCAACAATTAGCGAATTACCCTACGATGTGTGTGGTTATTTTTGCTTTTCTTTACTTTGATAGAAGTCGTAAATTTGTGTCAAACCGACCGCTCCTTTTATGTGCATCCAAGAGAACTTCAATTTACATGATTTTTTCTAAGAGTGTAAATCCAGCAAACCTTTTGCTCTCGACGAACCGGAACAAAACGAATCTCTTGCCTGTTCATGTTTAACACACGCATTCCAGTTTAGCTTCTTTCTTGAGTTTAATTTCACCCACCATTGTTGCCAGTTTGAACATACCTTGATGATTCAAATGTCCAAGTCCAAGTTGGATTGTAGGTACATCAACTGGTAGGGAAATATGATGGAAATCAATTGTAAACATGTTACACCTAGATGGAATAAAGGAGAGGCACTTTGATCCGCTTTGACCGCTCTCCAAGAGCCATCTCGTATCAATCTCATCTTCATCGCAAACGCTCATGATGCGTAGTTCTGTCGTCCTCGCAACTTCTCGAATTCTCGATGGCCGGTAGTCTTACTGGGTTTCCACAGGCACGCCCACTTGCGCCGGGTCGTCCGCTGCCTCCTGCAGTTCCTTCAGCATGCGCAGATGTCGTCCTCGTACTTCCGCTTCCGTCACCTAGTCCACTTATGTTGCGTTCTTCGTCTCGAAACATTCTCTGCTACTAATTGCCCGTTGTCTGGGCCCATAACCACTTGCAGTGGAAACCATAACGTGTGGTTGTGCAGTGTCTGAACAAAAAAATAATTTATTTTTCACATCTATTGACTAGCTAATAACAACATTTTTTTTTGAAGGAGTGTTGTAGTGTTATCTAAAATTTTGCCGAATAAAATAGAGGTCGCACATGCATGCAGAAGTCGTTAGAGAGCTGTGAGCACGAGGTGATCATATGTAACTCACCTCGTGCTCACAGCTCTCTCACGACTTTGGTATGCGTGTGCGACCTCTACTTTATTTGGCAAAATTTTAGATAACACGACAATGTAAATGCCCTTCATACACCGTTTTTTAATAACATGCTTCTAAACTGAGATAGAAGCAAATTAATATATCTCTTGCAAGTGAGTATTCCCAACACTGGCTGCTTCCACCTTTCGATCACCTCACGTTTGTTCACCAATGGGCTCCCGCTGCATATGTTGGCTTGTGGTACGAAGTCTTTGTGGGATGCGTTGACTTCCTGATAGTACTTGCGTGTATCTTGAAACCGGCATATTAGTTCCATTTTCTAACTTTCTGCTTCTTCCAGGTGGCGTTTTTTTCTCCGGAAAGAGGTAATATGTACTCGGTATCTGTTATTATATTCTCAACGTGCTCGAAATCGAACTAAATAGCTCTGATCAATCCAGCATATTGTATTGACCCATCCTGTAGTTTCATTCTAAATGCTACTCATGATGTGTATCCTCCACCTCCCGTTTTTTTGGATGCCATTTCGGAGAGTTTTATTTGTGCGATCGATGTCTGTGATGATGTTGTAGATGTAAAATTCAGATATTTGCAAAGAAATAAAATCAAAAGTTTGCAACCTTGTTTGCCCATCCTAGAGAGTTCATGAATTTTCCTAACGACTATGCAGTGCAACTCTCTCCGTAGTGGCTTTGACCGAAAATATTTCTTTATTAGACGGTTCCCGCGTGAGATTGTTATAAAACCATTTCATTGACAGTCGATGGTGGTGGTGGCGATCCGTAAAATCATATCGTTTCTTTCTTTTTATCACCCACGCTTGACGTAGCACCGTCATAAATTCGGATTCATGAGTAGTGCCCCACCAGTGTCCACCACGTGTGTCCTTTTTCCCATGGGGTGGCATTTTTATGCGGTCAATATTGACTTTTATCCTGTGCCCGGATTTGAATCTGGGTGGTTTTCACCATGTGACGTTTTGGGAGGGTGGCAGATAAAGGCAATTTTTCCCTTATCTTCCTGGTTTGACGAAGAATCCTTCCCATCGTTTGCCCATAATATGTGCGTAATAACACATGGGGGTTCTTTTATTTATGTCTCCTTATCAAAGTTTGGTGACCAGTACAATATGATGGACATAATTGGAAAAATCTTCACCAAAATTGTTCGGAAAAATACTCCAATATTTGAGCATCAATTGAATTCATGCAATTAGGTGAGATACATTCCCGAATAGGAAATTGCAATGACTCAGTATAATATTTAAAAAATGCTGTCAGAAAGTAATGAGCAAATGCATAACTGTGGATTATACAGGGTGTTAGGTTCCTGAGTGCAAACTTTTTAAAGGGTGATAGAGGACCATAAATGGTACAAAAAATTGTTCTACGCATAAGGTCAAATCTCAAACGTTACGTAGTTATTGAACTCCCCATGTTTTTGACTCTTATTGCCTTAACTGGCTATAACTTTAAAACGGTCAAGCTTATCGCACTTTTTTAACCCTTATTCGAAAGATTATTGAATTTTCTATCAAATGGCATCTTTGAACCGATCGGTTTAGTTAAATAACTAAGTTTTCTAGATCAAATAGCCTAAAAGTTGAGTGTTTTAATTTGTTTTTGTCAATTATCTTTGAAAAATGCGTAATAATTTAAAATTCTTTCTTTGGCAAAGTTGTGGCCCCTATTTTACTCTACAATTTGTTCTTTGACATCGAACTTCTATCTCTTATCGTTTTCTTGCAATTTTGATTTAAACGACGCATTTCAGATCAGAAATTTGCAATCGTCATGGTAAGCACTTTTTTGCGCACTGTGCTGCACATTTAAATCAAAATTGCAAGAAAACGATAAGAGTTAGAAGTTTGGCGTCAAAGAACAAATTGTAGAGTGGAACAGGGGCCACAACTTTCCCAAAGAAAGAATTTTATTTTATTACGTATGTTCTAAAGATAAAGGACACAAACAAATAAAAACACGCTGTTTTTAGCTTTTTTGCTCTAGAAAACTTAGTTATTTAGCTAAACCAATGGGTTCAAAGATGCCATTTGATAGAAAATTCAATAATCTTTCGAATAAGAGTAAAAAAACTGCGATAAGTTTGACCATTTTAAAGTTATAGCCAGTTAAGGCAATAAGAGTCAAAAACATGGGGAGTCCAATAACTACGTAACGGTTGAGATTTGACCATATGCGTAGAACATTTTTTTCACCACTTATGGTCCTCTATCATCCTTTAAAAAGTTTGCACTCATGAACCTAACACCCTGTATAATAAAGATTACTGATTTGATATAAATGCTTATGGAAATCGGTTAAATCTGGGATTGAAAAGAAAACAAACAAATAATGACTCACATTTATAAACAACCATAATGATGTCAAATTTTTTTTGTAGGGATTTTATATCCATTATAATTGCCTATTGAAATGCTCATAGGAAACAACAGTACACAGTACATATTGGCTCTCATTTCCGTTACCTGTTCGCATAAAGTGGACAAAATTAGTGCAATGGTGACGATAAAATTGATTCCCCCCTACTTGAAGCGCAGATTATGAATCTTCACGATCAGGAGGGGGCTCTAACGCCCCACCTATATTTGCATGGTGCAATAAAAAACTGAAATCAATGGCACTTTTATCCGCATCCACCGATTGCTGCTCATCGCGCAAACAGGAATAAAATCTCTTGGAAACGAGCACTCTTTTTATGGGTGCCTCTTGTTTACGGTACATTTTTTGCAACATTGCATTAAGCTTGTTGGGGACCACTCCAGCTTGCCGGATTTATTTATTGTCCACTATATTTATTTTCAATTTAACCGATTTGTAGCACTTTTTTGTTTTAACTCGCGATCCACTCTTTTATTTTCCCAGATGATTGCGCCGCCCCTACTGTGTCTACCATCAAATGGACATAACTGATTGCGCGAGACACGATTTTTACTTTAGTGATACTTGCGAAGGCAGCAGTTCTCAACACATTTTTATTAGGGCTATTTGCATGTTGGGCTGCAAAACGGTGAGTCGAAAAGGAGAGCGTCTAACATAGCTCTGGTCCTCACAAGTTCCTACCTCATGTTTCCACGGGTCAATCGATGACAAAGACCGCCAGCTAAGAATTGTGTGCTTAGCTGGTAGTGCAGTGTGAGCACTGTTGTCCTTCTGACTTCAGCAAGATTGAGGAGGTATGTCTCGAGCGTCAGTTCACCAATGAGGTGCGGCTCAAACAGCGTATGTTCTGGCATCCAGTGTACCTTACCTTACCGATTAGGCTAAAGCCGGGGTGGCCTCTGCTGTACATAGTAGCCGTCTCCATTCCACTCGGTCCATGGCTGTTTGTCTCTAGTTCCGCACTCTGCGTAGGGTCCGCAGATCGTCCTCCACTTGGTCGACCCACCTAGCTCGCTGCGCACCACGTCTTCTTGTACCAATTTTGCTAAAGCCGAGCCACTAGGAGAACGGATTGAAGCTATTTGCGCATTGTTTCCAGCCATCCCCCAAGTTGTACAAAGTTTTTCCGTTGAAGCTAGAGTCAAATTCTCCTCATTGAAGAGACGTTGTTGCAATAGCTTATCACGCACAGCCGCTACGATTCTATCTCTAATAGCAGAATTTTTGAAATCTTCAAAATTGTAAAATTCGGCCTGCAGCTTGACCGATAAAATAAAACCCTCAATCGATTCGTCTGGTTGCTGAACCCGATTGTTAAATTTAAACCGCTGTATCAAATCAGTTTCTGTTTTGTCAAATCTCAATTTCAATTTGGACACCATGTCTTCATAAGAAGCGTTTGTTAAACCATCATTGGGAAACAATAGCTTTAGCTCTGTAAAAACTGTTGGACCGCTCATTGTAATGAGATGGGCTTTTTTCATTTCGTTTGACACATGGTTAACCAAAAAGAAATAGCCAAGTCGTTCAACCCAGTCCGTGAAAGAATTGCCTCTACGATAAGGTTCAATTGTCAGCGAAATGTTAGTTTGCGCAATTTTGTTTAAGAAATTACTATAAACACTTTTCTATTCACTTTTATAATCGGCCGGGTTCACAAAAAAAAGGAAAAAGTGGAATGAGCTTACCGAATGAGGATGCTGTCGACCTTGGTCGTACACAGCTGGACGTTCTACCCTTTGGCAGGCGTGGCTTGGAGGCGGTGCGAAGTGGGCAGGGGCACACAGTGATGAGGCGTCGTTTTAAATCCACCTGAGTAGCCCTCGTTAATAGGACTTGGTATGCCTAGATGGATTAGAGAGAAAGAAATTAATAGCTGGTAGAACAATAGTTTTCTTTCAATGGCTATATCAATTATGGTCTATGACCGTTTTGCCCTTGGTGCTTTATTGCCTGTCTCTCTCCCTGAATAGCACAGCGTTCAAAATGGCGTCTAACAAAAGGTTAAGAAGTTTTAATATAGTTTAGCAACAATTAGTTACACAGTATGACACTCAATCAAATTGCAAACTTACTGCTTTATTTGTTGGAACCAGGTTTGGAACCAATTTCCAGATACTATTAAATGCGAGGTGACACGTGCGCACACTATTCGATGTCCTTTATGCCGGTGCGGATCCAGAAATTTTGCCCGAAATGACGCCCCGCAGATTCCTCACGTTGATGAGTCTTCTCCCACGAAGAAATTTGCAATCACGCGTATCGGGCTTTGATTTCTCGCAAAATGGAACACTATCGTCAGAATTCACACGCGATACCTTGAACGATTTAACCAATTTGCCTCGTCGACACTGTTCGGTTTTCTTATCGGGTATTTCGGCTGTAGCTTTTTGGAGAGAGATTGAGGAACACAAGTGTTCAGCTTGAAGATCGTAAATGAACTGATCAGATCGGTCCATCCGTTTATTCGCATGAGCTCAGAATACTGCCCGAAGGCGTTACAAATAATCACAGACAAACAGACGTAACTCTTAGAGGAAATTCATCAAAAGCTTTTGCCCGGTGTCATTTTCATGAGCGCACTGCCACCTGTTGGTAGAACCGCGCGCGACACTGTCGGCCATGATGGACTTCGATTTGACGTTTTTCTGACATGCACACTGCTACACAAATTGCCTGTAATTTTTGTTTGCATCATTCAGCAACGTGTACACTGGCAAACGTCAAAGCGATCGAACACTAGCGCATCTGGTGGGACGATCGCGCAAATCAAATGAAATTTGCATTGATCGTTAAATGCATATGTACCAAGCTGTTTTGAAGAGTGTTACGTCTGTTTGTCTGTGATATAATGCCACAGTTTATTTAGGAGAATCGCGCTACAATATTCGTTGGTCAGTCGGTTTTCTCGATAGGGCAATGGAAGTGCGAGTGAAAAATCCGGGTTCAGAATCGCGCTACAATATTCGTTGTAGAGATGGGAAAATGATTCAATTTTGAGAGTGAATCGCTACCGATTCACTCTCAAAAACGAGTCGACTCTTTTGACCGATTCAGTAACTCTTTTCCGTAACTTGATGAAAAATGTTATTTTTCGATGTTAGCCAACTCCTTTTTCATATGTCCAGTTTTCTAGCTCGCAAGGTATGGACATCAACTTAGCCGTCGACGCAATAAATACAGGATACACAGATTTTCGTTCTTTCCAATAAAGAGTCGAATCACTAGCGCGAGCCGGCCATACAATATACGAATGAAAAAATGATCTATTACGATGTTCTGTGTCTACACATCACTCAAGTACGCAGTTAATCCAACTGTTTTCGGCATTTGTATTCGTAATGAACTTCAGCGAATCGTAACTCTTTTGAAAAGAATCGTGATTCACTCACTCGGTTTCGCGAATCGGTTCTTAGAGTCGACTCGCGAGTGAGTCACCCATGTCTAATTCGTTGGTCAGTCGGTTTTCTCGGTAGAGCCATGCAAGCGCGAGTGTGGAATGCGGAATCAGATTAGCTTGAGAATTTTCGAATGGCAGACAATTTTCAGGTAAGAGTGATGGGGGTGCGAGTGAAAAATCCAGGATCAGAATCGCGCTACAATATTCGTTGGTCAGTCGGTTTTCTCGGTAGGGCGATGGAAGTGCGAGTGAAAAATCCGGGTTCAGAATCGCGCTACAATAATCGTAGATCAGTCGGTTTCCACGGTAGGGCGATGGAAACGCGAGCACGAAATCCGGGATCAGTGGTCATCGTGATCAAATAAATCATAATCGTGATGAAGACCGCGACGTGTATTTCCATATAACTAGTGGATCATATCACCTAACAGAGGTGGCTCCTAGATCCACACCTTACCCTACCCTACTAACCACCATTCCTTCCCGTGACAACTGTGGGGATGCTGTGGATTCGACGGTTTCTAGTAGCAACGGTTGTCGAACTAACATTCCTTCCCTTTCCTGATGACCGTAAGGACGTGGCCAGCGCCGTTATTGACTTTAAATAGCTGAACTCTCGAATTGTGCACATTGAGAATGGTTAGCTAGTCCCAAGCTTTCACATTCATTGGCTCTCTGTGCAACTTCGATTGTTCTGGTCAATCACGGAGTAGCAACTACGATGTGTACGGTTATCTTTGCTTTGCTTTGCTTTGCTTTGATATAATGCCACAGTTTATTAAGAAAAAAAAAGGAAGGTATTCAACAATCATCAGCGAAACCAAGCAGCTGAACGGACTTCGTGAAAATCGTCCCACTCGTGTTTATCCCCGCTCTCCTTATTATACCTTCTAACGCCATGTTGAACAGCATGCACGAAAGGCCATCACCTTGCCCTAACCCTCTGCGAGATTCGAAGGGACTCGAGATCCCTGATACTCGAACTACGCACATCACTCGATCCATCGTATCAGTATATTCGGGAATCCGTATTCGTGCATAATCTGCCATAGCTGTTCTCGATCGATCGTATCATACGCCGATTTGAAATCGATGAACAAGTGATGTATGGGCACGTTATATTCGCGGCATTTCTGCAACACCTGGCGGATGGTGAACATCTTGACCGTTGTAGCGCATTCACCCATAAATCCAGCCTGATATTAAAAGGTTTCCCCCCCTTATCGAACGCGACGATTTGAATCCGTCGCCAGAGTCGTCGCAGCCCATCAGCAGGCGGGAGTCTGACATTTCTCCGATCTCACCAACACAAACAGTAGCAGAGGTGATGCTTGATTCGTTGCGATGATTCAGAAATGCCGACTGGAAGTTGGCAGCGTGTTTTGTTGTGAAAGCAACATACAATATTGCCCCACGAACTCTCTTGCAATCGGTGATAGACAGCGGCATAAAATTTGGGAGAGTACTTTGTAGGCAGCGTTCAGTAGTGTGATCGCGCAATTGTTCCCGCCCTTTTGTAGATGGGACACACGATACCTTCCATCCACTACTCCGGTAATACTTCCTCCTCCAAAATCTTGATAATGACCCAGTGTAATGCTCTCACCAGTGCTTCTCCGCCGTGTTTTAGTAAGTCGCTTGGTAGTTGATCTGCTCCAGCGGCTTTGTGCTTTTCAACCGGCTAACCTCCTCTTCTCTTGAAGGATAGGGGCCGGAAATCTTTCGTCCTGCGCACGCACTCCTAGATCTGTTACCGCGCCAAAATATTGCTGAAAGCGTTTGGTGTGTGGGTTTCCTGTGATGGCGTCACGGAAAATCAAATCGACCCCATCTGCATTAGCCGAAAATGGAGAAGGAGCCTTTTTAATGTGCGGAATAAACATAGCGCCGACATTGCGTCCGCTCAAGAAACAGAAGTAGTTGAATAACATTTGTTTTAGCTAAAGTTTGCTTAAAAGTGGTTTGTTCCACACTTATACTGCAAACATGTTTCTTTTAACCATTAACTGATGTAATCTGAATTACTGTGTAACGTTATGTTTATTAGCAATTGACTTACTTTGTTTAACCGTGTATCAGAGAATAAAACGTCATTAGTATTTAGTCTTCGAACAGGATCGAACGTTGTTTTTCTTTTCTCGTCACAGTCCGGTCGTTAGATTATGGTCCCAGCGAGCCAATCGACGTGAGAACGCGAAAATCGGTCGAGAAGTGCGTTTTTTCGGATCTGGTTCCTGTTCGCGATGGAAGACGACGTGAAATTCTTGTGGATTAAGCCATTCGACGGTACGGGCTTTAATAATTGGTGCTTTCGGATGAAGGCGTACATGCAGCAGTTGGAGGTGCTCAACTGCGTCGAAAGGGCTGCCTAGGAGGAGGATTTCTGGAACGTTCCCGAAAATGAATCGGCAGAGGAAAAGGCGGTGATCGAAATCAAACGAGCCGCTCGCGTTCGCCAGGACAACAAGTGCCGTTCCATTGTCTTCTCGAATATGTTAAGGACAAGGTCAGTCCGAAACAAATTTGGGAAGGTTTGCACAACGTTTTCGAGCGGAAAAGTATTACAAATCGCTTTCTGCTGAAGCGGCAATTGCTTTCCATGATCATTTCCGGAGATTTGACCAACTCGTCCCGAAGATTAAGGGTGCTGGTGCGAAGATGGAGGAAGAGGACATCATATGTCATTTGATGCTCACAATGCCGTCGTGCCGTCGTCTTACGATGCGGTCACGACAGCCATGGAAGCGGTGTCGGACAATCTGACGATGGATCTCGTACGGAAGAAGTACCTTGATGTGGAGGCAAAGTGGCGTGGTCAGAAAATGGAAGTGGAAGCGGAGGATACAGCGTTCGCCGGCAAATCGCGGCCAAAGTGTTTTTCGTGTGGTGAAATGGGGCACAAAAAGCAGTGTCCGAAGAATAGTGTCAGTGGAGCCGGTAAACAACCAGGCAAGAAACAGGAGCAGAAGGCGAATGTGTCGAAATCGGTTGCGTTCATCGCGGCGGATGTTTCCGTTGCCGCATCGGGTGCTGTGGTTGGTGAAAAATGGTTCCTGAATAGCGGGCATCGAAGCATATGTGCAATGAGAAGAATGTGTTCGAAAAGCTGGAAGTGCTCGAAAAACCAGTGATTATTCAAACCGCGAAAACTGGCGTAAATCTGTTTGCTCACAAGAAAGGTCGTGTGACGGCTTTGTCGGTCGTTGGTGATGAACAGATAACCATTACCATGGATGATGTGCTGTATATTCCTGAACTGTCGTTCAACTTGCTGTCGTTGCGCCGGCTGGAAAACACAGGTAAGAAAGTTTTTTCTTTGTGGGCTGTGCTACTGTCGAATGTGATGGGGAAGTCGTAGCAACGGGGAAGCAGCACGACAGCTGTATAGTATGGATTTTGAGTGCAAACAGAAGGGTGGGCCTCGTGCCATGGTGGGTGAGGTTAGTCGAAAACTGGAGCTATGGCACCACCGGTTTGGGCACCCCGGAGAAGAAAATCTAAAAAAGCTGGTGAAGAACGATATGGTGAAGGGAATGAACATCGACAGTGATGAGCGTGGTAGTGCAAAGTTCCTCTGTGAGTCGTTTGTGACGGCGAAACAGACTCGGGGAGCGTTTCAGAGTCGTACAGAAAAGCACGCTAGTCGGCCGTTGGAAATTGTTCACAGTGATGTGTGTGGGCCTATTACACCGAAGCAGTGAAGAGAATTGTCAGATAAAAAATGCACAAAACAAGCAACAAAAAAGGCGCGACGATTACTCTTTATCCCTACTGGTAACAGATAATGACATGATCTCAAATTTTTTTGTTGCGGACAAAACGGAAGCTGAATTTGTTGCGTACTTTTCAACTCGTGAATAATCAATTATTACAAACCCAAAGTCGAAACTTTTAGATGATAGATCTTCAGCAGAGTTGCAGTGTTTACCGACTCGAAGTCACCGTTCGAAAATCGCAATGCAAGGCTGAAAAGTCTCGAAACTCGTGGTGTACGATGTTTATCCTATTATTTTCAAGTTGGGACAATCTTATGTCGCGTTGGGTGGATTGTCGCAACAAATACAGGTTGCGACTTTGTCATTATCGTGCGCGATGGTTGAATTTTGATTCACTGCACCGAAGTCGTGGGATGGATACCAGTACTTTGTATCCTTTACGGATGATTACACACATGTGACGGTTGTGTATTTGATGCGGTCGAAAGATGAGGTACTCGATCGGTTGAAGGAGTATGAGGCCATGGCTAGCGCACATTTCGGGGCAAAGATCTCTCGTTTAAGGTGTGACAATGGGGGTGAGTACACGGGTCGGGCTGTGAGGTCCTTTTGTAGGCAGAAGGGGATACGCTTGGAGACGACTGTTGCTTACACACCAGAGCAGAATGGCGTGAGTGCGAGGCTCAACAGAACCGTAGTTGAGAAGGTTCGCGCTATGCTAGCTGCAAGCGGATAAGAAATTCTGGGGAGAAGCGTTGTATACGGCAGTGTATATGTTAAACCGAAGCCCAAGTGTTGCTGTTCAGGGGGATATAACGCCATTCGAGGCGTGGTACGGCAAGAAGTCAGACGTTTCCAATCTTCGGGTATTTGGTAGCCAGTGCTTCGCTCACAAACCGAAGCAGCTACGGAAGAAGCTTGACAATAAGAGTGAAAAGGTTGTGTTCGTTGGGTATGCGCCTGGGGGGTACCGAGTGTGGAATGGGAAACGGGTATTCGTGGCACGGGATGTTGTGTTCGGGATGTTGTGGTAAGCTGTGTGGTGCCGGTGCGAGAATCCAAGAACGACCTGAACTTTGAAAACGAGAACATTGTGATCATTGAACAAAAATATGAGCCAAAGACTGAGCGCGAAATTTACGGTCAAGAGTGTGAACTGGAAGACAATCCTTCCGAATACGAAAGTGTGGGCGATAGTGAAGCTGAGGGTGCATCTGCAAGTGGTGAAGAAGAAGGTGCAGTCGGAGGTGTTCCTTGCGACACTGCCAAACAGTGGCGTACGGAAAAGCGGAAGAGTTGTGACGCCTCCTGCATGGCAAAAGGACTACGATATGGATGAGTCGGTGTTCGCTCTTTGTGCCGAGGAGTACATTGATAACATTCCGTCGAACGTCAGTGAACTGAAAAACAGAAGTGATTGGCCGTCCTGGGAAGAAGCCATACAAGAAGAACTGAGTTCGCTGAAAAAGAACAAAACGTGGACACTAGTTGAACTACCTGTTGGGAAGAAGTAGATCGATAGTAAGTGGGTGTTTAAAATGAAGAAGAATAGTGAAGGTGTTGTCGAAAGATACAAAGCACGGCTGGTTGCTCGTGGTTTTACACAGCGGCCAGGATTCGATTTCGCCGAAACGTATTCGCCAGTCTTGGAGATGTGAAATCTACGGATTCTGTTGGCATTGGCGAATCACGAGAACTGGAGCGTGCATCAAATGGATGTGGAGAGTGCATCCCTCAACGGCGGTCTGCAAGAGGAAATATTTATGCGCCAACCCTCCGGCTTTGAGAAGGGAAGCATCTTGTCTGTAAGCTAAATAAAGCCATTTACGGCCTGAAACAGGCATCCAGAAACTGAAATCAAAGGTTTCACGATTTTATCGTTAAACTCGGGTACAAGCGGAGCGAACATGATTTCTGCCTGTATTATCGATCAGCCAAAGGTGTCGTGACGTACACTGTGGTGCATAATTGATCGGACAAACGCCGATTTTCATACAAAATGGCCAAGTTTGAGATGCTGTAACTATGGTTTGCTTTGATGGATTGAGCTCAATTTTTGACACGGAACTACAAATATGCTGAATTTTGTGTATACAAAGTATAAAATGTTTTCGTTCACAGGTCTGGGCGTGGCAAGGTGTTGAAAAAATTGCAAAAGTGATCGGACAGCGGCACGCGTGTAAATCAAAGGGGTACCGCTGTCCGATCACTTTTGCAATATTTTCAACGCCTTGCCACGCCTAAACCTGTGAACGAAAACATTTTATACTTTGTATACACAAAATTCAGCATATTTGTAGTTCCGTGTCAAAAATTGAGCTCAATCCAACAAAGCAAACCATAGTTACAGCATCTTAAATTTGGCCATTTTGTATGAAAATCGGCGTTTGTCCGATCAATTATTCACCACAGTGTATATTGTCATTTACGTCGACCACATATTACTGGTGAACAATTCGGACCAGGCGATCGCGGACTGAACGTACAACGGAATCGACAGAAGCGCATCATGACGATCGACCAGAGAGCGTACGTTCAGGGCATCCTGGAACGTTTTGGAATGGAGAACTGCAAGGCATCGGCTATTCCAATGGATCCGAATCTGAGACTGGAAAAGGAGCAGGACCCTAAGAAATTCACGGACAAACCTTATCGCGAATTGGTGGGCTGTCTTATGTACCTGAAGGTCACATCACGCCCGGACATTTGTGCGGCTGTCAACTATTTTGCCGTGTTTCAGTGTGGAGCAGGTGAACAGTACTGGGTACACCTCAAACGGATTCTCAGATACTTGAGAGGCACGGATGACTTCAAGTTGGTGTATGGGCGTGACACACCACCGGAAACATTGGAAGCTTTCACGGATGCCGACTGGGGAACGATCCTAACGTTCGACGATCTGTTTCCGGTTTTGTCATCAAACTTCACGGATCCACGGTGTCATGGGCAACACGAAAGCAGTCGTTCGTGGCGCTGTCAAGTACGGAAGCGGAGCTGATGGCACTATGCCAGAGTAGCTGTGAACTGATGTGGGTCATGAACTTGCTGGATTCCATAGGTTGTTGTGGAGAAGCCCGTAACAGTTCATGAGGATAATCAATCGTGCATTTCTGTCACTGTTGAGCCTCGGAAGCACACAAGAATGAAACATATTGAGATTCAGCATTTCTCCGTTCGTGAGCTTATAGAACGAGGACGAGTTTAACTGAAGTATCTCCAGACTGACGACCAGGTTGCCGACTTGATGACCAATGGGTTGTCTCAGACACGTTTTCGGAAGCTGCGCGACTTGCTAGGAGTAAGTAATTGAGGCGGCGTATTAACCATTAACTGATGTAATCTGAATTACTGTGTAACGTTATGTTTATTAGCAATTGACTTACTTTGTTTAACCATGTATCAGAGGATAAAACGTCATTAGTATTTAGTCTTCGAACAGGATCGCACGTTGTTTTTCTTTTCTCGTCACAGTCCGGTCGTTAGTTTCTTGGGCGACCATCATCTCCTAATCGGCGAGATCCGACTGCAAATTGCCAGGATCCAGCGACAGGAGGAGAAAATCAGGCGCCGGATCAACACACGCCGACTGGACGACGCTGTGGCAAAAAGGTCCTTCGTCGAAGAGCTAGAGAACTGTGCTGCGAATATTCCAGAAGGTGGAAGCGTAGAAGATCAATGGAGCGGCATCAAGAACGCTTTCATCGCTATCGGCGAGAATAATTTGAGTGAGCTACGCACCCGGAGAAAGCAGTGGATCACAGATGATACCTGGAGGAAGATAGAGGAGCGAAGGAACGTCAAAGCCACGATAGAGCGAGCGGAAACACAAGGAGCCCGTCAGCGCTATTCGGCTCTCGAGAAGGAAGTAAGACTCCCATGTAGCCGGGACAAAAGAGCGTGGGCGTACTCCCTAGCCGACGAAGGCGAGAAAGCCGCAAACACCGGCGACATCTGTCTCCTCTACGATGTTTCACATCGCCTTAGTGGGACTAAGATGAATGCTACGATACCCGTGAAAGACACGTCTGGACAGTTACTGACCAACCCAGATGACCAGTTGAAACGTTGGTTCGAGCGCTTTGGAAACCTTTTTCAAGTGTCAGCCACGCCATCAACACCTCAGCATGATCCGCTAAGGGTTCGACGTAATACCCGTGTCAACACCGAAGCTCCATCAGTTCAGGAGATAGAAACAACCATCTGTAGCATGAAATCGAACAGGGCCCCAGGGGTCGATCGCAAATCCGCTGAGATGTTCAAAGCTGACCGCGTAGTATCCGCACATCTACTACATCAATTATTCTGCAACATATGGGAAATCGCGACATTTCCGGCTGACTGGATGCAAGGCGTCTTAGTAAAGGTACCCAAAAAGGGTGACCTGACTGTATGCGATAATTGACGGGGCATCATGTTACTGTGTATCGTTCTCAAAGTCCTTTGCAAAATGATCCTTAACCGGATACAGGAGAAGATTGACGCAACTCTCCGACGGCAGCAAGCAGGATTCCGTTCCGGACGATCCTGTGTGGACCATACTGTCACGCTCCGTATCATCCTGGAGCAAATCAATGAATCCCAAGAGTCTCTCTACCTGGTGTTCATTGATTACGAAAAAGCTTTCGACCGTCTCAATCACGGAAACATGTGGGAAAACCTCAGGCGCAAGGGTCTGCCTGAGAAAATCATCGGCCTCATAGAAGCCTAGCTTGCCGTAGAGTTCAGCGACTTCATGGGAGGCCGCTAGCTGTACGCGATTAAAAAGGACCTACGAACCCTTAACGTTCAGAAAAACTGGAGGAACACCGCCGAAGACCATCGGAGATGGTGCTCTGTTAGTAAGACGTTCGGCACTGGAGTAAAGTCAACTAAGACACAAGGCAAGGCAGGCAACAGTGGCAGTAGCAATAATAGTATTTTTACAACTCTCCGGTCTGTCGCATCAACAGTTTGTGCACCCCTGTCCTCTCCAGAATCAATCGGATCGCGATCTGCTAGTTTACAACATCTTCTCTATAATTACGATTATGTGCTTTTTCGCAGAAGAGCCCTCAGTTGGAAAGCAGGCCACACGAACGAAAAGACAAAGCCTTCGGAAGTTTTGTGCCAACTCATGGTCGCTAATCTCGAGTGGGTGATCTCATTCGGTATTAGTTTGATGCTACTTTTTACTTACCCAACGAGTTCGGTCTATTTTCTGAGGCATCAGCTGAGCTGTGCTTCCCGGTATGCCACCGAGAGTGGTGACGATATAGGGCTCAAGCACGAATCCATTATTGATTTACTGGGGTCTGGGTCTGCGTTTGGACCATTTTTCTGCGTCGTCGTCGAGACAAAGAAGATTAATGAACTGTGAAGCATTTGGTACGCGGTGATGGGTGATGGCTTTGTTTCCGGAAAAGTTCACACACCACGCTGACCTTGACTTGCTCAGCTGGAAATCTCTGAAGCGAAAAAGATAATGGGATTTAAAACGTGCTGGATATGGTTATTGAAGGTTCCTATTTTGAAGAACGTGCTTGAAAAAATCCAGAAAATAAGAGCTTCCTCTACCAGTCCAATGACCATTTTGCATGTGTATATCGTGTGGTAGACACGAAGTTCCTGAACTGACCGGGAATTGAGCTCGTCCCTCTCAGGCCCACAGCATGGTTATATGGGCATTTACCTCCTCTAATTATTTTTAATTAGATTAGCTGTTGTGAGCACTTGACCGTACTTAATATCCTCCAGGTGCTGGACGGTCAAACGAGGTCACAACCCACTTCAGTTCTGTGTCAACATTTCCACAGAAGAACAGTAGTATGGAGAGGCAATGCCCCCTCGCTATAGTTGAAAGTAGCAATCGTGGAACAAAGCACAACAAGTTACCCGACCTTAATCCTCTTGATAAGTTTTTCCTGCTGAATGGCATCGTCGCCGCTTCAAGCTCGTGCGAAAAATCGGCTCAACAGTTTAACCTGCGGCCCCCATCCGAAGTGTTGTCATCTATGGGGTACTGACTGCTCGTGGATGATGATTGGTTGATGATAGAGCATGCCTCGAAGTAGATGGGTGGGTATGTCTTGTTCCTGGAAATCGAAGATCCGTTGTTTCAGCGCAATACTAACGAATGGAAACAACCAACAATAACTGTTAGGAGATTTGCGGCTGCAGGCAATTTCTCACTGGAGATTTACCTAGTTAGCATATTAGCGGTGTATACCTACTTTCTTTCTGCGGTAGCTCAAAGCTGTTGGTCTAGTAATTTATAAAGCTGATCATTTATCAAGATAATGATGAATATTCGGACCCATGTAGCCGAAGTGATAAACGCTACCGTACTCAGCGCAAAGCCGGCTTCGATTTCCGGTTGGTCCAGGGACATTACGTACTGGAGATTTCTTTGACTTCCTTGGGCATTGAGTATCTTCGTGTCTGACGCACGATGATGTACCCATGCAAAATTATGATTGGTAGAGGAAGCTCTCAATTAATAACTGTGGAAGTGCTCATAGAAAACTTAGCTGAGAAGCACGCTTTGTCTCAGTAGGGACATAGTAGGGTGAGTGAGTTACTGCCTTGTGACCGGTTGTTTGTTATATCTGCTCCGTTGTTTTCGCTGATATTTATGGTTCTTACTAGTTAAAATTAGTGAAGAACCTCCAACCGCTTGATTCTAGTCTTCATTTTTGTGTTGCACTGATTCCTAAAAGCTTCACGGTTGTTATTGATTTTAAAACAACAACGAAATTCGTGCACGAAGTTCTCTATATCGCCATATCCATTCTCTGTGAGTGTTTGACAACAAAATAATGCAGTGCAATAAATGCTCATCCGCTATCGATCGTAAAAAGGATCGGTATACAGTCTGCGAGGGGAAATGTGCAAAGCGTTACCATGTGGCGTGTGTGGATCTATCTGATGACACAGTGAATGCTCTGTTTTCCAAAAACGTCCTATGGATGTGTGACGAGTGTTTGACCGATTTCTGCAATACTCGTGATGCCAATGCGGAAGAAGTGGAAGAAGCATCCAACGAATGCTGTACCCATCACTCGACTTGTGAAGCTGAGATCGAGGAATTGAAATCAAAGGTGAACGATATCATCTACGTACAAACTGCGATGGTACCTCAACGCACTCAACCGACGCAGCCGGAGACGTGTATCCAGCATCATTCTACTCCTGTACTGCCTCACGGTGTCAACAGTGCTCGTTTATTTGATGGAACAAGATACACGAATGCCTGCGAATCTCTGAGTGTTAGACAAAACAGCACATCTGCAACGGCAACTCATACTGATTTTGGAGACTCATTCTCTTTATTTTTAACAAATGTCGAATGTTATACTACTTATGCAGATATAGAGGTGTGCGCCGATTTTAAATTTGTCGGCGGCGGCGTTTTGCACTTTTTTGGCCGGCGGCGGCGGCGTGATCGGCGTGACGCCGAATGAATTTTCGGCGGCGGCGGCGGCGGCGTGAAACGGCGTGGCCATAATTTTTAATTTTTTGTTAACTCCGTTAATCAATATCAGTGTTTTTTTTTGTAACTTATCATGTTGAAGATGCTATGACATGTTTATAGTTACGGTTTCTTTATTTTTTTTATTTTCACATATTTTTTGAAAATTTATTGAAATAATTGTTATGGTGAATCATGAATCTGTTGTTCAAAAAATTATCCAGAATGACCGCCTATAGGAATTCCCGGAAGAAATTCTAGACGAATTCCCGGTGGAACTTCTAGAGGAATTTCCAAATAAACTCTTAAAGGAATTTCCTGAGGAACTCGTAGAGACGTTCCTGTAGGTACATCTAGAGGGGTTCTCGGATGAACGAATTTACAAAAGAACATCTAAAAGAATTCCCTAATGAACTCTTAGAGGAAAGTTTAGGAAACTCCTGGAAGAATTCCGGAAACAAATCTTAGAAGAACTCGTGGAGAAATTGCCGGAGGAAATCTCAGTGGAATTTAGAGCAATTTTCAGAGGAATTCTTAGGGGAATTACCTGATGACCTCATAGAAGAATTCTCGGTGTAATTTACGGGCATTCGTTTTGCAACTCTCAGAAATACTTTTAGAGCAACTAGTAAAGTAATTGCCGGGAAATTCCGGAGGAACTCTTAGAGAAATTGTTAAAGAATTTCGGAAAGGAATTCAAGGAGGAAGTCGTAGAGAAATTACCAAAGATATTCCTAGATGAGTTTCCGGATAAACTCTTAAAAGATTTTTCGGAAGAATTTCTTGAGGAATTCTTAGCCGGATTTCTAGAGCAATTCCAGAAGAAATGCATAAAGTAATTCCCTGAGAAACTCATAGAGGAACTCGTAGAAGAATTCACGGAGGTACTCCTGAAGACATTGCCGGATGAACTCCCACATAAATTCCTGAGAGAAGTTCTAGACAAATTCTCGATAGAACTTCTAGAAGAAGTCCCAAGAAATTCGTGGAGAAATTCCCGGAAGAACTCGTAGAGGAATGCCCGGATGAACTCAGATATTTCTAGAGAAATTCCTGGGAGACCTCCTACAAGAACGTTCGGGGAAACTCCTGGATGTATTCCTGGAACTTTAAAGGAATTTCCGAAAGAACTTCTAGAGAAGCTTCCGGGGGAATTCTTAAAGGGATTTTCGAAGGAAACTTTTGTCATACCCAGTGCAACTTCTAGAACAAACTTATAGAGCAACTCGCTATGAACAACTCGGTGAAACTCGTAAAGGTGTTCCCGAAGATATTCGAATTCCCGGAAGTACTCCTAGACGAATTCCCGGAAGAACTTTAGAGAAAATCACGGTGAAACTCTTAGTGTGATTCCCGGAAAAAAAATCGGTAAGGAATCCCCAAAGGAACTCGTAGAGAAATTCCCGGAGGAATTCCTGGAGGAAATCCTAGAGAAATTTAAAAAGGAACTTCTAGAGGAATGTTCGGAGAAACTTCTGGAATAATTTCTGGAAAATGTCTTAAAGAAACTCTTGGAAGAATTCCAGGAGGAACTGCTACTGAACTTGCCGGAAGAACTTTCAGAAACTCCTAGAGGAATAACAACAGAAACTGTAATTTCTATGAACTCTTAAAGGAATTCCCGAATGAACTCGTTGAATAACTCGTGGAGGAATTCCCGGAGGTGCTCCTAGAGGAATTGCTGGACGATCTCCTAAAGGAATTCCCAGGAATCACTTCTAGAGGAATTCCCGGAGGATCTTCTAAAAGAATGCCCGGAGTAACTCCCGGAGGAATTTCTGGAGGATATACGACAAAAAGTCTCAGTGAAACTTCTGTAACAATGCCCGGAAAAACTCCTAAAGGATGTCTCGGAGGAAACCCTCGGATTTCCCGAAGGACCTTCTAGAGTTCCCGGAGTTACTTTTAGCGGAATTCTCGGCGAAACTGCTAGAAGAATCCTCAAAAGAGTTGCTGGAGAAATTTCATCGCTTCTGGAGATGAACACGACAAAAATATTTTTTTTAGAATCACTAGCATTTTCTTTAATCTTCGGAATCCGTACATTCTTTCTTCAACCATCAGTTATCTTCAGGAACCCCGGGTATCTTTGTGAACTCGATTTAATTCAAAGGAGAAACTCTTTCACTTTCAAAACATCGTTGACGCGACATACAAAGCTTAGAATTTTGAACAGCTACCGGAGGAACTGAGTGTACTTTGATCTATTTTAGCGCTCCAAATTTTTAAACTAAAACAATGGACCACCGCTGAAAACGACCTAACAATGCTATGTATACAGATGACTCCAATGAGTTGCTTGAAATATTGTAATGAAATAAATCAAGAAATAATATAACTCATCAATGCGTTTTTGAGATCGGCGTAGAAAATTGGAGCTCGGCGGCGTAAGCGGCGGCGCGCCGAAAAATAATCGGCGGCGGCGGCGTGAACCGAAAATCGGCGGCGGCGTCGGCGTGGCGCGGCGGCGCACACCTCTATGCAGATATTGTCAAGCTTGTATGTGAGTGTTTGAGTATTGTTGATAATAGTAAAGTTAGGGTAAGGAGTTTTGTGTCGATGCATAGAGAACGCGAAGCAGATTATATCTCTTTCAAAGTTGTTTTGGAAAGAAAATGGAAATCGTTAGCGATGCAACCAGGCACTTGGCCTAAGAATTTGAAGTTTAGAGAGTTTGTAAATCGTTACGATGTTTGGAAACCGTTATTGGTTTTGGTTTTCAGCCCTGAGCACCCACGGTGGTGCAGAGGGCCGAATTGAAAGATTTCCATCCTGGGCGATTGTCAGCCATCGCCTTGACCTGTGGCCAGGTCAAATTTCTGTCGACTTGCTTGATTTCGTTATTGAGGCTGCGCCGCCATGAGTCTCTGGGTCTGTCTCTGCTGCTATGTCCTGCTAGGTTCCAGTCTAACGCTTGTTTGCAGATTTCGTTTCCACCCCTGCGTAGAGTGTGGCCGACCCACCTCCAATTTCGCTCCCGAATTTCTGTCGCTATCGGCTTTTGATGACATGGATGATAGAGCTCCACGTGAGGCCACCATGCACGAATTATATACCGCAAGCATCTATTGATGAAGACCTGCAGTCGTTGAGTGTTCTCCACTGATACACACCAGGCTTCACTGGCATATAGCAGCACAGATTTCACGTTCGAGTTGAAAACTCGGATTTTGGTGCGTCGACTAATCTGGTTGCTCCCCCATACATTTCTTAAACTCGCAAAAGCAGCCTTCGCCTTCTTGATTCGTGCACCTATGTCGATCTTGGTGGCGCCATCAGCCGCCATTTGGCTACCAAGATATTGGAAGCTTTCAACATTCTCCACTGATTGTCCAAGTACCGTAAAGCTTGATGGGTTGAACGCGTTAACATTCAACGATTTGGTCTTGTTGACGTTGATGGTAAGACCTGCCGCTGAGGAGCGATTGGCAAGATCATCGAGCTTGCTTTGCATGTCAGAGCGCCGTTGAGCTAGGAGAGCAACGTCATCAACCAATTCGAAATCATTGAGGTGCTCCATGGTAATGGATTGCCACAGCAATCCACGATTTGGTTCACGGTCAATCGCATCAACCAAGATCTCGTCGATTACGATGGGGAACAGTCGTACAGCGTATCTCGAGGTGCTCTTCAACGACGCACCGATAATTTGCTGGTTTATTACCAGAACCTGGGAGGTATGAATTCTTCCATTGGAAACTATCATCTAGCACTCTCTGATCGCTGTTATGATATCGTGATTTTCGTGGAAACTTGACTGAATGAAGACACTCTTTCAAGTCAAGTATTTGGCCCCGATTATGAAGTGTTTCGATGTGATCGCAGCTGCAAGAATAGTCCTAAGTCCACTGAGGGTGGCGTTCTGGTTGCGTTAATAGTGAGTTGAAATCTAAAGCCTTAGAAAATAGTGCTTGGGAATGTCTTGAGCAGGTTATGACGACAATTCAACTCGAAGATCGCAAGTTGTTTTTGTGTGCATTGTATATTCCACCGGATCGCACACGTGAATTAGACTATATTGAGGCTCACTGTGAATCAGTACAAGATGTTCTTGAAACTACCAGTGCGATGGACGAAATTATCGTGTTTGGTGATTTTAACCTGCCAAATGTCTCGTGGATATCATCCAATAAAGGCTTCCTCTACCCCGATGCGCGTCACCGATCACGACTTCACCAGTTCGGAACGAACCTTATCGTACGATTCCTGTAGAGCTGACCACCGCAGTATTGCCAACTTGTTATCCTCGCTCGAATGGGATAATATTCTGGATCTCAACGATGCCGATACTGCAGCTCAAACGTTTTCTAACGTCTTGTCGTACGTGATCGACAGACATATCCCGCAGAAAACTATCGATCGACAACCTGGACCGTCTTGGCACACGGCTTCACTGCGTCGACTAAAGACATTTAAAAGAGCTGCCCTGCGACGGTTCGTTAAGTATCGCACACTTCCGCTTAGAAACTTTTATTACAGACTCAATCATGAGTATAAACGAGCCAACCAGCAATGCTTTACTATATGCCAGCAGAATGTCAAGCGTGATTTAAAGTCTAATCCTCAACGTTTCTGGAAGTATGTAAATGAGCAACGCAAAGAATCTGGACTGCCATCTTCTATGACGTTCAATGGAATCGCCGGTACGACGCCTCATGAAATCTGCTCACTGTTTTCCAAAAATTTGCAAACGTGTTTGCAAAATCAGAGCCTCATCTCAGCGCAGCTGAAGACATCTTATAACCCTGGACCTGACGGATTTCCATCAGTGCTTTTGAAGAGGCATATAGAATTGTTGGTTACTCCACTTCTTTCAATTTTTCGATCCTCACTGCGCAATGGCGTTTTCCCATCCTGCTGGAAGTGTGCGCATATGTTCTCGGTGTACAAGAAGGGCGACAGAACCCAGGTAGAGCGAAATGGTAAATGAAGGGCAAATTTTACCATTAAAATAGAATGTTTGAATGGCAGAATTTGCTATTAGTTTGTTTGAAATAAGAGTTAAAATAACAAAAATAATAACTGAATTTCTATGGCATAACAACTAAAGAATAACTGATTTTGCCATAGTAATAACAAAAAAATAGTAAAACGAATGCCAAAATAATAACATATTTTAATAAGATGGTAAATTATGTTATTGTTTGATATTGTGGCAGGAAAGTACGATACCCGGGTAGAGGCAAACAAAGGACAAAATAATAACTGATTTTGCCATCATATCTCGTTTTGCCATTCTTCTGTTATTATGAAAAACTTAAAATGGCAAATCAATAGCAAAATATACAATCATAGCAAATCTTGTCATTGATATGTTAATCATGAATAATGCTTAATAACCTAGTTAATAACACATCAATAACAAAAATTACTATCATGGTAAAACTTGCAATTTAGCACCTTTTACAATGAATAGTATAAAATATCAAAACAATAACATAATTTACATTCCTAGCTAAATTTGCCATTATTTTGATATTGTGAGAAATTATTTATAAACATTAGGCACCATAACATATTTTACTCTTAATATACCATTAACTATTATAGCACCCCGTAGGGATTGCGTTGGAGAAATCCAAAATAGTTAATAAGCATATCGCGAATGTTATCGTAAACATCCCTACGCTGCGCAAACGTTCCTAAATAGGAGAAGCCAGAGTAGATTTTTAAGCTCGTTTCTTTTTGAGTGAGTTTTTAATTTCCACAAAATAAAACTATTTTTACATTGATTGATGAACTTAAATTTTATTGAAGAAAAAAAAAAGAAATAGCCGAATCTACCATTATTTTTAAATTGAATTTGAACAACTAAACCTACCATTATTTTGATCGCCACATAAACAGCTAAATTTGTTCTTATTCTGTTATCAACAACTCAGGAATGTCATATTTTGTTATTCACCGATAACAGTTAATTTGGGTCTTATTTTGTTATCAATATCTCAATAATAACTTATTTTGTTCTTCAATTTCATCCGCATACTTTACCATTACTTTGTTATTACAATGGCAAAATAAGTTATTTTAAAGTTTTTCTGCTACCAAAATTTTGTTATTATTTTTGTTATTTTAACTCTTATTTCAAACAAACAAATAACACATTTTGCCATTCAAACATTCTGTTTTAATGGTAAAATTTGTCATTCTTCTGCCATTAAGCTCTACCCGGGTAGTAACATTTACCGGGTAGAGGTGAATAACAAACCAATAACTAAAGAATAACATATTTTGTCATCATATCTAAATTTGCAATTCTTTAGTTCTTTATGAATAGCTCAGAATGACACATAAATTACAAAATATGCTATCATTGTAAAATTCGTAATTGACGAGTTGTTACTAAATAGTATAATATCATAATGATAACAAATGTTACTATCGTACTTTCCTGCCACAATATCAAAACAATAACATAATTTACCATCTTATTAAAATATATTATTATTTTGACATTCGTTTAACTATTATTTTGTTATTACTATGGCAAAATCAGTTATTCTTTAGTTGTTATGCCATAGAAATTCAGTTATTATTTTTGTTACTTTAACTCTTATTTCAAACAAACTAATAGCAAATTCTGCCATTCAAACATTCTATTTTAATGGTAAAATTTGCCCTTCATTTGCCATTTCGCTCTACCCTGGTTGTTATCATTATGATATTCTATTTAGTAACAACTCGTCAATTACAAATTTTACAATGATAGCATATTTTGTAATTTATGTGTCATTTTGAGCTATTCATAAAGAACTAAAGAATTGCAAATTTAGATATGATGACAAAATATGTTATTCTTTAGTTATTGGTTTGTTATTCACCTCTACCCGGGAAGAGATATCGACAATTATCGCGGCATAACATCTTTAAGTGCGGTCTCAAAATTGTTTGAGCTGGTGATCATGGAACCCCTTAGGGCCCACTGCAAGCAGCTACTCAACGGAGATCAACATGGTTTCACACCGGGACGGTCAACTACGTCTAATCTGTTGTGTCTTACATCCTACATTACGGACAGTATGGTTCGCCACACTCAAACTGATGTGATTTACACCGACTTAACAGTCGCTTTTGATTTGATAAACCACCGAATAGCGATCGCAAAACTAGACAGATATGGAATCGGCGGAAATTCATTGCAATGGTTTAAGTCTTATTTGACAAATCGAAAATTGAAAGTAGTCATCGGAGATTGTGTATCACCTTCGTTTTTGTCTACGTCAGGGATTCCACAAGGCAGTCATTTGGGACCTCTATTTTTTTCTGCTTTATTTCAACGATGTGCATCAGCCAATCAAGGGTCCTCGTTTGTCGTATGCAGATGACCTCAAGCTCTTCCTAGAAATTCGATCTTTCGATTATTGCAATCTTCTCCAGCAGCAGGTTCAATGTTTTACCGAAGACGGCTAATAACTTTCTCGAGGAAGAAAAGACCGATATGTTTCAACTATTATCTTTCTGGTTCCGAAATCGGACGAGTGGATCACGAGAAGGGGGTGATATTAGATACAAGCTTAACATTCTAACACCATGTCTCATACAGGGGATAGACAAAATGATCGGGACAGGCAAAATTTTCCCTTCTCATTTTTTTTTTTCAAATAGCTGTAACTTTTCGAAACATGCATCAAATATTCTCAAATTTCCACTGTAAGTAGATCAACTAGCTGTGTATCAGTGAACAACATTTCGAAAAGATCGGGCTATTCTGCACGAAGTTATAAAGATTCGAGAAAATGGTATAATTATCTGATAGCCAACTTTGAGCTGTTATATCTCCGGATTCAATTAACCGAATGCAATGAAATTTTGCTCATTTATGACTTATTTAATGAGCTTTGAAAACTTTCGACTTAAAATTCTTAACACGGAAGAAAATTATAACGATTAGATTATTTTTCTAATGAAACACCAAATTTTCTTAAATTTCAACATCGTTTCAAAATTCTAGATGCTAATTGTAGTTCATTTGAATTCCCTATAACTGTCTTGACTACAAATATGTTTTGAAAGAGAGTAATAACATAGCCGGCAATTCATTGAAAAAGTTATGGGATGCATATTAAAAATAGAACAATGTACTAAAAAATCATAAAATTAATGAAATTGCTATAACTTTTTCTCTTGTTAATAATTTCTAGTCGAGTCAAACGTTTTTCAGAGATCATTATATAAGTCATAAATGGTCAAAATTATATTGTATTCGATTCATTGAATCCGGAGATATAACAGCTCAAAGTTGGCTATCGAATAATTCTACCTTTTTTAAAATGCTTATAACTTCGTGCAGAATAGCCCAATATTTTCCAAATTTTGTCCTCTGATACACAACTAGTTAATCAACTTGCAGTGGAAATTTGAGAATATTTGATGCACTTGAAAAGTGACAGCTAATTGGACATTTTTTGAAAAGTGAAAATTTTGCCTGTCCCGATCATTTTGTCTACCCCCTGTATGTTGTAAGCAAGGCTTCACGAATTCTCGGATTCATCTATAGGACACCTAAAAATTTCACTGACGTATACTGTCTCAAATAATTATACTGTTCCCTGTCGCGTTCTAATTTGGAATACTGCTCCGAAGTTTGGAGTCCATCCTACAATAACGGTGTTGAGAGGATTGAGTCCGTGCAATGGCGATTTCTACGTTTTGCGCTACGAAGGCTGCCGTGGAGAAATTCCTTCCGTCTCCCTTGCTATGAAAATCGCTGCCAACTTATTGACCTAGAACCCTTACATGTAAGAAGCAATACAGCAAGAGCCATATTCATAGCGGACGGTCTGCAAGGTCGTATTGACTGTCCAACTACAGTCATGACTCGCTGGTTGGGGGCTTAATAGTTGGGTGGCTTTTTAGTTGGGGCTCCGTTAGTTGAGCGGTCAGCCAACTAAAAAGCACCTGGATGTCATAATTCAATGTCAAACTGAAAATGACAACCAATCTGTAATTCCGAGGGGCGAGCTAATGAGTTTTTGGTTTCTTAAACTTTACTGATAATCGAGAAGAATTTCTATTTCATATTTCTTAAAAAAAAAACAATATGTACAGTTACTTCGAAACAAATGCAAAACATCGCTAATCTTTATTTTGTCGATCATTGAAAGCGTTTTGTGTTGCATTTTGGTCCGGGTGGTTTCATAAACATCTATATTTTCACTTCACTGACTAAAAATGGGTGAAAATAATTATTTCTCGCATTAGCTATATATGTATCTTGCAAAACGTATTAGTTTTGCTCTAAATGTAAAACAAATTGAAACATTTTACTTTTTACTGCCAATTTAAACATGATTTAAAAAAAACAATGCGCACGCCCCTTGTGCTGCTGTCACTTCACCCAACTAGCGAATCGAATTCATTGGTTGGGTGGAGGATGTGGCTCAACGAGCGGGTTCCGACTGTATTTTGGAACAAATTAATTTGTACGCTGATCCTAGAGCACTACGCAACAACCTCCTGCTTCACTTGCCACTTAGACGGTCAAACTATAGTATGTATGGAGCCGTAGTTGGCATCCAAAGGGTCTTCAACCGGGTAGCCTCCTATTTTGACTTTAATAACTCTCGCCGCATTCTTCGCCGAATTTTTCCAGATATTTAAGCAGTTCCCATTAGTTGTGTTTAATTGCTGTGTATTTTTTTTGTATTGTATATTATGTACTCTTGTGCAATTCTACCTTTAAGTATGACAAAGTTATTGTTAAAAATAGAAATTAGAAATAAGTTTAGGATTAGGTTAAACATCATTGGGGCTGTTTTATGCCTGTTGATATGTCTATAAATGAATAAATAAATCAACAGTAGTGGTGATAGTATACATCCTTGTCTCACTCCAGCAACGACTCGGATGGGATCGGACAAAACACCGTTGTGCAGTACTCTGCACGAAAATGCTCTGTCCTGTGCTTCAATGAGGCCGATGATTTTCTCAGAGATACCCTTGCGCCTGAGGGCTTCCCACATATTTCCGTGATTGAGACGGTCGAAAGCTTTTTCGTAATCAATGAACACCAGTTAGAGAGACTCTTTGAATTCATTGATATGCTCCAGATTGATACGGAGAGTGACAATATGGTCCACATAGGATCGTCCGGCACGGAATCCTGCTTGCTGCCGTCGTAGAGTTGCGTCAATCTTTTCCTGTATCCGGTTGAGGATCACTTTGCAAACCACTTTGAGAACGATACACAGTAACATGATGCCTCGCCAATCGCTTACAGTCAGGTCACCCATCTTGGGTACCTTCACTAAGACGCCTTGCATCCAGTCGGCCGCAAATGTCGCGGTTTCCCATATGCAACATAATTGATGCAGCAGTTGTGCGGATACTTCGGGGTCAGCTTTGAGCATCTCAGCTGATATGCGATCGACCGCTGGGGCCCTGTTCGATTTCATGCTACGGATGGTTGTTTCTACCTCCTGCACTGATGGAGCTTCGGTGTTGACACGGGTAATGCGTCGAACCCTTGGCGGATCATACTAAGGTGTTGATGGTGTGGCCGACACTTGAAAAAGGTTTCCAAAGTGCTCGAGCAAGCGTTTCAACTGGTCAGCCGGGTCGGTCAGTAACTGTCCACACGTGTATTTCACGGGCATCGTAGCATTCATCTTATTCCCACTAAGGCGACGTGAACCATCGTAGAGGAGACGGATGTCGCCGGTGTTTGCGGCTTTCTCGCCTTCGTCGGCTAGGGAGCCCACCCACGCTCTTTTGTCACGTCTACATGAGCGTTTCACTTCCTTCTCGAGAGCCGATTAGCGCTGAAGGGCTACGGCTTTGGCTCCTCGCGTTTTTGCTCGCTCTATCGCGGCTTTGGCGTTTCTTCGCTCCTCTATCCTCCTCCAGGTATCATCTGTGATCCACTGCTTTCTCAGGGTGCGTAGCTCACCCAAGTTATTCTCGCCGGTGGTGATGAAGGCGTTCTTGATGGCGCTCCATTGATCTTCTACGCTTTCACCTTCTGGAATATTCGGAGCACGGTTCTTTAGCTCCTCAACGAAGGACCTCTTCACCGCAGCTTCTTCCAGTCGGTGTGTGTTGAACCGGC
Organism: Aedes albopictus; assembly: GCF_035046485.1. Lineage (NCBI taxonomy): Eukaryota > Metazoa > Arthropoda > Insecta > Diptera > Culicidae > Aedes > Aedes albopictus. Next base: position 97,874,370 of record NC_085138.1, on the reverse strand, counting down.
GCCCGATTTTCTCCTCCTGTCGATGGATTCTAGCAATGCGCAATCGGATCTCGCCGATTAGGAGATGATGGTCGGCCGCAATGTCGGCGCTACGTTTGTTCCGCACATCTAGTAGGCTCCGTCTCCATTTTCGGCTGATGCAGATGTGGTCGATTTGATTTTCCGTGACGCCATCACGGGAAACCCATGACACTTTGTGCACTGGTCGATAAGGAAAGAGCGATCCCCCAATTGGGTTTTTAAATTAAGAAAAATGTATCGATTTTTTTATTTTATACGAAAGAGCACCTTTTTCTGAGCCACTATGATTTTTTCAGATTTTTAGAACTTTATTTTGATACCTAAAATCAACTTCAAAGAGATTTTTTGAAATCACCTTTTGACAGCTGGGTAACTGTTTGACAGCTCCACCCAGTACAAAATGCGACGAGGGGTGATTCGACAAATCGCTCCCATACAAACTTCAAATTGATTTTTAAATAGGTTCCCGGGCACCAAAATTCATGAAAATTTGGATTTCGGCTCAGTTTCGCATGCAGATTCAGAATATGGAATTATCTCAACACCGCTAAAGAAGCCAATCACCATGTCATTGTTGCCACAAAACTCTGCAAACAGCTCTCCGTTTTCGTTCATTTGTCCGAGATCATGGCCTCCCATGGCGTGCTCATAGTCCGAGTTGTCGGAACCAACCTTCGCGTTCAAGTCGCCCATGAGGATATCACTTTTCGGAATCTTGTCCACGACAGCATTCAGTTGACTGTAAAAATTCTCTTTGTCTTGCAATTCGGCAGCATCGGTTGGCGCGTAACATTAGATCATGGTAAGGTTTTGAACCCGTGTTTTGGATCTGGTCACAATTATTATGAGCGCTGAGCAGGGAACCAACTCCACGGTGACGAGGAGCGTGTTCACCTCGTAGACCATAGTATATTTAGCAGAATGTGACCCGAGCCCAATCTGTGTTCTCCAAAGTTCGGTCAACGGACTTTGCTCAGACCTAGGATCTCAAGCTTCATACGGCATGCCTCATTGGCTAGTTGTGACAGTTTACCCTGCTGGGCTAGGGTCAATACATTCCAAGTTCCAATTCTTGTCCATTGTTTCACGCTAACAGTCGTTGCCGTTGAATCAGTTCGTTATCTTTCATTTTCGGTTTTTTGGGTTTCGGAAACAGCAGGTTGTTGGCCTAAGGTCCCCTATCCACCGCGGTGGGCCTGCCACCTTAGGTATAGCTTCCGGTGGAGGAGCATTTCATACTCTGCCGCTGGATGCCAAAATAGACGCTGTTTGAGCCACACCTCCTTGGTGAACAGACGCACGAGACGTACCTCCTTAATATAGCTGAAGTCAGAAGGACAACAGTGCCCAGGCTGCACTTCCAGCTAAGCACACAGCTATTAGCTGGCGGTCTTTGTCATCGCTTAACCCGTGGAAGCATGAGGTAAGAACTTGCGAGGACCACAGCTATGTTGGACGCTCTCCTTTTCGACTCACCGTTTTGCAACCCAATGACGTTGTTTTGTACGTTTTGAATGATTGTAGGAAATCTACATCTTCAGAATTATGAACATATGGTCGTGTGACTTTTTGATTGTTTGTTGTATCAGTTTTAGCTGGAACGGAACTGGAACGGGAATCGAACCCGTCGTCTCCGATTTGACGATCCATGGCCTTAATCTCTTGGCTAACTGGACACTCACCTCAGGCTGGAAATAAGCAACTTAATTTCACTCCCGGTTTTGAAAAATCGTTTCTAATCAATGAAATGCCCCTCACCGAGAAAAACATTTTAAAACTAGTTCGCTTTCGACCGTCATCTCATCCGAAGCCACGTTGTGACCCCGAACGAGCCAGAAGACGGCTACCCGTTTTGATTTATCTCCCTCGCATAATTTCTTTCGTCGTTGTCGGTCGTCGCATCAAATTACGCCCCTTCGCCGCCCTATCAAACCGATTCAATCACTATCATTACCTCCAACTTATTCCCGCATAGTCACTCACTCACTGATGGTGCTGATGCTGGGCCCCATTGACGAGGCTCGTTCCTATGTTGGGACTCGGAGGAGTTCAACAGCCTCAATTCTATGGGATGGCGGCGGGTATCCCATCGTACAGATCAAGCACGCAGACTCCTTCCACTATTTATAGACTCATAATTTAGCTCGTACAGCAGCGCATTTATCATTTACTGTTCCAGCTTCTCAAGCGCACTAGAGACTTTAAGATATGGGACTTGAGATGGGACGACGAGCTGCTGCGGAGGAAGCAAACGGTCAATTATGTGTGTGCGCGAAGTGCCATTGTGAGTAAGATCTTCTTCCATCTAAGAGCAAAGAGGCAGCTGCAGACTTCGTTTCTGCTGTGGAGGGATGCTGGGCCCGTTTTAAAATATCGCATACCCTCGAGGGGTCATTTACGTGAACGATATCTATGCGCCACCGCGATCATTGGCCGTACGGAAAGACTCCGTTCAGCAACAGAAACAAGGAGCACCACGATTGCTGATTAGAATTGCAGAGCTCCCAACCAAGCTGTGGCGAGGGTGAGAGGGGAATTCCTAGGTAGCAGCAAACTTGGTCAGAGATGCTCCTGCTCGGTTGCTGCCTTATAAGGGATTATCAGTCCGGTTGCATCGCGCAAGTCATTCCGGTTGGGTCGAGAGTGAATTTCCCGCCCGGCGGCACGGCAGACACAACAACAATATTGTGGATCTCGATCGTTTTCCCTAGGGAGCTGCCAATTCGCAGTCACACAGAAATCAGGGAATCTCACGCAAATAGCGGCACTACTGCAGCCAAGATGACTGGCAAATTGATAAAACCCCGTACCGTGAATCGATGCAAACCTGATCGGTGATCAATGACTTACTTACTACAACTCGGATTGGACGGCTACGAAGTCTTGTTAAATCAAAACGAGTTGTTATCTAACCCGACGTTTCGACACTTGGGATGGTGTCTTCCAAAGTGTAGTAACGTCGGGTTAGCTAACAACTCGTTTTGATTTAGCACGACTGTGTAGCCTTAAAATCCGAGTTGCACAGAATACAGTCGATTCTCTACCATAATAACTTGCTTACTGAAATGCGGTACGTTCAATCAGCACCGAATGAAGCACCCGGTCATGTGCTATTCGCTTCTAGTTTCCTTGCCGCTTTGAAGTCGATAAATGATGCGTTGGGACCTGGTATTCACGCCATTTCTGGAGGATTTGCCGTATGGTGATGATCTGGTCCATTGTCGACCGGTCGTCGATGAAGCCGGCTTGATAACTTCCCACGAACTCATGCGTTTTAGGTGAAAGACGACGGAAGAAGATCTGGGATAGCACTTTGTAAGCAGCATTGAAAATAGTGATCGCTCTGAATTTATCACATTCCAAATGGTCGCCTTTTTTGTGAATTGGGCAGATTATCCCTTCCTTCCACTCCTTCGGTAGCTGTTCCCAGCGGTTTCCCAGATCCTGAATATCATACAGGTGCAGACAGGTGGCCAACTTTTCTGGGCCCATCTTGACGAGTTCAGCTGCAAATAAAATCTTTACCAGCTGCTTTGTTGGTTTTGAGCTAGTGAATGGCATTAACTTCCATCAGCGTGGGCGTTGGTTCATTTCCGTCCTCTGCACTGGCATCCTCGTTTCCTTCGTTGCCGTGGTCTCCCGTGCCTACTTTCTCCACACCATTCAGGTGCTGATTGAAGTGCTGCTTCCACCTTTCGATCACCTTACGTCCGTCCGTCAAGAAGCCTCCGTCCTTATCCCTGCACATTTCGGCTTCTGGTAGAACTACCGTGTTTCTTGAGAACGGCACAGCAGTTCCATTTCCTCGCACTCCGCTTCTTCCAGGCGGCGCTTTTTCTCCCGAAAGAGGCGGGTCTGCTGTTTCCGCTTCTATTTTTAACATTTCACGTTCTGTCGGGTTCCATGCTGCAGCATTACCGGTCGCGCTGCGATGTTCTCCTCTGAAACCGTTCTACACTCTTCGTCGAACCATTTGTTCCGTCGATTCCGTTCCACGTACTCGATGGTGCTCTCGGCTGTGTCGTTTATGGCTGCTTTCACTGTACTCCAGCAGTTGAGTCGCTCTCGTCTGGCAACACGGCCTCGAGATTCTGCGCGTATGGTGAGGCGACGGCCGGTTGTTTTAGTCACTCTAGGTTGTACCGTGGCAGTCGCCGGTACCATACATTGTTGATGACGGAAAGTTTTGGGCGCAGTTTGACCATCACCATCTGGTGGCCGGAGTCGATATTGACGCCACGATATGTGCTGACGTCAATAATGTAGGAGAAGTGCCGTCCGTCAATCAGAACGTGGTCGATTTGGTTTCCGTCTGCTCTGGTGATCTCCAGGTGTAACGATAAGTCGTCGACCGTTTTCGTTCGTTTGCTGGTGGGCGCTGAACTTACCAATCGTCGGTCTGAATTCCTCCTCCTGGCCTACCTGAGCGTTCACATCTCCTATGATGATCTTGACGTCATGGCTTGGGCAGCGATTGTACTCACGTTCGAGCTGCGCGTAAAATGCGTCCTTGTCATCATCAGTGCTTTCGGAGTGTGGGCTGTGCACGTTGATTATGCTGAAGTTGGAGAATCGACCCTTGATCCTCAACCTGCACATTCTTTCGTCGATCGGCCACCAACCGATCAAGCGCCTCTGAATATCGCCCATCCACGATGAAAGCTGTTTCCAGCTCGCGTGTGTTGCCGCAGCTCTGGATCCTGTTCAACACACCTCCTGCAGCGATACGACGCTGAATCCGCGATCCTTCAGTAGATCGGCGAGTATGCGGGTGCTCCCTATGAAGTTGAGAAATTGGCAGTTCCACGTACCGAGTTTCCAATCGCAAGTCCTTTTCGTTCGCTGGAATCATTGCCGTTCGTCTCGGTTCATATTATTCTGTTGCTGATTCTCCGTTGCAATGTTTTTTTAGGGCTGGCTCGTAGGGCCTGACACCAATCTCCTACTTTCCGGAGGACCATAGTGCACAGTTGAACTTAGAGTCTTTCTCTGGCACTCGGACGTTTATCAGCCGCCCCTAACATGAGGATCAGACGATGTTGTGAGCCCCCCTCTTCCCTGTCAGCCTACGACCAAAGTTCCCGGGGTTGGTTACCCGATCTTGCCCAAGGTTTCTCGTAGTTCCCAGTCGGTACCACGCGGAGGTAGGGATAAGAGCTGCAGGGCAGAGGCTAGTGAATCACATTGAAATCTGAATTGCGCAGCATACCCTACCCAGCCTTTAAATTCATAGGTACACACGAAGCTCCCCCTAAAAAAAATCAGGCAAAAATCAATGTAACGAGGAACGGTTGACGAGCACAAAACATGAACAATGCCTGAGGAGGACCTGCAAGCGAGTTTTCAAGCGACCCGTGGTGAGGCTGATTTTCGGCGGTGTGCAAGAGAACGGTTTGTGGCGGAGAAGGATAAAACACGAGCTCGCTGTACTCTACGGGAAACGGATACGATGGGCAGGACATGTTGCAAGAATGCCGGACAAAAACTTTGCAAAGTTGGTGCTCGCTACTGATTCGGTTGGCACAAGAAGGCGTGGAGAGTAGAGAACACGGTGGATCATGTTCTGGCGAGCATTGCGCGTGACAGAGGAAAGGGAGCGGTAGCTACAAAGCGAGTATGGTGACGTACTGTTGTTGGTTATGTGCCATCCTTATTGTGATGTTGCGCAAATAAACATATGTATGTAGGTTTGTAATGACTTTCAAGCGGGAAGGGCGCTCGATATGTAAGTATGAAAATCGGCATTGCAGTTATAAGGAACCAAAATGAGTGTTTCAGATTTGTTCCTAGTTTCGTAAACTATATGAGTATAAATAATTCCTCCAGGATTTTTTCCATAGCTTGTTACAGCGATTCCATCATAGATTCCTCAAGAGATCCCTTCAAGAATTCACACAGACATATCTTCGAGGATTTGTCCTGGGATATCTTTAGTGGTTGCTCCTCTTTGAGGTTTCAGGAATCTTCTCCAGAGATCCTTCAAGGTATTTCTGCAGGTATTCCTTCAGAGGTATCTACAGGGTTTTCTCCATATATTCCTTCCAGAATTCCGCTAGAGATTGCTCCAATAATTCCATCTGGAATGATTCACAGTATTTTTGCAGCGATTACTAGCGATTATTAAAAAAAAATAATCCAGGAATTGCTTAAATCATTCATACAAAAAAATCTTCAGGGGTCCATACAAGTATTCCTTCAATAATTCATCCAGAAATTACTACAGATTCGAATTTCTTGAGATTTTTGTCAGGGATTTTGCAGGAATTCACTTAGAAAACTTTCATGAGAATCCCTAAAGAATTCCCTATTGGGTTTCTCCAGGAATTATTCCAGGACTAGCTGTCCCGGCAAACTTTGTCTTGCCGCCTTGTGGTAGTTTGACAACTGTTGAACTCAAAATAGCACTGCACTCTAGATTGGTTTCATTTTCGATCGTGTTGATTTCCTTCCCAGCTCATGAAAAATAAATACTTTATCAATTTTCTTACTTTTCTAGTTGATTTTCCTAACTTTTTCGGCATATAAACACAGTCAAAATGAATACGAATCGAACCGTGCAAGAGCCATGCTTATCGGTTCAGCCGTTCGTAAGTTTTGTTGCCTCAAAGGAACTTCAAACTCATTTATATATATATACTAGCTGTCCCGGCAAACTTTGTCTTGCCGTCTTGTGGTGGTTTGACAACTGTTGAGCTCAAAATAGCACCGCACTCTAGATTGATTTCATTTCGGTCGTGTTGGTTTCCTTCCCAGCTCATAAAAAATCAGTTCTTTTTCAATTTTGTTACTTTTCTAGTTTATTTTCGTAACTTTTTCTACATACATATTAACACAGCGACCATGAATATGAATCGATCCGTGCAAGAGCCATGCTGATTGGTTCTTCCGTTCCTGAGTTTTGTTGCCTCAAAGGAACTTCAAACTCATTTTTATATATATAGATAGATATAGATAGATAGATAGATTTCAGGATTTCCTCAGGAATTTCAGCATTTTCTTCAGTACTGAGATTTCCTCAGAAACTCCTCCTGGAACTCCCTCATAAATTGAACTTTGTATTTCTTATGGAATTTTTCCAGGATTCCTCTAAGAGTTCCTGCATGGGTTCCTCTAAAAATTTCTACAGGGATTCGTCCAGGAATTCTTCTAGAGATTCCTCTAGGGATTCATCTAGAGACTTCTCCAGGGATTCCTCCTGCAATTGTTCCAGTGATTCTTTAAGGAAATTCTCCAGGAATTCCTCTAGGGATTGCTTATGGAATTTATGCAGGGAGTCCTCCTGGAAACCCTCTAGAGATTTCTTAAGGAATTTCTCTAGAAATTCCGCAAGATATTCTTACAGACATGTCTCCAGGCATTCCCCCAGGAGTTCCTCCAGGGATTTCTATACGGATTCCTCCTCCAGGTGTTCCTACAGGATTATCCCAGGAATTCCTACAGGAATTCCTTCAGAAATAACTATCGCAGTTCCTCCAGGAATTTCTCCAGAAAATCCTCTACGGATTCCTTAAGAAACCCCCCTTAGAAATTCTTGACAGAGTTAGTCAAGGAGTTATTCTAAGAATTCCTCCAGGGATTCCTGCATAAATTCCTCCTGAAATTCCTCTAGAAATTTCTTCAGGGATTTCTTCAGGAGTCCTCCAGGGATTCCTTCAATAATTTACCCAGAAATTCCTCCGGGAATTTATCCAGGAATTATTCAAGGTATTCCTCCAGGCATTTCTTTAGGATTTCATCCAAGCATTTCTCCGTGAACTCCTCCAGGAATTACACCAAGAATTCCTCCAGGAATAACCCCAGGTAAATTCAGGAATTTCTTCAGGAATTTTTCCAGGGATTCATCCGGAAATTTTACCAGGAATTTTTTCTCCAAGGATTCCTCTAGAGATTCCGCCAGGAATTTTTTAACGGATCCTCCGAAAATTGCCCCAGGAATTCCTCCAAGAATAAACCAGGAATTCCTTTAGGGATTTCTCTGGGAATTCTTCCAGAGATTCCTCCAAGAATTCCTCTGATGATTCCTGTAGTATTTCTTACAGAAATTCCCCCAAGAATTGTTCCTGGAATTCCTCCAGAAATTTTTCGAGCAATTTCTACTGGAATTTCTCGGGAAATTCCTCCTGGAATTCCTCCAGATATGCATCTGGGAATTCCTCTAGGAATTTCTTCAGAAATTTCTCCTGGGATTCCTTCCAAAACTCCTCTAGAGAATCCTCCAGGAATTAATTCAAGGATTCCTCCAGGAATTCTCCCAGGGATAGTTGCACGGGATTGCCCCAAGAATTCATCTAGGGATTTCTCCAGGAATTCCTCCTAAGATTCTGCCAGGATTTTGTCCAGAAGCTCCTCCAAGAATTCCTCCTGGATTTCCGACAGATATCTGTCCAGAAGTTGCTCCAGGCATTCCTCCTGAGAACATTGACACTGAGGAAGATTACAAGTGGTAGTCGAAATACGCGTATCTGTCAAAGGATAAGCAATCAGGGCGGAATTAAAAGGTACGGAACTGATTACACTCATTCGAAGAATTCCTCCTGAGGTTTCTCCAAAAATTGCTTCAGGGATTCCTCCAGGTTTTTTTTCCAAGAATTCTCCCAGGGGTTCTTCAAGAGGTTTCTTCAGAATTACCCCAGGAATTCCTTCAAAAACTCCTCCACACATTGAACCAGGAGTTTCTCCTGGGATTTCATCAGTAATTACTATCGCAATTTCCTTCAGAAATTCCCTCAGAAATTACTCCCGGATTCCAGGTATTACTCCAAGAATTCTTCCAAGGATTTCTGCATGAACTCCTTCTGAGATTCCTCTAGGAATTCCTTCAAAGATTTCTTCAGGAATCCTCAGGAAATCCTCCAGGGATTACTTCAGAAACTACCCCAGATTTTTTTCTTGGAATTTATCCTGGAATTATTTCAGATATTCCTCCAGGCTTTTCTCGAGGGACTTCTCCAGGAATTCCACCAAGAATTGCTTCAGGAATTACCCCAGGTATTCCTTCAAGAATTCATTCAGGAATTTCTTAAGGAATTGGTCCAATAATTCCTCCGCGATTTTTTTTTCCAGAAATTCTTACAGCAATTCATCCAGGAATTTCTGTAGGAAATCCTCCAAGGATTCCTTCAAAAATTGTTTCAGGATTTTCTGCAGGAATTCCTCCAGGATTTTTTCTAGGGATTCCTCCAAATATTCCTGCATGAATTGCTCCATGGATTAATCCAGGAATTCCACCAGCGATTTTTATAGGAATTTATCCGCTTTCGGACATTTCTCCAGTTAATCCTTCAGGAATTCATCCAGAGAAGATTCTTTCGGAATTCTCCCAGGAATTTCCAGGAATTCCTCCAGGGGAATTCCAGGGTTTTTCTCCGGAAATACTTCCAAGAAATTCTTCAAGAATTTCTCCATGGATTTCCTGCAGAAATTCTTACTAGGACACCTCAAACTTATATGGGAAAAATACATCTTAAAAAAGTTTGATGGGCACCCTTTTCAGCTCAATTCATTAACAATTGGGCGGTGCTAAATTCGTCTAAAGTTTCTATGGAAATTCATCTGAAAAAAAAAAACAGAAATTTACCACCGCTACCAGCACCACACTGATTTGTATCCACTTATTCTCGAGCGGTAATGGCTGCGGCGGGCATATCCAACCGGTTCGGATTTTGACGTTTCTTGGGGGAAAGTCAAAACAGTTTCATTCTCCTCCTCACCCCTTCACCCACCATTTGGTGGCACCAACCGATTGCGATCCCCAAGAAACGTCAAAAATCGAATCGGTTATTTGTGCCCGCCACCGCCATTACCGCTCCACACTGGGGCAGGATTGAAAATACACGGAAAAAACCTCTAGCTCGTCGAGATGTCGAGATACGCACTTGGTGTCTTCAGAGAAAATATTTCTATGAACAAGGTCGATATTCTGAACGGTAGCATATTTTTCTTACGTTATTCGCATAAAAGTCCTATAAGCCATTTTGGCCATCTTTCATTTTAGCGGTATGGTGTCTTCGGCAAAGTTGTTCGGCTATTTATGCTAAAAAAGTTTGCCGAAGACGTCAAATTTCCAAAGCCTACTGTTCTTGAGATATTAGTCGTTTTATAAAATACCTACCTAAAATCGAGTTTTTTCATTAAATTACGTTTGTAAACAAATTTAATGTCCGTTTTCGAGTTATAATAATGAAAAATACTAAAATAAAACATATGTAAAATAAATTAGTTGGAAAAAACAAAATATGCAGTGATTTTTCATAGAAAGTTCCTGAAAATCACGCAAAATGTATATAGGACGTTCTTGCAGTCGGGCAAGTTCGGGCAAGTTTTTTCATCGGCGATCACCTAAAAAATGCATAAGCTTTCAGGTAAATTTTTTTCACCGACATGATATTTGATGATTTTTTTTAAATAGCGTTCAAAGTTTACTGTTTTGTGTGAATTAGTACAACATTTTTGCACATATTTTACCATGTTGTAAATGCAATCTAGTTACAGGTTTAGTCATTTTTAAGCTCCAAACAAATTGTAAAACACAAAAATGTCCGAAACGCCAATAAAAGTGAGTTTTTAGATCATTGAACACACAAAAAATAATTCTATTAAATAAAATTATATAAGATAATGATAAAACCAAGGCTAAATGGCGTGTTTAGGACATTTTTGTGTTTTACAATTTGTTTGGAGCTTAAAAATGACTAAACCTGTAACTAGATTGCATTTACAACATGGTAAAATATGTGCAAAAATGTTGTACTAATTCACACAAAACAGTAAACTTTGAACGCTATTTAAAAAAAATCATCAAATATCATGTCGGTGAAAAAAATTTACCTGAAAGCTTATGCATTTTTTAGGTGATCGCCGATGAAAAAACTTGCCCGAACTTGCCCGACTGCAAGAACGTCCTATATACATTTTGCGTGATTTTCAGGAACTTTCTATGAAAAATCACTGCATATTTTGTTTTTTCCAACTAATTTATTTTACATATGTTTTATTTTAGTATTTTTCATTATTATAACTCGAAAACGGACATTAAATTTGTTTACAAACGTAATTTAATGAAAAAACTCGATTTTAGGTAGGTATTTTATAAAACGACTAATATCTCAAGAACAGTAGGCTTTGGAAATTTGACGTCTTCGGCAAACTTTTTTAGCATAAATAGCCGAACAACTTTGCCGAAGACACCATACCGCTAAAATGAAAGATGGCCAAAATGGCTTATAGGACTTTTATGCGAATAACGTAAGAAAAATATGCTACCGTTCAGAATATCGACCTTGTTCATAGAAATATTTTCTCTGAAGACACCAAGTGCGTATCTCGACATCTCGACGAGCTAGAGGTTTTTTCCGTGTATTTTCAATCCTGCCCCAGTGTGCGCTCGCGGATAAGTGGATAGAATAGGTGAGGTTTTTTTTAACGTAATGTACAAAATACAACAGCGTGAATGCTGAAGAGTGCAGTAAGGCTTTTCAAGAATAACATGTTGTTATAATGCCTGAATCGCTTAGAGTTTAATAAGAACGTTGAAAAATATTATAACTTCCTCAATGAACATTTGAATTTGTGCATTGTTTTATAGACGCGCAGATACTCGATGCCCAAGAAGTCAATGAAATTTATAGTTAACGACTAGAAATCACCTTCAGCATGGTTTTAATGAATACACTCGCGTTTACGCTTCAGCTATACGGCCTTTTTATAATGTGACATCTATTTTCTCTAGGGCTCCAAAAACTTCTGCTGTATTCCATTTCAAATTCTAACAGAATTTTTTTCCACATGATATTTGAATTCCACAAGGAAGCTTTTAACCAAGCATTTAACAATATTTTTCTGTAATGCTGCTAGAAATTCCAGAACTTCTTTGGGATAAGGTACACCGGGGCAAGATGAAACACGAAGTTTTGAAATAGATTTCAATACAATTTGGAAATTTGTCCTTCGCTAAGAGATGGTTAGAATCAAAAACTATGGGTTTTGGCGATCAAACTGTTTACCATCATTAAAAAACATCATATTAAACCGCTGTTTCAACTTGCCCCACCCGTTTCAACTTGCCAAGGTGTACCTTACCCAAAAAATAATTCCTTTGAAAACTTAAGATTTCATTTTCAACGATTTAAAAAAGAAGTCGTACAAAGCATTTCTATTTATATATGTAATGCTTATCAATATTTCTGGTATCATATTTTCAAACAAAACTAATAGAGTCAATCACATAGTCCATTTTGGACAATGATCTTGTAAAGTGTGACAAGTTGAGAATAGTCTCCAATAACTATCAATTCAAACGCATATTATGCCAAATCAATGTCTATTATAGAACTATGTTTATCATTAAGACAGTGGCTCTCAGATTTTTTTTCTAATTTCCATATATAAAGTCACGAAAAATTTCTGGTGGGGGCCTGGCAGATTCTGGGGGGGGGGGGGGGGGGGGGGGGGGTCTAGCTACGCCAATGACAACTGGCCAAATAAATCAGGCCGAAACGTCAGGCAGTGCAAATTTCATCATTTGGATTCGCTAGACTGAGAAAGCCAGAATGTCCCTTGGAATTAATAGTATTCAGATAACCCCCGATGAACGGTATCCGTGCAAGATCTTCCCAAGAACCGACCCACCGAGGTCAAACACCGCAAGCCTTGAGTCATCTTTGCGCGGCATCCATCATCGAGGCGCGGGATTTCGCTTTTGTGTCGGATTCAGGACGCCTCTTCCCTCGCCGCCGCCGCCAAGCTAAATATCGTTGTTGACATCTTCCCATCGAAGTGAATCGATTCGTCGCGCAGTTGACGTCTCGGACCTCCTCAAGCCCCCCTCGTTAAAAAAAGAAAATCTGTTGTGCACATAAATAAACCAACTAAGTGCCCCCTTTTATCTGGTGGTTCTCTTTCTCCATCGCCACAAAGCTGCTGGCTGAGCTAAGCCTGTAGTGTTCCCCGACTTTACCACGCCTCCCACACCGACGACGACGACGACGGTGTAGCACCGATCCGACAAAAGACTTGGTAAATCATCTTTCCGAGTTTGAAGCAGCGCAGTAATATCTGCGGAGATCTTCTTCATTTTCCCCGCGTCAACGTGTGGGTCTTCGATTCCGCGCGCGCATTATGAAGAGGAGGACGACGGATGGTTCGTTCACCACATGCTCGCCGGCTATTACTCGCCCATTTATGCCGCCAAGGGCACTCATCAATAAGTCATAAGCACGGTGATGAAGTTGGGGGCACTTGGCAGCAGGGGGAGAGCTTCCCCACAAGAGTGAAAATAATTATAAATCATGACTAACAACGACGACGGCGACGACGAGTGCGGCGGTGCAGACATCAGCGGCCTGCGACGGATGCTGGACTGGACTGGACTGGATGGTTCCCAATAGGTATTAGTCTAGATGGCGCGGAACGTCTTCGTTTGCCCAGATCTAATGGATTTTTGAATCGCTCAGGTTAGACTTGTAACTATTTGCCGACCGGCAAGACTCTGGGATTTATAATGGATGGGAATCTGTAAAAGTCTACCCTGTGCAATTGGGACTGATGGTCTTCATCGAACTTGACAATACTGCAGAAAGAAGTGAAACGGCGGGGGGTGAGCTTCTCTGTAGTGAATACATTCTAGACGTTTTACCGCTATTTGTTCATACCAATTCATATGATTTGAGCCTAGCTATTGAATTTAACCTTTCAGGACGCGCGCCATCAAGCAGCTGAAGCTGCACCACGCTCACGCTACATACGACGAGCGAGGTTTTTTGGTAGTGTTGTACTTTTTACAACAGCGCGCGCGTTGAAGGGTTAATAAAGAAGAATTTTTGAATCTCTGATTTCTAGATTGAATTTCCATATAAAATCTAGGTCGGATTTTTGAAGTTAGCATTAGCATTAACAAGTCGTACAAATTCGTAGGTGCTACAGTCCTAGACCGCTGTTAAGAGAATTGCCTCTTTCATGTCCGTTACCAAAGTACTACAAGCTAATCACTGACGCTAAGATAATATTGACAAAATCCTCCAACCGCTGAGAGCTGTCCTGGCCACGTCCTTGCGACAGCTGAGAGATGGGAAAGGAAGATTAGCTAGACACCTATGAAAGGTATGCAGAGACCTCTACGTCATCTCAGGCCTAGATGCCCCCGGAGTTCGGGTATTGTTAGTGGAAGAGCAAGTTCAAAGAATACGTTTGGTCAACGTTTTGGTACCATATCGATGTACAGGAACATACTAACAGACTCACCAAATTATACGAATTTTAGTACCTTTGAGACGAAATTGTTGACTTCCATTTGCGTGTCCCGGACATCCAGCAGCACATTCACCAAAAACTACAGGCAAATCACGTGAAAATGATTACGAATTCCGGCGTCCCGATGGGAATAAGACAAACGCCCATAACAATCGCGAATTATCCGGAGATCAATTTACAAGCACTTTTCTGAGCAAAATTTTCAACACCAACTGTTTCTCAATTCAGTCGGCTATAATCAAAACAATGCCGCGCAAAGAAAACGCATGACATTTTCGAAAACGCAGCCGCTCGCGGCGATCAGCTTGCTACGAACTCTGCAGGTCGGATTTTTGAAGTACCTACATAATAAATGAAGAAACTCCAACAAAACAAATGTAGCGAAATTCATAAGTGACCCTTAGGAGAAATTTCTGGATATTTTTATGATTTTTTTGTGTGAATTTCTTGCCAACCTTTTAGTGTTTTTTTTTCAAAGATGTAAAGTTTGTATGGAATTATCCAAATGACCTTTCCGTAAAGTAAACAGTGTGAGCCAAGGATGTTTTCGATCACCTGGCAATCGTGTCACTTACCCTCGATTCTTATTTTGCACGGTTCTAGTTTTTAACTCAGTCAATTTTGAACCAATTTTTATGAAATTTTGTAAACATGTAGGTCAAGATGTACAGGGGATGGCCAACATGTTTGGGATAGGCAACTTTTTTTTCTCTCACAAAAAAGTTCAACATGCTATGACTTTTCATAGAGTGCATAAAAAAATCTCAAATTTTGACTGTTTGTCAACCTATTACACAGCGCAACATTTTTTTTTGTCTCAAGAGCAAACTTATGTGCCTCCGAAGGATTTTGGGCCGCTAAATCCGAATCCGGGCTCCGATTTGCTCCAACACGTCACAATTTTGAGCTATACCTCAATTTGTAGTGCAAAATATGCGATTTTGGGTTTTTTTGACTGCAGGCCATTAAGCTTGGAAATATTTTTTTAAGCAATCAAAAGTTTAATTGGTCAATTAACATCTAAATTAACGACTCATGCAAAATATTTCGTTTTACCTAATTAAATTTGATAGATTTAAGCATTTTATGTTAGTATGAAAACTTGCATGCAACTTTTGGAGAGTGACTTGTATGGGAAATATCGTACCAAACATAAATCGCTTAAAACTATCAAATTCGATTTGGTAAAACGAAATATTTTGCATGAGTCGTTAATTTAGATGTTAATTGACCAAATAACCTTTTGAATGCTTAAAAAAATATTTCCTTGCTTAATGGCATGCAGTCAAAAAAGCCCAAAATCGCATATTTTGCCCTATAAATTGAGGTATAGCTCAAAATTGTGACGTGTTAGAGCAAATCTGAGCTCGGATTCGTATTCAGCGGCCCAAAATCCTTCGGAGACACATAAGTTTGCTCTTGAGACAGATAAAAGGTTATTTTTTGTTACGCTGTGTTATATGTGCATCATTGGTACAAATTTGGGCTCGATTGATCAATCTTTCGCAAAGGTAGAACCGTTCGGGTAAAACACTATTTTTTAGACAACTCATTTTTGAGCTGTCATATCTCGGAAACCAGTGAACCGAATTGAATGAAAATTTAAACGTACAGTGACCCCACAATTTATGAATCGGCAAAAATGACCACAGTTTATGGATCACTCAATTTGATCAACACGGTGATTCATAAATAGTGTACAAAATTTAACGTGATTCATCGGTGTGGGGTCACTGTACACTAACAATATACAAATGCTTCACAAACTATTAAAACATAGATACTTTTTAAACGTTAAAAAAAGTTATTATAGATAGACACTTTTTGGATTTTTCTCGAAAAAATGTATTTTTTTTTACGTCAATGTCAATAAATCTTAGTGTTGATGTCCAAAGATTTTCCACTTCTGTTCTCAAGTTATCTTCAATCATATATATTAGAGCCAATTAAGCTTAAAGAAAGAACACATTTAGTAGTTTTTGTGTGGTATTGTAAATTTGACTAATTTTCCTCTATATGGGTAAAAATTTCAACCCAGTATAACTTAATTCGCCGTGAAAAAATATTACATTTTATTACGTTGTATTAAGTATCACTATATTGTTGATAAACGTTGAAAAATTCATTCAATTCGGTTCATTGGTTTCCGAGATATGACAGCTCAAAAATGAGTTGTCTGAAAAATAGTGTTTTACCCGAACGGTTCTAATTTCGTAAAAAACTATTCAATCGAGCCCAAACTTGTACACATATAACTGGTTGATAAACAATAAAAATTTGAGATTTTTTGATGTACTCTATGAAAAGTTACAGCATGTTGATTTTTTTTAGGGAGAAAAAAAGATGCCTATCCCAAACATTTTGGCCACCCCCTGTGGGTACGATTAGTACTACACCCGAACCTCCGTTTAGGTAATGAGTCGGGACTGCCTAAATAGAATTTTTACCTAAATGGATTTCAAAGTTGTAAAGAAGTTTGAGACAGTCAAGTGGCTTGCCGATGCAAAGGGGGAATGGTTAGAGAGATTTCAAGGGTGTTTTAGGGGGGTGGGGTCCAGAGGCGTTTTCAGACGTTTTAGAGGGCTTCATATACTCTCAGGTGAACTTCTCGGGAGTTTCAGAGGCGTTCCAAAGCGTTTCAGGCCGTTTCAGGAGGTTTCAGAGTTATTTTGAGGGGCTTCACTGCCGTGTTCAGCATAGTTGTCCCATGTGCTATGGGAATCCCTATTAACATGGGACAACTATGCTGCGCACGGCAGTTCAGAGGTTTCCAGGTGCGTTTCACATGGATTTCATTTGTGTTTCAGAGGAGTTTAAAGGCGTTCCAGTATTCCAGAAGGTCTCAGAGAGGTTTTGTGGGGTCTTCGGAAACTTTCAGGTGAGTCACGGAGATTTCATGGGGGTTTCAAAGGCGTTTCAAAGCGTTTCAAGGTGTTTCAATGCGTTTCAGGGCGTTTCATGGCCTTTCAGGATGTTTCAGGAGGTTTGAGGGTGCCTTCAGAGGGTCGCAGGTGTATTTTACGGAGGTTTAATGTGAGGTTTAGTTGCGTTTCAAAGCGTTTCAATGCGTTTCATGGCGTTTTTATGCGTTTCAGGGCGTTTCAGGAGGTTTATGGGGGGCTGAGGGGACTTCAGGCGAATTTCACGGAGAATTCGTGGGGGTTTCAGAGGCGTTTCACAGCGTTTCACAGCGTTTCAATGCGTTTCAGGGCGTTTCAGGGCGTTTCAGGGCGTTTCAGGGCGTTTCAGGGCGTTTCAGGGCGGTTCAGGGCATTTCAAAAGGTTTCCGATGAATTTGAAGGGCATTCAGAGGCTCGTAGGTGAATTTAACGGAGGATTCATGAGGGTTTCAATGCGTTTCAAGGCGTTTCAATGCGTTTCAGGAGGTTTCACTGGGGAATTAGGGGGTTTCAGAGGATCTCAGGTAAATTTCACGGAGGTTCTATAGGGATTTCATAGGCGTTTCAAAGCGTTTCAGGGCGTTTCAGGAAATTTCACAGGGGTTTTAGGGGGCTTCAGAGGCTTTCTGGTGAATATCGCGGAGTTTTAATAGATGTTTCAAAGCGCTTCAAGGTGTTTCAGGGCGTTTTAATGTGTTTCAAGAGGTTTATGAGGCCTTAAGAGGGCTTCAGAGGCTCTTAGGTGATTTTCACGGAGGTTTTATAAAGGATTAAGAGGCGTTTCAAGGCGTTTCAGGGCTTTTAATGCGTTTCAGGGCGTCCCAGAAGGTTTCAGCAGGGTTTTAGGGGGCTTCAGAGGCTCTCAGGTGACTTTCACACAGGTTTTTAAGGGGTTGTGTTTTAAAGTGTTTCAAAGCGTTTTAGAGTGTTTTAATGCGTTTCAGGGCGTTTTTGGAGTTTTAGAGGGCCTTGACCTATACTCAAGGGAGTTCTTGGAGACCCTTAAAGATTCTTCGAACTCAAATCTTGATAGATCATAGTTACCTGAGGTTGTGTGAGTATGAATCTTAGTCGTAAATCTCTTAGAGACAACCATTAGTGAATCTGATTACCTATAAAGCCTGCGCACTTTAGAATCGGTACACTTTCAACCGGCTGCCGCTCAAAAACGGTGTCACTTGGAAAAAGCAATTGAAGCAATTGAAGCTTATCTATTGTAGATTGTAGGAAAAGTATAAAATTTGCTGTTTTTATATTTTTGGATGAACTATTGATCTGAATTCGTAAATAGTGCCAGTTTTTTCTGCACACATTGAGCAAAAACCAATCATTGTCAGATTCAAGATTTGTGTAGGAATATATAATTATCAAACCCACCAATTACGCAGTATATAATAGTTCTTGGTATTATGATTGTTGATTAAGGGAGGTAAAATATTCCATGAGTGTTTTAAAATTTCCAATATAGCTATGGTAAGCCTTTGAAGGGTTTTATGGAAAATCAAAGACTTGCATAGATATTTAAGGTCAAAAAAGTTGTTTTCGCATAAACTTTAGTTCGGCAAATACGCATACGGGAAGGATACTATACGAATAGTATTGGTATACAAGAAACCAATGATTTGATGTAGAACAATATAAATAATCGTGGCTCGAAAGCTGTATGGACTATTGCTGACGAAATTCATTGGATGTGTTTTGATGGCGTGAAATATCTAACGATTTTGTTTAATAAAACTGAATCTACTCAGAAGTTTTTTATTTGTGATCATATAATCACATCTATAGTTCCATAATCTATATGGTTTTCAGTGTTTTATCCATGAAAACTATCTTATTTTAGGTTTATTATGGGGAGTTAGCCTTATGACTGTTAATTTCCGACTACTGTGAGGGAAAACTGCTAATAATTCCAAAAATAATCTAGGTTTCGATATGAATTAAGTTGGGCCACTTGAATTGGGGAATTGTAGATCCAAAAAAACGATCTCAGGAAATATTTTTTCATAAAAAATTAGTGTGAGTAAAATTATGTTTTAAATATAGCGTGAATGGCCAATAAGGCTATAAGTTTATTATGGTCTTGTGAATCATATTTGTCAAGAGTTTAATGTCGTAACTTGTTTTGAGCATATGTTTGATGAGTATAATTTTGTTTCTTGTGGAAATATGAGCCCGTAAGCTGTGAAATTTGAAAATATTGACGATCATTGGTTTGTGCAGAATAAAATGGCATGAATTTCACAATCAGGTCAAAATTTTATCTTGAACAAATAAAAACTGATTTTTTCATATTTTTCCTACAAAACACAATAAATAAGCTTCATTTGCTTCTTACAACAGAGGAATTCCAAGGAGTCATGTCAGTCGATCCTGAGCGACCATTTCAAAAATATCTGAAACTTTGCAAAAATTTCTTTTTTTACTCTAAAAAAATATGATCTTTGTCACAAAAACTCAAATATCTCAAAACCCTATCTTTTTACCAACGTCAATTTTTTAGGGATAATGGCCCATTATATCAGCTATCTACCGTAAAATTTTGGTGATGGTAAACTGATAAACAAAAAAGTTATGACATTTCAAACATTTCACAATTTTTACATTTAGTAACAAAAAAATTTTTTTTTCTGTGTAAATTATTTCGAGAATTATATTTTGATGCTGATTTTATTGTAAAGGCTACCGCCTGAATTAAACAAGTTGTTTTCATGATATTTTTGTTTGATAATTCATAATTACTATAGTATCTATTTCAGACTTAGACGCGACCAGTGTTGTGATCAAAAATATTGAGAGTGTCATACTTTTTATTGTACCTGACTGGTGAAAAAATCCCTTGATAGTGTTGAAAAGCTGTTGATCATAAGAAAAATGGAATTAATCTTATTTTTAGGACGAAAGCTGCATATTAAAAGTTTTATATATACGCGTTGATCTGCAAAAAAAAAACCTCTTAGAGAACAGACTATATGATCGGAACAATGCGAGTAACTTCAACAACAACAAATGCATGAGAGGTACATACCACAGACAAACAGACGAAACGCCTAGAACAATTTTCGTGAAAATCCATCGCCCAGTTCACACTACCACCACCTGGTGGAAATGATGTTTCACGAAACACTGCGTTGTGCAATATCGTCATCAGAAGGCGCTAGTGTGAAACGATGGGCACTCTTCTAGTTATGAAAGCCACAACCAAGATTCAAAATGATCGTTAAAGACGTGGTCAATGAAAATTTCATCAGTGTTACGTTTGTTTGTCTGTATACATACCATGACAATGCTCACGAAAAAGCAAAAAAATACTACCGCTATGGATATTAAAAATTGTATAGTAATTTTTTTCTTCAGCCAAGCAAACAACACCAAACTAGTCAGTTAAAACTAATAAGTGATTTTGTTTATTATAATCTAACGAACAACATGAACAGTCGCTTTCTCAAAGGTCTTCAACTCAACGCTCTCTTGTAGACCGTTTGATGAAAAAAAAAATGTTCAAAAGAGTTACGAAATCTCACCGAAAGCACCATAGATAAACTGAAAGAGACTGGCACGTCCTGCCGTCTATACTTTGACAAATGAGCCATCTGTATATCATCGGTAAAGCAGGGCGCAGAAAGTTCGAAAACGACAACAACTGAGAAATAGCCAGAAGTGCTAAGTGCAGAGAGTCATGCCACCGTACCATCAGCGACATCTGTTTAAACAATTTAATCACGCCCCTTTTCAAAAATGCTTTGAAATTTACTTCAACATCTATACCCATTTCAATATGTTTAACGTTGCAAAACACGCTTTCAACATTCATCTTGAAGGAGAGGGAAAACACTTGTCCTCAAATGTAACAGCAAACTAATGAATAAACGACTAATGCACGGAGGGCGTGATAAAATCGGAACATTACTGTACATATAATATACATAATACATAATAAAAACAGCTTGTTTTACTCACGCAAGGCCATTAACAATAAAATCAGCATCAAACTGCGATTTCCGCCCGAAATAATTTACACTAAAAAAATTATTACTAAATGTGAAAATTGTGAAATGTTTGAATTGTCATAACTTTTTTGTTTATTAGTTTATCATCACCAAATTTTTATGGTAATCTACAATGGACCGTTTTCCCTAAAAAAAAATACGTTGGTAAAAAGGTAGGGTTTTGAGATATTTGAGTTTTTGTGACAAAAATGATATTTTTAATGTTAAAAAAGATATTTTTTCACAGTGTATATTTTCTAAGGAATCACCATTTAGTTTTCTATCTTTGCTGAACAATAAAATCAGCATCAAACTGCGATTTCTGACCGAAATAATTTACACAGAAAAAAATATTTACCAAATGTGAAAATTGTGAAATGTTTGAAATGTTATAACTTTTTTGTTTATTAGTTTACCATCACCAATTTTTTATGGTAGATTGCTAATACAATGGACCATCTTCCCTGAAAAAATTACGTTGGTAAAAAGGTAGGGTTTTGAGATATTTGAGTTTTTGTGACTAAAATTATATTTTTTAATATTAAAAAAGATTTTTGTTCACAGTGTATATTTTCTTACGAATCACCATTTAGTTATCTACCTTTGCTAAAAAATTCATAGCAATCGAACGAACCATTTTGGCTGTGCAGATTTTTGAATATTTTTGAACCATTTTCACATACACCCTTTGAAAAGTTAGTCGTGATTCAAAATAAAAATTTGATATCGGAAAATGGCGATTTAGATGGAACTTAAAAACTGTGCAAAGTTTCAGTTCAATAGAAAATCATGAATTAAAAAATTTCCTTAATTTTGATGCTGTTGCTTGGAATCGCACAACATTTTTTTCTAGGTTAACCCATTTTTGATCTGCAGCCGGTAGAAAGCGTACCGATTCTAAAGTGCGCAGGCTTTAGTCAAGGACGTTGGAGATCCTCAAATTGAAAACGAACTCATCACTTGACAGCACATCCCAAGCAACACACATGTTATATCAGCCATTCCATAGAAAAACGATATCCCTTTCGTGACGAACCAGCACAATCGTGCTGTTTTTTGGCATTGGTTTTACACATTTTTTTCAATTGTTTTTTTCTCAAAATATGTGATGTAAATAATTTTTATGATCGAGTTATTACTCTAACTTGTATTTCTGAGCCGCAGCTTTGATTGGAATTGTTTATAGAAAACGCCACGATAAGTTAAACAAAAAGTAAACAATCACCCTAGAAGTTGAAAAAATTTTATCTGTCGTATTTTTATAAATATTTGTTTAATCCAGGTATGCAGAGATAACAATCGATAAAAAAAGAATAGTTCTACAAAACGGCGAAGAAAAAGTGGTGCTTTGTTGAAAAGCACAAGATTTCTGGGTGGTCAAAGTGGGACCAGCACAATTGTGCTGTTCCGCCCCCAAGGCGGTCCAAGTTCCATCGGAAATTGCCTATTCTTAGGCGTTTTATGGTATTGAAGATTGATTTTAATTATTAAATCACTACAAAGTGTTAGTTTGTAAAAACTTAGACGTATAATTTTAACTCAAGGAACACGATATCAGCTTGTACGAGTTTTTTAAGGATCTTTGAATACTTGGGTGGAACATATTACTCCATATTATCGAAATCATGAACAAGATTGGAACGGGGATTTGCTGTTCTTATTATCTTCTTTTTATTCACTTCTATGATTTGAATACCCTGTCAAGCTGATCTCGTGTTCCTAGATTTAAAATTATACGTCTAAATTTCTACAAACTAACACTTTGCAGTGATTTAATAATTACAATAAATCTTCTGAACCAAAAAACGCCTAAAAGTAGGCAATTTTTAGCAATTACTTAGAGAACATCGACCGGCTTTAGGACGGACCAGCACAATTGTGCTGGTCCTAATTTGACCCCAAAAAGTGCATAGGTGTATAAAGTAGCCGAAGTAAAGAAAGTTTTATTCTAGAGGACGTTAAGTTTATAAGAGAAAATTTCAGATAATCATTCTTTTATGGTCCGTCACGAAAGGGATATAGTGCATCTCCGATTTCGTCATTAGGGTGACCAATTTTCATATAGGGTGGTCCAAAAATCAAGGTTTTTCAAAACTAAAATTTTTCAAAAAATCGTAACTTTTGAACCATTTGACCGATTTTAAACTTCTTTTTTTGAAAGCTATTGGATTGTAGCTTTCAGGAAAAATACGTTAAAGGGGCTAAAATGTAAAGAGTACTATAAAATATGCAAATATATTAGTTTTTTTACGTTTTCATGGTCTCGGGACCAAAGAGGTACCCTGGTTTTATATTTTTATCAGAAAATTCAGGAAATTTGGCGTAACATATAAAAAAATCGGAAATGT
Source organism: Aedes albopictus (assembly GCF_035046485.1). Classification (NCBI taxonomy): domain Eukaryota; kingdom Metazoa; phylum Arthropoda; class Insecta; order Diptera; family Culicidae; genus Aedes; species Aedes albopictus. Next base: position 97,850,865 of record NC_085138.1, on the reverse strand, counting down.
ATGTTGTTTTGTTTTTGAGATATGATTTTTGGAATTTAGAGAGTCATATATTTTAGTACTAGCTACTCTAAAATTGCTTGAAATTGCAAATTCTCATAAAACTATGCATAGTATTGCTTTTTAAAGATATTCCTGGTGGTTTTGGTATCCATAATATTATAAGGAATCAAAATATAATCAAATTTAAAAAAAGTGTCGGAGGTGAACCAACCATTTGGTTGAAAGCCTCTTGAATAAAGACAAATAATAGTAATAATAAAAAAGTGTCATGTATGGGAAAATTTGACCTTTTATTTTCAAAAAAACATATCTCAAAAACTAAACAACATACATCTTTGATTTTTTGATATGTTACGCCAAATTTCCTGAATTTTCTGATAAAAATATAAAACCAGGGTAGCTCTTTGGTCCTGAGACCTAGAACTTGAAAAAACTAATATATTTGCATATTTTATAGTACTCTTTACATTTTAGCCCCTTTAACGTATTTTTCCTGAAAACTACATTTCAATAGTTTTCAATTAAAAAAAGAAGTTTAAAATCGGTCAGTTGAACCAAGTTACGATTTTTTGAAAATTTTTAGTTTTGAAAAACTTTGAGTTTTTGGACCACCCTATATGGAAATTGGTGACCCTAATGACGAAATAAAAAATACTGGTCTAATTATTTCCGAAGAACTACAAGCCCACCAAGTTTCACGACAATCGGAGATGCACTATATCGTTTTGCCTTTCTCGTACACCAATGTGTACCGAAAGGCTATATGTTCACTTCAAAAACGAAAATTTGATAGAGCCTCCGGAGGGGTCAAGTCTTATATACCAATCGACTCAGCTCGACGAATTGAGGTGATGTCTGTGTGTGTGTATGTGTGTGTGTGTGTATGTGTGTGTGTGTGTGTGTATGTGTGTGTGTGTGTATGTGTGTGTACAAAAAAACTCACATCACTTTTTGGCAGTAAACCTCATCCGATTTCAATGACCGACGGTTCATTCGACGCGGAATCTGGTCCCATTGTTTCCTATTGAAAATGGTTCGGATCGGTTCAGCCGTTCCGGAGATATGGCCATTTAGGTGTTCCGGAACGGTACCCCAGGAAGGGACCAGATATGAAAATGCATCAAACCTATGCATGCGACACATCAAACCACGGCATTTTCGATAACCTGATGAGCGGTAAGCAGAAAAATAGTCTAAGACCATATCTGAACCGGTAGTGTTCCGGAACCGGTTCCGGGTGTCCCGCCGGAAGTGGCAACTATCAAAGTGAACCAAACCCATGCATGAGACACATCAAACCACGGCATTTTCGATAACCTGATGAGCGGTAAGCAGGAAAATAGTCTCAGACCATATCTGAACCGGTAGTGTTCCCGAACCGGTTCTGGACGTCCCGCTGTAAGTAGCCAAATATACAATTGTATCAAACCCATGCAAGCGACTCATCAAACCACGGCATTTTAGATGACCTGATGGACAATGAGCAGGAAAATCATCTCAGACCATATCTGAACCGGTAGTGTCCCGGAACCGGTTCTAGTCGTCCCGCTGGAAGTGGCCAAATATACAAGTGAACCAAACCCATGCATGCGACACATCAAACCACGGCATTTTCGATAACCTGATGAGCGGTAAGCAGAAAAATAGTCTCCGATCATATCTGAACCGGTAGTGTTCCGAAACCGGTTCTAGGCGTCCCGCTGGAAGTGGCCAAATATACAATTGAACCAAACACATGCATGCGGCACATCAAACCACGGCATTTTCGATGACCTGATGGATAATGAGCAGGAAAATCATCTCAGACCATACCTGAACCGGTAGTGTTCCGGAACCAATTCTAGACCATATTTGGTTCAGCCGGTAGTTACCCGGAATCAGATCCGGGTAGTAAAATGTAAAATTTAAGCAAACCCATGGATGCGGTACATCAAATCACGACCAGTCTTGTAAACATTCGACACTTTTTACTACCTTCATTTCATTGCCGCAGTCGGGTGTCAGTCGGCTTTGTTACATTCGTGCGCTATCGTTACCTCTTACCTACACACAACACGAGCAGTAGAACGAAGACTGATCACGACTTATCGACAACCTGATGGAAAAATAGGGTCAGACCACATTAGATTCCCGGTAGTGTTGCGGGTTCAGCTGTGGCTTCGAAAGTGGTTAGAAGTAAAAGTGAAGCAAACCCATTCATGCGATATATCAAATCGCGGTGATTAGGTAAAGGTGAATAAATAGCAATAAAATATTCTCAGACCATAATTGGGACAACCGGTAGTGTCATCACAGACAAACAGACGTAACACCTTGAACGATTTTCATGGAAATCCATCGCCCAGTTCACACTACCATCACCTGGTGGAAAAGTTGCACGAATTACTGTGTTGTGCAATATCGTCAACAGAAGGCGCTAGTGTGAAACGTCAAACGCATAGAAAAACGATGCGCGCGCCTCTGGTTGTGAAAGCCACAACTATGAAAATTTAAAATGATCGTTAAAAGCATGAACGATGGAAATTTCGCAAGTGTTACGTCTGTTTGTCTGTGGTGTCATGGTCCATGACTCATGGAATCAGATCCGGCTATCCCACCGGAAATTACCAAGTATAAAAATGAACCAAACCCATACATACGACACATCACATCGCAGATTTTTTGATAATCTAATGAACGGTTAGCATGAAAATAGCCTTAGATCACATTAGAGACTAGCTGTTGTGTAGCAGAACCAACGTTCATGTGAAAAGTTAAATCGTGGCTTTGTTTAATGGCCTGATATACATTAGGTATGAACAACAGTGACGAATAGGTCTAAGTTCTCATATATGAGAACAAAATATAGACAAAACTAAAGCGATCTCATCAAATCGTACCATTTCAGATTCCTAAGGTGTAAAGTTATAGCAGGATTGGTCAACGTTGAATGGAAAAATAAGAATTTGATCGCGTAAACAGAAGATGGTGGCTGTTTTAAGGAATTTTGAGCTCTAAAACCATGTAAAATAAGTGTATTTGGTATGGGAAATTTGTTTGGAGTCAACCAGAGTATCCAAAATAGCGGTCCAAAGTCCAAGATAATGGCCCAGTATTCAAGTTAGTGCCTATTTTATAGGATTTTTAATTCTTGCATTATGGGCATATTTTGTATGAAAATATGTCCAGAATTCAAAATTTGTAATCAGAAAACCCAAGCTGTGCGCTGTTTCACAAGGTCTGCAATATGACTATAGTTTGAATGGGGAAGAATGCCGGTCTTCGTCCAAAACTGGTAACCAGAAAATCATAAACGACATGCCAAAATTCAATACGGCGACTATTTTATGTAATTTTAGGTGCAGAGTCCAAAAATGAATACCAGAACATCCAAGATGGTGTCTCAATGTTCAAGATGGCGGTTAGTTTAGTTGGGGTAGATATCCGGAGTCATAAAATGATGACCGGAAAATCTAAAATGACGTTTCAAAATTTTGCGGCTTCATGACACTTGTTTGGTTTGAGTTTTGGATCGTTGTCTTATATTTTCTGAATATTGGATGTTATGCTAATATAAAATGTATCCATATTGAGTAGATTTAGCAAGCAGTTTTCATTTTGTATTTATGTCAATGCCATCTACATGTCGCTCGAGTTTTGTTGAAAGGATATTTTAAAGCACGAGAAAGGCACCATCACCGCTAGGTGGATTAATTGGGGTTTTCTATGGAATGGCTGATATATTAGTTACGGCAGTGCAAGTTTTGGTTGTATAGAAGTTTATTTGACGTTATTCCAACACAATGTTAGAATTACGTAAAATAAACTTCTATTCAACCAAAACTTGCGCTGCCGTAACTCTTATATAACATGTGTTTTGTTTGGGATAGTTGCATGAGGCTATGCAAGCTTAAATTTCATTCTTAATACTCCAATGACCACTAATTATGCTTGTAGATCAGATGGCCTTAACTCTAGGGAATTCTCGGATATGCTATTCAATTATAAAATCTACCACTTGATAGAACATAGATGCCTGGGGCTGTGTGAGTATAAACCTCATTCTTAATGCTCTAAGATACAACTAGTAGCCCTAGTAGATTCGATAACCCATACTCGAGGGAGTTCTAGGAGAACCTTAAAGAATCATTGGTAGATCCGATGACCTATACGCAAGGAAGTTCTTGGAGATCCTCAAATTGACAACGAACTCACCACTTGACAACACATAGCAACATGAGGCTGTGTAAGCATAAATTTCATTCATAATGCTCCAATAGATCACTGATTACGCTTGTAGATCAGATGGGCTAAACTCCAGGGAGTTCTCGGATACTCTTAAACTATTAACCCTTAAACACTACGTTAACGTACCTTAACTCTTAATTCTGTTTTTTCGTAAACCAGCTTTATCTGTATCAAATCATGAATACTCCAACTGCTCTCAACACAGTCAAATTCCATTTAGGTAACGTTACCTAAATAGATCCTACACTGAAGATACTGTTCATATGTTTTTCATAGTTTACATCTTATGAATCAGTTAGTTTTATTTTTTTCATCATTTCATAGTTGTCGTATGCTTTTCATACACTGAAAAACGAAATCCAAAAGACTAGTCGTATGAAAAATCTCACAAGAAGCATCGTATGAAAATCATAAGATGTGTTATGAAACACCATTGCTAAAAAACAACAAAACCTTTTATTGGCTTCTAACCACTTCAACTTTCGAAGTGTCGATGGGCGAATGAGTAAAGCACGCACTCGCTAACCTTGACGTTCCTGGTTCGATTCCAGGTTGCGATCTTTTTTAATTTGTGCAAAATATTTCATAAAAATATGTATGATAGTCATAAGATATAGTTTCAGTTTTTATACGTTATCGGTATGATTTTCATACGTGAATGTTATGAAACTTATACACAATGTGATATAGGAAAGGTGTGGAGGAAGACCCCGTTCGATTGTGTTAGTGAGCCTCAAAATGTAAACAAAATTTAAGGGGAGGTGGTGACGTCATACGGTTTCATCAGCAGATAGTCATCCATATGACTTTCAACGGAAATTTTCTTTTCGCAACTAGTTTTATTGTTTTTTTTTTCGACCAATTCAATTTAAAGTACCAATATAAAGAAAGCAAATTCAGCTCAGTTTAAGAACGAATTTCTTCGTTGTTTCACATAAAGTAAGCAAAGGACAGGCCATTCAGAGCACTCCCGATTCACTGAAACTTTTCGGCATCGTCTTTGAACCACAATCATTCGTAGCCAATCATTTCCATTATTCCGAACTATTCATTATTTGAAGGTCCCTTATATTATCCGGCTCTCAATTTCGCATCCTAAAAATGAAACCTATTAAAACTAATTAAATAAAAGCAAGAATAAAACATCATAAACTACCTGGAGCTGGAACATCGTCATCCACTGCAGAGAAAAATGTCCTTGTTTATTAGGTTTGGATAACAATTCCCTGGTTACCCGTAGAAACTGTGGCGGAGTTTGCAATGTACAGCACGCTAAAAACCGTTATTGGAAAAGTGTGTTCTTGTGTATCCAAATTAAAAATTAAAATTAGTTTCAATAACCCGGAATAACTTGAAAATCTTTCTCAAAATTATTTGTACTTAAATATTTATTGAAGGGAATGAATAAACAATTCATGACAGACTTTCGATATAATATTAATATGGTTTAGATTTGTGCACTTTGTGCAGCTCATGCATCAGTTTTGGTGAAAAATGGTTAGCGTGTATGGAAGTTTAATAACAACTTGTATGACGTCAGGTGTTGTCAATCTAGAAGGGGAAATTGGGGGTTGCTATGTTACAATAAATACTATGCACTAATACATTCAAAGCCTTGTGTAGTACATGAAACGATCTCTTCACCTTACCTTTACCACATTGACTTATACAGTAACAGTATGACAGCAATATTTGGTGCTTTGATTCCAAAATCATAGTTCGTAACTATGATTTTCGCCAGAAATTCTTGTGGCAAAAAAACATAGTTGATTCGTATGATTTTCAGAGTTGCAGTATCCTCAGTGTACCTAAATGGAGGTTCCAGTGTATCCGTGTACAAAAAATCAAGTCCATTGGTTCAAAATTGACGGAGTTATAGCAAAAAAAGTATCGGGTGTATTTGTCTTTAACTCAGTTCAGAAGCCTAATATTTAAATGTGATGTTGGCCAAACTTATAGATTAATGTTCTACAAATATCACCAAGAACGTCATATTGTGGCTCTCATTTGGGTGCCAATGAAAATCGACTTTTCGAATTTCAAAAACGGGTGTTTCTCAAAAGTTTCGTCTGCTCAAAACAAGTCCTCATGCCTAATTTCAGCTCAATCGGACTTCGCTAAGTGTTTGACCAAAGCGGTCAAAGTTTGGCTGTTTTGAAATACGAAAAATATCCATGTCGCTTATAATTGACCAATGTCGCTGAATAATTCTCACAGTCTTCAGATTTGTCCCAGCGGCAAACCTTCTTCATATGCCCTGACCTTCGGCAACCATGGCACCTACCAGCAAACTTCTTTGGCTGCCGCTTCTTCCAACCTCCGACAAATGCCGCACTACCCAAGTAACCACGAAGCCGTATATAAGTGCATCAATTTTGCCATATATTGATAATTAAAATTATGAATATAATGCTGCATTACTTTAAACACCTCATTAAAGCAATATTAAAGTCGAAAAGGGCCCCACTAAAATCAAATTAGTGCCACATATTGCAGCACGCTGACAGCCATTGCTAAAGTAATATAAATGCATGTGCTGTACATTTGCATTTGACATGCTTGATACGAGCAACACGAAAAACCAAAACAAAAATCTATTTTTAGCACCGCTTTATTATCGGCGGTACTAATGCCCCCACACATGAATGTTTTAACCATTATTTTTTTTTGTCGCCGGGTCGGGAGTCGAACCAGAATTGTTGAAGACCGCTAGATGAGTTCCATACGCGCTGGCTCCTTGGATCGTTTCTGCTGCAGTGATAACAACAGATATTTCATTAACTAAAAGGAGACTGTTCTTCTGTCTCAATCATTGCAGTAGAGGGCGAAACGACTATGTCATATGTAATAGAGTCCCCGTAATCACATTCTGATAATCACTGATAAATACATAATGCATTTTAGAATATATTCAATCAATTTAAGAAAATTAAAACACCCTTCGCATACTGCTCACATGCTAATTGTGGTTTCCATCATTATTGGCATGTGATAGCAGCCAACAGAAAAGAGAAAAGGTAATCTCTTAAATGGTTTTTCTGAAAAAAGTCGTCGATCGGTGGTTCAAACGGTGATTGAGTTGGTCGGGAGTCGAACCAGACGTGTTGATGACCGCTAGAGTAAAGTTGTTCACTCTTCTTGATTACATTTGTTTACCATTAGAGTCAAGCTTTTATAATTGTATTGTTAGAGCAACCTTTGCTAGTTTGTACATTGCATTTATTCAGTTTTTACAGTGTTGAATTATTGAATTAACGTATATCAGCATTTAATACACCCTATATAAAGGAAAATGTAATGCATCATTACATTGATAATGCCAATCTAAAGGATTATTGCATGACAAGTGTGGAATTACTGCATTTCGCATTGCAAAGGTTGATATTCAGTCTAATTCGTGCAATGATATAATGCTTGTGGTTACTTGGGTAACGTCCTCGCTTGAATCATCTTGCCGATCCATCCACTTTGCTACTTCGGCCTGCAGCCGCTGCTTAACACTTCCAATTTTTTCAGCAAGGTTTTCAAGGCCCGTTACCAACACGTCGTAGCTGTCTGACAAAGTCAAAAATAACTTCGCCACCAAATCATTTTCTTCGACTTTGGCACCCACAGACTTCAGCTGTCGAACGAGATCATCAAATGCTTCGCATCGACGAACCTTCTCTCATCCGTAGTCTTGCCAACTGCTTCCTTAACATGGTCTGTCTGGACACGGAGCGTTTGGCAAATGTGTTCTCCAAAGCCTCCCACATCTCCCAGGCTGTTTCTTTTTCACGGACCACTTCAAGGCATTCATCCGCAACAAATCCCACCTGTAGCGACTTGGCCTTCCTGTCCATTTGTTCCCACTTCAGTTTATCCGCTACGCTTCCTGTCGGAACATCTTCCTTGAATACCGTCGAGACATCTGCCGCATCCAGAAACAGCTTGACCCGAAAACGCCAGTTTTCACAATTGGGTCCGGTCAGCTGCGGAATCCCTTCTATTCCAGTGGAGCCTATACCCTATTGGAAGTTCGGGGGCTGGGTTGACAGTGAGGACTCGGTATTCACGAAAAGAACACAGAATGTTTTATTGAAACGACTGCTTCGCAGGAGAGCTTGATTGGGAATGATTAGATTTTCTACAACGATCGTATTCGTCAAGTTATCACCGCCTGACAAGTGTTGAGCAAATGCAAGATCCAATTCAAATACTTTCTCAGTGGTTTAAATAGAGTACGTTATGTCCTATAAGCTGAACGAAGCATTGGGCATTGCTTGTTTAGATTGCCCCCCATAGTGACTTTGGTCAGTTATTAAATCGAGTGTGTTTTTCTGTCTATTCGACCTGCAGCTGTTTAGGTATTTTATGCAATTCAGTGTCATAATTTCTATTTTATACTACTCAATTGAGTATCATAATGGCCAAATTTTCCGTACCGGTTAATAATGCAACTGAAAAGAGTTGTATAATGAAAAATAGTTGCATAATGTTCATAATGCAACTCATTTGAGTTGCATTATGAACATTATGCAACTCAAATGAGTTGCATTATGAAAAATTCATTGCATAAAATTTTGTTTGGAACTCGTTGCAAAACTCGACTTTTTCAGCACTCTTCGTATTTATCCAACTTGGCAAGCCTCGTTGGATAAATGTACGACTCGTGCTGAAAAAATCAACTTTTTGCAACTCGTCACATAAATAACTATTATACAATCCACCTTCGTCCACTAGACTTTACCAAAAAATACAAAAAGGCAGCTGTTTTTCAAATCCTCGGTATGTGAGTACATTTGATTCGTAATATTAAATTGTGCACCGCTACCCGACTAGAAGATTCTAACAAAAATATAACATAATTATAACAAACCATGATATGTATAACTCATTGTGATATAATCATGTTTAACATCACTGGTGTTCAAAAATATTATAACTCAATTGTATCATATTATGTTATAAATGTTGTTCAATAACTCATTGTGAAATAATTAAGTTCTGATTTTTTGACATTCAGAACATCATTTTACACAATTGTATTAAAATATGATGGAAACTAGTTTTCTTGAAGCTAAAATTTTTATCATATTGTGTTATAATTTTGTTCTGATTTTAACAACATAGGTTATTATTATGATAAGACCGGTGTACACAGCAAAAAAATATGAAAGTTAAGCAGCACGTCAATTGAAGATCAACTGAAAATTGCGGCTGAAAAATGTAAATCACCAACATTTAACGTCAGCCGAGCAGCCCGCTGCTGGTCATACGGCTTGTTTACAGATTTTAAAGCATAATCGATTTAAATTTACATGTATCTGCTATAAATCTTGCCAGCCACTCTCCGGCTCCGCTCGCAGCTGTTGCGGTTTCCCCGTTGTCTCTCTCAGTACTCTCTGCAGCAGCCGGAGCATGTCGGGAATGCGTGCATTGTGGTAGAAGCAGTTTTACTTTGACTGTCTACTGATCAACAAGCTGAGATAGCCGAGAGAGCTCGGGCGTGCTACTCACACCCCAAGGATCTGAGTTCAATTCTCGCTGGGAGCTCAATTTTTCTTTATATTTTCTAACAGATATCTGCTATGTAATTTTAAGATCGCACAAAAATTTCCATCATAAAGCATTGTCCAGTTAGAATCCGGACGCAAAGGATAATTTATTGTGACGCTCTCAATGATCATAATCATATTTTTTTACAGCAGTCTGATCATAAACAAGTCCTCTATTGATGGTGAAAATTTCATCGATTTTCTTGCTACGAGTGAAAAGTTATTTCAGATTGAAGACAAGTGAAGGAAAAAAATCTTGCACAAACACGCTGAAAATTAAGCGTGGTCAGGTACGACAGTCGCGAAAAATGTTAATGTCTCCATAACCATTATGTGTGATGTGCACAGATGTTGTTAACCATGCCATGAGAAAGTGCCCAAGGAAGATTGAAGTTTATGTTCATGGATAAATCTGCTTGGAATTCCAAGATTTGCCAGGAAGTTCGAGCTCTGGACATCGTTTTCTCACATCACTGTTGGATAGTGTTTATTAACGAAAAAACACTCAAATTTCGCTTCTTTCCCTTAATTTCGCAAGAAGAGAAATATTTGGCAAAGTTTCTTTGGAATCCTAATCAGATTGGTAGAGGGTCTCAGAACACTACAGAGATGACCTGATTGTTAAACAAATCCGCCGAAGGGGTTGATGTTAAAATTTTCTACCATTGTGCAGATTTTTAAGGAAGTTATCACGGAAAAAATGAGAAAATGTATTAAAAATTGAATAAAATAATTTTAATGATATTTTTCCATGAAACTACAGTAAATTATCTTTGTTTTGAGGGCTTCACCTTTTCTGTTTGTTATTCCACCTCTGAGATATAAGTGATTATCTGCGTCCGGATTCTAACTGGACAATGCTTTATATGACGGGGTAATTTTGTTACATTCGATCCGTCATGATTTTACAGGTTTTTTACGAACTGTGTACTTTTTGTTACTGTTTTAGTTATTTTAACATCACCCTGTATCTAGTTTATAACAAAATAAGTTATAGAAAAATTTCATATCATCATAACACAATGTGTTATAAACTTGATATATTTTTCTAGTCGGGTATCTTGAATTTTGAGCTAACATTTTGGATTTCCTTATCATAACCCGTAACGTGGGAAGTCACCTTGGAACGGTGCGTTGCGGTGTAAGATCTACCAAATCAAATTTTGATCTTGATATTTATAGTATTTATAAACATTCGAAGATTAAAGTTTTATGTACTTTTTGTGTGTATGTAGTATTTTTGTTTCAATGTTACAAACAAATCAAACCAAACTATCCCTATACTGAATGGTTTCAGAGTTCAAAACTTCTTAAAACTACTGTTGAATTTCGGGTCGCACTCTTGAATATTTTGGTACCTATGTCAAATATACCCATATTACATGGTTTTACAACCTAAAATTCCTTAAGCCTGCTTCTATCTCGAATTGTTGGCCGCCATCTTGCATTTTGAGCCGTCATCTTCTGGTCACCATTTTTGAACTTCGGACATATTTCTCTCACCAAATATATTCAAAATGCATGGTTTTAGAGGCTAAAACTTCTTATTACCCAAGTAGAATGCCAAGAGGAATTCCTGAATATATCTTTCGCGCTTCTCGATAAAAAAATTAGAGATATCTCTGAAGATTTCATGAACCCATCTCTTCAAAATTCCGAAATTTCAGAAAAAAAAAACTCTAGTCGAAACAGAAATTTCAGGATAATATCACAATAAAGTCGCTTAAATAAAAATTAATGAAATCTCTAGAGCAGTGATCCTCAGACCCATTTTTTCAACCGCTCGTATTACAACACCTGGTTCGAATTGTGAAACATTCAACACGTTATTCATGATTATTACTGGAGTATAACAGCTTCCATAAGAAACATTGCAAAGAATTCTACGGCAACATAGAGAACTGGACATCACATGCGGCCCGCGGGCCGCACTTTGGTGACCGCGGCTCTAGAGCGTTTTCTTAAGCAACCTCCAAAGTAACAATCCTTTTCTTCATATTGAGTCTCATTGCTGATATAAACATAAAAATCTAATTAATTCCATTGCCCATATTTTGAAAGAAAATGGCAAACAATAATTGTCTTACTGCTAGCATGCTCGTGTACCTTTTTCCCATCACGGTATGTTCAATACAATCTATGACAATTGCAACCATCCTCCTTGGGGAAGCTACATCCATTATTTAGCCCATCGGATCCTCCTACCAATCACCTAACGGAACATCCCAGGTTCTTTCCTCAATTTCACACCACACCGTCAGCATCCCACATGACGACGCGTCGCGTCTCGTAGTGTAGTAGAAGAGCGAGCCCCAGCCCTTCTATCGCTCGTCGCCCATCCTATTCAGTCAGTGCCATGAAAAATTGAGAACAATTATTGGTTGCATCAAGTCATGCAATTCCCCTGCTGTATAGAGAAACACATGAATTATGACAACGTGATCCACGCTGAAGCCCTTTCTTCCCCAACAGGACCACATGCATGCATCCACCACCGATCTCGAGTGGAAAGGACCGACTTTTGCGCAAAACCCAGTGGAGCTCAAACGCAAGCAAACATGTTGTACGGCCGGTTACCTTAACCTCCGTTCGCTGTTTATTGTTAGGGTGGTTGGGTTGGCTTGGCTGAGTTGGCTCGTGTACTTTCAGTCATGCTTATCTAAGCACTGTTATCTACTCTGGCACTGTGTCTTCTGCCTGCAGTCCATCCCATTCAATTCGAGTAGGGGAGAGAGGGGTATAGTGGACTTTCTAAGAGTATTAATGGTGCATTAATTCAGCGCGGTTAAAGTCAAATAGACCTCCAACAAGGTCATTTACCTTATTAGACACAGCTGTACAGGCTGAGGATGATGGGTTCGATTCCCGTTCGATCCAGGAACTTTTCGCAACGGAAACCTTGACTTCCTTGGACCACGACAGTTCATTTTGGTTTAATGGGTTATCAAAAGGTCTCGATGCCTACTTTTAGTGCACTCTTCACGAATGTTGATTTTTTTTTGTCATAACCTTTCGTGAGAAAGACGTCGTCAGTTGGTTGTAGTAGCCAGAGGTGTCAGCTTATAAATTGTATATTTTGAGAGTTTGGACAATTTGAAAGTCTTATCATACCATGTGCGATTATCTTTATTTTAGCGTGCACGAATGAATGCTTGCGAACGTGCTCTCAAGACACTAACGCTAACTTCACTGAACGAAAACCCCCGCCATGAATTGAATGATTTTTGCCTCATCCGAGCCCCATGCCTATTTTCAGACAAGATTTGGATGATTTTTCATTTGAATCAGCTTCCTTCAAAACCAAAACAATTTGAATGATGACCATCTTAAAAAAGGATGATTCTCACTGCTCTCCAAGAAGTGGATAACTGAATGATATGTATTTCTTTTTCGATTTGGTTTTATAGGGGCTTTGTTTTTTATACAAAAATAAAAAATAACGAATGAAAATGAAAACTAACTTCACCTTTTTTATAGGATTTCATCAATTTATACCATTTCAGAATCTTATAAAATTCAAATGAGGATTCGATGTAATCACATCTCTGTAACACGTTCTGGAATCAGATATCCTGTAAAAAATAACAAACAGTTGCCCAATCAAATTTGGAGTCCAAAAATAATTCATTCTTACCTCTCATGATGTATAAATTACAATTACGTCCTTTCATGGATCCCTCTTGCAATCGCAACACTCCAACTTCGCCATACTGTTTCTGAAGAAAAACAGACGTTGAAACTTGCATTGATCCTAAATTGAATGGGTGGGGTGATAGAGTGAAATGCTTACAGATGGTTATGAGAGGATAATCAATCACAACAAACCCCAAGCAAAAACTCGTTTATTAATTGTGTCGATTCTAATTTTTTAACAAGATGATTTTCCTTCAGATGAATGCAGTAAAATCATCATGGATTTAAACCGTACTGAATGAAGAATCATTCTTTGAACGGCGGGGGTTTTCGTTCAGTGTTGACACCTTGCGTGCGAGATGTACCAGAAACGTCAAACATGCGTAAGCATGTGCTGAACGGACTTCAGTTTAGTGAACAATTTTGTGGCAGATGGACGTATCGTCAGTTGAGTGCGGGAAAACAAATCGGCTGATGGCAGACCAGCCGAAAAGCTCGGATACTACAATGGCGCAGCCGGTTCGAAACCGTAGCGCTCTCGCCGGGAGATAACTGCGCTGGGAAATTGTGTTTGGTTTGTATGAGTTGATGGAAGAAAAGATTTCCCGGTAAGGCTCCCTGATTGACAATCAGCAGAGTAGGCCGGAAAGTGAAATAAGAAATTCCCCGGTAAGGCTTTCTGTCAAAAAGGCACTGGAGCAGGGGAAGGTGCAATAACGAAGATTTCCCGGTAAGACTCCCTGACTGAAAATCAGCGGAGTAGGCCGGCAGGTGAAAACGGAGATTCCCCGGTAAGGCTCCCTGACTGAAAATCAGCGGAGTAGGCCGGAAGGTGGAATAACAGATTTCCCGGTAAGACTCCCTGACTGAAAATCAGCGGAGTAGGCTGGAAAGTGGAATAACAGATTCACCGGTAAGACTCCCTGACTAAAAATCAGCGGAGTATGCCGGCAGGTGAAAACGAAGATTCCCCGGTAAGACTCCCTGACTGAAAATCAGTGAAGAAGGCCGGAAGGTGGAATAACAGATTTCCCGGTAAGACTTCCTGCCAAAAGGGCACTGGAGTAGATCGGGAGATAAGATCACAGACATACAGATGATGTGATGATGATCACAGACAAACAGATGATGTGATGATGATCACAGACAAACAGACGATGTGATGATGATCACAGACAAACAGATGATGTAATGATGATCACAGACAAACAGATGATATGATGATGATCACAGACAAACAGACGATGTGATGATGATCACAGACAAACAGATGATGACGATGATCACAGACAAACAGACGATGTGATTATGATCACAGACAAACAGACGATGTGATAATGATCACGGTATGATGATAACAGACAAACAGATGATGACGATGATCATAGACAAACAGATAATGTGATGATGATCATAGACAAACAGATGATGTGATGATGATCATAGATAAACAGACAATGTGATGATGATCACAAACAAACAGACGATGTGATGATGATCACAGGTAAACAGATGATGTGATGATGATCATAGACAAACACAATGTGATGATGACCATAGATGAACAGACGATGTGATGATGATCACAGACAAACAGATGATGTGATGATGATCACAGACAAACAGATGATGATGATGATGAGGATATTTTTTTATTTAGGACAAGAGTGGAGAAGAAGGCGGATGTAGTATCCAGAGGTGTCAGCTTATGAATTGTATATTTTAAGAGTTTGGACAATGTTACGTTTAGTTTTTGTGATTGTTCTATTATATGGTAAAAATCAAATAAATGTAAATTCAAATTCTGTATGATCGAAAATCCAAATAATTTACCACGCTGCACACCTCGTTTGGGAACCACTCGCTAAATCTGGCACCCTGCTGAGCTCTTCATGCTTTTCGCCGATCGTTCTACAACATTTGTCTCCACGCACACTCGCTCACCGCGAGGCGACGATGACTATCCAGCGCAATGATGAGAGCCATGATGGAGAATAAAGCAGGCCAACGAATAAACGAATCTCAGGTGGCCCAACACGACGGTCCTCACAGAGAGATCGGCTGATAGGCATCATAGTAACGTTGAGCACATAGTGGCTGAGGTGCGATGCAAAGAGATAAGAGATCGGATAAGCGTCGAAGCACACTCTGTGGAAACTATATGCAGAACGCATGAACCGTACATAGTAGATGAGTTGCGATGAGTGCGGTGATGCGATGGAGCTGCTTCGACGCATGTGATCGCAAGAGAACGCAAGAGAATGCTTGTCGGGTATGGATTTTATGATTGCGCTCGTTGTGTATGTAAAGCAATGCGGATTTAATGTGCTGGGAATGCTAGTAGGTAATATAAAATGCGTTAATATGTTGTTGTTTTTAAATATAACTCAATGCTTTTTCACATAACTTGCATTTTGATGAACCAGACGTAATAAAAATTAATCATACTGTCTATCGATCGCCATGTAAAATAACATATTTCATTGCATATAAAATAGTATTCCATCAAATCGTTTAAGTTTTTTACAGCATATTTTCGTTATTATATGTGTATAAAAAACATTTTATTTTCTATGTTCGGGATTTAAATGAAGTGATCAATGTTTGATATGGTCGTTTGTTCAGTGCATGCTATTCATGTGCAAGTTAGAAAGTTTAAGGGTTTTATGGTATTCAACTCAATTGCTAAAAGGATTCTGATTGCAAGGTTCTGCTTTTTTCTTTGTCAGGCAAAACTAGAAAAGAGCGTGACATCGATTTCGATTGATACTTTTTTACCTGACATATGATGAATATTGTGTACTTGGGTGTCTACTCATAACTCAAAATAAAATTCCCTGAGTTTTCCAGGTTTTTCCAGATGAAATTTTGAAAGTTTATAATTAAAAAAATAACCCAAATTTTCTAAAAATTATAAAGGGTGACTTAGGGTATCATCGCCAGGTTTGTTCTCTTCGTCATGAGGGATTTATGCCGGTCAAATTGCCTGAAACTTGATCATATTCAATTTGGTTGGGAAGGATTTGATGCCAACTCTGAGTTCAAGAGGTTTCAAAAAACCCCCCATGACGAAGAGAACAAAACTGCCGAAAATACGTAAGTTCCCCTACTCTTCAAAAATTCTTTCAATATTTCTGAGCATTATTCCTGGAATTGGGCTGCAAAACGGTGAGTCGATAAGGAGAGCGTCCAACATAGCTCTGTTCCTCACAAGTTCCTACCTCATGCTTCCACGGGTCAAGCGATGACAAAGACCGCCAGCTAAGAGTTGTGTGCTTAGCTGGTAGTGCAGCCTGGGCACTGTTGTCCTTCTGACTTCAGCTAGATTGAGGAGGTACGATTCGAGCGTTTGTTCACCAAGGAGGTGCGGCTCAAACAGCGTCTGTTCTGGCATCCAGCGGCTGAGTAAGAAACGCTGCACCACGCCCAGCTAGATCCAAGGTGGTAGCCCCATCAGCGTGGTCGTCCCAGTGTTGGTTGGGACGTTAAACAGAACTGGCACGATGGCCCTCCGGCGAGACAGGAGTGTTGGCGTAGGCCCAATAAGCCACCCGTAAAAATCCCCATTGCGAACAACATAGGAGAAAATACGACTCGATACAATCGGCAAAGACCCACGCGACGAAATAAGGACTACGATTGGAAACTTGGAACATGGAATTGCAAGTCACTAGGTTTCGCAGGATGTGACAGGATAATCTACGACGAACTACATCCCCGCAACTTCGACATCGTGGCGTTGCAGGAACTTTGATGGACTGGACAGAAAGTGTGGAAAAGCGGGCATCGAGCGGCTACCTTCTACCAAAGCTGTGGCACCACCAATGAACTGGGAACAGGATTTATAGTGTTGGGCAAGATGCGACAACGTGTGATCGGGTGGCAGCCGATCAACGCAAGGATGTGCATGTTGAGAGTTAAGGGCCGTTTCTTCAACTACAGCATCATCAACGTCCACTGCCCACACGAAGGGAGACCCGATGACGAGAAAGAAGCGTTCTACGCGCAGTTAGAGCAAACATACGATGGTTGCTCGCCGCGTGACGTGGAAATCGTTGTCGGTGACATGAACGCGCAGGTAGGCAGGGAGGAAATGTACAGACCGGTAATCGGGCGCAACAGCCTGCACGCCGTATCGAATGATAACGGCCAGCGATGCGTAAACTTTGCAGCCTCCCGTGGAATGGTAGTCCGAAGCACCTTCTTCCCCCGCAAAGATATCCACAAAGCCACCTGGAGATCACCCGACCATCAAACAGAAAACCAAATCGACCACGTTCTAATCGACGGGAAATTCTTCTCGGATATAACCAACGTCCGCACACACCGCAGTGCGAATATAGATTCGGATCACTACTTAGTCGCTGTATGCATGCGCTCAAAACTTTCGACAGTTATCACCACGCGTCGAAGTCGAACGCCGCGGCTCAACATCGAGCAACTTCGTAACGTAGAAGTGGCTCAAGACTACGCGCAGCAGTTAGCAGTGGCCCTACCAACGGAAGAGCAGCTTGGCGCAGCTACACTTGAAGATGGCTGGAGGGACATCCGATCCGCCATAGGTAGTACCTCGGCTACAGCACTAGGCTTCGCGACTCCGAATCACAGAAACGACTGGTACGACGGCGAATGTGAACAGTTGAAAAACGAGAAGAATGCAGCATGGGCGAGAATGCTGCAACACCGTACGAGAGCGAATGAGGCACGTTACAAACAGGCGCGGAACAGGCAGAACTCAGTCTTCCGGATGAAGAAGCGCCAGCAGGAAGAACGAGATCGCGAAGCGATGGAAGAGCTGTACCGCGCTAAGGACACACGAAAGTTCTACGAGAAGCTGAACCGCTCGCGCAGAGGCTTTGTGCCACAAGCCGACATGTGCCGAGATAATCACGGGAATATTCTCACGAGCGAGCGTGAGGTGGTCGAGAGGTGGCGGCAGCATTACGATGAGCACCTCAATGGCGACGTTGCAAGTACCGAAGGTGGCGTGGTAACAGATTTAGGAGTATGTGCACAGGACGAAAGACTTCCGGCCCCTGACCTTCAAGAGATTGAGGAGGAGGTTGACCGGTTGAAAAACAACAAAGCCGCTGGAGCAGATCAACTACCAAGCGAGCTTCTAAAATACGGTGGAGAAGCACTGGTGAGAGCACTACACTGGGTCATTACCAAGATTTGGGAAGAGGAAGTATTACCGGAGGAATGGATGGAAGGTATCGTGTGTCCCATCTACAAAAAGGGCGACAAGTTGGATTGCGGGAACTACCGCGCGATCACACTACTGAGCGCTGCCTACAAGATACTCTCTCAAATTTTATGCCGCCGTCTATCACCGTTTGCAAGAGAGTTCGTGGGGCAATATCAGGCTGGATTTATGGGTGAACGCGCTACAACGGACCAGATGTTCGCCATCCGCCAGGTGTTGCAGAAATGCCGCGAATACAACGTGCCCACACACCACTTGTTCATCGATTTCAAATCGGCGTATGATACAATCGATCGAGAACAGCTATGGCAGATTATGCACGAATACGGATTCCCGGATAAACTGATACGATTGATCAAGGCGACGATGGATCGAGTGATGTGCGTAGTTCGAGTATCAGGGACACTCTCGAGTCCCTTCGAATCTCGCAGAGGGTTACGGCAAGGTGATGGTCTTTCGTGCTTGTTGTTCAACATTGCGTTAGAAGGTGTAATAAGGAGAGCGGGGATAAACACGAGTGGGACGATTTTCACGAAGTCCGTTCAGCTGCTTGGCTTCGCCGATGATATTGATATTATTGCTCGTAAATTTGAGACGATGGCGGAAACGTACATCCGACTAAAGAGTGAAGCCAGGCAAATCGGATTAGTCATTAATATGTCGAAGACAAAGTACATGATGGCAAAGGGCTCCAGGGAGGAATCACCGCGCCCGCCACCCCGAATTCATATCGACGGTGATGAAATCGAGGCGGTTGAAGAATTCGTGTACTTGGGCTCACTGGTGACCGCCGACAACGACACCAGCAGAGAAATTCAGAGGCGCATTGTGGCAGGAAATCGTGCCTACTTTGGACTCCGCAGAACTCTACGATCGAATAAGGTTCGCCGTAACACGAAGTTAACCATCTACAAAACGTTGATTAGACCGGTCGTCCTCTATGGGCACGAAACATGGACCCTACGTGTAGAGGACCAACGCGCCCTTGGAGTTTTCGAACGGAAGGTGTTGCGTACCATCTACGGCGGAGTGCAGATGGAAGACGGGACTTGGAGAAGGCGAATGAACCACGAGCTGCATCAGCTGCTGGGAGAACCAACCATCGTCCATACCGCGAAAATCGGGAGGCTACGGTGGGCGGGTCACGTCATCAGGATGTTGGATAGCAACCCGACTAAAATGGTTCTCGAGAGTCATCCGACCGGTACAAGAAGACGTGGAGCGCAGCGAGCTAGGTGGGTCGACCAAGTGGAGGACGATCTGCGGACCCTACGCAGAGTGCGGAACTGGAGACAAACAGCCATGGACCGAGTGGATTGGAGGCGACTACTATGTACAGCAGAGGCCACCCCGGCCTTAGCCTGACCGGTAAGGTAAGTATTCCTGGAATTTCTTCCAAAGTATCTTCCTGGCTTTCCGCAAGATTCTTTCACACGAGATATCTGTTTGAGTACGTCCCGATATTTCTTGCAAAGGTTTTCCGATATACTAGAGATTCTCGCTGAATTCTTCCTGAAGATCCATCCAAAACTATTCAAAGTTTCTTCAAGAATGTCGTAGCCATGCGGTTAGAGTCCGGGTGGATGAGGGTTCGATTCCCGCTCCGACCGATGAAAATTTTCACGAGAATAGCTTCTTATCCGTAGCCACTCCGTGTTAAGTTTCGTTCAATCGGTACAGCCGCTGGCTGAAGCCAGTGTCCATGCCTTTTTTAATGGTTTTCCGGGACAGCTATCCATAAACTATTGGATTTTTACCGATAGTTTTCCGATATTCCTCTTGTTTTCCTCGCGGAAATTCGTCCGCAGCTGCTTTCAAGATTCCATATGGTCGGCGTTAAGTCAGACCGGACCATCTGTTTTTCAATGATTTTGGGGAAATATCCTGCAAGGACTTGGGATATCAAATCAAGCGCATTATTTTCTGAAAAACTGTAGTTCTTTTATGTAATGACCCATCAACATCAAAGAAACGTCGAAAAATTCAGAAATATCAAATTATTTCGCTTATCTTTACCTGCTCAAAAAATTGCGCAGTCCACTCTGACTTAACGCCGACCATATGGTTTTCAGAATTCCTCCTTAATATTTTTTTCTCGGGATTACTATTATCTCGAACTTTTTTCGAGATGTCTCATTTTTTCTCAGGTTTTTCCTGAAGTTCCTGTCGAGATTTCTTCAATAACACTTTGCGGAGTTTCTCGCAAGATTTTATTTGAATTCCCTCGAATATTTCTCCATGAATTTCCTATAAGGTATTTCGTAAGTTATCTCAGGAGACATTCTGAGGAAACCCCGTAGAAGAATCCCTGCAATTACTTTGGGAGAAATTCCTGAAGGAATATCCAGAATCTCGGGACAATTTCTGGTAAAGATTCCGGGAAGAATTTTGGGAATAATACACACAATATCTGTAAAAACTCTCACTATAAGAAATCCGGTACAACTACAAGAAACAGCCTGGCTCTGAAAATATGCAAAAGAAGAATTCAATGAGAAATATCAACAATAACTCCTGTAGAAATCCCAGAAGGCACTCTGGAAAAAAAATCTTAGGGGAAAATCCAGGGTATTTTAATTAAGAAAAGCTCTGAGAGACATCTCATGACCAACATCGGAAGGAATCTTCTGAGAGAAGTTCCAGGAGATACTCCGAGAAAAATCTAAGGTAAAACTTTAAAATAAACATCGCAAAAACTTTCAACAAATTCCTGTAGGAGACCAGGAAGAACATCTCGAAGAATGCCCAAAGCAATGGTTTGAAGATATCACAGGAAAAAATAAAAGAAATCTCTTGAGGAACTCTTGCAGTAAATTCGTGAAAACTCCTTCAGAAATCCTTGGAGAAATTTTAGTAGGAACCCCAGGAATAACTTCTTTAGCAACTCTGAAAGACATTTTGTGAAGATCTTCTGGGGAAGTCCCAAGAGGAACACCGGAAGGAATCGGGTAAAATTTTCGTGAGGAGTGCCGAAAGAAATTCCACGATTTATCCCGACAGACATTCTTATAGAGTATTCGGAATAAATTCTGGTAGAAATCCTACGAAGATTTCTTTGAGCAAAACACTGGAGGAACTCTGAGAAGAAATAGCATCCCGTAAAAACTCCAGGAGAAATCAGTTGGAATTCAGGAATCCTGGAAGGAATCCGGAAGTATACCTTTCCGGAAAAAAATCAAAAAGGAAAACCAAGAAAAATAGCGTCAAAAATGCGGAATGGAATTTTATAAGAAATCCTGGGAGACATTCCAGGAGATATTGTTAAAGAAGTACCAGAAAGAAATTCTGACGGAATTTCTGGAAAAAAAATCCCT
Source organism: Aedes albopictus (assembly GCF_035046485.1). Lineage (NCBI taxonomy): Eukaryota > Metazoa > Arthropoda > Insecta > Diptera > Culicidae > Aedes > Aedes albopictus. Next base: position 97,828,948 of record NC_085138.1, on the reverse strand, counting down.
GTAGCAAAATTTCTATATGGATTCTAACTACCAGGTTCATACGACCCAATGATTTTATTTTTTCGGAGTAAAATTTCCCTGAGTACTCAAGAAATACCCTGAGTATTCCAGGATTTTCCCTGTTAAATAAAATTCCCTGAGGATTCCCGGTTTTCCAGGTTTTTCCAGGTTGTAGACACCCTGAGAGACATATTTTCTCGTGAATGTCGCCGAAAATTTTGTAATAAAAAAATCTATACCCTTTAATAATACATACTTGCCGAATTTTTGTTTCTTTTTGCCGAGATCAGCACAACAAAGTAATGTTTGAATTCCGAAAATCAGTATAACAGTCTCATATTGATTTAAATTGAAATCAACACTCAGATAGCTCAGTCCGGAAAGTAAAAATATGTGTATACATAAAGACATCCCTCACGCGGATATAATTACATTTTATACATTCTTTTATCAAATAATTAATTCAATAATCTCAATCTTGTACAGTTACACTAGATTTGTTTTTTGAACTGGTCGGTTTTTGCTATTGCAACAGGATCAAATCTGACTAAGTTATAGCAAAAAAAAACGGCCCGCGCAAAGCAAAAAGCAGGTGCATTTTATCTTTCCGCTCTTACAGATGAAACGATCATTTCACTACCCACATCCAAAGAAGCGCTTCAACATACAAGCGACTTCATCGACCAAATCACGCGAGTCGTTGCGCACGAAATAGGCGAAAAAGGATGTGAAAACAACATGCGCACCCTCATTGAAAACCTCATGCACTATGGCCTATCAAACTTCCCTCTTCTCATCTCATAACTTATCGCATCCGATCGCATCTCACCTTACCCACTATGGTCACAGCCTAAATAGGTGTGAGAGACGGGAGAATAATATCATACCTGCTCTCTCAGACTAACACGCCACGATCGCCCTCAGGTCGAGGGAGAAGCGATCGCTCAAGTGACGAGCGGTTTTTGCTAGATCACCGATCGGATCAGACGTGCTCGATATCGTCGTGAGACCGTGCCCAGAATTGAAGAGCTAGTGGTTGTGGATCGCGTCGGGATACCATTCGGTCAGCGATCGCGATGGAGGATCGCGCTGGAACGGGTGGCCTGGTGATGAAGAGTGGTCTTCTTCTGGAAGATCTCGTCAACCGGACAAGCGGACGTCGAAGTAATCACGATGGAACGGATCCGATCACAGCCAGACGTCACTGGTGGAGGGCGGATAGAATCGAAGCTGCGGAAGCATGTGCAGTAGGATCGGTGGCGGGATGCTTTAGGAGCAGAAGGAAGCGAGGTTTTTGGAGGAGACAGCTGGAACCGTGGGTGCGTATCACGAGTGAACGATTGTCAGGACGACTATAAAATGTATAAGAAAACGTTCTCTAAAGATCAGGTTCTAGCGTAGGGCAGCGTAGGTTAATTGCCTAATACATGGCTTCTCAAACAAAAGATTTCTTTTATTATCACGACAACGAAAGAAGAGATGACAAAAAGTCGTAACAATGGCGCCCAACGCAAAAAATCCATGTAATTGTGAGATTGTGTTGTTTTAGTTTGTGATCGATCACGCGATTTTAAGGACAAAAAATCTGTTTGATTCGAAATGTGTAGAAAAGTTGCTAGGTTTATTAGTCCCCGTTTAGGAGCACGCAAATTTTGCCAAGACAGACGTTGGCGTGAAGAACCATGACCTTCAACCTTGATTCGCAGGATTCGCTGTATTCAGGTCTGGTTCACATTATGCGGTTAGATTAAGTTTTGTAGTATAATTCTGGCGAGCAGAATGGCTTGCGTAATATGGCTTTGGTTTAGTTAAGTTAGTTGATAAGGGGCCCCAGGAGTTCAAACTCCAAAGTTGTTGCTCCTAAACGGCCACTAATGCAGGATAGAGTCAAATGAATTTTTCATGAATCGATTTCATTCGATTCATGAAAAATTCTTCGCTTGTGGAAAGGTTATGTTACGTTTAGTTTTTGTGATTGTTCTATTATATGGTAAAAATCAAATAAATGTAAATTCAAATTCTGTATGATCGAAGTGTTGTGTATTCCCCGACCAGTAACGCAAAGCTGTTACCCAGAGTGGTTATTCGAGCACAAACACTGAAAATGAAGCACCAACTACAAGAAAGTACATGTTGCCAACGCTTTATTACTAATTACACCCCATTGTGCCACTGCCTACTCTCCTCTATCCTACCAATCCCATTCCTAACTCCTTTATCTCCTTATCAACTAAGATTCTCTTTATCTCCTACTCACAGATCTAGACGGTACGTTGCGTCGACAACCGGCATTCTCCCGATGCCGGAGCAATCACGCACGGTCAGCCATCCACCGGCTGTATAGCTGCACCTGTCCTTGGGTGACCTTGCCTCTCGCTGCGATCCCAGTCCGCGCCAGATCACGGCTTCCCAGCGGCGTCGTTCGTCCCGTAAGCGCCTTGGGCCAAACTAGAAACAGGAAAAAAGAGCCTTCTTATGAGAAGGCTCTTCCTCTTCTTCGCCGTTTTAGCAATCGCCGCCAGAAAGCCAGAATTCTCGTCCTACGCGTAGTCCGATTGGTTCGAGTGCGTGGTAGTCGGGATGCCAGCTGTACCACGGGCGAGCGTGTCTTCCTCGCAAATAGCCCTCAACAAGATGGCGATTGATTCCGGCCTATAGAGCTGAATGCAAGGCTGCAGGGCTTCGTCGGTCCACAAGATGGCCGTGTGCTTTTGTCCGCTGCAACGCCGTTGGTCACGGTTCGTTGGGTGGCTGTATTCCCGGGTTCCACTGTTGCAATTTTTATAGTGCAGCTTTGTTCAAAGCGACACACCCGTAGCAGCGCACTAAACCGCACCGTACCGAACGACTGATCTGCGTGGACTGACTGGGAGTTTCATCTCTGCACAGCGATTCTCCTTGCTGCTTTCCATGTAGTGGCGTGGCGTGCTCAGAGAGACCTCCGCCGTCGCGACGCTTTCGCCTGTGTGTCTCGCACGAGAGGGAGATGCTTGACATGCATCGTCGGTGTCACCGCTGACCTCGTGACTCTCTTGAGCCGATCGCTACCTGCATGGGATTAGGTATGTGTTCTTCGCTGTTCTCAGCGTCGCTCAGGCTGTCGTGTGCTCGATTCGGCATGTATGCGTTAGTGTCATGTGTGTTGGTTGGCAAGAGCGTGGGATGGTGCATGGCAAATTCAGGGTAGGCTTTACCAGGGGTGCCTGATCGGTTCTTTACGGATCATTTTATTGCGCGGAATGTTGGTTTACACAAACTTATTTAAACTAACTTGTCTTTCAGGGCACATCTCTAACTATTACAAAGTTAAACGCAACAACAATTTGAAAGTCTTATCATACCATGTGCGATTATCTTTATTTTAGCGTGCACGAATGAATGCTTGCGAACGTGCTCTCAAGACGCTAACGCTAACTAGACACCTTGCGTGCGAGATGTACCAGAAACGTCAATCATGCGTAAGCATGTGCTGAACGGACTTCAGTTTAGTGAACAATTTTGTGGCAGATGGACGTATCGTCAGTTGAGTGCGGGAAAACAAATCGGCTGATGGCAGACCAGCCGAAAAGCTCGGATACTACATTGGTGAGTGAGTGAATATCAACCTTATCCATTCATTCACTTGTCTCAAGATTGTAACTAAAAATTCGACTTTCTTTTTAATTGTATAACGACAAACAAGCGCCGATATATTTCGATAAAGTTCAGTTTGTGAGAGAACTTGTAAACTGAGTTGATGAACGCGTTTTTTGTTCTGTGAGCGGAATGAGTTAATGAGTTGACGAGTTAGTGAGTGGGTAAATTAGTGAGTTGAAAAATGTATGAGTTGGTGAGTGAGTTGGCGAGTTGGTGAATGGTGAACAAGTTATTTAAGAAGTAAATGAGGTAATTATTAAGTGAGTTGGTAGTTCATTAAGCAACCGAGTGAGTTAATTAAAGATTAAGTGACTTGATGAGTGAGATTTTATGAAGGAGTAGGTTAATGAGTGAGTAAAATGATAAGCGAGTGAATTGTTAAGTGTAATATGTAAGTTGTGAATATTGGTAAAGTTCGTGAGCTTTTGAGTTCAAAAACAAATGTGAGTTGTGAACAGATAGATGAGTATGTGATTTGGTGAGTAAGTTTTTGAATGAGTATCTCAGTGAGTTAGTGAGTAAGAAGATGAATTAGTGAATTGCTTCCAAGTGACATGATGAGTGAGTGATTTTTGTTGAGTGAGCTTGTGAATAAGTGAATTGGTTGATAAGTGTGTTGGCAAGTAAGGGATCTTAAAAGTGAGTGAGTTGGCAAATAAGTGATGCCATAAATGAGCGGCTTGCTGTGAATATTCGAATTCATAAGTAAGAGAAGTAAGCCTGCCCCTTTTTTCGATGAAACCATCATCAACACAACGAAACGTTGTAACACAATGAGGAAAATTATCTCAGCCTACTGCTCAATATCAATGGCTACGACAAACAGCAATCAATCGAGTAGCATTCTTTACTTAGCCAGATGTGAAGTGGTGCAGCATAAAAATCCAGTGTACTGAGAATTGTTGACAGTTTGGATCTCATGCGTTTGAGCCAAGGAATAATGTCTCCATGCTTACCAACATAATGTTGTCGTAGCCAGCAATTGGGACAGAGTATTTGATTGGATGACATCCATTCCACACTGTCAACCGGTCTTAGCAGAAAGTGTTTTCATTCTGCTCCGTTTTATTGCTGTCTACGGAAAGAACACTACCCGTCAGATCCCCGATTTGAACTCACTTCTTCATTCTGACAATACATGATGAACCAGGTGAGGGCTTAAAATCTCTTCGATAAAAATAAATAATAATTTTATCTAACTCACTCGCTCACCCGTTCGCTCATTTCCCAACCCACTCGCTCATCTGTTAAGGACAAGGTATTTGGAGTACATTGCTCAAAATTTCTAGAGCACAGTTTTTTGGAACCGTTGAACGGATTTGAATTAAAATGCATCACGCTGTTGACAACCACTGAACAATTAGCGTGATGCATTTTCATCCAAATCCGTTCAACGGTTCTAAAAAACGGTGCTCTAGAAATTTTGTGCTATGTACTTCAAATACCTTGTCCTTAACTCACTTATAAATTCACTCAGAAACCAATAGATTCCTCCAAAAAGTTTTTTTTTTTTAATTTTTCTAATGGTTCTCTAGAGAATTCCTTTGCATTTTTTTCTGATTTCAGAAATTTTTCCAGGCAGTACTTCAAGATTTTTTGTGAAACAGTCCTTTCAGAAATTGTATAAGAAATTCTGGTAATTTCTACAGAGGTATCACCAGGAATTCTTCCAAGTTTACTCCAAGAAACTCCCTAGGACTTCCTCAGGATTTATTCCATGACTTCCAGGAACTCCTCCACAAAATTTTTAAGAATATCTTCTAGAAATTTCCAAAGGTATCGCCAGGAGTTTTGCAAGGAACTTCTTTCAAATTGCTTCTGGTATTTTTTTTTCAAGAATTATTCCTTTAGAAAAAAAATCAGCAGTGATCTCTGAAGGAACCCCAGCAAAGATTTCTTAAGGAAGCGCAGGAAAATTTTCTAAAAAAATTTCCTGTTGGAATTTCTGCAGGAATCCCTGAAGAAATTTCTCAAAAAATTCTTGGAGGAACCTTAGGAACAATTTTCGATTAAATCTCTATAAAATCAAAAAAAAAAAAAATGAGAAATTTCTGAAAATTCCATGGAAGCACTTTTGAAAAACCAACAGGTTTCAAAAGGATTCCTCCAGAGACTTTTTTTTTAAATACCTTCAGGGATTTTTTGAGAAGTCTTCCAGAACTTTTTGTTCAATTTCTGGAAGAATAACTGAAACATTTCCAGCAGTAATCTCTGAAGGAATCCCAAGAGATATTTCTGACGGAAGTGCAAGAAAAATGTCGGAAAAACTCCATGTAGGCATTTCTGTTGGAATTCCTGAAGAAATTTCTCATGAAATTCTTGGAGGAACCTTTGGAAGAATAAGCGAATGAATGTCTGTAAAAATAATTCAAGTAAATCTCTGTAAAATTAAAAAATATATTTTGAGAATTTCTGAAAAACTCCATGGAAGAACTTTAAAAGAAATCCTTTGCTGAAATTCCAGAAGAAATTTGAGCAAGAGTTTCAGAGAGAAACTCTGAAGGAATTTCCGAACAATTCTCCAGTAGAAATTTCCAGAAGTAGCCTTGAGGAACATCTGAAGAAATCCCAGGAAGAATTTCTAAACAATTTCCTGGAGAAATACCCGAAGAAACTCCTCGAGAAACTTTTGTTGGATTCCAAGAAAAGTTTAATAATAGAAAAGTTTATAGTTATTAGAAAAGTATATTATAACTATCGAAGTATTTCGGGAGCAATCTCTGGTCGTATTTTTGAAGGATTTTCAGTAGCAATACCTAAAGATACGCCTAGCTAAAGTGAATCTCTGTATGAGCTTCTACAGGAATCTCTGAAGGAATTCCTGCATGAATCACTGCGAATAATAATGCAAGTATGTCTGAAAAGTCATTATGCAAGAGTCTTGCAGAATTTTCTGGAAGAACTCATGAAGAAAATCCTGGATTAATTAGTGAGTAAGTGAGTAAGTTGTTGAGTGAAGTTAATAATTTATTGAGTTTATGAGTTTGTTAGTGCGTGAGTTATAGTAAGTGAGTAAACTTGTTAGTGAGTGATGTAGTACGTTAGTAACCCAAGTAACATTTTCTAGTCAAATAGACTAGAAGAGATCCTTAGAACCATCATAAAACCAAAATGAAAGGTATTCGGCTTTATGACGGTTCTCAAAACCTCTACAAGACTAATTGGTCATCAAAATATTACTTTGGAAGTGAGTGATATAGTGAGTTAATATATTGATTAGTGAGTGAGTTGATTAGTGAGTTTATGGATTAGCGAGTTCGTAAGTGAGGCAGTGAGTTAGTGAATTAGTAAGTCCTGCTGGTGAATGAAAATGTGAGTAAATGATCAAGCTAGTAAGTAATGTAGTTTAGTAAAAAGTGAATGAGAGAGGGTATTGATGAGTGAGCAAACAGGTGAGCGAGTGAGTTAATTATAATTATTTTTATTTATCTTTATCAACGAGTTTTTAAATCAGTAAGTGAGTGAGTGATACAGTGAGTTTATATATATATATACTTGGAAGAATTGGAAAACCCTTTACAGTATTCATAAAAGAATTTCTTGAAAAATTCCTTGTAAGGTATGGGTTGTGGTACAATAAGTCAAAGAAAAGATTCTGGAGTAGGAGAAATTCTTGGAGGAACTTCCAGAAAAATCTTTTGAGATTTTTTTGAGGAAATTCTAAATAAATGCCTGAGAGGATACCAGAATATGAATATGAATATATCAGAAGGAACCTCTGGAGAGCTTCTAACAATTGTTTTTGAAAGAGTTTCTACAAAAAAAACCTAAATTTCTAAAGGATATCCCTAGGGGATATTTCTGAAAGAATCTGCGAATTTCTGAAAAACATGTGAACTACTTTCAAGATGAATCTGTTTGAGATTTTTTTTGAGAAACGTTTTTAACAAGACCCAAGGAAATTCCTAGAGAAATTCCTGAAAGAATGTCTGGAAGCAGGGTACGAAAAACGGATCACGCCGAAAAACAAACGCTTTGTCCTAAGCGGTGCATGTCGGTAACAAAGGCGCTCCGCAACAAACGCATGTCAAGCGATGAGAGCAATAAAACAAATATTGCTTGCCGTGTGTGTGCCGATATTTCGGCTTTTCTGTTGAAATTTTCGGCCCACATCATCGAATTCATGAGCATTTGGACGAATTAAGACTCTTGCCATCCTCAGAATCGAGTTTCAGTTGTAAAACAATGCGAAAATCACGACGTGAATAGAACGAGACAAATATTCTTACCGTTTTTGTTGTGAACAAACTCGGGAGCGATTTTGTCATTATCTGCTAACGAAAAAACAAAGCGTTGTTGCCGTGCCTTCTTTGTTGCCTATTTTTCGCTTGCGGTGCCATATTCTGCGTACACTGTCTGGAAGTATCCCTGGAGAACCTTTAAATGAAATACGTGGACAGGAATGTATTCTAAAGGGAAGGAACTTGGGGGAATTATTGCTGAAATCATTCTGGGAAATCCTGTAAAAATCTTCCATCTATAAAAATTTTGGAAAACTTGTGTTATATTCTTAAAGAATCCCTGGAATCTCTGACTGTGTCTCTGGAGGTAATCGAAGAGAAAATTCTAAAGATATGCATATATGAGAAGATATTCATGATTTCCACCAGGTATTTTCCGAGGAGTTTTTTTTCTGGTATTTCTGCAGGAAGTTCTCTAGAAATTCCTCCTGAGATTCCTTCAAAATATCACAGGGATTTCTTCGGATATTCCACTAGAGATTCATTCAAGAGAAATTCTTGAGAGTTCCACTGGAGATCTGTACAGAAAATCGTTCAATTTTTTTCAGGAAAATCTTGCTCGAAATTCTTCTGAAGTTCAATCGGGGATTTTTTCAAAAATATTTCCAAAAACTTCTTCAGAATATATGGGATTTCTTTTGAAATTTTAGCAAGAAATTTCTTTCAGAAATTCCTCAAAACATTTTTTTTTCAAACCTTACTGAGATTTATTCGAAAACTCTGCCAAAGAACCTTCCAAAAATTTCTTGAGAAATTCCTTCACAGATTCTTGCAGAAATAGCTACAAGGACTTTTTTTTAGAAATTGTTCCTGCGACTTTGTTAGAAATATCTCCTGGTACACGCTATATCCAAAGGAGAGAATTATGCTAAGTTAATGTACTCCAAATGTTTTTCGCTAGGATCGAAGATTTGGACCTCGAGTTTCAGAATCTGTGGGGCTTAAAATATTTCATCTTGTTTTTTTTTTTAATATTTTATTTTTTTCTCTTATTTTCTCATATAAATGTCGAAAAAAGTCACTTTGAGGTTAATTTCATCCCAGTTAAAAAAAATGTATGAAAAAAACAGGATGAAATATTTCAAAATAATTGGGGCAAATCTCTAGAGAATATCTAGAGATCTAGAGAAAACTGTTTTTTGGTGAAAATTTAGAAAAAATGCCTGCAAGAATTGGAAAATCTAATGCATTATTCTTGGAAGAATTTCTTAAAAAAATGTTTGAATGGAATAGATTCTGGAGTAATTTCTGTTGGAATTTTTGAGAAATCTTTGGAGAAATTCCTGAAGCGGGAAAAAAATCTTTTGAGGAACTTCTGGTGCAATTTCCAGAAAAAATCTCTTGAGAATTTTCCAGAGGAATTTTTAAATCTTAAGTTGCTTCTATGCAAAGATTGTGTACTAAATAAATTGGATGAAATGAATGAATCCAAATTTCTTGCATTTTGCGAAAGTAACCATCAATCAAATTGGTTCGCATTTAATACCCATTTCCCCTACAGGAAACACGATCGAAGACAACGACGTATTCTCACGAAGCCGTTTCTTTAGCTCCCGTTCCTGCTTTCACCACCGCGCACCGGCCGGCGATGAGGTGTGCGGTGGGTGGTGGATCGATCGACCAACGACCGCCAGCAAAGATGAGCTGTTCTTTGTTGTTTATTTCTCTAATTATTGTACCATTGTGGTGGATGCTGGCTGGCCGATGCTCCCCCTATATGTATCTAAGTATATGGGGGAGGCAGGCGGGTGCAATCAATTTTGTCCAACCGGCCAACAGCCGATGAGCGATGCAACACGAACTACTGTTAGAAAGTTCAATAGACTCTCTTCTGGGTGGATGCGGCTGGCTGTATCTTGGCAAAGTGAGGGAAGTAGGGGAAAGATGGATAGGGTACTCGTTTTCATGCTTGTTTTCATCAAACATTGAAATGAATGTTACCTGCGTTTAGAAATGCAAACGAATTAATCGATCAAGCATGCTTTCAATATTATGCTATATCATATGTCTCAAAGAAATTAAAAATAAATATTTTAAATATAATCCATATTTTAAATCAATACCAACAGAAGCGGATGCCCTACTTTGGTTCCCAGAAGAGCGCGACGGTGTCCAGTGTTCCGATCCGATGTTGGATGAAAGCTGTCTGTTTGATCGGGAAATTGACAAGCGTATTGAAATTCTATACTGCATGGAGCTGTGGTTGGCATCCGGGTATTCATCATCGTAATTGCTCAATTAAAACGTTATTTTATGAAGGGAGAGAGATGCATCTGCATTGTAAATTTCTCGATTGTGTTGCTACTTTGATGATGAAGGGTATGATTTTTCTACACATACCTGCTTTTTTTTATAAAATTAAATATTCTCTGTGCTTATCGGGAAACCTGACATAATCGAATCAAGTCAGGGCTGGGCTTCCTTTTTTACCAATCATGGGCGAATATCAACGAAGACTATGAGATACTTTAGAGGGGATTTTTTTTATTATCGTACAAATTGGTACCAACCAAGGTTCTCAGAATTCAATGAAATTTTTTTCACGGGTAGGGTTCATATATGTATGAACAAAAACAAAATTGAAAAAAATCCGGGTCGCCTAATTTTCCGGAAAACTCTAGTGGAAAACCAACATTTTCCATAGACACCACCTAATTTGAAAAATTATAACTCAAGAACGAAGCATCGATGACTTTTTTGACTTTTTTGTGAAATCATAAGCAAATTTTCTCAGCAATTGAATAAAAAAATACAAAATGAAAATTGTTTTCCACAAAATTTTCCACAGTTGAGGAAAATCGGTTGCAAAAGTTGGAAACATTTTTTCGCACCCCGGGAAAATTCTAAACAAAAATATTTTTGGAAGGGAATTACATAAGCTATATTCTGTAAAATGTTCAAGATCTGGTTTTTCTCCGTTCCTGAGTTATGACCAATTTTGTGGAAATGGTCCAGATGTTGGTGATTTTCGACCAGCTTGATTATTAGTTTGCACGATATGTAATTCCCTTCCAAAACATTTTTTTTAGAATTTTTCCGTACTTCGAAAATAATTTTTCCGACTTTTCCAACCGATTTTCCTCAACAGTGGAAAATTTATTGGTAAACAATTTTCATTTTGAATTTTTTTTAAATTGCTGAGAAAATTTGATTACGGTTTCACAAAAAAAAACGTTGTGTCTACGATGCTTCGTTCTTAAGTTATGATTAAAAAAAAACGGATCATCTGGAAAATTTACACAAAATTGGTCATAACTCAAGAATGGAGAAAAACCACATCTTGAAAATTTCACAGAATACAGCTTGTGATTCCCTTCGAAATATATTTTTTTAGAATTTTCCCGGAGTGCGAAAATAGTTTTTCCGACTTTTCCAACCGATTTTCCTCAACAGTGGAAAATTTTGTGGAAAAAAATTTTCATTTTTAAATTTTAATTTTTTCAATTGCTTCGTTCTCGAGTTATGATTTTTCAAAGTAGGTGGTGTGTGTGGAAAATGTTGGTTTTCCACTGGAGTTTTCCGGAAAATTAGGCGACCCGGATTTTTTTCAATTTTGTTTTTGTTCATATATATATGAACCCTACCTGTGAAAAAAATCATTGCATTTTGGGAACCTTGGTACCAATTTACGATAAAAAAAAATCCCCAGTTATTCGATTAATCAAACTGTCCTGAAAATGCGTATGAGTTTCGATCTCCCCTTGTGTTCGTCGGAGTGATCGGCTTTTATTTTTATATTTCGCCAGTGATACATAAATAAATTGGTGGGCATTTTATGCTATTATTTTACACGCAGAAAAATGGCGCTTGTTTAAAACAATAAAACGCATGGTTGATTTTCAAACTGGGAATTTACTTATTCCAAAGTTATATTTAATTGTTTTCATTTAGAGTTTATCGATAAAAACAACCGATTAATCATTTCATGTAATGTCAAAAATTTCATTTGTTTCAACAAAATAAAAACCATAAACATGGTCCGAAAGCACTCACACATCTATAAAATGCTTACCCCAACATCGCTACAACGAAGAAGGTGCAGCAAATCCATCACGCCAACTTCCAAGTGCAGTTTTGGCCGTGATAGGTAACGCGCAGATACTCACGACAGCATCCACAAAAAGTTGATCGGTTTCGCCTTTTTTGTCTTTTTTTAGTCGTTCTCCTCCCCATCCGCTTACCGACGGTCTAAAAATAGATTTCCGAGCTGCCGCAGTTGCTTCCGTCACCAACACAATCACATGCCGGGTTTGCTAGTGGCAAAAGTGCAGTCGTTTGAATCAATCCATTATTTCATGTTGAAAACACCATATCTCTGTTTGTTTTAACAAACTGTCAAAAATTTCGACAAATGGACATATTTGTATTATCAAGCAATAGAACAGTTCACTTTAAACTATAAATCAGTTTGTCGCTATAGTAAACTGAAAAATCGGTTGATTTGAACGAGAATTTAATTGTCTTTACAATTTATTTTTCTGCGTGTATCGTGAAAGTTTGAAGTGTGTGAAAATGATGTTGCAATTAGTAAGTTAATTTAAATTAATCAGTCTGTACGATACACTGTGTTATCAGGTGGCCAAAAATCAGAAAAGTGATTTGCTCTGGTTTATATTTCTTCATTGTCATTCGACAGTACACTCCTACCAAGATAACTCCAAAACATCGGTGCATCATATGCTATGGTTTCGCAGGTATACATCGTCAAAGTTGTGTTTGCAAGAATAATAATGTTTCAGAAGTAACAATAAGGTTTCTTAATCAATGAATTTAGCTAAATCAGTGTAAAATTTTAACCACATCTTTGCACACTGTCGAAAAGTTTATATAAAAAGCCGCTTGGAAAAAATAAAGAAGTGGTTAATTTGTATTTTTATGTCACTAAACATAGAAGTAACACGGAAAAAACAAAATGCTGAAATTTAATAAAACTTTAGACATCATATACTTTTTTGTCCCAAGTTGTCCCACGCAAAAGTTAGTATTGGAGCATTCTTACATACACTGAACGAAAACCTCCGCCATAAATTGAATGATTTTTGCCTCATCCGAGCCCCATACCTATTTTCAGACTAGATTCGGATGATTTTCGTTTGATGACATCTTCTTCAAAATCAAAACAATTTGAATGATGACAATCCCAAAAAATGGATGATTGTCATCGCTCAATTGGAAGCCAATGAATGAAATTCATTCCATTTTGTATTTTATTTGATGTGGGATCTGTTTTTAAGTAAAAAATTATATTGAATAAAAATAAAAACCAAATGAATACACCATATTCTAGAGGGTTCCATGTACACTGGAACCTCTTTTATGCACATGACTAGGACTGCACAAATTAAAAATGTGCATAAATCAAAAAATGCATAAAAAGAGGGCAATTTATGCATAAATTAAGTTTGTGCTTTGATAAGGGAATCTAGTTTGCGAGAACAGGTCTTGCTCCTGGACAGTTGAGATGGGGCGGGCTAAGGGGGTTTCCAGTTAGTTCCCGGGGAGCCAAAAAAGGGGGTTCCAAGGGGCTTCAGGGGCGTTTTAAGGGGTTGCTTCGGGGCATTTGAGGAGCCTTTTGAGGGTATTCTGTCAGCATTTTTTGGTGTTTTCCTGGGATTACGAGGTATTCAGGGGTATTTCAATAGTATTAAGTGGGTTTCAGAGGCGTTCCAAGGAGCTTTAGTGGCAATTCAAGGGATTTCAGGAGCCTTTGAAGGGCGTTGCAAGAGGTTTGAGGGGCGTTTTAAAGAATTTCAGAGTCATTTAAGAGAGTTTCAGGGTGTTTCAGGAACATTGTAAAAGCGTTTCTAGAGGTTTTAAGGGCGTTTGATGGCTTTCCATGGGGTTTTCAGGTTCGTTTCAGAGGGTTTATGGATCCTATTAAAGGCGTCCAACGTGGTTTCAGAGGCATTTGAAATGGATTATGATGATTTCAAGGGCGTTTCAGCGTTACGGAGGTGTTAGGGGCGTTTCAAGTCAGGGTCGTATCAGGGGGTTTCAAGACAATCTTTAAAAGATATTGTAATGGGGTCTCTAGAAATCTTTTAAAACTCCCTGAATTGCCAACAAGATCCCCCTGAAACCCCCCGACCCCATGTAACGCACCTAAGTCGATCCGAAGCCCCCGGAAACTTGTTCGTAACGCTTCCATAACGCCTCTGAATCCCGCCGAAAATGCTCTGAAACTTCCTGAAATGCCTCCAAATTCCCCCTTAAATCCCCTCGAACCCCATGTAACGCATCTGAGATGCTCCGAAACCCCCGAAAACTCTTTGTTACGCTTAAGTGACGGCTCTGAATCCCGCCAAAGAGGCTCTGAAACGTCCTGAAATGCCTTTAAAATCCCTCTTAAACCCCCTCGGACCCCATGTAACGCATCTGAGAGGCTCCGAAGCCCCCGGAAACTCTTCGTAATGCTTAAGTAACGCCTCTGAATCACGCCAAGAATGCTCTGAAACATCCTGAAATGCTTCCAAAATCCCCCTTAAGGCCCCTCGGACCCCATGTAACGCATCTGAGAGGCTCCGAAACCCCCGAAAACAACTCGTAACGCTTAAGTAACGCCTATGAATCCCGCCAAAAATGCTGTGAAATGCCCTGAAATGCCTTCAAAATTCCCCTTAAACCCCTTCGGACCCCATGTAACGCACCTGAGAAGCTCCAAACCCCCCGAAAACTCCTCTGTAACGCCTATGAATCCCGCCGAAAATGCTGTGAAACTTCTTAAAATGCTTCCAAAAATCCCCCTAAACCAAAACCTCTAAAATGTGCGATAATTGTCGTGACTTGATTGAAAATATTCGCTTTCGTTCGACCATCAATGCAGTGAAAAATGTTCAAACGCCAGTTAAAAAGGAAGTTATCTCCTTGAAAAACGAAATTGCAAGGATGGGTGAAATGATGAACCATCTAAATGAAACGGTAGATTCGTTTATGAATGCACCTCCATCATCAAATGCTGCTGAATTATCGCAATCTCCACTGTCATCGACGAAAATTGTGTCCAACGTGCCGAATGCTAATTGTATACATACTCCGACCGAACCAGATGAAACTTTCAAGCTCTACATCTCCAATATTGCAAACGACGTCTCCGAAGAAGAAGTAAAACAAATGATAAAGGATGCAATCTCTGTGGACAACTTCTACACGTTCAAATGCCTCAAACCGCCTTGGAGGGATGTTTCAACGATGGATTTTGTATCGTACAAAGTAGAAATCGATAAATCGTACCGCAACGAAGCTTTGAACTCTTCTAACTTGCCAAAGGGAATAAGGTACCGTGAATTCAGGGATCGCTCAACGGCAGCCTGGAGACCCGATCGTTGATGCTGACCAGCCGAGCTTCAAAAATTCTGTTTCATTGTTCTTTTTGTGTACATAATGTATGTCTTGTTAATTATATGAAGTGTCGTCGTTGAAAGTATTGTATGCGCGTATTTGTAGTTCTTTGTTGCATATTATTTAGTTTTAAGTACAGTCTGTACAGTGTTTCACTGAAGACAAGGTTGAATAAATATAAATATAAATATAAAACGCCTCTGAAACCAGAGTAAAATGCACTGAGACTACCTAAAATGACTCCGAAATTCCCTTAAGACCCACTCAGACCCCATGTAACGCACATGAAACCTTCGGGAACACCCAAAAACGTACCTGTTACCTTCCTTTGCTCTCCTCTGCAAACTTTCCTTAGCCGCCGTTGCAATAGTTATCGTCATCCTTATTATTTTTATTGATTCTTATGCACGATATTGGTTCTGAGTAGCGTTCCCTCTTTTTATGCAGGGCATAAAAAAGGTGCATAAATTAAAAGTGCATAAAAATAACATGCATAAAAAGTGGTTTTAGTGTATATATTTCATTTGAGCCTACAAAAATGCTATGTAATAAAATTTTCACATTTGTGTAACATGATTTGGCTCGAAAATGGGTCGACGGATTCACATAGTCCTTATTGTGACCAAACGACGTACCCCAGTCAACCAGGGATCGTATAAGATGTTGAATAAGATGATAAAGTGGAGGCGACATGCGTACATTTTACATGCGCCTAAATGGAGGCATGCACGCATATGGCCTCCACTTTATCATCTTAAGCAACATCTTATACGATTACTGGTTGTCTGAGACCTCACTGGGTTACCGTATAAATCCCGGAAATGGTTATCCAACATGACCAAGCGGCGCAAATGGTAGTAATATCCGGTTATTGTGTCAAATTTTCATCGAAATCGGTTGGAAACTGAGCAAAGCAGAGCCAAATGAGCACCAAAACTTGGTTGAACAATGTACGTTAGGGGGCATCCATTTAGTACATCACGCTAAAAATGAGAATTTTCAACCCCCCCCCCCTCACCCCTTCGTACGGGTTTTTCCTATACTTAACACATTGCTTGTCACACTTTTCAGAACCCCCCTCCCCCCTCTAAGCGTGACGTACTTTATGGATGCCCCCTTAGGAACGAAAAGGTTTAAATTTTGGAAAAGGGTTTACAAACATATTAGTAGCTTAAAAAAAATGAAAAAAATGCAAGTAAAGTGTTGGTGAAACTCCTCGAATATTTTTTGAAGGGACACTATGGGTGATATTATGCGACAATTCCTTGTAAAATATGTATATGGGCTTACTTTCTAGTATTTATTTGTGTAATCATAACGAATAATAAAAAAAAGTCAAAAGGCAAAAGGCCTGATTTTTAAGAAATTTTGAGCTGTTTTATTTTTTAGAAGAAACTTTTAGCAAAATTCACAAAAAAGTTTCTGGTAACTCATAAGAACTCTCGAGAAGGTTTTAGAATAAGATAAATTGAATTGAATAATAATTCCCTATACAACTACTAGCTGACCCGACGTGGCCAGCCACGTTAGCTAGGAAAAGATTGTTTTTAAGGTTCTAATCACACTTCTTCACTGCTACACTTTTTCACATAAACGTCTGTCGGTTCATAAAATACTGCCGAATCTACTGGTCGTATGCATTTATATAGTAGAAAGGAGAGTTATAGAGATTTCCAGAATGCTCAGCTATTTCTGTAAAATTCTCGAAAACATTCCAGAATCTCTCTCCAGAATGCTTCTCTCTTGAACGTTTATTAATCTCCAGAAAGTTCTCAAAATTTTATGTAATTTGATGTTCCAGAACATCTCAAAAGGTCCTTTATTCTTTCTTGAATGATTATTAACTTTGAAAGTTCTCGAAATTAAAAAAAAGTGTAACAGAACATTCCAAAGGGTCCTTCTCATTTTAGTAGCTTACAGAAAGTTTTCCGTATTTGGGAAAGTGTGATATTCCAGAATATCTCAGATGATTGTTTCACTCTTGGAACATTCAGTAACTTCCAGGAGGCTTCTGGAAATTTTATAGATTTTTATGTTCCAGAACATTCGAGACGGTCTTTTAATTGCTTTTCTTTTGCTTGTTTCCTAATTTCCATTAAGTTTTCTAAATGTTACACAGCGATTATTCGGTAACTTTTACCGAAATCTCAACCGCTGAGCGTTCAGTAATGGATTTTTAACGAAATTCTGTAAAAAATAAACAATTTTCGGTAAAAAGTTAACGTTTATCTGTCAAACTCTAATGAACATCGGTAAAAGTTGCTACCTTTACCGACTTTTTCCTGTAAAACAAACTTAACGGTTGAGATTTCGGTAAAACATTACCGAAGTCGGTGATTTTTTCTAACTGTGTATTAGGTTTGATGTGGAGAACATTCTAGAAGGTTCTTTTCTTTAACAACTTAGAAGTAGTCATAAGAAAGGGAAGCTCTCAGTTACTAAATGTGATAGAGCTCATAGACAGAAGCTCATAGCTGAGAAGCAGGCTTTGTTCCAATTGGGATGTTACTCCAAGAAAAAGAAGAAGAAGTTCCATAATGCTGCAGAAGGTTCTTCCCCTTCTTTTGAAGCGTCCAGAAAGTTCAAGGAGATTCTCGAAACTTTAAGAAGTTCAATACTCCAGAACATTCTAGAACGTTTTTTTTTCCTTTTTTTCTGGCACCTTCAGCAACTTCCAGAAAGTTCTCGGAATCTTTAGAATAATGATGTTCCAGAACATTCCAGAAGGTTCTTCTTATTATATTTTGAAAGTCAAAACACATGCAGAAAGTTCTCGGTAATTTTTATAAATTTGATACAACTATGGCGAAACATTTCAACGAAACATTTCAAAGCGTTACGGACAGACAGACAGACAGACAACGGTGGACTTTTATATATATGACTAGCTGACCCGACGTGGCTAGCCACGTTTTCACAATCCCGAGAATTATGACGATGGCTTAAAAATGTTTGTATGCATTTTTTGCTTATCTACAACTTTATCCAGAACCCATTTTTATTCCTCTGAAGTGTTCTAGAATTTCCTATTACTTAATCTCTTTGCCATGTAAGGCTCCGAAAACTTCTCCGAATTCTAAACAGAAAGTTTTTAAATATGCTATTATTTGTGAAAAATACTCGAACATGTATGTTATTGGTTTGATTCACACGAAGAATGTTCGAGAATGTTCAAGAATCTTCGATTTCATCTCCTGATTCACAGAGGAATGTTCTTATTTTTTTAGAATTAGAAACAAAAAGCTTCTAAATATTCCAATATTATCGAAAATTCACGAACATTTTTAGAATTTCCTGCATCAGAGAATATTTCAAAAACATGTGTATCTTTATCCTCTTCTCATTCCTCTTCTCCAACATCTTCGCCCAGGAAAGTTTCAGAAATTTCTTTTAATTCGAAAAAAAAAGTTCACAAACATTTAATTTATTATGGAAAGTTTTGAAATACGCCTCTTCCTTCTTTCGAAATATTTCCTAGAATATATTATTTTTCTTGGTTTAGTTCCGGAAAATTTCTGCAATAATGAAAAAATCATATTGATATCTCCGAAGAATATTCAAGGATGTTCCAGAAATTTATTTTTCTTCTTGGAGAAGTTTTTTTTGTATTCCAAGCCGAGAACTTTCCTTATGTATAGAAAACTCTTGAACATTTGTATAAATAGTATTTTCATCCCTCCGGGGCATACGCAATGATCTAGAATATTGTTCTTATCTTCTGCTTAGAAAGTTAGAAAATGTCTTCATATTTGAAACAGAAACCTCTCGAATAACATTGACGATCTTGAAGAAAAGGAGTTTCATCGAATGCAATTCTTTGACTTCGATTCGACTTCAATCCCGAACACTTAGATCATATCATGCTGGTCCCACTGAAATATACCTAAAATATATCAGTCGAACTTTGCAAAGTATGACGGGAGGACAGATAGACAACACCTGGATTCATATGCCGTTTTCGATTTCCTTAATTTAGATTTAGAAAATGTTCATCCCTAAGGAGATTCTTGAGCATTCTGAAATAACAATTTCCAGAAGTTTCCTCAGAAGCCATTGTAAATATGCGAAACATTTCAGCAATGGACTCATCGGAAGCGCCAGAAGGTATACTATCATGTATTCAGAAATGAAAAACGCCAGAAAGTATACTTCCAGGTACACACCTTTAACTGTTACAGGGTTCTATTCCCTGAAATGGTAAGAAACTTCTAGAACCATCTCAGGAGCTACGAATTTTTATTTCATTTCAGTCACCGTGAATGAATGTTCGGAGCGCATACAGCCGAGTAGTAAACTCACGGGTATTTAGCAAAATTATGCTAATGGTGAGAGAACTTCTAGAGACTTCCGGAAAGTTCTCGAAATTTAAAGTAGTTTATTATTTCAGAACATTCCAGAACTTTCTTCTTTTTTTCTGAAACTTTCAGTAATTCCCACAAAATTAGCAAGCTGCAAAGCATGCTTTGTTCCAATTGGGACGTTATGCCAAAAAGAAGAAGAAGATGTTTCATAATATTGCATCTGCTTTCTGGAGCGTCCAGAAACTTCTAGAAGGTCTCGAATATTTAAGAAATTCAATACTCCGGAACATTCCAGAACCTTCTTCTTCTTTTCTTCTGGAGCTTTCAGTAACTTCCAGAAAGTTCTAGGAATTTTCTGAATAATGATGCTCCAGATCATTCCAAAAAGTTCTATGATGAAAAATTTCCATGAAACATTTCAAAGCGTTACGGACAGACAGACAGACAACGCTGGGATTTTATATACAGTGTATCAAACAATTGTTCGTACAGCAATTTTTTGGTCAAACTAATTTTTCATTCCAATGATCATAACTTTTTTATACATCGATCAAACACGTTGAAATTTTGATCAATCATAAACCATATATTAAAGCTCCATTGGTAAAATTTTGAGCGAGACCAAATATGTTTTCTGAAAGTTATAGAACTTTTAGTAAAACTTATAAGATTTTTGAACACATTTTTAAAACATTTTATTTCAATATGTACTCGATGAATTTTTTTCCATTTTTTTCTGTGATACAGATTATACCTAAGGTTTCCATATGCAGCTTTGTTTGGGGTTTTATATTGACTACAAAAAATATGAAAAATCTGTATATGTTCAGAGTGTCATTTGGAAATTTATCATATTTTGATCAATAAGAGTGCCAAGTGTTTTCATCGTTTTTAAACTCTCTTAATGTAATATTTTTATACAGGACCTACTAAACTACATATGAAGAGTAGGTCCTATGTATTTTTCGTTCAGTTAATGCACTTTTATTGGTGGAAAACGTTTGGCAGATTATATGTGTAAAATAAGGTAAATTTTTAAACATCGTCAGCTATATAAGCACATTTTTTATATTTTTTGTAGTGAATATAAAACCTCAAAAGTAGCTGCATATGAAAACCTTAGGTATCAGCTGTAACACACAAAAAAATGAAAAAAGTTTCATCTAGTACATTCTGAGATATAATGTTTTAAAAATGTGTTCAAAAATCTTATAAGTTTTTCTGAAAGTTTTATAACTTTCAGAAAACTTATTCGATATCGCTCAAAATTTCAACAATGGAGCTTTAATATATGATTCATCATATGTCAAAATTTCAGCGATTTTGATTGACGTATAAAAAAGTTATGAACATTTGAATGAAAAATAATTTTGACCAAAAAATTGCTGTACGGACAATTGTTGGATACACTGTATATGATGGTCCCAAATGGAGTATAACATGCCTCTGGAGCCGACCTTATGATACCAATTGACTTCAAAGGATGCAAAGTACACACACTAATAAAAAAGTAATTCTAACGGTTCCTGCATGCTACTGCTTGAATCACACACTCGATTGAAAGACCTCCAAGCCATACAACCGGTACGTGTTAACAACAGATACCTATCTACCACTCTGCTTCTCGATCGAAAATTTTCACCTCACTATGGCACAATGCTGATCAGCGCATGGTTGTCCCATACTCAGACCAACAAAAGTCAGTTTCCCGAAAAATGACACTATAGGTATGGTGGTTTTTTAACTTAAGCCAAAATTTCACGAGTTGGACCCAAGCAAAACAGAGCTCGAATATAAGAAACAAAACAAAATTAGACAGAACAGATGCTGATAGAAACAAACATTTTCTATAATGATATCAAACGATCTTCGACTGATCACCAAAAGAAACTATTGATCAGCAACGGAAATCCTTTTCCCATAAACTGAATCAACACAGATTGGCTTGTTCATTGATTTAGTAGCAGCAGCAGTAGAAATGAATAGCGGGTTCGTCTCTTCTGGCGTTTGATGTCATTCCGAGAAAAACCGTCATTTGTAACAGAAGATCAAATTTGGGTGAAGCTATCTTGTGCACCCATAGAATACACCTGGTCAGATGAAAATCCTTCAATAACCACCTAGAATTGTAAAAAAAACCTAAACCACCATAATTCAATATTATTGTTTCTGTGCCATTAGCTATGGCAAATACTTGGCCAAACAACCCAACAACACAACGTGAATCATAGCAACCTTGGACGAATGTCGGACTTCAATAGCAAATATTTGACAAAAAATGACAAACAGTCTAATGGCACCTTAAAGGAGCTTAAAGGTATATTTTATTTAAATTGAAAAATATCTCTACACCTAATTTGTTTCGCCAGACAGTCATTTTGGCTGATAAAACTCGTTTTTTACAGATTCGTTGGAAAAAAATATTGGTTTTGTTCTTGGTTTTGTTATAAAATTTTCCAAAAAAACTTTTTAGAAGGTGAACTAATCATAAGATTCTTTTAATCAGTTTGGTATAATTTTATAGTATATTATTTTCAATTTGTCTTTAAACAGTGTTGATTACAATTTGCTGACTCTGTGCCAATATGTTTCTCACTTGATTGTTTTTCAACTAACCCAAAAACCTTTCTTCATCGAATTTACCTGCACAAACTGTCCGAAATTCTTCGGAAGAAATATGAACTTCACTTGGCTTTGGAGGTTAATGAAGTCGCAAATTTCCCCACGGTCGTCGGTCCCCCCTGCAGTGCTAATGTAATCTAAAGTGACAACCTAGTGTCCGAAAAAAAAATAAACAGGAATTGAAAAGAAAAAGGCGACAACATCAACCGGTGGACCGTTGACAACGAGACACGCAAATCGTTTTATAAATGCAAGCTGGGTGACCCGGCGAGGCGGTGGAATGGCGCTACAGGAAGGGGATACCCACCACCAGCATATGGCACTAAGTAGGTAAATTGGGCAAATGGTGTTGGTTGGGTCGTCGTACTGTGGTAGTCGGTTGTCGGTCAGGGCCAGGGACGGAAAGGAAGATTGGTATCACCTGGTACCGCCGCTGCTGCCATCGGGTCGTGCGCTCCCCATTCGAGGTGGACCGTTAGGTTTAATTAAGAGACATAATTTTCCGTTCTGCCACATGCCGGTGACCGAGAGCTCTGGGTCGACTGCGGTGTTGTTGGAGTGTGGAACTTCATGTTTTTTTTTGCTTTGGCAATGTTCAGCGATGGGAGAAATGTTGTCAGAAATCCGTTGTGTCTTATTTCAATATAGATCGTAAACTAACAAGTTAAGTAAAAGTGCAAAGTAACATATACCTTGTTATTGTTGTTCATTTGACGAAAAGTAAAACATCATGTGTCGTAGGAAATTGGAAAGGAGAACGTGATTCAAGATTTTGAAGAAAAAAAAAACAGTGTAGGCCCTGTAGGGTACTTGTTAATTATTGTGTTAAGTATCCTACTCTCTAATTCTTCTTAGGGTGTTGATACTCTTCAACATAAATATTAATTACAGTCACAAAGACTACATATGCGCGACGAGATTTACTTTAAGTCGCTAATTTCACCGATTTAATAATGTGCATTCAGAGCTTATCACGCCGCCCCGCCAAACCCAAATCAAAGACATATCTGGACATCTATTAACCTACCCGGCTGACCAACGCTGGTTCGAGCACTTTGGAAACCTTTGCCAAGTGTCGACCGCGCCTTACTTTGACAAATACGCAGTCTACTTCAAGCCTATAGACAGAGCCGGAGCGCGCGGTTGGGCAGGTCGGCCCCCGCGCCCCGCCAAGGGCGCCAGGCTGAGAGGGGCGTCGAAAAGGCAAAACGCAAACAGGATGAATATTATCAAGATTTCACTGTTCAAAGTATCCAAGGTTGATCATGTGTTTTTACGTTTTTACGATTTCTCAAAAAAACAGATTTTTCTAGATTATTATGAATATTTACCACGGTGTTACCTGGAAATTTATCTACTATTTTATTTTGAGAAGACACGGTACAGGCTGGGTATGCTGCGCAATTCAGATCCGATTGTGATCCACTAGCCTCTGCCCAGCAACTTCTATCCCTACCTTCTCGTGGTACCGGTCGGAAACTATGAGCAACCTTAGGGAAGATCGGGTAACCAACCCCGGTGGGAACTTTGGTCGTAGGCTGACAGGGAAGGGGGGGGGGGGTTGGCTTCGGCAAGCCTGAGCGTCTGTTCTCCAGGAGGAGCGGCTCACAACAGCGTCTGATCCCCATGTTAGGGGCGGCTGATCAACGTCCGAGTGCCAGGGAAGGACTCTAAGCTCAACTGTGCACTATGGTCCTCCGGAAAGTAGGGGGTTGTTGTCAGGCCCTACGAGCCAGCCGTAAAAAACCATTGTAACGGAAAATCAGCAACAGAATAATACGAACCGAGACGAACGGCAACGATTCCAACGAGCAAAAAAGACTTGCGATTGGAAACTCAGTAAGTGAAACTGCCGATCTCTCAACTTCTTTGGGAGCACCCGCATACTCGCCGATCAACTCGAGGACCGCGGGTTCGGCCTCGTAGCGCTGCAGGAGGTGTGTTGGACAGGATCCATGGTGCGAACGTTTAGAGGTAATCATACCTTCTACCAGAGCTGCGGCAACACACGCGAGCTTGGAACAGCTTTCATCGTGATGGGTGATTGAGGATCAAGGGCCGATTCTTCAACTTCAGCACAATAAACGTGCACAGCCCACACTCCGGAAGTACTGATGATGACAAGGACGCATTTTACGCGCAGCTCGAACGCGAGTACGATCGCTGCCCAAGCCACGACGTCAAGATCATCATAGGAGATTTGAACGCTCAGGTAGGCCAGGAGGAGGAATTCAGATCGACGATTGGTAAGTTCAGCGCCCACCAGCATACGAACGAAAACGGCCTACGGCTCATTGATTCCGCCGCCTCCAAAAATATGGCCATACGTAGCACCTTTTTCCAACACAGCCTCCCTTATCGTTACACCTGGAGATTACCACAGCAGACGGAATCTCAAATCGACCACGTTCTGATTGACGGACGGCACTTCTCCGACATTATCGACGTCAGGACCTATCGTGGCGCCAACATAGACTCCGACCACTATCTGGT
Source organism: Aedes albopictus (assembly GCF_035046485.1). Classification (NCBI taxonomy): domain Eukaryota; kingdom Metazoa; phylum Arthropoda; class Insecta; order Diptera; family Culicidae; genus Aedes; species Aedes albopictus. Next base: position 97,804,317 of record NC_085138.1, on the reverse strand, counting down.
GATGGTTGAACTGCGCCCAAAACTCTCCGTCATCAACAATGTACGGTACCGGCGACCGCCACGGTACAACCTAGAGTGACTGAAACAACCGTATGTCGCCTCAGCATATGCGCAGAATCTCGAGGCCGCGTTGCCAGACAAGGGCGAGCTCGATGAGGCCCCTCTAGAGGACTGCTGGAGTACAGTGAAAGCAGCCATCAACGACGCAGCCGAGAGCACCATCGGGTACGTGGAACGGAATCGACGGAAGGAATGGTTCGACGAAGAGTGCAGAACGGTTTTGAAGGAGAAGAACGTAGCGATGGCGGTAATGCTGCAGCAAGGGACTCGACAGAACGTGGAACGTTATAAACAGAAGCGGAAACAGCAGACCCGCCTCTTTCGGGAGAAAAAGCGCCGCCTGGAAGAAGCGGAGTGTGAAGAAATGGAACTGCTGTGCCGTTCCCAAGAAACACGGGAGTTCTATCAGAAGCTCAACGCATCCCGCAACGGCTTCGTGCCCCGAGCCGAAATATGCAGGGATAAAGACGGAGGCCTCTTAACGGACGGACGTGAGGTGATCGAAAGATGGAAGCAGCACTTCGATCAGCACCTGAACGGCATGGAGAACGTAGGCACGGGAGCCCACGGCAACGGAAAAAACGACGACGCCAGTGCAGCGGAGGACGGAAATGAACCAACTCCCACGCTGAGGGAAGTTAAGGATGCCATTCACCAGCTCAAAACCAACAAAGCAGCTGGTAAGGATGGTATCGCAGCTGAACTCATCAAGATGGGCCCAGAAAAGTTGGCCACCTGTTTGCTTCAGCTGATAGTCAGGATCTGGAATACCGAACAGCTACCGGAGGGGTGGAAGGAAGGCGTAATCTGCCCCATTCACAAAAAAGGCGACCATTTGGAATGTGAGAGCTTCAGGGCGATCATTATTTTGAATGCTGCCTACAAAGTGCTATCCCAGATCATCTTCCGTCGTCCGTCACCTAAAACGAATGAGTTCGTGGGAAGTTATCAAGCCAGCTTCATCGACGGCCGTTCGACAATGGACCAGATCTTTACCGTACGGCAAATCCTCCAGAAATGCCGTGAATACCAGGTCCCAACGCATCACCTGTTCATCGACTTCAAAGCGGCATACGACAGTATCGACCGCGCAGAGCTATGGAGAATCATGGACGAAAACGGCTTTCCTGGGAAGCTGACTAGACTGATTGAAGCAACGATGGACGGTTTGCAAAACTGCGTAAAAGTTTCGGGTGAACTATCCAGTTCATTCGAATCTCGCCCCGAGCAGGAGAAAACAGCTGAAGAATAACTAACTCAGGTATGGAAAACCGAATACCTTAACCTGAATAAGGTATTAAGTAGCCCTGCATAAGAGGTAAAATAACTAAAATAATAACTGGTGACTATTCTGTGCAAAACGCGTGAATAATGACATCAGGTATGGCAATACCTAAGTAATAATCGGCGAGTTTTCCATACAAATAGCAATTTTTCCATAATTGAACAATACCTCAAGCAGTCCTCAACACCAAACCAATAACTCGTTGAGGTTTTATATCAATACCTACAAAATACCAAAATAAGTTATTTTCAATACCTGGATAACCGACCAATACCTTGTCTTGGTATGATACCTGGCTTTGGTATGCTCCAGTTATGTGTCAGTTATTCATTCCTGCTCGGGGCCGGGGACTGAGACAAGGTGATGGACTTTCATGCCTACTCTTCAACATCGCTCTGGAAGGTGTGATGCGACGAGCCGGGCTCAACAGCCGGGGAACGATTTTCACAAAACCCGGACAATTTGTGTGCTTTGCGGACGACATGGACATTATTGCCAGAACATTTGGAACGGTGGCAGAGCTGTACACCCGCCTGAAACGCAAAGCAGCAAAGGTCGGACTGGTGGTGAATGCCTCAAAAACAAAGTACATGCTGGTAGGCGGAACCGAAAACGACCGGATCCGTCTAGGTAGTAATGTTACGATAGACGGGGATACTTTCGCGGTGGTGGAGGAATTCGTCTACCTCGAATCCTTGATGGCTCCTGATGGCTGACAACAACGTGAGCCGTGAAATTCGGAGGCGCATCATCCGCGGAAGTCGGGCCTACTACGGGCTCCAGAAGAAACTGTGGTCGAAAAAGATTCACCCACGCACCAAATGCACCTTGTACAAAACGCTAATAAGACCGGTGGCCCTCAACGGACACGAGACATGGACCATGCTCGAGGAGGACCTGCAAGCACTCGGAGTTTTCGAGCGACACGTGCTAAGGACGATCTTCGGCGGTGTGCAGGAGAACGGTGTGTGGCGGACAAGAATGAACCACGAGCTCGCTGCACTTTACGGCGAACCCAGCATCCAGAAGGTGGCCAAAGCCGGAAGTATACGGTGGGCAGGGCATGTTGCAAGAATGCCGGACAACAACCCTGCAAAGCTGGTGTTTGCATCTGATCCGGTTGGTACAAGAAGGCGTGGAGCGCAGAGAGCGCTATGGGCGGACCAGGTGGAGCGTGACCTGGCGAGCATTGGGAGCGACCGAGGATGGAGAGCGGCATCCACAAACCGAGTATTGTGGCGTACTATTGTTGATTATGACTTGTCTTAAATGTGATGTTGAACAAATAAATGTAATGTATGTATATTTGAACTCACTCAATTAAATTTCAAATTAATTTATGAATCACCTCTCATCCCAACTGAGCAACAAACAACAGCAATCCATCAACCATTACTATTCGCGCGCAAACTAACTGCGCGATTCCGACAACTGTTTTTTCCTGTTTAATTACCATCGAGCATCCCATAGCTAGCGGCCCAATTTGGCCATCAGTCAATCCTGATATGGCACATCCAAACCGCTCTCTAGGCCTCTAGTTGTACGCAACTAACTGTGCATCGGTCCAGCACCTAGTCGGCCGGACGCCACTGACTGCCCCGTGGACCTAACGCGCGTAATATGTACCTATCTACATGTTCCCCTCCGGTGCGGCCATGTTTTAGTCAGAACCCGGTTCTGCGTTACGGCGAACACGGGAACCTCTTGTGTAGTGTTCAGTGTGAACGTTTAAAGCAAGAGACTATACACGGTGTGTCTGGTAGAACAAATTTATTGCAAAAAAATGGGCATCGCTAATTTTTACGCTACGTAAAAGTTGACGCTACCAGCTTTCATTCAAGCCCAACATCGAAATATTCCATCGGGGGAACTTTTTCATACAAAAATTGGGTATGTTTGTTAAGTAGAAATAGGGATTAATTTGGAACCGTGCATTTTGTATGGGGAAAAACAGTATTCTGAAAAAGTTGTTCGGGATCCCTCGGTGGATTTTTTTGAGGGACCCTGCAAATGAAAGCTGAAAGCCTCTATTTTTGAATAGTGAAAAATTTGACGATGCCTATTTTTTTGTTATAAACTTTTCCCATACACACGCCGTGTATAAACATTAGAAGAGCTGTTTGTCGATACGGTTCTGTTAATGGGATTCTCATTGTGATTTGGGAAGGCTGATCTTCATGAACTGTTAACTAGTTTATTAAGTTTGAAACAGAAGGCGGACTTTTGTGAACCCTTTGCCAGATGGACACTTACAAATATAGTCCGAAAAGGGTAAATATCACTCGAAAGGCAAATACGAAAACAACCAACTCCTTTTCTGCAAAAGTGCCTCTGATGAGAAACCTTTAGATCTATGCATAACACAAAACCTCATTCTCAGCTAGAACAACTACCTTCTCGTATAAGAAATCTTCCCTTCACTGCAATGTAGTAGCACAAATCTGCCACAAACGAAGAAGGTTGAAATAAAGTTTTCTACAGAATCTATTTTCTCACTTCCGACCCCCGGCTTTCTTCCGGCCTACATGTACCGGTCACGTTCCGCAATGAGAAAGAACTTCTACGGTTTTCGGTGATGATAGTGGTGGTGACCGACACCGGTACGTCTGTCCACATTGTAGTCAAATTTTCTCTGACCGAAGCTTATCAGATGTACACTGTCACGAAGTTTTCCTTTTTCTGTCGAGATTTACGGCGTTGATGGTCGTAATGGAATATGTTATTAGGTTTACAAGTATTTACAACTTTCAATAGTGAACTCCTTGCAGTCAGGGTCCTTGGTCTTTTCAAACTAACAACTGAAATAACTTTTATTCCAAATTGATATGTAACATATTCCATTTTGGTTCACATTCAGCTCATTCTACACAAAGCTGAACTGAACCAAACCAAAGCACCCATCGTGAATCCAACTTGGACTGCTCCGAGAAAGCAAACCCATGTAGTCGGAAGGAACTGCCTCGGTAGTGCTTCTTGAGAATAGGTATTACCGGTCCGCTTGTTGTATTCACTGCGCTCGTTAGGTCGTTAGTCTCGTTTAAACGATTAAATTGTGGTGGCCGTTCAAATCAATTTTCCTCCGACATAAACTCGTCCAAGAGCTCGTCCCAGCAGCACCAAGTCGGCCCCCGCGGCGGGGCCAGACTGTGATTTTACGCTGGTTCGCCCGATCAGGCTTATAAAGCAGAAGGTAAGGAAGAATTGAGCTTCAACAATCAAATTAACTTCGTTTAACTCATTCCGGGTTGAAAATTTGCCCGTGATGTATAACGAGAACGCAGTCAGCAGTCGTGTGGTTTCCAAAAAAAACAAAAAAAAAAAAAAACGGAGAACGAAATTGACTGATGAGCTTCGTTTTTTGGGTTGTTTCGTAACGATCGGCTAAGCATCCTGAACGATCTCCCGTCGCGGTTGCTGACGCTGCCGCCGTCATATTTCAAATTTGTGTTTAGGGTTGTAGTGATCGCCTCTGTTATCTTGTCATAAAAATCATGTTTCGCTTAGAAACTACTACCAACAGTTACGTAGTCATGCATGCAATCATGTACACCACAATTCTCGTTAGAAAGCATCCTTTTGGCACATAAAATATCACCAACAAAGCTAGTAGTGTCGGAAATATAATCGACTTTTTAATATGACAGAATCGTCAAATTTAGATATTTTTTAGTTGAATTAGGGATTCCTTATTCACGGGTTGTCTAAAACCATTATCATCAAATGGAAATATCCATCAAATTGGAACCTGTCATTCAAAAGATTTACTGAAAATATGCAAAAAATGCAAAAAAATGGGCATCTTCTTAGAGGAGTTCAAATAGAAATATCTGGAGAAATATATACACAAATTTCGAAAGGCAATCCCTAGTGTACAATAGCCAGTCCTTTATTTATTTATTTTTCAATTTTAGAGATCTATTTGAGCATTTTCAAAAAAAAAAAAAATCAGCTACATATTTGACATTTGAAAGTGAAAATTGTGCCCGTCCCGATCACTTTGTCTATCTCCTGTATGTGCATTGTGCATGTACCTAATAGGTTGGGTGACAAAACGTCTAAAGACAAAAAGTCGAAAGACAAAAAGTCGAAAGGCCAAAACGTCAACAGGACAAAACGTCGAAGGGACAAAAGGTCGGAATGATAAAACTTCGAAAAGTGAAATAATGGATATCTTTAAAAATAATAAAGAACTCATTTTGCTGCTAAGAGTACTCGGTTTTTGACGTTTTGACCTTTCGACAATTTGGCATTCGACTTTTTGGCATTCGACGTTTTTGCGTTTGATGTTTTGTCCCTAAGCCATCTGGACACGCTGACGAATAGGGTGCGGTCATTTGAACACGCTGCTGACTGATTGTTTTGTAACTGCCGCCATTAGGCAGAACTTTTAACAAAAGTAGCGGTGTGGTCATCCAGACGCGCTGTGGAATTATTTTTTGTAACTGTCGCCTTGAGGCAAAAGTTTTAATAAAAGTAGGAGTGCGGTCATCCGGATGCGCTGTTTACTAAGGTGCGGTCATCTGGGCACGCTGTGGACTGATCGTTTTGACGCCGCCGTCATTAGGCAGAAACTTTATTAAAAGTAGCAGAGCGGTCACCTGGATGCGCTGTTTACTAAGATACGGTCATCCGGACACGCTGTGGATTGATTGTTAAGATACTGTCAACTTAAGGAGAAACTTCAGAGAATACAAATATGGCTGTCACAATGGCCGACCTGGACCCCTACTCACGTTTTCAAGAGCACCAATCTCGAAAACTCGTAAACAAATGCGCACGATCTGGAAAAGCTGCCTCTTTTTGAAAGTGAGCAAAGCCAGGATTAACAAGTGCGGCTTGGTTTGATGATTCGTTCGTCAGATTTGTGCCTCTAAAGTTTGTATGCAAAATAGCAATGGGATTTCTTGATGTTTCACCTTAAGGCGAAAGCTTTAATAAAAGTAACGGTGCGGGGTCATCCGGATGCGCTGTGGTCTGATTGTTTTGTAGCTTTCGCCATGAGGTAAAAGTTGTAAAAAAGAGTAAAGGTGCGGTCATCCGGACACACTGTGGACTAGGGTACGGTCATCTGTATTCACTTTATACCTTAACATTACTAAACGAGTGACGATCACTTTGACGAAATATACTTTAGGATATGCCGAAAAACTTTGTCGAACACCGCAACGTGATCAGACACATGCAAAAAGCTATAGCCTAAGCAGTACGTACCCATTCAATGAGATTGCTATTGTTATTCCTTTACATGTTAAATGTTAAAGCACCACCAGATGGTCTGCATGTAATATCTTTTCATTCAAGCTTCGGATGACTTTGCGGTCTTCGACAAAGTTTTTCAATACATGTAAGACTATAGTTCTTTATAAATATTCGGTTATGTGACTTAAGTAAAACTAGTGCCTGTTACGAGAAAAATGCAAAAAAAAAACGATGTTTTCTCATATAAACTCCCATACAAACTTCAAATGAGTTTAGCACCGCCCAAATGTTAACGGAAGAGCATCGTGGCGTCTTATAGAACGAAATGAGGAGGGGGCCAACCGAAATTTTTGACATGTTGTATTTTGAGCCACGCTAGCAGATGATGGAAGGATTTCTGAAAATTCTGAAGGAATCCCTGAATAAGTTTTTAAAGAGATCCCGAAAGGAATTTCTGGAGTAATCACAAGAGAAATTGCTGGCGCAATCTCTAAAGGAATTTCCGGAGAAATCTCTAGAAGAATTCCTGTAGAAATTTCTGAACGACTCCCTGGGGGAATTCCTGGAAGAATCGTTGAAAAAACACTTAGAGGTTTTCCTGGAGAAATGCGCGGAAAAATTCTTAGAGGAATTCCCGGAAGAATCTCTTAATAAATGCTGGGAAAAAATCCTGGTGGCATTTCTGGTGGAATTCCTGGAGGAATCCCTGGAAGAATTCCTAAATGAAATCATGGAGAAATACCTGGAAGAATTCCTAGAGAAATTTCTTGAGGAACCGCTGACGGAAAGCCTGGAGGAATTTTTGGTGGGATTGCTGGGAGGATTCCTGAATGAATTTCTGAAAGAATTCCAGGAGGAATGCCTGGAGAATTCCCTGGAAGTACTTCTACAGGAATTCCTAAACCAGTCTCCGAAGATATGCCTAGAGGAATCCCTGGGTGAATGCCTGGAGGAGTCTCTTGAGAAGCTCCTGGAGAGATTCCTGTGGAAATTCCAGGAGCGATTCCTGGAAGAATTCCTGGACGAATCTCTGGAAGAATTCCTGGATGAATCTGTGGAAAAATCTCTGGAGAAGTTCCTGGAGAAAAGCAGCTCTTGAAGTAATCTCTAAAGAAATGCCTAGAGGAATGTTTGAAGGAATTCCTGGAGGAATTCCTTGAGGACTCCCTGGAGGAAGTCTTGGAGAAATTTCTGGAGGAATGCCTTGAAGAATCACTGGAGACATACCAGGAGCTATCTCTGGAAAAATTCCTCAAGGAATGCCAGGAGGAATTTATGGAGAAATTCCTGGAAGAATTTCTGGATAAAATCATCGAGGAGTCCTTGGAGCAATTCCGGGAAAAATCCCTGGGGAAGTTCCTGAAAATGCTTGGAAGAATTCCAAGAGGAAAGCCTAAAAGAACCTCTGAAGGATTGCCTAGAGAAATCCCTGGAGGTATGTATGGAGTATTTCATGGAAGAATCCTTGAGTCAATTCCTGGAAAAATACCTGGTGGAATTTCTCGAAGAGTTCCGTGGAAAATGCCTGTAGGAATGTCTCATGGAATTTTTGGATGGATCGCTGGGAAAATTCCTGGTTTGAAATGATGGAGGAATTTATGGAATAAAAAACCTAGAAGAAATGTTTTGCCTGGAGCAATCCCTAGAGGAAGGCGTAGTGTATAGATGTTGAATAATGAAAAATTTATAAAATATGAGATAAAACAAGTTTTGATTTTGGAGCATTTGTTTAATCGGGATGCGCATCGCCGAAGCCTATCATGAACTGCTCGCGCGTCGTTGGCCGCCGCTTTTCCGGCCGCCGCTTCTTCGGCCACCGCGTCGTCGGCCGCCACGCCGCCTGTTCGATAATGATTGATGATTTACATACACATGCAAGGGCCTTTGTGCAAAACCATGTGCGAATGAAACATTAGGATACACCAGAAAAAGATTGTGTTGGTGTGTCGGGAGGTGCAAAAGAAGTTTGCTAAGATAGCTCTTCGCATGAAAGCTGCGAGTCAGTTTATTGACGAATTTTGGGACGGATACACGTCTCTAACGGCCCGAGCAGAGGAGAATAGCAAATTGATAACAACAGAATCACATAGCCTGTTTTTATATCATGATTTGTTATTATTAACTTATCAAAATATATCTTATTAATAACATGTTTTGTTGGGCAATCTTATTTTGTTATGTTCAAGTTATTGGGATATATTCACAAGCAGGGTTGTGCAGTTTCAGGAGGGTCAATGTCGAATGACACTCGCTCTAACCATCACTTCATACGACAAACACAGTCCATCAAAACATAATCGATTCACGCAAAAGCCACTCAAGCCAACCCTCGTTCAATGCAGAGTCAACCACATCCAACAGCAGCGATCGTCTCTTGTTTTCGAACCACACGATGAAACACCGAAGCGAGTTTTTGTTCTACGCTTTGCATTCTATTCATAGGGCGTGCTATGTTTGTGTATGCTACGCCATGCAATACTACTTAACAAATTGACCCTCATCCTGGCATTTTCAGACGAGAGTCACCCAGCAGTGAGTGACATAGCTCTGCGTCGGAACGACGGTTAAGAAGCGTTCGGCTACTCAAGAGATTTGCAGAGAAAGAGCGTGGCGGCGGCAGCCACCGTATCAATGCGTTCGTCTCGAATGTGTTCGATAGCAACATAGAGACGGTCGGCTGTAGCGTTGATGGAGAAAGAAGGGCAATGTTGATGTTGTGGCTTTTTTGTGTTATGATGGTGATAATGCACAAGACTGTTCACAAGATAACATTTCAATCATATATTTTGTTGTAGGACAAGTTTAGTTATTATTCTACTATAGAGAATGTACAAATATGTATTGAACAATAACACAACAATAACAAGATCACAAATGTCCTGTTATTAAGTTGTAATTGGTCTAACAAAATATGTTATTGAATTAGTCTTCCAGGAATATTTTTTTGTTATGATATTTGTTATTTTGCTGCTTATGACAGACAAGTTTATAACGTAATATGTTATGCTAATAACATAAAAATTACTGATTCCATCATACAGTTATTAAGCCAAAATAACATGTTTTGTTATTCTGTTGATATTTTCTTCTGCTCGGGGGAGACTTGCTTTTTATCGGATTTCGCGAGTTTCTTGGTTCGGTATGGTCAGTTTACTACAGAAGGTCTGGAGGATTTTTTGGAAGGATTCCTGGGAAAATTCTTGGACAAATCCATGGACCTTGGAGGAATGCCTGGATGAATCTCTTGAGGAATTCTTGGAAGGATTCCTGCGAAAATTCCTGGAGGAATTCCTGGAAGAATTCCTAAAAAATCCCTGAAGAAATGCTTGGAAGATTTTTAAAGGGAACTTCTGGAGTGTTCTTTGAAGGAATGCCTGGAAGAGTCCTTGAAGTTATGCCTCGAGGAACCCTCGGAGGTATGCATGGAGGAATTTCTGGAAAAATTCCTGGAATTATTCTTAGAGAAATTCCTGGAAGAATATCTAATAAAATGCCTGAAAAATCCCAATCTCTATGCGTGAGTGTGAAGACAACTTGTTTTTGAATAATTGTGTCCGACTCCGCTGGCAGATCTCCTTCCATAAAAATCCACCGCAGTCCAGTTGCAGGAAATGATTTTGCTGACGCCAAGCTTGATATTTAGTGAAAACATTCGCGAAATGATGCGATTCGCTTTCGACAACGAATACGTTTTCACCCTTCCTCGCTTTATCAAACCAACCTTCCGTACGAATAGCACACGAACAGACTCAACACTGATCAGCAATGATGGCTGCTCCTTTTCGCCGTTGAGCTATTGCGTTCTTGCCAAGCCAGTCTTTTCATCGCTTTCGATGCTTTTCGATCAGCTTATAGCGAAGCATCGTAGGCTGGAAACGTTATTGGTGTGGTGTCGGTACATGCGAATGTTGCTTCTGTGTGCGTGTCGAGCGTTCGTGCTGGAGCTTCTAAAACCAACCCATTCGGTGTTGTTCGGCTGTTCGGATGAGCATGTGGCGGCACTGACAGATGTGTGCAAAATCGTTACGAGTTACATCATGTTCGTTTTGCCACCTCTTTGCTTCTGGTCATCGCTGAGCAGTGTACAGTTCAATCGCAAGCGATAAAAATACAATTGATAAGTTGATTGAGCATTCGTGAGGTGATAATTTGCATCATTGGCTGACGCTGTTGAGTCCGGGAGACTCAACAATTTCGCCTTGAGGGTCCTGGAATGTAATTATTGTCTCGATTTTTTTGTGTCTAAACGTTAACCAAACGTATCCTTTGGTCTTTTCTCTTCCAATAACAACACTCAAATTCCCGTGACACCTAAGCCAGTGAGGTCTCTATGTCTTTCTTAGGTGGCCAACTTATGTTCCTTCTCATCCCTCAGCTGTCGCAAGGATGTGGCCAGGGCAGTTCTTGATCGTTGGAGGATTGAGTCAATCTTGTCTTAGTTAGAGTTAATGATTATTCCAAAATCTTCCTACTCCCTGGTATGCACGGGAAGGAGGCAACTCTCACAACAGCGGTCTTGAACTGTACCACCTACGAATTTGTGCGACTTGCTTAATGCTAATGCCAAATTCCTGGAAGAGTTCCTGGAGAAATTCTTGGAAGAATCCCTGGAGTAATCTCTAAAGAAATGCCTGGGGTAATTCTTGGAAAAATTACTGGAAGAAATCACTGGAGCAATATCAGGAGTTATCCCTAAAGGAATTCCTCAAGGAATGCAAAGAGGAATTCCTGGATAAAATCATCGAATTCCTGGAGGAATGCCTGGAAGAATTCCTGAAAAAATCCCTGGGCGAGTTTCTGAAAATGCATGGAAGGATACCTTGTGGAATGTCTTAAGGAATCCCTGGAGGTATGTTTGGTGGAATTCCTGGAGGAATCCCTGAGGCAATTCCTGGAAGAATACCTGGGGGAATTCCATGAGGAAGGGTTGTGGGAATCTCTGGAATGTCTGATGGAATTTTTGGAGGGATCCCTCTGAAAATTCCTGGACGAATTCCTGGAAGAATACCTGGTTTAACCTTTTGGAGCCGATTTGTTTCGCGGCTGTCGACGCAACCTCGCTGGTGTCGAACACGTTTGTTATGCTCGGTTTCATCGCCGGGGTCATATATGACCCCTCCGGCTCCAAAGGGTTAAAATTATGCAGGAACTTCTGAAGAACCGCCTTGTAGAATGCCTAGAGATATTCCTTGAGGAATCTCTGAAGTAATGCCTGGAGGAACCTCTAGAGGAATGTCTGGAGGAGTTTTTGGAGAGATCCCTGGGGAAAAAAACTGGAGGAATCCTTTGAGGAATGCCTGGAGGAATCTTATGAGGAATTCCTGGAAGGAATCCTGCGAAAATTCCTGGAGGAATTCCTAGAATAATTCCTGGATGAAATCATGGAGGAATTCTTTGAGGCATGCCTGGAGGAATTCCTGCAAAATCCCTGGATGAGTTCCTGGAGAAATGCTTGGAAGAACTCCTAGAGGAATTTCTAGAGTACTCTCTGAAGGAATCCCTGGAGAAATATCAGGAGGAATCCCTGAAGGAATCTCTTAATGCGTTCCAAAAGGGTTCCTTGGAAGACTTCCTGGAGGAATATCTGGAGTTATGCATGAAAGAATTTCTGGAGAAATACCTCGAAGAATTCTGAGAGAAATTACTTGAGGAATATCTAATGGAATGCCTAGAAAAATCCATGGAAGAATTCCTATTTGAAATCATGGAGAAATCTCTGGAGGAATGCTTGAAGGAATCTTTTGAGGAATTCCTGGAAAGAGACCTGCGGAAATTCCTGGGGGAATTCCCAGAAGAATTCCTGGACGGACCCATGGAGGAATTCCTGAAAGAGTTCCTGGATGAAATTATTGAGAAATGCCTGGGGGAATACCTGGAAATATCCCTGGAGGAGTTTCTGGAAAAATGCTTCAAAGAATTCCTAGAGGAATTCCTGTACCCTCCTGTACTTTCTGTACTCTCTGAAGGAATGAATGCCTGAAGGAATCCCTCGAGGTATACCTGGAGGATTCCCTGGATGTGTACATGGAGGTATCTGGAGAAATGCCAGGAAGAATTCTTGGAGGAAACCTTGGAAGAATTTCTAAAGAACTATTGGATGAAATCATCATCAATTCCTAGAGAAATCCCTGGAGAAATGGCTTCAAGAATCACAGGAGCAATTCCAGGAGGAATCCTTGGAAGAATTTATGGTGGAATCCTTGGAAGAGTTCCTTGATGAAATCGTGGAAGTATTCCAGGAAGAATACCTCGAGGAATTCCAGGAGAAATACCTCGAAAAATTCCTAGAAGAAGCCTAAAGGAGTCTCCGACAAAATGCCTGGAGGTATCCCTGGAAAAATTCCTGGAGGAATGCCTGGAGGAATTCCGGGAAAAATCTCTGGAGGATCATTATAATCATCTCTGAAAAAATGCCTGTAGGAATCCTTGGAGGCATATCTAGAGGAAGGCCTGGAAAAATTCCTGGAAGAAATCTCGGAAGAATGCTTGAAGGAATCCTTAGAGGAATTCCTGGAATAATTTCTAGGTGAATTCCTAGAGGAATTCTTGGAGGAATTCCTAGAGGAATCTCTGAATGAATTCCTGGAGGAATTCCCAGAGGAATCCCAGGAGAAATTCCTTGAAGAATCACTTGAGCAATTCCGGGAGAAATCACTGGATAAATTATGGCGGAATTTTCGGAGGAATTCCTGGGAGAATCACTAGAAGAACTTCTGGAGGAATTAATGAAGCAATTCACAAAGGAATTCCCGGAGGAATCCCTGGAACATCCCTCGAAGGAATTCCTGCAGGAACGCCCGGACGAATCACTGGAGGATGGAATTCCAGGAAGAGTTGCTGGAGTAGTTCGTGGATGAATTCCAGGAAGAATTGCTGGAGGAAGCCCGAAGGAATCTCAGGAGAAGTTTCTGTAGAAATCTTAGCAGGAGGTACCGAAAAAAAAAACACAGAAGGAATCCTGAAAAAAAAAACAAAAACACTAAAGGAATGTAAAGAAAAGTACGGTAAGGAATTCCTGGAGGAATTCCTAAAGAGCCCCTTGGTGGAATCTCGGAAGCGATTCCGGAGAAATTTCTTAGGAAATCCTACGAGAGATGTCTGGATGAGTGTCTGGAAGATTTCTGTAGCAAACTCTGGAAAAAGTTCTGAAGGAATCTATGTCTGCAGTAATTTCTGGATGAATTATTGAAGGGATCCTCGGATAAACTTCTAACGATTTTTTGTAGAAAATTTTGAAAGAATTCCTGGTATAATTTTTGAATAATCTCTGATAGAATTTCTGAAAGAATTCCTAAAAAAATCCTACAGAAATACCTTTAAAGATTTAAGAAGGAATTATTGAAGCAATCTCTAGCGGAATTCTTGAAAGAATGTTTGGAGAAATCCCAGAATGAATACCTGCTGAAATACCTTAAAGGATCTCGGGTGAAATTCCTTTCTAAATCCCTGTAGAAAATCCTGAAGGAATCCTCGAAATCGATTAATTAGACCTTTTTAATGCGGAAATATCTTTGACCGGTGAGAAAAATCATTACCCTTATGAGAAATTGAGTTTAGTCGTGCTTTGGCGCCCTTTTTTCTACAGTACACTGCTTTACGTTCCTTGCGAAGGGACAGCTCATGTATAGTAAGTTTGTCAAGAGTGAGATTCGATCCCAGATCCTCGACGTGAGGATCACGTACATTAACCATCATTCCAGGTCCACTCCTCAGTATGTCCATCCTAATTGAATTATCGATTTTTAGATGTGAATGTGTTTCGTTATCCTGTTCCATAGCCACATTTGCAAATTAATGCCAAGCTTCGCCATTCACTGCACTTACGCCAAAACATGTTTACCTAAATTTCTAGGAGGTAAACAGCACGCTCATTGTTTAGCACGTAAACCCCACAGCGACCATCATCCAGCTTCCAAATCAATTACCATGACTTCGCTTGATATCGCAAATCACGGATCCCCGGCGGCGGCGGGAAAGTCAGTCTGCCAGTTTGCAATCTTGCGCGAACCAAAAGTGCCAATGATGGGCGGAGAACAGATAAATTGAAAGCAACGAAAGCTCCGTCATAATTCGTTCCCACCGTCGTCATCTAGCTGTTCGCCAATGAGTCCCCCGCAGGTCTCAGATTATCTGCGAGTTCTTCACCAAAGCAGCCATGCTGGTTGACACGACCCAGACCTAGACCCAGACCTAGACCGAGACCGAGACCAAGAGCCAACCAGACAGAAGCAAATCCCTGATGGGTGAGAACGCGCTTTGCACTACAGTTTATTGTAATGGCCCGGCTTAGGACCATAAATTTTCAACGCCTTCCATCCGATAACGGTTCCGAGCGCGTCAGAGTTTTGTTTCCCTTACGATCCACCCGATGCGATGATGGTGACGATGCCACTGCCGCGCTGATGATATAGCGAAGCGACGACCGCTGACCTCGATTCTGGATGCCGCCGCCTCCGCCGCCAATCCAATCGTCTTCGTTGGAATAGTTATAATTTCGGTACCTTCAGAAAGAGTACACAAACTGTCAATTATACCTCCGTTTGCCGGTTGCTCGAGTGTTCTTATCGCGATGATCCGATTCGAACCCGGCCGTCGTCGGTCCGGAGAGGATTGGATTGGAAACCGGGAAATGAGTTGCCGCAATGCTCGTGCCGGAGTTCTTTTGGACCGTTATGCGATGGCAATCTGTGGATCTGGAGAAGCGCTGGCGGCTTTTAACGATTGTCATCTGCCTTGCAGCTGTCGTTAGCTAAACAAAGTGTTAAGTTTTGCATCAGATTCCGTCACGCTTTGTGGGTAGATTGTGAGATAGTTTATGCAAACTGGATTGTTTAAGCCAGGAGCACGTGATAAATGTGGATTACTAGTTGCTAGCTTACAAGTAGGTCGAACTTAGCTCTATTATTATGCTGATTATGAAATGCGGGAAAATAGCCTTGAAAATAATAACTGTGAAGATTACTATAATGACTAAGTTGAAAAAAGGCCACATAGACACCTTTAGACTAAGTCAAAATGGTCGATTTTCAGTAAGGTACACCGGGGCAAGTTGAAACAGGTGGGGCAAGATGAAACGCGAAGTTTTGAAATAGATTTCAATACAATTTGGATTTTTTTCTTTCGCCAAAAGATTGTTTGAATCAAAAACTATGTGTTACGACATTCAAGCTGTTCGCCATGATTGGATAACATCATGTTAACCCGCTGTTTCATCTTGCCCCACCCGTTTCAACTTGCCCCGGTGTACCTTAACACAACTTTTTTGATTTTTTTAGTGACCACTAGAACAATTTAGGAACAAATTTCGGGAGTGATTAGCAATTTCTCCGTTGTTGTCGTCGTCTGTGGTTACCAGTAAGCTCAAGTACACGAATTCTTCAACCACCTCGATTTCATCACCGTTGCGTCGATAGAGATTCAGGGTGACGGGTGCATTAAATCCTGCATAGAGCCCTTTGCCAGAGTTGTGGCAACACACGTGAGCTGGGAATAACTTTTATCGTAATGGGCGACATGTTTAGGCGCGTACCCAAGCAACACACATGTTATATATTAGTTACGACAGCGCAAGTTTTGGTTGTATCGAAGTTTATTTGATGTTATTCCAACACAATGTTAGAATAACGTAAAATTGACTTCTATACAACCAAAACTTGCGCTGTCATAACTCTTATATAACATGTGTGTTGCTTGGGTAATTTGTTGGTGGCCGATCGACGAAAGCATGTACGGGTTGAGGATCAAGTATGGGATCAAAGGCCGATTCTTCAACATCAGCATGGTAAACGTGCACATCCCTCACTCCAGAAGTACTGATAATAACAAAGACGCATTTTACGCGCAGCTCGCATGCGAGTACCCAAGCCACGACGTTGCCCAAGCCACGACGTCAAGATCATCATAGAAGACTTAAACGCTCAGATTGACCAGGAGGCGGAATTTAGACCGACTACTGGAAAGTTCAACACCCACCAGCTGATAAACGAAAACCGCCTTCGACTAATTAATTTCGCCGCCACTGGGCCGCCACATGGCCATTGGCCATACGTAGCACCCATTTCCAGCACAACCTCCCTTATCGTTATACCTGGAGATCACCACAGAAGACGGAATCCCAAATCGACCACGTCCTGAATGACGAACGGCACTTCTCCGGCATAATCGATGTTGGACCTATCGTGGTGCTAACATCGACTCTGACCACTACCTGATAATGGTAAAAATGCGCCAAAAAATATCGTGATCAACAACGTACGGTACCGACGGCCGCTTCGGTATAATCTGGAGCGACTGAAGTAACCGGATGTCGCCACCGCATACGCGCATAATCTAGAGACAGCGTTGCCGGACGAAGACGAGCTCAATGAAGTCCCTGTCGAGGACTGCTGGAGTACGATAAAAGCAGCCATCAACACCGCAGTGGAGCCCAACGTTGGGTATGTGAAATGGAGCCGAAGCAACGATTGGTTTGACGATGAGTGTAGAGAGATTTTGGAAGAGAAGAACGCTGCGAGGGCGGTAATGCTGCAACACGGGACCGGACAGAACGTGGAGCGATATAAAAGAACGCGGAAATAACAGACCCGTCTCTGCTATGCCACTCACAAGAAACACGCAAGTTCTACCAAAGGCTCAACGCACCCCGCAAAGGCATCGTGCCGCGAGCCGAAATGTGCAGCGATAAGGACGGGAGCATCTTGACTGAAAGACGTGAGGTGGTCGAAAAATGGAAGCAGCACTACGCCGAACACTTAAATGGTGCGGAGAACGCAGACAGGGAGGGTCGAAGCAGCGGGAGGAAACACTACGTCAGTACAGCAGGGTGCAACAATAAGCCAACACCTACTTTGAAGGAAGTTAAGGAAGCTATCCAGCAGCTCAAGAACAATAAGTCAGCTGGTAAGGATGGTTTCGGAGCTAAACTGATCAAGGTGGGCCCCGAAAAGTTGGCCACCTGTCTGTAGCGGCTAATAGTCCGGATCTGGGAGACTGGACCGCTACTGAAGGAGTGGAAGGGAGCGGTCATTTGCCCCATCTACAAGAAAGGTGACAAGTTGAAGTGTGAGAATTTTCGAGCGAACGAAATTCTGAATGCTGACTACAAAGTGATATCTCAGATCATCATCAAGTTAATGAGTTTGTGGAAAATTATCAACGGCAAATCCTCCAAAAATGCCGCAAATACCAAGTCCCAACGCATCACCTGTTCATCTATTTCAATGCGGTATACGACAGTATCGATTACAGAGAGCTATGGTAAATCATGAACGAGAACGGCTGCATCTGATTGATCAACGGTACGGTGTACGGTGTAAGAAACTGTGAATATATGGAAGGTGTGGAGAAACTCGTCCTTTGCTTGTGTTAGTAAGGAGTGAAACAACTTTCGAGGGGAGGGGAGATGACGTCATACAGGCTCGATAACAAGAAATTCAGCCAAGATGCCTTCCCATCAATGTTCGTGTAAGACGTAATCAAACAACGGTGTTGTCCTCTTCAAGATTTATTTCAGAATGGTAACTGTCACTAGTATTAATCAATGCCTACCTAGATAAAGGTGCACTAAAGGTCTGTGTCGATTGGGAAATTAAAATTTATTCTCACTTAAATTTGACAGTTCGGTAATTATTTTCTTAGGAGAACTGTCAAGTTTAAGTGTCGAACTGTCAAATTTAAGTAAAAGTTAATCTTACTTTCCCAATTGACACAGACCCTAAGGCCTGTCTACTACAGCTCGCAAACCATATCAATTCAAGCCTAACTTTACCAAACACCGTATGTAGCATACAGTGTATCAAACAATTGTCCGTACAGCAATTTTTTTGTTAAAATAATTTTTCATTCAAATCTTTGTAACTTTTTTTATGCGTCAATCAAAAACGCTGAAAATTTGACCAATCATGAAACATATATTAAAGCTCCATTGGTAAAATTTTGAGCGAGATCGAATACGTTTCCTGAAAGTTATAAAACTTTTAGTAAAACTTACTAAATTTTTGAACACATTTTTAAAACATTATATCTCAGTATGTATTCCATGATTTTTTTTTCATTTTTTTGTGTTACATCTTATACCTAAGGCTTTTGTATGCAGTTATGTTTGGGGTTTTATATTCACTACAAAAATATGAAAAATGTGCTCATGTAGCTGACGATGTTTAAAAATTTACCATATGTGGCACATATAATCTGCCAAACGTTTTTCCACCAATAAAAGTGCATTAACTGAACGAAAAATCCATAGGAGCTACTCTTCATTTATAGTTTAGTGGGTCCTGTATAAAAATATTACATTAGGAGAGTTTAAAAAAGATGAAAACACTTGGCAGTTTTATTGATGAAAATATGATTAATATCCAAATGACACTCTGAACATATGCAGGTTTTTCATATTCTTTGTAGTGAAGCTGCATATGATAGCCTTAGGTATAAGCAGTAGCAAAAAAAAATGAAAAAGTTTCATCAAGTACATGTTGAGATATGTTTTAAAAATGTGTATATAAACTTATAAATTAAACTTAAAGTTCAATAACTTTCAGAAAACTTATTCGATCTCGCTCAAAATTTAACCAATGGAGCTTTAATATATGGGTTACCATTGGTCAAAATTTTAGCGTTTTTAATTGACGTACAGAAAAGTTATAAACATTTAAATGAAAAATTATTTTGAATAAAGAATTGCTGTACGGACAATTGTTTGATACACTGTATGTAAACAAAAAAAAAAGAGATGTTAACATGAGGCCAGTGGCGTAGCAAGGGAGGTGCGGAGGGTGCGGTCCGCACCGGGCCTCCTAGTTCAGGGGGCCTCG
Organism: Aedes albopictus; assembly: GCF_035046485.1. Lineage (NCBI taxonomy): Eukaryota > Metazoa > Arthropoda > Insecta > Diptera > Culicidae > Aedes > Aedes albopictus. The sequence goes on along the minus strand of NC_085138.1, from coordinate 97,784,961 downwards.
TAATCAAAGGGTTTCTAACACTAGTTTGAATGAAGCTCATCAATCATCTCCATGCAATAGCAGACGCTCTCTACGCTGACGCAGTATACGATCAGCGTGCCTATATGGGTCATTATGACCCCAACTAGGGTTAATTAGCAAAAGTGTCCTGTAAGTTTAATACTTGCAGATCTGCTGATAGGTTTGTAGGGGCCCCTTCGTGATTATCAAGGGATTTTGTAGTGGGCACACAGATGGCTAATTTGAAGTCCTCTTTTTAACAATTGTAAATGTGCTCACTTTGTTCTAGTAGGTAGTTTAGTTAGATTAGGTTTGATTAGTTTGATGATTACTCTTTGTAGCTACAGGGGCCCCAAAATTCAAGAAAAAATGTGCTAGAAATCAAAATTAAATTTTACGAAATTTAGTACTGACATGGAAGTAAAATTCGTAAGCTTTATGAAAACGTCCCTTATTACAGGACCAAACATAGCTTAAGGTAGCAGCTGAAATTCAGAGGCCCCATTTATGAAAATTAAGATCTAAACATAATAATAATTTGTCTTGTACCGACTTTTCGAACCCTCTAAGCAGAATACCCTCTTCGAATGAGTGTAATCAGTTTCGTACCTTTTAATTCCGCCCTATGATGCTTATCCTTTGACAGATACGCGTATTTCGACTACCACTTGGTCGGCGTTAAGTCAGAGGGGACCAAGTAACAAAATTGACGAAAATTAGATTTTTAGGGCATTTGATTAAGAATTTCTTAAGCTTCTTGGAACATTCACCCAATTTTCTTGATGTAACAATTAACGAGAGTTATAGCACAATTTTCTTTTGATTGGACTGCAAAAATCGATAATAGTGTGCAGTCAGATTGGACCATATGCTTGATGTCAAGAGAATTAAAAAAATGTGTATTGATTAAAATCTAATAAATAAAATAGTTTATCATCAAAATGTGATACGTCTCTAAATCGTATGACTCCCTAACGCATTTTCTGATGATTATTGATCAAGAAAGCACGTGAAATTCCATTTTTATTATGGTCAATATCGTATTTTACAGATCATCGTGTTGAAGCATGTTGTGGCATTTCGCGTGCAGACAGAGTGGACCATGTGTCTCTAAGAAAAATAGTTGAAATTCCCTTATTCTTTGCAATCCTTTCCAAATCAAAATATGTTAGTTTAGTAGCTGTTGGGCATTCTATTGAAATGCACCAATACCCGTTTCATGAAGAAATTGATTTTACCGATTATTTAAGAATTGTTCACTTGGTTCACTCTGTCTGAACGAATTTTTTAAAAATGCCAGTCCTCTGAATAAATTATTATGAACTGTGTAAATACAATATTTCAAAAACGTACCGAACTATGGAAATACATTCAAAAGTTGTTAGCTATTAAATGTTCAAGTTAAGAATTCTTAAATAGCTCAATCATTGACTAACCTTCATGTGATATTGAACTGTTGTACTTGGTCCACTCTGACTGAACAGAAAAATTGAAAATGGCAATCAACAGTGTAATAACAGAAATATCAAATTTCAAACTTTCTGCTCACATTATAAACTACTCCTATTAACTGCTGTTCTACTTGTGCATTATTTTTCCATCAAATATGTAAAAACTTGAGTGTTAACTGTAGTTGGTTGAAGATTTTCCAAAAACTGTTCAGTCAAAGTGGACTAAGTACAATCAATTACTTAGCAATTTCTCGGTTTCAAGCTTTATTTTACGTTTTTTCGCGATCAATACAGAGCGATGCTGTGATGAATAGTTATTAAGATTTATGGCAAAAAATCAGGAACATTTGTTGAAAAACTCAAAACTTATAGAGTTGCAAACTTTAAAGTCGTTTTTCTAGAAATTAAGTAAAAGACACATGGTCCTCTCTGACTTAACGCCGACCACTTGTAATCTTCCTCAGTGTCAGTTATCCACTCCACTGAATAACTGACACTGAGGAAGATTACAAGTGGTAGTCGAAATACGCGTATATGTCAAAGGATACCCAACTAACATTTTTGCTGGATAAAAGCTTAAAAGATCTTTCTTCCGAATATGTTTGTTCCATAAGCTCTTATGCTGCTACTTATGTTAGTAGGGTAAGCAACATAGGGTGGAATTAAAAGGTTCGAAACTGATTACACTCATTCGAATAGTTTGTCGTTTATTTTTGCTCTCAGATAAAAAAAATAAGTGCAATCAACGTATTCCAACTTGTTCATCAAGTATTTTATTCAAAGTATTTTTTCATTATATTCCTTGAAGGGATTCTTTGGGAATTCCTTCGGGCGAGGTAAACACTTACCTTGTCTTCGGGGATATTTTCTATCATTTAACTAGAAGTTACTTCAAAGACTTATACAAAAAATCCTTTGAGATTAACTTTAGAACTTTTTCAGGGATTGTTTCAGAAAATCTTCTGAGTTTTGATTAAGAAATACTTACAATAATGATTCCTTCAGGAACTCCTCCTTCCATTTCGTCAGAAACTTTTGAAAAAATCCTTTAAGGATTTTTTTAGGAGTTTCTTCATGCATCCATTCAGGAATACCTCAGGAAGTTCCTCTAAGAAAATTCTGTAGGAATCCTTTCGAAAAATCCTTCTGGAATTCCTCCAACGAATTCATTGATACTCATCAACTCTGGGAGTTTTCCCAAGGATTACTTCAGGAATTTTTGCCACGCATTCCTGTTCTTAAAATTTGTATTGCGATTTTTGTTAAAACTCCTTCAAAATTCTTTCGAGAAACCTTTTGAATAATCATTCTAGGTTTCCATCAAGCACCCCAGTCAAGAATTTCACCAAGATTTATCAAAGATTGCTCTAAAAATTCCTCCAAAAAATAGTTTAAAAATTCTCTGAGAAAATAAGAAACATAACTAAAAATGCTTCATTTCTTCGTTTTGAGTACGATGAAAATAGGAGCGTTTATGCATAAATTGTAAAGGAGCAGACACCCTATCGTATCAAATCAAACTTTTTTTTTTTCAGAAGCGGCTCCAAGGATTCATTCTAAGACTGTTTTGTTCAGAAAAAGCCTAGAAGCATCCTATAAGTGCGTGATGCCAGGCTAAGTTTTCATAGAGGATATTCATCGGGGATTATCCAGGAATCGCTTCTAGAATTCGTACGGCAATTTTTTCAAGGATTTCTTAAATATTTCCTCAAAAAAATGTCTTGAAAATTAACAAAAGATTATTTCAGATTTTCTTCAAGGATCTTGTTAGGAACTTCTGCAACGGGTTCATCAATCGGATTTAGCTTTCCTTAATTTCCTTAACAAATTAATAATTGGGATTTTTCCAGGGATCATTTCAAGAATTCTTACAAGGTTTTATTCAAAAAAGAAATCCCTTCAAAGAGGCCTCTAGAAATTCCTCCTTAACTTTATTCAGGATTTTTTCCAAAGATTTCTTTATTAGTTCATCCAATAAATTCTCTAGCGATTTCTCCGAAGATTCGTTCGGAATCTATTCAAGTATTCTCTGAGAATTTCCTGAGTTTATTTCATTCATTCATTCTTAAATGGATTTTCCCAGGTATTTTACAAATAATTTTGTACAACAAATGTTTCGGGCACTGGCGCTTTGCGACGAAAAAATTTTTCGGCTGCGCCGCTATTTTCAAACTACGAATACACTTGCTCATTACATTTTACAAAATGTAAGTGTCAAATCAAAAAAGGTATCATTGACCGTTGAAAACCCCTCCCAGAGACAATTTCTGGCTACGCCACTGGTTTCGGGAATTCTTGCATGCAAGGATTTCTTCATGTATTCCTATTTATATAATTACTCCTGCAAGATTTTTTCGTAAAATTTTGACACAAACTCCTCTAAGAAACTCTACAGGAACTTCTCCCGAGGATGCTAAGAGCGTTTTTGCTAGAAATGCTTAAGAAGTTCCTCTGATAAGCCTTTCAAGGATTCAGGAACTCCGCCTTTGGATATTCAAATAAAAATATAAGATTTTTTTTTCAGAATTCTCACAGAAATTCCTCCAAGAAATTCTATTGAAGTTTCTAATAACATTTTTCGGAATTATTTAGAGTTTTTTATGAATTTGTTTGAAAATTTCTCTGTTAACCTGTCACCTGTTTTTGGGAATTCCTTAGGTAATCCTTTCAAAATTTTCCTCTTCGATTCCGTTGTAAATTCTTTTTTTTTTTTAATTCGCAAGAGTGTGTCTCATAGAACTTCAAAAGCAATAACAGGCGGAATTCTGTAAGGAATTATCAATCGAAGTTTCCAGAGCAACTACCAAAGAAATTTTCTGAGGAATTACCGAAGAAGCCTACCTTAACCAATTTCGGATGTTATTGCCGAGCAATTTCCATAAGAGTTACCGAAACAAATTTCGAAGGGATTGCCGAAATAGTTTTCAAAAAAGTTCCAAGTAAACCCCCAAAATAATCTTATAGAAATTTTCGGATTGAATTCAATAAAAAATTACTAAAAGCTTTCCAAAGCATTTGCCGAAAAAAATCCACAAAAAGTTATTCGAAAGATTTTGTCAGGTAACTTACAGGAAATTCGCCAAATGAATTCCCAAAGCAAATGCCAAATGAATTAACCATACAAATTTCTAAGGAATTGGCAAAGAAGTTTCATGAAGAGTGTTGAAGTTATTCGCAAAGTAATTACTAGAGGATTTTTCAAACTTATTGTGAAAATAAAGAAAACCAGCAAAAAATTGCAGACGATTTTATTAAACAAATTTCCGTAGAAATTAAATTTTGAAGAAGTTCGCAAAGCCATTGCTGAAGCATTGCCGAGATATGATAAAAGAAGTTTCCAAAGGAATTGCCTAACAATTTTTAAAAAGAATTGTCACAGATATTTCTAATGATTTTTCTAACGGAGATCCTAAACATAACTTGATTTTTTTACCAAAGGGATAGCGAACTCAATTTAAGACACAATAGCTGAGACAGTTTCCAAAAGAATTGTCAAAGAAATTTTCTAATAATGCAGATAGAATTCAGAAGAATATTGCTTAAGGAATCCCAAAGGAATTTCCGAAAACATTTTTCGGAGTAATTGCTGAAGAGGATTTCCCAAGGGGACGGCAACCTATTTTTTCACTATGAAGTTTGACAGGTTGGATTGTGCCTCCTTACGTGGAGCATAAATTTATGCTCCAGCCAAAATATTCACCAACACAGTCGTGAAATTTGAATGTTTACCTTTTATACGAGGGATATCGGTGCAAAACGCTTACATCACATTAGATCTCATAAAAGTGTTGATCATGAAAAAGCGGCATTAATTGATAATTTTCAATTTCAGAGTATCGATGTTTAGGTACAGTTCATACGGAGAGTGAGAATTGTTTGTGAAAAGACACACAACACCTCTTTTCGCAAACTTTGTTTGCCAAAGTGCGTTTTTCCTTATTTCCTCCCGCTGCTGTATTGAGTAAATGTTGGTATTAGTGAGCACTGGTTGCGCATGATAAGCGGCAACAAAATCAGATCCCCGTAGCATCCCCGTGGGATTTCCAAATTAATTATTAAAAAAGATCCAAAAGATATTGCCAATTGGGTTACCGAGATGAACCAGCCCTGGGCTGAAAATCTCGTTAAAGATATAAAATAAAAATAAATAATTGCCAGTGAAATACTTAAGAAATTCATATTAAAAAATATGTTAAAATTCCTTCAAGAATTCTCACAGAAATTCATCCAAGAAATTTTACTGGGATTCTTTCAGTTAATCCCTTAAGTATTCTTCTAAGGTTTCCATCAATATTTGTTAGCTATAACACCCGTTACGTCTGGATCACCTTCTAAAACTTCTTAACTTCTCAAAATGTTTCTTTCGCTTTTATCAAGTATTTGTTTCAAGTGAGGAACTCTAAGAACACTTTCTAAGATACCTTTTGCGATTTATCTAGAAATTACTTCTTTACAAATTTCTCCAAGATTTCCTTCGAAAGTTGCTCCGGGAATTCATTCAAGCGTTTCTGGAGGAATTTTCTCAGTTATATGTATTCAAAAGAATTCCATAAAAAAAATCTAAAAGATTTCCTCAAACGGTTCATTTGCGGCTACCCCAAATAATAACTTGAGCAGTTTTCCAGAGGAGTCCTTTGGGCATTCCTTCAAGATTTTTTTTAAGAATTTCAATGCTACAAACGGTTTTTCATAAAGTACTTTCAATGATTTCTTACGAATTTGTTCAAGCATTTTTTTAGTTAAATCCACAGGGATTTCTTCAGAAATGCTTCCCATAAATGTTGTAGGAAATCGTCCAAAGATTCCTTAGGCGATTTACTTAAGTCCTCTTTCTCAATTCGTTCGAGAATTATTTAAGAAAGCCCAGTAAAGGTTCCATATTTTTCTCCAAGGTTTTTTCCTTTGTCACGTGGAAAAGATTCGTTCATGGAACTTTCAAAGGATTCCTGCAGAAATTTCCTAAGGGAGTCTTACTGAAATTCCCCCAAGACCTCCTGCAGAATATCCTGCGCGAAAACTGAGTTTCCTGGATCACCCTAACATGGTTCTTTTAAACAAATATAAGTTAGGAACCATAAGAGATAGAATAATGGTTTCCTCGGCAAACTTACTTCAAATAAGTTCTTTTACAACTTTGTAGAACATTCGGTAAAGCAATGTATTCATGAGATGACTAAATATCAATTGGGTAAAATGGACAGCCATTTGTACCCTCCCGTGAATGATTAAAAAGCTAATCGATAAACCGTATTGGTATGTATCACAAATGATCAATGACATCATGTTTTGCAACCAGTCAGTGACATTACAAAACAATACATAAAATGTTATTATTCAGCAGTTTTTGGGGCAAAATAGGGTAAGGATTTTCCATATACGCGCATGATTACTGTTAGCTTCCAATTGTACCTAATTGCAACTAATTTCAACGTTCTTTAGCCGTCCTCTGTTTCTTAAAAATACATTGTAAATTTCTTTTTCTATGGAAATGAGGCAAAATGGGACAAATTAGACAACTCCCGAAGATGATTCTGGTGATAATAGATTTAGCGCTTATTTATTTATATTTTTAAATCTTTATTTATGAGATTTTCAGCCCGAGGCTGATTCATTTCAGATAGTTTTAACGCTTTTTGTTTATGCCAAAATATCAACTTGAAATTAGTAACATTAAAATCCATTCATAATTAGGTGGAAGTGTGAATTTCCAGCAATTTTTGGAGCATATCCCAAGTAACAATCTTGATTCTATTTGTTTTTATTTGTTTTTATGATAGTTTTATCGGAACATTGCATATTCTAGTTGATCTCATCGAAGTTCCAACACCTCCAAGAATACTTGACGTTCAGTTCATAAAACCATAAACACAACAAGAACTGTTGAAGTTATTTTCAGTTTTGTAAGGCTCTTGTAGTTATCTTCAATCATTCGTTCTTGATCAAGAGCAACTGTTCTCGCATAAGAACAGTTTGGTACATGAAAAATATAAGAAAAAACTCAAGCATCAGATTTTGATTCTCATCCCAAGCAACACGCATGTTATAGATTAGTCACGACAGCGCGAGTTTTGGTTGTATAGAAGTTTATTTGACGTTATTTTAACACAATGTTAGAATTACGTAAAATTAACTTCTATACAACCAAAGCTTGCGCTGTCGTAACTTTAATATAACATGTGTGTTGCTTGGGATCGTTCCATTATTACTGCTAATCAAGAATACCGATCCGGAAACCCAACCACGACGCGGTGCAGTGCCAAGTTCCTCCGGTTGCAGCATCCGAAATGAGGTGGGTTTGGTCATCCAGGACGTCGACCCCCGATTGGGGCTATAGATCACCAATCCGAAGACGGCGGGTTCGATTCCCGTTCCGGTCGGGAAAATTTTCTCGACTCCCTGGGCATAGTGTATCATTGTCCTTGCCTTACAATATACAAATTCATGCAATGGCAGGCAAAGAAACCCCTCCAATTAATAACTGTGGAAGTGCTCAAAGAACACTAAGTTGGAGAGAGGCTGGCCAAGTTCCAGTGGGGACGTAGAGCCATAAAGAAGAAGAAGAAGAAGAAGACGTCGATTCCCGTGCAATCGGGGTTCCAATCATCGATCTTCAAAATCAACAACTACTTACCTGTTGGAAATGCTGACTGGAGGAATGAGGCACTGCACCACATCAAGGCCGGTTATCGAAAAAGGTGTGCCTAGTTCGCAACGGTACCGAGTTGATGATTCAATTCATCGGACGAGATTCACAAAATCCACCGCGGTGCCATATTTTACTGTTTGTTTACAATTTGGCGTACATGATTTATGACATTCTCGGCGGAGTTTGCATAAACCTACATCAAGAACGTTATAAACTGAGTACTCTGGAGTAATACTTCTTACCCTTGCTTAAGATGATATTAATTTAAGACGTTCTTGATGAAGGCCAACCAGGCTGCATTGTGAAAGTTATAAATCCTAGTATTCTTGAGTTATGCTCTTAGCTCTGGCATGAGTTGAAAGAAATTTAAGACGATCTTATGGTTATGGTGATGAAAACCATAATAAAACGATAATGGACCGATCACCGGCCTAGATTTCAATGGAAGCCATGTTGAGATGACTCATGAACAATGCACTCATGACCAGGAATAATATTTTTAAATATTTTATTAGTGCATTATAATCGAAGCGCGTTGCCATTTTTGGAAGTATCATGCAACATGTATACGATGAATTTTGCTTGGCTTTTGGCATCCTTGTTACACCACGGAAAAATTTCTAATATGTGAAATAAATTAATCCCGATAACAATAATGTGTCATTTTCATTGTGATTTTTTTTTTCAATTTAATTCACCAAACTTTTCTGTCGACATTAAAGCTGCATTAGCAACAACACTGGCAAATTTATTATTGTTTTATCGCGCACTCGAAGAATTCTGCAAGGAGAGAGCAATTCGCCTTGAGGACAACTTGGGAAGTACAACAAGTTTTGAGAGATATTTTAAAACAACTCTCCAAGAGCATCTTAGGATGGGCCGCTTTGGTCTTATGGCAGGTTTATGGTTGGGTTGATGTCGTTTTGCAGAGCAATTTGGTTTATGCATGGTTTTAAAGAACAGGTGTTGAAGAATACTTCAAAAGCATTATAAAATTAATTTTGTTACTTGGGATAGGATCTTTCATGTATTATTTTGATTGCTATTGACCTCTAATTACACCTGCAGCTATTTTCTACGATATACAGTCGAGTTTGTTGTTTGAAAGTACATTTTGATTCTCTTCTTGTATGAAAAAAGAGCAAAATTTGGCAGCATGGGCCACTTCTCGCGCGCCTTTCGGTGAATGAATTTAGCACCCATTGATTTCTCGTACTTTTTTACGTCAGAAATGGTCAACTTCACGTACCGAAACCAGCGGCGTTAAAAATCCGTTTTTTGGGTCGATTTTTCCCTCTGTGCGGCCCTTTAACCAACTAAGCCACAGATCAAGAAAGAATTCTGCGGAAAAGAAAGCCAAGCTGACTCTGAAGCCACCTATGAACAGGTATACGGAGTGCGAGAATAAGTATCGACTTCATATAACAATTTGCTTTCATTTGTAGTTAGTGGGCACAAACGCGAGTGTGTTGTGGATTAGCATCTAAGCCGAAAGAGAGATGGGTTTGTGAAAAAGGAGTGGGTTAAAGCGCCAGTCTAGCAAATACGGAGTCGTGGGTTTGAATCCCACCAGAACGCGATTTTTTCACAAATTCCATTCTCAATTTGTCAATTAGCAACATTTCGAGCCGTCTAATTGAAAGTTTTTCCAGGAAGTTATTTATGTTTTAGCATAATTAAAATTCTTGGATCGCCCTTAGTACTTTCCCGGTATTCTATCAAATTATTCACGCTAAGACCGTTTGTTGTCCCTGCGTGCGTGCAAGCTGAGCACTTCCTTTGCTGACTGCACGCCTGGATAAACCTGCTTAATCCACGCCCGCTCTCCAGACTGTGGAAAATGGAATTGAAAAATTCGCCCTTAGCCGTTCTTAGAAAACTTATTTTATTTCCTGTCGTATAATTAAAACTTTTACACCTCCATTCGGCGCCGAAGATTGAGAGTTTTGTCGCTTGTTTCGCGCTTCAAGCCATCTCTCTAAATCGCTATTCTCCGCCGTGACAGTTACACCAAAACAGGGAATCTCTGCGAAAAGAAGCTTTTAGTTACTTTTCAGTTTAAACCATGGCGTGATGGTGTACTTTTGCGCTGCCTTGCGTGGACTTGCTTAATGAATTATTCATTTGCTCTACGGGAAAAGCCGAATGCGACTCAGAGAGCCAGTGCTTTGTTTTTTTTTATTCGGGTGAAAAGGTATCCCAAGTTTTTCCCCAAAAGGTTAGCAGAGGCTACAGGCGGACTGTAAGGTCAGGTCTATTTCCGGTGGGAATTATTTATGAGAAGTCGTAAATTTTCACCACATCATCCGTTGGGCAACCGAGTGAGATGTTGCTAAAAATGATAGAATGTGTGTTTCGTTTTATTAGCCAGTCGGAACACGCACTTCACGGTTCAACTCGAGTGCGGGTGACAATGGCGGAACTCGGGTTCCGATAATTGGGGGCGCACGTTAATTATTTTGCTAGAATACTTAAATAAATAATATATACTTTTCTTCAAAAATTTAAACTATTTGTCTGACGAGTTATATAAGTATAGAAATACAGAACACGTCATGTGGAAAAAAACATAGTTAATTTTTGCAAGTATAAGAATAACGGCGGTTAACTGAAGAAATTCTTAGATCAAGAATTACTGTCGACCTTTGAGGAATTCCCGAAAGAATCTTTGGACGAATGTCCGAACCAATAATTGAAGGGAATTTTCGAAGGAATCCCTGGAGAAATTTTTGCAAGAATCCTTCAAGATACTCATGGACACATTTTTAAAGTATTTTCTAAAGAAATTCCCGTAATATTGCTTGGATGAATTTATGAGGAATATTTCGGCAAAATCCTGAATTATGAAAAAAAAATAGGTACCGGAATCCAAAGAGGAATTTAAGATGAACCCTTGGTGCCCAGGACTAAAAGTAAGTAAGCAGTCTTGTAGGAACTTAAGAAGGAACCCTTAGAAGAACCTTTGTAGAAACTCTTCCAGGTATTCCTGAAAGAATCCTTGGAAACAAAACTTGAAGGAAATACTGTTGCAATCCTTGAAGATAAATTAGGGGGCATGGGCCCTCTTTCAGCTCCGCCAATGTAATGGTACGTGATGATGATAGGTCCATGATGTGCGAAAAAAAAGTTACCGTCACCCACCAAAGCACCATAACATTTGCGTGCACATCTATGTGTTCTTCCAGAACCGAAGGAATTTTCCCAGATCACGACAGTGGCTAGAAGGATGACTTCCATGGAAAAGTTTCGCTATAATTAGCACCGTAACTATCAAAGATACGAGTTGTGGCAATGTTTAGAACTTTATGTACGGGTTTTTCCAAGCTGGATTACGTAATAGAACAAGACCTTAAGCTGTTACGTAAGCACTTTTACTCTCGAATGTATTGCCTTTAATCCGTGTACTCATCAGTCATCCATCCCATCTTTACCCAAAAGTAACCAATCCGAAGGTTATTGATCTTAGCCCATAAATTGGGGATGAATTCGTCCCGGTTTCATCCACCAACGTCGTGACCAATTCCTGTGTGAAATCGATTCACCAACCATCATCCGTTGCGTTGCCCCGGGCCAAAGCTTTTGATACTCATCGTTCTAACTTTTATCCGCTCAACCAGTGAAACAAACAACTTTTTTTTCTGGTTGGACTGGACTGGTTCGATCAATCTCGGTGGCGTATCCGACCGTGCGCGCGGACGAGAATCGACCGGAACTGATCGGTGATTGGGCGGGTTGAGTCGATATTCTTTTTTATTTGCCTTCTGATCCAGAGCTTCAGAAAACCCACCGTATCGCACCAAAAATGTGTGGTCGGAAAGCAAAAGTGTGTGTTGCGGAAAAGTTTTTCTTCCAGTCTGGGGTTGGCATGTGGTGAATGTGCTGAAGCCGTATAAAGAACGCGTAGCTTCCGGTAAAAAGTGTTGTATTAGGAAACATTCATTTAACATTTCAATGTTGCTTAATAATGACGTACTAGCCGGGGCCCGTGGCGTAGTTGGTCACACGTTCGCTTCATATGCGGATGGTCATGGGTTTGATTCCCAGCCCTGGCACTTGCAATTTTTCGTCAGTTGCTCTTCCCCCAAGAGCGGCTGGCACTGACCCTCTTCTGAGCCCCGGGGCTCAAACGGACCCGGATACCTGGACATCGGCGAACTGCTACTCATAATGGACTCTCAATCGGACTGGAAAGGAACAACGGCCATCCATCATCCTTGTACTCATTCTTTTACCATGTATACAGAAGAAAAGTGAAAGCAGCAGAAAAGGCAACCAGTTCGATAAAGTAGAATAAAATATACATCTAGGCGCTGCACAAAATTTAAGTGCAGCTGTCAATTGAAATCGCTCACGTAGTGCCCTAGTGGACAATAGAGCTGTAATTAGGTTAAGTGAAAAATGACGTACTGAAAAGTACATTTCAACACAGAAAACAGACATCCAGGCTAGAACAAATTTCATTCAGAAAGTTGTGTAAGGATTTGAATCTTCGCTTGAGTTAGGTTGCAAAAACACTAACAGTGCCAAACACCATATTGCCACAGTCAGTGGTGAATTGAAACATTTCAAGTGGTGAATTAAATTAGTATGGGAAATTAACCGATTGAAGCGACACGATGATGCCACATGTTGCCGATTTGAAATGGCCGTTAAATTCCTTACACAGTTTTGGAACTGGTCTTGGATGTCTGTTCTCTGTGATTTTCATAATATGCTATAAGATGTCAAAAACTCTTTATTTAAATTAAAGTGTCTCGAGTATACCAAAGTGGCGAAACCTTGTCGTTTTGACAGGTCTCCTGCTTGATTGGAACTATGGGGATGACACTAGATCGACTGTTCCAAATTTTGCGATACCCAAATGACAGTTCTCGCCACTAGCGATTATGCGGATATCGAAAATAGAAAGAATAAACAGCATTGCACCTTGTAATGAAAAACAAAAACATTAGGGGTACTCACTAAACAGATTAAATTGCTGCTGAAACCATGATTTTCTGTTTCATGATTTTGCGAATGAAACAATCAAAGATTGCCATGGTGATCACGACGATTAATCAGTTTAATCAGTTTACGCTGTAAGTGAATTCCCCTATTGTCTTCGGAAGCTCGTTTATCGAAAATCGCTTTTAACTGTTTGGGTGTTCCAGCTCGAAGGATTGTTCATCTTCTTTGCCATTCTCCCGGATTAATTCAACGCAACGTTCTTACTGGTTTTTCGGTTCCACGACCATCCAATGTATGAAGAGCTGTCTCGGTCGTTTGGTGCGCTGGTTCCAATGCAGCAATTATTTCTTCAAAGGAATGTCCCTTTGGGTCCCGGGCGATTACGTCCAAACAACGAAGAGTGGGAACCTATAAGTTCGTAAAGGAATGACTTATTGTTTCACCGATCTCATATTATAAATTTCTAATTACCTTTGTACGGATAATCTGCAGAAGACTGTTTAAAATGCCTGAAAGCGGCTTCACTATTTTGGAGTCTTCCACCGCAGCAGCAGAGAACAAAAGTTTGTTTTGGTTTGTTTGACGTTTTATTTCACAGTGCACGTTAAATGTAAGATAGTCAAAAATAATCTCTCACGCACTTTTTTGTCAATAGATTGCGTTACATTAGTGTCTTTTTGGATTCGTATGGAAAATGCAGAAGTTAGGTATATTGGAATGAACAGTATTTGAAGATGTGATACATACGGTGCTGCATAAGAGTTAATCTTGGACAGATAAATCATCTATAATAAGTAAAACTATTCCAATAGGTAAGTCTAAAAACCCCAGTGAAGAAACAGGGATGTAATCAGTTATAGAAAAACAAAAGTTCCATAAACAAATAAAATAAACAAACAAATGGGCTTCGTGGCCGTGTAGTTAGTGGCGGCAGTCGTAAGTCTCAGAGTGTGGGTTCGATTCCCGCTCCTTTTCGTCAAACGTCAAACTGGGTGTTCTGTGTCTCGTCCGTTGTCTAGTGTAAGTAATGTGTTCAGTCTGTGCAGACGTGCCTCTGGAGCCGACCTACTGATACCTGTGCAGACTCTGGCTGAAGGCGGTGTGAATTGTCTTTTTTTTTTTTTAAATGCATGAATAAAACATAATTTTCCATAAATAGGGTAGAAGTACTATATTTCGCCACCCCAAACTAATATTTGCCGATATTTGATTATAACATGAAGGATTTTGTGAAAACTTCAAAAAAATCAATACATTATACAAAGCAAGCCTTTTTTATGCGTATTCCGTTGAGTTTCAATATTAAATTGTAAATTTTCGATAAAAATCATGTTTATTTTAAAGTGCGTATTTGTTTTAACTATCGCCACTTGGTTTTAATTTTCGCCACTCCTAAGAGTCAATTTTCGCCACCCCAAATCAATATATTTAAACAATAGCAAACATACATTAAACTTGTACAAAAAAGAGAATCAATAATGAAATAATAGTCCAGAATCGATTTCAACGTTTATTTTTTACTCTGTTATAACAATTCATGATAACATATGAATGAAAATATATCAAATGCGGGATAATAAACATGAGCTCACATCGATGCTATCTAAGCCTTCTTCTTGCGAGCTTTATCCTTCATATTTTGCTTCAACTTCTTCTCTTCTTGTTTCTTGTTCTTTTTCGCTTCTGCTTCTACTTTCCGTTGCATTCGGATAACCTTACGATTCTCTTTTTCTTCCTCGGCGCGCCTTTTATCTTCTTCCTTCTGCTCAAATTCCTGTATGAACTCATCCGAAGTCAGCACGTGATAGCGTTTGGATTTGTATTCTCGTTTAGCTGTCCGTTTTGGCGTTGGTGGTGTATTCAGGAAATCCTTCAATGGGGTTCTGGATGGGCCAGGCTTCGCAGTTTCAGGAACCATCGTCGGCGGTTCTTCCGGGGTAGCCTGTAATCCGTCAGCTGCTCCTTTCATTCCTGAGGTTCTGGAAGGGCCAGGATTCGCAGCATCAGTAACCGTCTTCGACGGTTCTTCCGGGATGGATTCGAACTCATCAGCTACTCCATTCCCATCTGGCGTTTGATTGCTAATATCAGCATAAACAAAATCACACACCGGATCATTTTCGGGTACGTTATCCTCCGTGATTTTGAATACATCTGGGTAGTTTTGTTCCAACGTTGAAAATATTTTGAACAACGCTGCATCATCCTCATTATCCAGACAAACGAACTGTGACATGTACTTTTTCACTCTTGTCTCACCAATAGCTGCCGCGCATTCTTCGAGTGTCCTCTTTGCATTTATGAGTTGTGCAGAGGTTTCAGCGGATTCCCGAGTCGGTTCAACATCACCACGCTCGAATAACGGTTCTTCAGGATCCTCGCGAACGGTAGACTTTCCCAAGCACTTAGATGGATCAATGGCATTCCGATCCCATGGGTAAAGTCCAGATGCTCGGAAGCCATTTTTTATGCTTTACTATTACTTTGGAGCTTTTAGTAGAACTTGTTACTTCAGACTCTAGTTTAATTTAAAAACACTTCACTAATACTTCACTTTTGCAAAAGAAAATAAAAAATGAATAACTCTTTTAAAGAAAACTAGAAAGGACGAGCAAATTCCTTTTAATTCTACTACTGTGCTTATCTTCGGACAGATAGGCCTATTTCGTCTGTGACTTATGTCTGTAAGTCACAGACGAAATAGGCCTATCTGTCCGAAGATAAGCACAGTAGTAGAATTAAAAGGAATTTGCTCGTCCTTTCTAGTTTTCTTTAAAAGAGTTATTCATTTTTTATTTTCTTTTGCAAAAGTGAAGTATTAGTGAAGTGTTTTTAAATTAAACTAGAGTCTGAAGCATTTTTTATGGTTTTTACGGTTACCGAATTACGTAGGCAATCTTGCAACACTGTTGCAAAATTGTGCGCGTTCACGCAGCCTTCAGGGTTCTTTTCGCGAAATCTCTGCACAGCTGTCGGCCATGCGTTTTTCATTGGCTTGAAGACAGAAACATCTGCCGGTTGCATTATCCTTGTAACGTTAGGGTACAATGCGATCAAAACAATCCCAAGTTGTCGGCATAACTTTGATGTTTCAACGTTGATATGGCTACTGTGACCGTCAATAATAAAAATGACAGGCTTTTTCACCTTTTTGGCAACTAGATAGGGATCCAGAACGTTTCTGATATAATCACGGAAGACAGGGGTGGTCATCCATCCGGTATCAGATTTTGCCACTCCCCACATTGAAGGAACTGAATCAGCCACAGCTTTTGGGATTGTTTTATACGGGTAGATGATGGTTGGAGGGATGGCTTCTCCGGTAGCGAAAAACGAAAACATGGTTGTTATGTTGAGCTTACTAGAAGTTCTCTCGACATCGTAGACGTTGCGGCTTCCACGCAAAGCGAAGACGGTTTTGTTTTTTGGGTTCAATTGAAACGAAGTCTCATCTCCATTTATTATGCGTCGCGGATCTTGAAGAATTTCCATGAACCCTTCCTTGGTCAGGAATAGTTCTATTTTATCGTACCAGGAGTGTATATCCGAAAGAGAGACAGTCGCACTGGCCTTCGTAACGAACTCCGGGGTCCGCAACGATATCTTCGGATGTCGTTTTAAGAACAGTTTCAACCATGTTCGACCTTGATGAAAATGGAAAGATCTTGAAATACTAACAGCACTGGAAAGACAAAAATTGAACGTTTTACCTGGCATATTTTGAGGAAATTTGTGTTCTCTGGGGTTCGCATCCAAAAAATCTCTCACATTACTCAGCAGCATCTCCTTGGTAACGGGAAACCGTCGACTCTGCATGTCGTACACCCATTCTTCCAATTCCGTCTCTTCGTCCTGCGTCAAAACTGTTGTTGGTCCTGGACGGAACACGGTTTGGCGCTTCTTCAGAAGCACAAGTCTGGATCGGATTGTTGATCGAGGAATTCCATAGTGATTGGCAGCTTTTTTGGCACTCATCTCCTTGCGCTGTATTTTATCACATGCAGCAGCTAGTTCGGTCTCGGAATATGTCCTTCCGTATTCCTTTGGTCTCTGTGCCTGTTGGGTATAAAATAAACGTTAAATTAACGAGTTTTTCATAAAAATTTCAAGAAGTATTACCATTTTCTCCAGCGTTATGGTGCAACACAAAACGCAACTCTAGTAGTTTTTGTTTACAAATTTTGACAGCTTGGTTAGGGGTGGCGAAGATTAGCACCATTTGGGATTTGAAAATGCACAAAGGGATTTCGCCACTGGCGATAATTGAAATCATTGTGTTTAATGTGTTATATATCGCCACCTTTAAATTAGTCAAAAATCATACAAAAGTGGTCATTTATCCATACATAATTGCTGGAATCATCAAGAGTGGACTATTTTAGAGATGTGGTGAATGATCTGAATATGAAAATCGTTGGATTTAGTGATTTTCCAACAATATCCATATGTGCTCTAGGGGCGGGACAGCTCTAATATAAATTAGCGATATTAGCAGTATTAGGAAATATTAATCTCCAAGCCGAACCTTATTCGAACAAAGTAAGCCACGCTGATTGGACTGAATTGATTTGAAATGACAGCAAAAGAAATAACAAAATTGATCATTGTGCTTTCATCCCACTAATGTGTATACACTAAATCCTTTTTTTACGCGATGGATGCGTCCGCGCAAAAAAAGATCGTGTAAAAAAAGTTCGCGTAACTTCGTGAAATCGCGTAAAAAAAATCAAAGGGAAATCTTTTTTTACGCGATTTGCTCTCCGCAAATAAACAAAATCGCTTAAAAAAAAGTCGCGTAACTTTGAGAAAATCGCGTAAAAAAAATCGTGCAAAATAAAATCGCGTAAAAAAAGTCGTGTAAAAAAAGGATTTAGTGTAAACTATTATTTCAGAAATATTAAACCGTAAATATCGCTCCAATAACGTGTTTCTCACATCAGAAACAAACTTTGGACATACACACAACACTGGCGGACATGATCACCGAAATGCAGTGATCGCAGTAATAGTATCCGTACATACGTTTATTACGCAAAGTTTGTCCGTAATCCATATGATTAGACCATTCTATCCGAAGATCTGATATTGGATCTGATACCATACCGAGGCCACACCACTGGAGAATACTAGTTATAAAATATTCAATTGCCGTGACACTACAGTTTGAAATTAGCAGTGCTAGTGGTATCCTAGCTCATAATAACTCACAGAAAAACCACTGAACTGCTGTATTGAGCAAAATGAAAAACGTACTGTCCTACGCTCCATTTTATATTTATTGAACATCCTAGTTTGCATCCAACAGTAAAATATGTTCGTTCATCCTAATTTGTTCAGGAGCCACATATGATTTGATATCTTTAAGCACACCCCTTGCTTTCGGAAGGCCACTACCCCGACGATGTAGGTTGAAACTCGAATTGTTGTTACAGCTAAAATAATGGAAAGAAATTAAATTTTTCAATAGAACAAATTGCAGAAAATACACAGACAACTTATATTTTCACCTCGCGTCTTCGTGACAGTTGGTTGTTGTTTGAAAAGTCATGACATACTAACCAAAAAATGGTTCAATGGACGGAGAAGATTAGGACATTAATATTTATTAGACGGTATTATAGTCGGTATTAGAAGCTGTCCCGCCCCTAGTATGTGCTTGTTTTTCAATGAGTTGAAAAATTAGGTGGTTCTTAGGCTCGGTTTGAGGATACATAATTAATTGATTAAAGCAACGAATTTTATTCAAAACCGGTGCAAACACAACTGCCGGGCACCAATATGTGTCGAATTATCCAAAAGTCTGAGCCACAAACCAACTTATATGCTCAGAAATGCTGAATGCTTCACTAGGGTGACGAAATATAACACAGTGGCGATTTATAATACATCTACCCTAATTGATTTTTTGAGCAATAAAAAAAAACCGGCTGTTCGGGCTCTAAAGAAGTTGATCATCAATATTAATTTCTATTCCCGATCAGCCTAGATAGCCGTGTAGTGGCGGTAGCAGTTATCTCAACTGGCTAAGAATATCACTACGGATTGCCTAATCCGGTGGTAAAAGTCCACCAAACAAGCGACCCCTAATTCATGGTGTTAAGCGTACCGTGCCTAGGAATGAATGGTTAGGGGGGTCTTATAAAAACTTAACCGTGAACGGAGCCTGTGGAGTACCAGGGCACCCTCCACAGTATGTTGCCCTTACTGTGTTAAACGGAGCAATGACGCAGTGGACCTTATTTGTCTCCGGGATAATCGGCCACTTTTCTTACGTCTCATTTCCGAGGCTTAATAAAAGTGGGTAAATGAAATTTTTATGGCAGGAATTAACTTCGTACAGGTAAACCTTCATCACGCAAAAGGTGCTTCTGCTGTGTTGAGTCGAAGGTTTAAAAAAGAAGGACTGGAAGTGGCGCTTATTCAAGAGCCATGGTCCAATAAACGAAAGATTCTTGGAGTTCTGACACTAAATAATAAAATATTTTATGATGAGCAACAAGATTCACCCAGAACCGCTGTCTTAGTACGCAAAACGTTAAAATGCTATCCTATTACAGAGTTTATCAGAAAGGACATTGTTGCGATCATGGTAGAGGTACTAACCACTAGGGGTAAAACTGAGATCGCTGTGGCTTCAGCTTACTTTCCTGGTGATGTTCCTGAGGCACCTCCTCCTGAGATCGCATCATTTGTCCAATTCTGTAAAGAAAACAACAAATCGTTTATCATTGGCTGTGACGCCAATGCACATCACACGGTTTGGGGTAGTACGGATATTAACAGTCGAGGTGAGTCACTATTAGAGTATCTGTCTTCGAACAATATAGACATTTGCAATAATGGTGATAAACCTACTTTCTCAAATGTAATCAGACAAAAGGTCTTGGATCTAACACTGTGCAATGCTGCAATCTTTGACAAGATCACAAACTGGCACGTGTCAGATGAGATTTCTCTATCTGATCATAAACACATAATCTTCAATTGGAGTGGTGGAGATTATTCTAGAACCGCATTTAGAAATCCCAGGAGGACAAACTGGGATCAATATGTAGAATTGTTGAATACGCATTCATTTACAATGGGAGAAACTATTGATTCAACCCAAAAGTTAGAATCATTTTCTCAAAGGATAAATGAAAGTATCATCAATTCCTTTAACAGAAGTTGTCCCACCATACAATCGTCTTCTACTAGAGACGTGCCATGGTGGAACTTAAAACTGGATCGCCTTAGAAAATTTTCTCGTAAAATGTTCAATAGAGCGAAACAAACGGGAGATTGGACTCAGTACAGGAAAGCCCTGACTGATTACAACAACGAAATACGAAAATCGAAAAGAAAATCTTGGATGCTGACATGTGAAAACATAAACAGCACTCCTGTAGTTGCAGGACTACAGAAAACGCTTGCAAAAGATCATTCAAATGAATTGGGAAACCTGAAGCGCGACGATGGAGCTTTTACCAAAACTCCTCGTGAAACTTTGGATTTAATGATGGAAACCCATTTTCCAGGTTCGGTTCTAAGAGTGGATTCCAATGATACTATATCTGAGGAAGGTGAAGGATGTCCTAGTATAAACTCATCGGAGTCAACTAGTACAATAAACACCGCCTCAGATTTAGCTGATGAAATCTTCACGAAGGCCAGAGTGGAAAATGCAATTAGATCATTTCAGCCTTTTAAATCTGCAGGAGTTGATGGAATATTTCCAGCACTGATTCAAAATGGAGAAGCGGTGTTGGTTCCACCACTAATTGAGATGTTCAAGGCTAGTTTAAGATTGAATTACGTTCCATCAAAATGGAGACTTGTAAAAGTTATCTTTATACCAAAAAAGGGCAAGCGAGACAAGACGCATCCCAAAGCATATAGACCAATTAGTCTTTCTTCAGTTTTGTTGAAGACTATGGAAAAGGTTTTGAAGGATTTTATCAATTCTTCTTACATAAAAGACCATCCCCTATCTGACTTCCAGTTTGCTTATCAATCTGGTAAGTCAACGGTTACGGCACTTCATTCGCTAGTAACAAAGGTGGAAAAAACGTTTTCAGCAAAAGAAATAGCTCTATGCGCCTTTTTAGACATAGAAGGAGCATTTGATAATGCCTCCTATTCATCTATGAAGCGCGCCATGGAGAACAAAAACTTTGACCAATGTATCATACATTGGATTTATACTGTGCTTGCAAAAAGAGAAATCACCTCTGAGCTGGGAAGTTCTTCTATAACAGTAAGGGCAACGAAAGGTTGCCCTCAAGGAGGAGTCCTCTCACCACTATTGTGGTCCTTGGTTGTAGACGATCTTCTAAGAAGCTTGAAGGAAAAAGGTTTCGAAGTTGTGGGCTTTGCAGACGATATAGTCATAATAGTGAGAGGAAAGTATGACGAAACTGTTTCGGAGAGAATGCAAAGGGCTCTAAACTATACACATTCATGGTGTATTAAGGAGGGCCTTAGCATCAACCCGTCAAAAGTCGTAATTGTCCCTTTCACTAGGAGAAGGAAGATCAACCTAAAAGCTTTTCGGCTTGGAGGGATACAAATTCATCCTAGTGATCGAGTCAAATACTTAGGTTTGATACTGGATGCTAAACTGAACTGGAATGCTCAAATTGAGTCCGTGATAGGTAAGGCAACAGGTGCGTTCTGGTTATGCTCCAAAACTATTGGCAGGAAGTGGGGCTTGAAACCAAAAATGATAATGAGGATTTATACTGCCATAATCCGCCCAAAAGTGACGTATGCTTCGTTTGTCTGGTGGCCAAAAACAAAAGAGGCTACCACGCAATCAAAGCTTGCGAAAATTCAACGTCTTGCGTCCATTGCTGTTACAGGAGCGATGCGAAGCACACCATCAAAAGCTTTAGATGCGATTCTCAATCTGCTACCTTTGCACGAGTACGTGCAATTAGAAGCAGAAAAGGAATTGCTGAGACTTGAACGAGTTGAAATGTTTATGCCAGGTGATCTTGTAGGTCACCTGAGCATTTCACAATACTTCCAAAATAGGCCAGTAATGAAAATGATTAAAGACTGGATGAAACCTGTGGAGAACCATGATGTTCCTTACAAGTTGCACAAAACAACTCGTGCAGATTGGGAAGTCGGAGGTCCCACTGTTCGTCAAGGGTCAATCAAATTCTATACAGATGGCTCAAAAGTTGGAATAAAAACGGGAGCAGGAATCTACGGCCCTGGAATACAAACATCAGTGGCGATGGGACACTATCCTACGGTGTTTCAAGCAGAGATTCTTGCTATTTTGAAATGCGCAAATATCTGCCTTGAGAGAAAATACAGATATGCAAATATTTGTATTTTCTCAGATAGTCAAGCTGCACTAAAAGCATTGTGCGCTTACAAATGTACTTCAAAGCTTGTCTGGGAATGCATTCTTTCACTGCGCAGGCTGTGCCAAGGGAATTCAGTAAACTTATACTGGGTCACTGTGGCATTGAAGGGAATGAAATGGCAGACGAGCTTGCTAAAAGTGGTTCCAATTTACAGTTTGCTGGCCCAGAACCATTCTGTGGTATATCAAACTGTACAATTAAAATGGACCTGAAACGCTGGGCTGAGCAGAGGGTGATATCCAATTGGATGGACGTCAAAAATTGCAATCAGTCAAAACGATTTATAACACCAAATGCTTATAAAACCAAAAAGCTCTTAGAGCTCAACAAGAGAGCTCTATGTACATACACTGGCCTAGTAACTGGACACTGCCCGAGCAGGTATCACTTGAAAAATATTGGCCATATTCAGAGTGATATCTGTCGTTTCTGTAATACGGAACGTGAAACCTCGGAACATCTGCTTTGCAGTTGTGGTGCTTTATACACGCGCAGGCAAAGATTTCTAAATAGTGGTTGCTTGCAACCCAGTGAGATCTGGTCTGCAAAACCTGGGAAGGTCTTGGAGTTTATCAATTCCATTGCACCTGACTGGGAGACGACGCGTCGTGGCAGTAGCTGATTACTTGACACATGGTAATTAGCTGGCTAGATGCGAATATCAAAACGGGACATGCCACAAAAGTTCAGCCTATTGGACGCAGTGGCTTAATTTCCCCAACAGGGGAGGAAAAAAAAAAGCAATAAAAAAAACGTCAAAAATGCAATAAATAATTCAACAATTGCAATGAAAAAGAGTATTTTTGCAAAAAAAAAAAACGATTTTCCCATAATAAATTAGAAATTTCACAATAAAATCCTAAATTAATCCACCTAGTAGTGATAGTGACTTTCTCACTTTCTGCAACAAGTTGACAACAAAGAAAAAATGAACCACAGCGATTCATGTTATTCTATGCGCGTTGCACCAACTTTTATTTTGGGTTTCGTTCGGAGGTTCATTTAACCCTCTAATACCCAAGCCCGCCTTTAGACGGGGTATAGTTTGAGCATTTTTGTAATTTTTGTTTTGTGGGTAATCAAAATTTTTAAATTTTTGGCTGATATTTAGGACTGTTTTGTATGTCTCAAAATAATTTTTGGTGTATTTTAAAGCGTATTTACATTTTTAGAAAATCATTGAAAAATAGATGTTTTGGTCACTTTTTAGAAGTCATTGTTTATTTTGTATTGAATCGCTACAATTAACATATTTTAAATTTTTCCCAAATAATTCTATCCTTGTTTAATAGTTTAAGGGGATCGAATACACTCTAAAATTATTTTCCTTAAAATTACACGGAAAATAAAATTTCATATGAAAATTTTTTAAAATAAATATATTTCAACAATAATCTTAAAATCTCAAAATGTTTTCATCCCAAAAAATCCGTGCCCCAAATAGGCTTCCAGGAAAAATATAAAAGTGTGGGGATGTTCAAAAATAAAAATTAGAAAAATCAAAAACTGAAATTCACGAAATCGAGAATTAAAAAGAATCATCTTCCAAAACATGTTTCAATCGATTTTAGATGACGAAAAATGATATTTAGATCAAAATCAAAAATTTGGGTATTAGAGGGTTAAAAGAATGTCTGCAAATCCAAAGCATAATATTACTTTTTTTTATTCTTAATCACTTAACCTAATTTACAGCTCTATTGTCCACTAGGGCACTACGTGAGTGATTTCAATTGACAGCTGTACCTACAGTATTGTATAGAGCCTAGATTAATCTATTATACTTTATCGAACTGGTGCCTTTCTGCTGCTTTCAGTTTTCTACTCTACATGGTAGAATGATGAGCACAAGGATGATAGGTGGCCATTGTTCCTTTCCAGTCAGATTGGGGGTCCATTATGAGTAGCAATTGGCCGATGGGGCAATTCGCCATGGGGCTCAGAAGAGGGTCAGTGTCAGCCGCTCTCGGTGAAGAGCAACTGACGAAAAATAGCAAGTGCCGGGGCTGGGAATCAAACCCGTGACCATCCGCATATGAAGCGAACCTGCGACCAACTACGCCACGGGCCCCAGCTAAAGCATAATATTACTTGCAGAGAATATGAGAAATTAAGTATTAAATCTGATGTGTGAGCTATTTTTAAAATTCATAACGAATTTTAACTGAACTCATCTTCAGCATGGTTTGGATGATCTGGGACAGCTCTAATATACAAGAAATATGATTGAATTGAAATAATATGACTATGTACTGCAATACTCTACAACACTAAGTTTGAAATGTAGCGGATGCAAGCTCGTGCCCAAAATTCCATGAACTAGGTGCCAATCAGCCTATACGAAAACTACCCAAAAATCCCTGCCTTGCCGTCTTTTTTGTGCACGAGGCTGAGTCGATGATTTGCTACGGCTTGTATATATGAAGGCCTTAACCATATGCTATTACAAGTGACCTCAAATATCCCTGACGCACTAGAAATTTGTCTCCCATTACTAGCTAGCATTAGATGTATAAATCAAATGAGCAAATTCTGATATTTGTGCACTTCTATTGACAGATATATGTCTAATTTTCTGAATAGTTTGGATGATCCGGGAAGCTACAGCTTGGTTCTAATCATCACGTGAACCAACTGATCTTCTATGACTACCAAAACGCATTATACTGAGTTTGACGTGTAGCCGATGCTTTGTTACGAGCGTTGATCTGGAAGCCTTAACCATATAATATAAAAAAATGATGCTTTAGATATCTCTGATGTACAACTTGTATTATATGTTTGAATCAATATCAATCAATAATTGAATTCAATCTGATATTAGTGCACTTGATAGATCATTACAAATGAAAATCGTGTATTTTAGCTTCAGAATGGTTTGGATGATCTAGAATAGAAAAGCTTTAAGTTATATGATATATGGTCGAACTTATCATCTATGTCTACTGAAACACACTACACCAAGTTTTGAACGTGCAGGATGCTTTGGTACGAGTGTAGATCTGAAGGCCTTAGCCATATAATACTGGAAGGTGACCTCAGATATCTCTGATGCTCTGGAATCTTCTCTCCCATGGCTTGCACTATGTGTATGATTCGAATGGGCAAACTCTGATTCTTGTGCACTTATGTTGATATACCATTTCAAATTCAAATCATATTTCTTAACTTCAGAATAGTTCGGATGATCCAGGATGCTTCAATGATGTGTATACAAGTATCATATGATTCAACTGATCTTCTATGGCTACCAAAACGCACTATACCAAGTTTGAAATGCACCCGATGCGTTATTACGGGTGTAGATATAAAGGCCTTAACTTCAGAATGATTTGGATGGCCTAAGGAATCGCCATTGATGTGCAGTTAGTCTTTCATACTCTGATTTACATGTATGGGTCTAATGAAATCAGTCCTGACATTCATACATTAGTTTGATATACTAATACAGGTAAAGGCCTTACAATCAGAACTCCAGAGCTATTTTAAGTTGCCTAGAACATCACCAGGTCATGACTACCATCATTTCATGTTTCAAAATGTATATTTGAATGTAATTCATCAAGTTCAAGTGGTTTAAAAAGTAAACACAACTATTTGTATTCAGTAGACAAACTTCAAAACTTCTGGACGTTTTGGATAACCTAGAGGTCCATGTTACATCTGTAAAAGGACATACGACATTTCTATCTAGCAGCCCCGAGTGAAGAACAAGTGGTGTACACTATATTTGCAACTATATCTCCAAAATGTTCTAGCATAACATAATCTCCATACATGCATATGATAGCACAACTATTCCCCTTGATAAAAATATTTTGGTTTTTGAAAATCCACCAACTGGGTCAAAAACTATAGGTAAAATTATGCAAAAAAGTTGTCCACATCCTTTAAGGGTTAATACAGATTAAAAACAAAAGTTTCATCAACCGAGTGGGGTTGTGGATGACTTTCTTTGTTATTTTCCCAGACGCATCAGACCGGGACTGAGAGGTTCTTTTTGCGGATTGTTGCCTTTCGGCTGTTCTGGGCGCGATACAAAGTGTCCGGTTGGTCTGTAAAGCTTATTCCCAAGAAGTTGAACTTGTTGGTAACGTTCGTGTGCTATCGAAATTGGTTACAGTGTATTACATTGGGATGCGGAAGACGGCACTGGTGAATTAGAATAGCAACTAGGGATGTTTTGCTTTGCATAGTTAGTATTTACATGTTTAACTTTTGTATACCTTGATTATGGGTAATTTGCATGCAACGGTAAAGTTCGGTAATTATCTGTTAAGCATGCGATGAAACGAAACTTCCTTGTTTATGTTGTTGTTATTGCAACTTTTTAATACTATATTCAACATAAGCCAACGTAATGTTAGTTGCATATTTGTTGGCTTGGTTGGGTAACTTTTATTAGGAAGAGCATAAAATAATCGCTTTTGGAGCTTGCTTTGATTTTCAATGTTCATAACTGAAATTCAACATGTGGTTACTGAAAGTGACAATGATCGAACATGTACAATCTATGACAATCCACCAAAAAGTCTCATTAAAGACTTACTCAGCTCTAATGGCATCAAACTACAACGCTCCATCCATCAGAATTGCTCATATGAAGAAGCTCGTTGTCCAGCATGGGAACACAATCCGCATGATGCTGAGTACGGCATTTTTTTCCCTCTCCTCTTCCAGACAAGAACGCAGAATAAGCAGGAATTTCATTTCGTGACCATCCAGTCAAGTTCGTCATGCATATTCAGAAAGGTTGCCCGCTTGAGGATTGTACCTATACCCCTGCTCCAGGTCTGCATTGGGCACGAATCGTACATACCCAGCTATTGTAGCAATGATGTAAAAAAAGAGCACACCACGAGCATCGGAAGAATCGTGCCAGCAGAAAAAAAATCCTCAGCATGAAAATAAAAACAAGGTCCAAGCAAAAGAGTTAGACATGGGTATTTGCTTCCCAAGCGTAGAAAGCAGCAAACCTTTTGCACATGATGACGGCACCAATCATTAGCAAAAGGCGATCTGGCGCGAAGAGGGGGTGAAGAACGGCGGTGCAGCAATGGGTTCCCATGAACTTGACTTTGAAAACTTCGAATCATTCGTTGCTGTAGGGCAGGACTTCAGCGGAGCAAAAATATATACAACACGTGAGCCACGACGACGACGACGACGGTGGGGACGACACAGGGAATGGCAGGATGTGGCACAGTGGGAGTATTTTAACGAAATATGTTCAAATCGTTTTAGAGGTCCGAAAAATTGAACAAGGCACAAAGTCGGCCAAGAAACTTTTAGTAATGAAAATTCACTTGACTTTCTTGGACAGTATATGCGCGCCTACCACACGATATTCACATGCAAAATTATTATTGGTAGAGGAAACTCTCAGTTAATAACTGTGCATGTGTTTACAGAACACTAACGTGAAAAGCAGGCTTTGTCCCCCCAGTGAGGAAGGGACCACTAAGACACCAAAAAGAAGAAGAAGAAGAAAAACCGGGATGAACTAGGGCTAACACACATAACCAAAAAAAAAAAACACTCAAGCTATTTTTGCCGTAATATCCCGGATTTGGTCCCATTGTCTGAACCCAACCATCTTCAAACCCCAAAGATGATGATCCCCAGGACCGCTTTGCTTTGTGCTGGGTCGGGATGTCTACCGGGGCACGTAATATTTATTGTTGTTATTAAAATGTACACCAACTCGATATTTTTCATCCCCGCTTGGGGCCCCTGCATTTGGGGGCTCCAGCCAACAACAGGGAGACGGAGAGCAGCCGGTTCAGTCGTGAGTTGGATCTTCTTTCTTCTCTTTTCCGTTCGTTGTGATCCCCCTCTGGTGTTGTTCTCTGGGAGGATTGCTGATGGCCTAACATAGACTTCTTTTATTTCATTTTAAATGGTAATTTAGATCCGTTCAAGTTTAGCACTAAATCATCTGATTCGCGATCGGTAACAACGGCGGAGACGACGACGACAACGACTTGTGCACGAGAGAGCGAGGCATGATCGACGAACGAGGGTTCATAACCTGGGAATGACCCCATGATTGTCAGCGGCTGAGGATGGGATCGTGATTCTCGTTGACAGTCGGCGGTGTGGTCTTCAAACAGAAAACAATGTGGGAAATGTTGTACTTTGATTGTGCTTTGTCATTTTTTGTCTGCCATTGTGGTCCATTCCTCTTAAATCCTCTATATGATCGTTTATCATAGATCGTACATGATTGGCCAATATCACTCTCAATGCATACTTCAAAATTTACAGTAAAACCTTTAATTTAGCTCATTGACAGATCTCTTATATTTGACGCCATGTTTTTTTTGTATTTACGAAGAATTCAGACATGAAAATTTAAATTGTCGGCACTAATTGGACTCAATATCAGACAAATACACCAATTCAACGTGGAATCATCAAGTGGCAAGCAGTATTGTCTACCTACCTGTTGAATTTATATAACCATACTTTGATTATCTTGTTAGTTACTTAAGTTTTACTTTAGTGTTACTTACGTTTTAGCTGCCTCCTTCAAAGATCACTATTTAGCTTATTGGAGGTAGAATGATTTAGTTCTAAGTTAGTCATAATCATAGCCTGTAATTATAATATAATCGATTCAATAAACGGTATTTGAAAACTAAAAAAAAATCAAACAAAGCTTCAATTAGCTTGGTAGTTTTTTGCTCCTCTGTATCCAAAGAAAAATATAAACAACAATAAACCAAGAAAAAAACCCAACAACGCTGAAACGCATGGGACGTTGGCTTTATGTTGAACATAGTATTAAAAAGTTGCAACAACAACAAAATAAACAAGGAAGTTTCGTTTCATCGCATGCTTAACAGATAATTACCGAACTTTACCGTTGCTTGCAAATTACCCATAATCAAGGTGTACAAAACTGAAACAAGCAAATACTAACTATGCAAAGCAAAACATCCTGAAGTGCCATATTCTAATCCACCAGTGCCGTTTTCCGCATTTCAATGTAATACATTGTAACCAATTCCGAAAGCACACGAACGTTACCGACAAGTTCAACTT
Organism: Aedes albopictus; assembly: GCF_035046485.1. Taxonomy (NCBI): domain Eukaryota; kingdom Metazoa; phylum Arthropoda; class Insecta; order Diptera; family Culicidae; genus Aedes; species Aedes albopictus. Next base: position 97,755,511 of record NC_085138.1, on the reverse strand, counting down.
CTTGGGAATAAACTTTAGAGACCAACCGGCCAGCTTGTATCGCGCCCAGAACGAACCAAAGGCAACAATCCACGAAAAGAACCTCTCAGTCCCGGTCTAATGCGCCTGGGAAAATAACAAAGAAATTCACCCGCAACCCAACCCGGATTGTGGGATCTTATCGCAATCTGATGTACCGTATTACAGGGTGTTGTTGGTTACCATGAATGGTTGAGCATGAGCATGATTTACCGCTCGTGGTTGCAATTCTGGTATGGCAAGGAAAGCGTCATTTACACAGAGAACCAAGCGATGATGAACCTCATCCTAAGTGTGTAAATGCTGACGACCCAATAAATACTTTTCAATACGCAATACCAGCACCGGCCGCGTCTGAATGCAGATCAAATTCGCGACTACGAAGGTTGATGAGCCGGGAAACACTCTTTCTTCCTACGGGGTTTCTTATGTGAGTATGAGTGAAAAAAAAGTAAAAAATCTTCCCTCCTTCACTTTCTCACAGAGAACCGCAAACAAAATCATCACCTTCGAAGTCCACAATGAGAAGATGGAACAAACAACTAATATGCAGGGTATGAGCGCCACAAGTAATCGCACACTCCCAAATTCATCCTATACGAAAACAAGCGATTACGACACCGATTGATTCCGTTCTTTTTGTTGTCATGCGTGTTTACTTCTAACAAAAAAAAAAAAAAAAATACCAAACTAAGAAACAAAACAAACTGCGCTTCAATTCTTTGTTTTGAGAGGGATGAAAATGGGAGCCACATGCTTAATAAGGGAACCAATACCCTACAAACAATACGGCACTGCACTGTTTTGATTTTGCATGGGATTTTGACGTTTCGTGGCCTTGTTGTTTACAAAATTTCTGTAAGAGTGAAAGAGAAGGAGATAATTTCATGCACTGCCCTATAAGAAAGGGAACAGCAACCCGAGCAGAAGAAAATAGCTGTTGAATACAAAACTCAGGTATGTAAATTTCACTAAAGCAAATCGAATGCTGACTCACTGTGTACAAACGGATACTCTGAGTAAATCAATTCTCCCTCGTTTTGTCTTTTGTTTCCTTCTAAATCATAGAGAGAAAATCTGCTCAACAGACACCCGAACAGGAAGTTTCGGGTAGTGTAGGTGTTAAGTACACAGTAGAATATCCATTCCAAAACACCATTAGTTCTCTGCACCAGTCTACTCTCAACAGTTGAGGTAGGTCAGTTTCCCACTGTTTTATAAACTTGCGCTGAGCCTGACCTCGGACAATAGGTATTGTTTCAGACTCAAACAGCACTGGCTTCCTAGCTGCTGCCTAGATCATAGCCCAAATCAGTTTATCTCCACCCGGTCACCGATCTGGACGTACCGTTGCTGTCGGTCGAATAAAGTTACCGTTTTTTTGTAGTGTAACTTGTGCCCTTTTGTTCGGTGGAAGAATTACGGTCGCCCCTCGACTTCTCTGGTGCCCGCGATATAGTCGTTTCGGCAGAGTCGCGAGTTTTCCCGCGAGTGTCCGCATTGGATTCAAGTGTCGTCTCGAACATGGTCCTTCGAGCCGGATCGCTGGACCCTAGTGCTAGTGTGAAGTGACGCCAAGTCAAGGCCATTTTTATGCTGGCCATTCACTAGTGATCGCGAAACAATTAATATTCGACAATAGTGGGCAAAAGAGAAGCCAAGCGGGCTTGCCGCCGAAAAAATCAAAAGCCGAAGAACGGCAGTGAATACGCGAAGATCGCGCTTGTGAATTTCGATCGCGTGGGCGATCATCAAGTGTTTGTTGCACCTTGTGGAATTGTGAAACTGAAAACCCACTGGAAAAATTGTGCGAAGAATTGCCGCCTATTGCCGTGATTGGTTGCCACTGCGTGGTGAAAAAACGAATTTTGTTCCTGGTGATTGATCACGTGAGCAAGTTTGGACGACATCTAAGTGCTGTGAAAGGGGCAAATTTGCCGAAGAATAGGTGAACCAGTGAAATCTCGTTCCGTTGCAAGAAGACCCAACAGCCGGTGGAACTGGCATCATCCGGACATCTGTAGCTGGTTCCTGCATCCTGTGTCGCCACAAGGAGGCTCCGAGTAGTGCCGTCGGCATTTGTAAGAATTCATCGCACTCAAAAACCAGGTGGGTTCGTTCTTATTTGCATTTCATCAAACATTTGTGGTTCTGAGAGTCGTTTGTGGTCGGCGGAACCATGAGCTTGTCGGTAGATACCGGTAAGGCCAAAAAGTCCGAGCATGAGATCCGTGCTAATTACTTAATTTCGTCGGTGGCGGCGATCGAAACATTCCTTGAAACGTACAATGCTGACGAACATGTGGATCAGGTGCAGGTCAGGTTGGAGAAATTGGAGAGTTTCTACAACCAGTACGTCGAGGTCATCATTCAACTACATCTGATGCCTTCGGCTACGCATGAGGTTGAGTACGAGACGCAGCTGTTTCGGTTCGAGTCCAAGTACTACGAGCTGAAGACGAAACTGTCCCGTTTGCTAGAGCGTAAGCCGATTGCCATTGCTTCTTCGTCGGGGATCAATGCTCCCACTTCTAAACATGTCAAGTATCCCGAACTGAAGCTTCCAGAAATCTCGGGAAATCCTCTCGGGTGGCGTTCGTTCCACGATCTCTACAATACCGCGGTTCACTCGTCGACCAACTTGAGTGTTTCGGAAAAGTTCCAGTACTTGAAAAGTTTGGTACGAGGCGAAGCGGCGGGACTAATCTCGGAAATTCCCATCAGCGATGCAAATTACGAGGAAGCTTGGCAGCGGCTAGTCAACCGATTCGAAGAGATTGAGGAGGAGGTTGGCCGGTTGAAAACAACAAAGCCGCTGGACCAGATTAACTACCAAGCGAGCTTCTAAAATACGGTGGAGAAGCACTGGTGAGAGCACTACACTGGGTCATTACCAAGATTTGGGAGGAGGAAGTACTACCGGAGGAATGGATGGAAGGAATCGTGTGTCCCATCTACAAAAAGGGCGACAAATTGGATTGCGGGCACTACCGCGCGATCACACTACTGAGCGCTGCCTACAAGATACTCTCTCAAATTTTATGTTCGTGTGGCAATATCAGGCTTGATTCATGGGTGAACACGCTACAACGGACCAGATGTTCGCCATCCGCCAGGTGTTGCAGAAATGCTGCGAATACAACGTGCCCACACATCACTTGTTCATCGATTTTAAATCGGCGTATGATACAATCGATCGAGAACAGCTATGGGAGATTATGCACGGATACGGATTCCCGGATAAACTGATACGGTTGATCAAGGCGACGATGGATTGAGTGATGTGCGTAGTTCGAGTATCAGGGACACTCTCGAGTCCCTTCCAATCTCGCAGAGGGTTACGGCAAGGTGATGGTCTTTTTCGTGCTTGCTGTTCAACATTGCTTTGGAGGGTGTAATAAGAAGAGCGGGGATAAACACGAGTGGGATGATTTTCACGAAGTCCGTTCAGCTGCTTGGTTTCGCTGATGATATTGATATTGTTGTTCGTAAATTTGAAACGATGGCGGAAACGTACATCCGACTAAAGAGTGAAGCCAGGCGAATCGGATTAGACATTAATGTGTCGAAGACAAAGAACATGATGGCAAAGGGCTCCAGGGAGGAATCAGCGCGCCCGTCACCCAAATTTATATCGACGGTGATGAAATCGAAGCGGTTGAAGAATTCGTGTACTTGGGCTCAGTGGTGACCGCCGACAATGACACCAGCAGAGAAATTCAGAGGCGCATTGTGCCAGGAAATCGTGCTTACTTTGGACTCCGCAGAACTCTACGAACGAATAAAGTTCGCCGTAACACGAAGTTAACTATCTACAAAGCGCTGATTAGACCGGTCGTTCTCTATGGACACGAAACATGGACACTACGTGCAGAGGACCAACGCGCCCTTGGAGTTTTCGAACGGAAGGTGTTGCGTACCATCTACGGCGGAGTGCAGAAGGAAGACGGGACTTGGAGAAGGCGAATGAACCACGAGCTGCATCAGCTTCTGATAGAATCAACCATCGTCCATACCGCGAAAATCGGGAGGCTACGGTGGGCGGGTCACGTCATCAGCAACCCGACTAAAATGGTTCTTGAGAATCGTCGACCAAGTGGAGGACGATCTGCGGACCCTACGCAGAGAGCGGAACTGGAGACAAACAGCCATGGACCGAGTGGAATGGAGGCGGCTATTTACAGCAGAGGCCGCCCCGGCCTTAGCCTGATCGGTAAGGTAAGTAAGCCTTCGAAAATGTAGGCGTGGACTTCGCCGACCCTTTCTACCTCCAGCGGCCGAGCCCCCGTGCAGCACCGAAGAAAAGTTATGTGGCTGTCTTCGTTTGAATGGCCACCAAGGCCACTCATCTGGAGCTGGTCAACGAACTCACTACAGCGGCATTCATCGAATGCCTTAGTCGCTTTGTCACCAGGCGCGGTCCGCCACACAACATATATTGTGACAACGCCACGAACTTTGTGAGTGCTGAATGTGAAGTGCGCAACCTTTTCCGCTCTTCGCTTCGCAACATTCCGTTGCAGATGAGGCAGCTTCCCAGTCGATTCAATTCCATTTCATCACGGCCAAATCGCCCAACTTCGGCGGGTTATGGGAAGCCTGCGTAAAATCCATGAAGCTCCATCTGCGTCGGGTTATCGGAAACGCATTTCTACCACGCGAAGCCTTCTGCACCGTTCTCGTTCAGGTGGAAAGCTGCCTGAACTCGATGTCACCGATGTCCAGCGACCCCAACGACATGCAAGCGCTAACGCCTGGGCATTTCCTGATCGGGCGGGCTCTATGTGCCCTTCCGGACTCCGATTACACCACCATACCGGAGAACCGCCTCCGCCTTTAGGAGCGCGTGCACAGTTCTGGAAGAGGTGGCACCAAGAATACCTCACCACCCTCCAGCAACGGTACAAATGGTCGTCGATTACCCGCAACTTGATCGTCGGGTCGATGGTCCTGATCCAGGAAGAGTCCCTCCCAGTCCTGAAATGGTCCATGGGGCGAGTGGTAGACATCCATCCGGGCGCAGATGGAATGGTGCGCGTAGTAACGGTGAAGTTGCCATCCGGAACTGTCACGAAACGCTCCATTTCTAAGCTGTGTATCCTTACTGTCGAAGTAGATCCAGCGAACCTCTTGGATGCTAGTACTGGTCCCTCGTCAGTACCGGTAAACTCCACAGGGTCAACCTGCGATCCTGGTCACCACTGCAGGAGCAGCTGGAGCAACCCGTGACGTAGTATTAAGTGAAGATGAAGATTAATTATTGTAATTCAAGGTGACCGGTGTGTTAAGTACACAGTAGAATATCCATTCCAAAACACCATTAGTTCTCTGCACCAGTCTACTCCCAACAGTTGAGGTAGGTCAGTTTCCCACTGTTTTATAAACTTGCGCTGAGCCTGACCTCGGACAATAGGTATTGTTTCAGACTCAAACAGCACTGGCTTCCTAGCTGCTGCCTAGATCATATAGTTAGCCCAAATCAGTTTATCTCCACCCGGTCACCGATCTGGACGTACCGTTGCTGTCGGTCGAATAAAGTTACCGTTTTTTGTAGTGTAACTTGTGCCCTTTTTGTTCGGTGGAAGAATTACGGTCGCCCCTCGGCTCCTTATTGAAGCACAGTACAGGGCATTTTCGTGCAGAGTACTGCACAACGGTGTTTTGTCCGATCCCATCCGGGTCGTTGCTGGAGTGAGGCAAGGATGTATACTATCACCACTACTGTTCCTCGTCGTAATCGACGAGATCCTGGTAGGTGCGATTGACCGTGAACCAAATCGTGGATTGCTGTGGCAGTCCATTAACATGGCGCACCTAAATGACTTTGAATTGGTTGATGACGTTGCTCTCCAAGCTCAACGATCTAGCTGATCTTGCCGTTCGCTCCTCCAGTTTTACGGTAGCTGGGCAATCAGTGGAGAATGTTGAAAGCTTTCAATATCTTGGTAGCCAAATGGCGGCCGATGGCAGCACCAAGATCGACGTGGGTGCGCGGATCAAGAAGGCGAGGGCTGCTTTTGCGAGTTTAAGAAATGTATGGAAAAACAAGCAGATTAGTCGACGCACCAAAATCCCAATTTTTAACTCTAACGTGAAATCTGTGCTGCTATACGCCAGTGAAACCTGGTGTGTATCAGTGGAGAACATTCAACGGCTGCAGGTCTTCATCAATAGATGCCTGCGGTATATAATTCGTGCATGGTGGCCTCACAATTGGATCTCCAACGTGGAGCTCCATCGTCGATGTCATCAAAAGCCGATAGCGACAGAAATTCGGGAGCGAAAGTGGAGGTGGGTCGGCCACACTCTACGCAGGGGCGGAAACGAATTCTGCAAACAAGCGTTAGATTGAAACCAAACAGAACATCGCAGCAGAAGCCGACCCAGAGGCTCATGGTAGCACAGCCTCAACAACGAAATCAAGCAAGTCGACAGAAATTTGGCTTGGCCACAGGTCAAGGCGATGGCTGGCAATCGCCCAGGATGGAAATCTTTCATTTCGGCCCTCTGCACCACCGTGGGTACCTAGGACTGAAAGTAGTAAGTATCCTAAACTAATTCAGAAAAATATCTTTAGATCGGCAAAAGTTTAAGAATGTGGGACGATGGAGGACTGCAGCCACACAACGTGTTTTGTGGAAAGAAATGTTGATTGTATTACTAAATAAATGAATATATGAATGCGAACAATGAATCTTTTGCATAGTATCAACACCTCATTAAACTTAATATTATTTTATTGAGTAGGAAGCATCATCCTACATATTACAGAATGTATATCGCGCCGCTTCACAGTAGGTAAGTAACTAAAAGAGCGCTCTTTAAGCTGTCGGAAAAATTACATGATTACGGAGAATAAAACAAAAATGACAGAACAACATCATGTTCGCAAATGTGTCTCTTTGTAGGATGGAAGAAAACAACACATCCTACTCACTCTGCTTTGGTTCACCGACGGGTGAAAAACCATAGTCGGGGCCGTTCATAGACCACATTTTTGGGGAAGTTGGGGAGGGGGGGATGGTTTGCGTATGTCTACTAAAAGCCTAAACTATTTACAAATTTTCGAATTTTTATGAAGCAAAAAGTCTACGAGGCAGAAGGAATGGGTCTGAGTTGTCCAAATGTTGGTTTACTACGTGGTTTATGAACGGCCCCTACGTAGTTTCCTGGCCTACCAGTCAGAACCAGAAATGGCAAGCTAGTTTTGCTCCTCTGGCTGCTCATGCCAGGCTTTGAATACAGCCAATTTGACTGCATCTGGCGGCTGCACCAAGAGCAACATCCGACTAAACGCTCCGGTTTTTGTATGAGGAGATAGGAGAAATGCAAAATGAAACACCATCGAAGGTACTTATCGTGCTGATCCACTTCTGCATCTACAGTAACTGGCAGAGGTAAGGTTCTTCGCCACGGTTAATAGTGATTCTGGACAATCACTACAGCTATCATTACTAGTTACGAGTGCTTACCAAAATAAAAGAAATGGAGCAATTTTAGTAAGCGAGCCAATTTGCTCTACATTTAACTAAGAAAATGACAGGAACCTGTGCCAGCACCCTAGAACGATAAGCTGCAATTGAAAAACGACTGTAGGCTGCTGGAGATGGAAGGAAGGTATGGATGCCACGATTACATCTGATAAGAATCACGAAGCATCATTTGCATGAATCATTTGCATGTTGCAGAGGTTTCGAACTAGAAAAATATCTGAACCCCTATCAAATTGCGCACCTTGACTCAAGGATGTGAGGTGATTGAAAAGTGGATGGAGCTCTTCGACGAACGCCTGATTGGTGAAGAACTGCAGATTGTGTAGACAAAGGTAACTATAAAAAAAGCCTTTACTTTTACAGTCGTACCAACGACGGGCTATAAATAAAGAAATTCTTGCAATCAAATTAGACATTAGCGACGCTGAAGCCGCATCCATAATTGTGCTCATATCCTCTTCAAATCAAACGGTAATTTTAGCACCTGAATCATTCCACCCGGCTGTCAATTCCGCTTTGATACCGTATATAATGACACCGTTCTTTCCCCTGGTCTCCCCCAAATTGTGCCCTCGGCGACGGTCGGCACGGCACTTCAGTCCAGCTTTAAGCGATTCTCGAGATGACCAACCACAATTTATCCGGCCGGCCGGCTGGCCCTCACTCGGTTCGGTCCGGTTGGTGGAGGTGTGAATGACCACTCGCGAACCACAGCACAGCCAGCCGGTGGTTCGCTTGCGATCGACGACGACGACGTGCCACTCATTAAAACCACATTTCACCATTTTAATGTATACACTCACTGCTGCTGAGGGTTCTCTCTATCCGGTAGCTGATGGCGCATTATTCTACCAACATTAGAGCAACCCTCGACGAGTCATCATCATATCAGGGGGTTCGAGGTGAGATGCGCCCCTTTCTAAGCAAGGGTTTGATTTTCGATTTTGCAGCTCTAATCAGAATCGTCATGCGGATATTGGCAGCGAAGAAGACCAATGGAGTGCCATCACACCTGGAGGAAGATAGAAGAGCGAAGGATCATCGAATTCGCGAATGAGTGAGCGAAAACACGAGGAGCCAAAGTAGTAAACCATCGACGCTACTACGCTGTTTTAAACCTTCTCGCTAGCACTGCCATCTCGAATAGGACGCAATCAGAAAGTACTAGATTTGTAGTAACGAGCTGAAACCTTCTCACCATACAGGTGAAATGTGTTGTTGTTGTATCCATTTCTACCAATTTAAACAATACAGTTACCCAAAGTTATGCTCAAACAACATACAATTAGGCAGGGAATCATAATACCCACGCTATTCGCACCATTTCATTGCATAAACGGAGAATTCACCTCCTCATCATTCGAAAATTCAGCTCATTACTACAACTCTAGTACTACACCAAACGTATCCTATTGGAGTTCTCAGTTTTGTGGAATTTCAAATGACTATTATTTCTCAAATTACGCGTTCAACATCGTTTTCCCCCACACCTAGTCACAAAGGCTTTGGCAGAAACCCACGAGAGAGGCGGGAATACCAATGGCCATCCGTTGGCCATTGCGGCTGTAGCACAGCTCAAGAGTTTTCGCGAGGTGGACGCTCGGCTCTGTTTAGCTTAACTCTCCACTCCGCTACGCTGAGTGATGATGATGATAATGTGAATAAGCAAACTCGAGTATGCCTAACCAGCGCACGTCATCGTGCGGATAGCATGGAGTAGAGATCCGCGCACAAAAGTGGGCAGATATCTAGGCAGTGGTCATCGCCACTGCCACTGTGCCGCTGCCACGGCACTGTATTGTGGCTTTGACAGATTCCAAACTTGGTTCCTTCTCGCCGCGTGGCCTCACACTGGGATAGAACGATGTTTTCAACAAAAAAATTGTTTCTGACTGTACTGCTTCAAAATTAGTTCAGCTTAAAACTTGTTTAAGGACAAACGTCTTGAAGTTCCTGTTCAACATTCCTGTATCTCAAATGCACACAATTTAAAATGTAAACTTCTCACTAAAGTGTGATTTTTATTTTTTCTTGCTCATTTGTCAAAAGTTCAAATTTAGAACATTCATTGAAAAATATTTCCTTGAGCAGGCCTTTTTTTCCTGGCTATAAATCCCCAATGAAACTAAGTTTGCCCCTAAGCTCATTGATGTTTCGATCAGTCTGGAAAGCATCCCAGGTAAAACCGTTCTCGTTCATACCTGTCCAATGTCTCTGTGCGCTCGATGCCGTCGTATGCCTTCATACGATGAACAGGGACCTGGTATTCACGGCATGAAGTGCAAGTGGCCAACTTTTCTAGATCCATCTCGATGAGTTCAGCTGCGATTCCATCCTTACCAGCTGGTTTATTGCAGGTGACGCTTTTCTCCAGAAAAAGTAGTGTTTCTGCTTCTGTTTGTTGCCGGATTCCATGCTGCAGCGTCATCGCCCGAGCTGCCTTCTTTTTCTAAAAAATCGTTTTCTCACTCCTCGTCGAGCCATTCATTCCGTTGACTCATTTCCACGTACCCTATGCTGCTCTCAGATGTTTCGTTGATGGCTGCCACCTTAGGGTATCAACTGCTATTTTTTCAATTCTAAGCCAAATTGAACTCGTCAAACACATTCAACTCATTTGCGCCAGCTTAATTTTTTACCGATTGGGCTGAAACTTTCACAGATTATTTTTCTCATGCAAAGGTACGATTCTAGAGAATGGCTCGAAGAATTTTTCGACATTTTTTGTATTTGGGCCAGTCTACTACTGCACATTTACTAATCTCCATCCTCTTAACTGGTGTAACCAGTCAGTGGTGTGTTGAAGTGTCCAAGATTTGTGAGATTCTCGTGATTTTGTGTTTCGTTGTATTCTTATGTCAATTCAGGGAAGTCCTTAAATATGTAATGTGAACACTCCCAACACCCACTGTGATGTAACGCAGCGAATAGTTCCGCTATTCACCACCAGGCGTCTCAGAAGGACATGTTGGGCGGCAATTGTGGGTGTTATAAAGGGGGCCATGATGGGGCGAAATAAAATGGGCGGATTACAGGACGGTCGAAGGCCTGGATCGTGAACCACCAGCTAACCCAATTAGGGTAACGATCGAATTTTGGACCCTTATAGGTCACTAGTTTGAATTTCAGTCAAAAACATACCTATTCAGAGGGTGTTGCACATTATGATGATGTTCGTATGATCGTTAATGCCACCACTGTCCGTTAAAAATACCCACAAGGTCATTTCTGGCCGAAAATTTGATGAAAATAACTTATTTTTGAAGCACCATTTTTCACTGTTTTGGTCACCCCAATATATCAGTTCCGTACCTTTTGATTCCGCCCTAATTGCTTATCCTTTGACAAATTCACTGGATAGCTGACACTGAGGAAAATTACAAGTGGTAGTCGAAATACGCGTATCTGTCAAAGGATAAGCAATTAGGGCGGAATTCAAAGGTACGGAACTGATTACACTCATTCGAAGAGGGTATTCTGCTTAGAGGGTTCGAAAAGTCGGTACAAGATCACCCCAATATATTTTGGACCCTCATAAGTATGTTCTTTTGACACACGATGTTCAAAGGGCCTGTCCATAAACTACGTAGACTCTTAGGGGGGGGACGGGGGGGTCTGGCCAAAGTCTACGCTTCATACAAATTTCGAAAATATTGTATGGACAAAAGTCTACGAGGGGGGAGGGGGGGGGGGGGTCTGAGATGGCCGAAAAAAAGTCTACGTAGTTTATGGACAGCGCCAAACCCGTTTGAAACTATTTTCTGCCAATCTGCCACTTGAATATACTGGATCACATCCTAATTACTTGATTGACAAAGGCTGATTAGACGAACTTTGCGAATTTAATGCGCTAGAATGATAAACGTTTTCGTTTACATCTGCAAGTTTCCTCAGCACCGCAAACTTTTTTTGTAAACATGGTACGACACTCATGGATGACGAGATTTACAAAAATGAATTTCAACGCATTAATGCTATTTTCAGTGCGGAAATGATTGCTACCCGTGCAGAGCAATCTAATTTAGCGAATGATTCTAAAAATTTTCGTCATCTCTCAATGAAATCTGTGAAAGTTGCGATAATACGACTCAGGGGGTCCAAAATATGCGGGAGTCCAAATTATATCGGTTACCCTACCTTGCAACTTTCGTGAAAGCAAGACGTGAGCTAGCAAAGACAAAATTAAAATCCAATCTATAAAACCAGAGAGTTCAAGACTTAGATCTGTAAGAGGAGTGAATAGCGGAAGTAGTGAAGTGGTGTTAGTATCCAGGTAAACCACGGCATACCATATTTCAGGCCAAACATGTCTAAAGGTCATATCAGCAGAAGAGAGGCTCTCTTTGGTCTGCCTCTTTTTCGTTGATATCTCAGCTTCTCAGCTGTTTATTTGAATTATGATTGTCTCCTTGCATAGAAAGATGGTTAAGACAATCGTCTTTTGATTTGTACTGCAAAAGTTGTTGAAAAGTGTACCATTACATTGCAATAATGGAAAGAGAAAGTGAACAAAGAGAGCCTCTCAAATGCAGATAGGACCTATTGAAATGTTTGGCCTGATTTAATCTCGACCGGCCCCATCATTAACCGCCAAATCCCCCTACAGGACCCCTGTGCTAAAGTTTAAAAGCCAGTGCTAACCTGTGTTTAGTGCTGTACTTACCCTTGTAAGTACCCGTGTATTCCTCCAAGGTTTTTCGGAGGATAGCCTCAACCCTGTGAAAACTAACCGTGGTCCGGAGTCTGGCCCAAACGTCCAAAGTGCCACTCCGTCGACCTGATAGACAGGGATGCAAGATAATTTGTTAAAAATTGTGTATCGCTTTTTTCAAAAACCTGTATCCCATACAAAATTTGGGTGAAAAATCTGTATCTCATACAAAAATAAAATAGCTCCTCTAGCTTAAAAATCTGTATTTCATATAAATCGAAATCTGTATGGATGATCAAAAATCTGTATATTACAGATAAATCTGTATATATAGCATCCCTGCTGATAGACTACATACATTTATTTGTTCAACATCACATATAAGACAAGACATAATCAACAATAGTACGCCACAATACTCGGTTTGTGGCTGCCGCTCTCCATCCTCGGTCGCGCCCAATGCTCGCCAGGTCACGCTCCACCTGTCCGCCCATCGTGTTCTCTGCGCTCCACGCCTTCTTGTGCCAACCGGATCTGTTGCAAACACCAGCTTTGCAGTTGTCCAGCATTCTTGCAACATGCCCTGTCCAGGCTTGTCCGCACTGAGCGCATGAAAATTCTGCTCTTTGGATTTACACCATCAAGCACATCATAATTTAGGAATCTTTTCATTATATCAGATAGAAGGATGTTGAAATATTGTAAATGTCATTTCGAACTGTCGAAAAAACCGCACCGCAGCGCCGCACGGGCCGTTCAAAGTGAAATTCACTAGAGTGTTTTCACCCGGGTGAAAATCTCTTTGCGCGCTCCGTGTGGCTCTGCGGTGCGGTTTTTTGACAGTTCGAAATGACATTTACAATATTTCAACATCCTTCTATCTCATAAGATGAAAAGATTTCTAATTTATGATGTGCTTGATGGTGTAAATCCAAAGAGCAGAATTTGCATGCGCTCAGTGCGGACAAGCCTGGCCCTGTCCACCGTATCCTTCCGGCTTTGGCCACCTTCTGGATGCTGGGTTCGCCGTAAAGTGCAGCGAGCTCGTGGTTCATCCTTCTCCGCCACACACCGTTCTCCTGCACACCGCCGAAGATCGTTCTTAGCACGCGTCGCTCGAAAACTCCGAGTGCTTGTAGGTCCTCCTCGAGCATGGTCCATGTCTCGTGCCCGTAGAGGATTACCGGTCTTATTAGCGTTTTGTACATGGTGCATTTGGTGTGTGGGTGAATCTTTTTCGACCGCAGTTTCTTCTGGAGCCCGTAGTAGGCCCGACTCCCGCTGATGATGCGCCTCCGAATCTCACGGCTCACGTTATTGTCAGCCGTCAGTAAGGGTCCGAGGCAAGGATGGGAACACTCACTTTCAAAGAGTTACACTCACTTGCTGTTTTCTTGGCTCAGAAGCGTGCTGTCAAGAAATGAAGTATTGACGTCTTTTGCCTTGTGGTTTTGTCTAAAAGTTTGCCGAATAGAGTAAGGGTCGCACACGCATACCGAAATCGTGAGGGAGCTGCGAAGACAACTCTCCACGATGTGAGTGTAAATTACACTCACCTCGTGGAGAGTCGCTTTCACAGCTCTGTCACGAATTTGATATGCGTGTGTGACCCTTACTCTTTTCGGCAAACTTCTAGACAAAATCACAAGGCAAAAGTCGTCCATACATCGTTTCTTGATTGCATGCTTCTGAGCTGAAAAAATAGCAAGTGAGTGTAAATCTTTGCAAGTGAGTGTTCTCATCCCTGGTCCGAGGTAGACAAATTCCTCTACCACCTCGAAAGTATCCCCGTCTTTCGTAACATTACTACGCAGACGGATCCGGTCGTGTTCGGTTCCAGCATGTACTTTGTTTTTGAAGCATTCACCACCAGCCCGACCTTTGCTGCTTCGCGTTTCAGGCGGGTGTACAGCTCTGCCACCGTTTCAAATGTTCTGGCAATAATGTCCATGTCGTCCGCAAAGCAAGAGCTAAAGTGGCGCCAAAACGGGCAACTGCATCGCTGTTCTGCGACCCGGATAGTTTTTCGGATAGTTTTCGGGTATTTTATCCATCCATCCGCCGCCGGCGGCAGACGATACGTTACGTCTGGGACAAATGTGGCCTATGCTGTGGGCTCATACTTACGACAAAACGGAGCATAGTTAATTCCCAGAAGAAGGCGCAATATAGCGACCGAAACGTCGGATGAAAGCTTAAGAATCCGTTTTTGAGTTATTCCTCCAAAGACTGAACGCCATTCCCCTTCCAGCAAAGCACACAAATTGACCGGATTTTGTGAAAATCGTTCCCCAGCTGTTGAGCCCGGCTCGTCGCATCACACCTTCCAGAGCGATGTTGAAGAGTAGGCATGAGAGTCCATCACCTTGTCTCAGTCCCCGGAGAGATTCGAATGAACTGGATAGTTCACCCGAAACTCTTACGCAGTTTTGCACACCGTCCATCGTTGCTTTAATCAGTCTAGACTCTAGTCAGCTTCCCCGGAAAGCCGTCCATGATTCTCCATAGCTCTGCGCGGTCGATACTGTCGTATGCCGCTTTGAAGTCGATGAACTGGTGATGCGTTGGGACCTGGTATTCACGGCATTTTTGGAGGATTTGCCGTACGGTAAAGATCTGGTCCATTGTCGACCGGCCGTCGATGAATTCGGCTTGATAACTTCTCATGAACTAATTCGTTGTAGATAACAGACAACGACCGAAGACGATGTGGGATAGTAAATACTTCTTAGGTGGTATTCAAAATGGTGAAGCTCTCACATTACAAATGGTCGCGGGCAGATCAGCCCTTCCTTCCACTCATCCGGTTGCTCTTCGGTTTCGCAGATCCTGACGATCAACTAATGCAGACATGTCACCAAATTTTTCTAGACCCATCTTGGTGAGGTTAGCTGCGATACCATTCTTACCAGCTTGTTTGTTGCAGATTTGCAGCAGCACCTTTTCTCCACACGGTGAAAACAAAGTACCCAAATATGAGTATATTTCACCCAACTTCGGGGTTGCGTGCGGGAATCCATATTTGAGTTCGTAGAAGCGATGCTGAAGTGGGTTTTTTACCTTTGATGCCGGGCGACAAAGTACCTAGGGGGCGTCCATAAATGACGTAGTTTTTTTCAAGCGATTTTTAATACCCCCCTCCCCCCTCGTAGCATTTCGTCACAAATTCGGATACCCCCCTATAAATGACGTAGCTTGTTAAACAACCCCCCCCCCTCAACAAAATTTTCATGTCAAAAAGCAAAAAAAAATCGAAACTTAGTTCGGATTTCAATTATAATTTGTATGTTTAACGAATATTATGAAAAAAAAACAACAAAAGCAAGAAAACATTGTCGACTGCCAGATTCAGATCGCCGACATCAAGACCATAGGTGCAACCAGTGGAGATTATCATGACTCATGATTCTGGAATTCCTTTGGGATTCCCATTGTTGAGAATTTCTCCCTTTTCAATTTCTCCAGCACTTCCTTCAGAGATCCCTCCAAGAACTCCTTCCGGAGTTTCTTCTAGATTCCACCAAAAGTTCCTTTTGAGATTTCTCCGGGAGTTTTTTAGGTTTTTTTTAAAGTTTATCCATGGTTTTCTTCAGGAGTTCTTTCAAAGTTTTCTCCTCGTTTCTTCCACCAGCAGTTTCTTCGGACATCTCTTCAGGGATTTTAACCGGAATTTCTTCTTAGATTCCATCAGATCTTCTTTCTGGGTTTCCTAACGAAGTTCCTTTCGGGATTCCTCCAGGAATTCTCTCCGATATTCATTCCGAGACCTCTGCAAGAAACTCCTCAGGCATTCTGCACAACCCCTCCAGGAGTTGCTGCTGGGATTCCTCCAGGAGTTTTTTTTTCGGATTCCTTCAGGAATTCCTTCCTGGATTCTTCTGAGATTCCTCGAGAACATTCTTCTAAGATTTATCCACGATTTTTTTTCCCGGGACTCCTCCGGGAACTTTTTCCGGTATCCCTCCATTCACTCCTTCAGGATTCCTCCAGGATCTCTTAGAACTCCGCGAGGAATCCCTTTACGGATTCCTCCCATTTTTTCTTCCTTTTCTGTTGGGGAAATTAAGCCACTGTGTCCAATAAGATGAACTTTTGTGACATTCCTCCCATAGTTCCTTCAGGAATTCCTCCAGGATTTCCTTCTTAGATTTCACCAGGGATCAGATAGAATTCAGGGATCAGATAGAATATCTTCCGGGATTACACAATGGTTATTTTTGGGATTCCTTCAGAAATTACTTCCGGGATTCCATCAAAAATTGCATCCGTGTTTTCTACAGAAATTGAACCAGGAGTTCCTTCTAAGACTCTACAAATAGCTCTTCCTGAGATTCTTCAAGGAGTTTATTCAAGATTTCTCCAAATGCTCCATCTGGAATTGCTCCAGGAACTCCTTACGCGATTTCTTTTTGAATGTGTCTATGATTTCTTTACAAGATTCCTCCAAGAGTTCCTTCGGAAATTCTTCTGGAAGTTCCTTCAGGAATTCCTTCTCAGATTCCTCCAAATTCTTTTGTGAATGTTTCCAGAAGTTCTTTTTTTTCTGGAATTCCCAGTGGGAATTCCTGTGGAAATGTTATTCTTTTTCTGTTGGGGAAAACTATAAAGAACACCATGAGAAATTCCTTACAAAGCTGCTAAAGAAGCTCCTTAAAAAATGTTGGAGGAATTTTTCGAGGAAGTCTTGTAGAAACTATATAAGGAACTCCTCAAATAATGTCATAATGCCAAAACTGAGATTTTTACCTTTTGCAACCTCAGTGGTGTGCAGTGCCCTATAGCAAGCAGCAAACTATTGAAATTTTTCTAGAAACACAATACATTATTCTTTACGCAGGATTTCAAAACCATTTTCTCAGATACAGTTGTTGCGTCCGATAGCTGCATGTGCTATTATTTGCTATTTACATTAATGTGAATGGAAAAAAAATCATGCAAAATATTTTTTCTTTGATTTACTGGATCATTATCATCATTCAAAATTCATTAATTACGAAATACTTTTTTTCAATAGGCTTAGTAGAAAGCTACGTAGCATATCATAAACCCCTACCCCCCTATCGTCACACTTCGTCACAAAATCACAAACACCCCCCTCCCCCCTAAAAAGCTACGTCATTTATGGACGACCCCCTACCGGCTAAGTTTTTTTTCACCGAACTGCTAGTTCAAAATACTCAAAATTAAGTTCAATGCTGTTTACTCAATTTTTGCTTCCCGCACCGAACTGTCTGTGGTGACGAGTGTCTTACTCGTTCACAATGCACTCGCGCGCATACATGCACCTGCGTGGAGCCATATCAGCCGACCCACTCTGCGCAGCACAACAGTAGAATAGTTAGTCTGATATACACACTCGCGCTTGCCAGACGCGGTTACCACAAGTGGCGACGAGGATAAAAAAAAATCAAGTTCTGCCGCGTGTGAAGCGATTTCGGGCTTTTATTATTATTGATTTGGTTGTTACAGAATATATGTGTTGATATGTTGTAAAATGTATGCAAAATTTTAGTTGTGTGGAGCTTAGAAAAGAAAAAAGCATGTGATTATCCTTCATTCGAGAAAAAATGATATATTTATTGGTGGAAAATGCAAGTAGATCGTGAAAGAAAAAAAATAGTAGAAATTTAATCGTGAAAAAATGAAGAAATAAAGGTATTAAAGTGAATAGTTTTGATCCTGAAGCAGAGTTTTGGAATAAGTAACAGAAAAAAAGAAAGCAACGATGTGACGCCGCTTGCAGCTTGGGGCTTTGTGTAGGAAAAAAATGCGATGACCTTGAGCCATTGTCCCATGCGCGCGGCATGCAGAGAAGTGTTTATAAAGAGAATGTGCTAGTGATCAGCCGCAGGTGAGCATGGTAACACAGCTCGTGCAACTGTGTGCCTGTTTCTGTTGTATGAAGGTTTGGGATTTTGGAATTACTGCGGTGATGTTCAGTAGAAGAGTACAGTGAGTATTGATTGTCGGCGTTGCTCCGGATGCACCGGTGCGATGAAGGATGCGCGCGGTTTTTTTTACTAAGAGGTATGTAGATACTTTAATATAATTATACCTGCAGGAATGAAAGGAGAGTACGGGTGCTTTCGATGCATACGGAATGTATTTGAAGTGTTGAATCGGTATTTAGTAATTGTTGAGGTTTGTGACAAATGAAATGTTGTCTCGCTGTTTTTTGGGAGAAAGGTGAAATCGGACAAAGTTTAATTTTGTGAGTGCTCATTTCCACCAGGAACTTTAAAGACATCGTGATTAAATTCACTAATTGTTGCGGCACCTGGCATCACTGCACAAGTGGTGCATTGAGAGGGATAGGCCCTTTTCAGAATAACGTCAAACTGGGTTAAAACGTCAGACTGCTTTGAAACGTCAGATTGGTGAAAAGAAAAACAAAGATGACAGAGTGAAAAAGATTTGGAGTCGTTAATGCAGGAAAGTGAAATTCGAGGTGAAATTGTTAAAAAGATTAAGTTTTTGAGTTGGAAATTGAGTTCGAGATAGAGTGAAAGCTAGATTGAAGTGTCGAAGGTAAATTGAAATTGAGTTAGCATAAGAAAGATGTAAAATGTTATTGATTAGTTGCAGAATTTGAGCGCAGCAGAATAGTTGTGGGACAGTGGTAGCGTGAGGAGACAAAACTATTCATGTTTGTATAAGGTAAAACAAAATGTTGCGTTTGAGCTTAAATATATTTTTATTACAGTTTTGAGCTGCAATACCAAGCACTGCTGCAAAAACGTAGTTTGAGATCCGAACATTCTCAAAAATGAATACCGGATCAATCCCTCGCCTTCCCGACCCGAATGAGACGGCATACAATTGCGGAAAGTGCAACCGGCCGGATGAGGACGAAAGCCAGATGGTGTTCTGCGATAACTGCCAACGGTGGTATCATTTCGGCTGTCAAGGAGTGACGTCGGATATACAGGAAGACCATGACTGGGTATGTAGCGATTGTTCTGGTGATCAAGGAGGAAGGACCCCTGATGACCCGGAGGAAAGAGAGCTGCTTGAAGCGGAAAAGTCCATTGCTCTAGAGCGAGAACGTTTGTCAGCCTTAATAGAAAAGAAGAAGCGGGTGGCAAGTATGAGGTTGAAGTTAGAAATAGAGAAGAGGGAAGCACTATGGCAGTTAGAGAAGCAGGAGTTAGAGGCCAAAGCCGTTGCAGTAGAAGAATTCAATGAAAAGAAAAGGGCAGAAAAGGAGAAGTTACAGCGTAGAATAGATAAGGCTCTGTCAGAACGCGCGGAATTGGAGAACGAGGAAAGTTCGATACGCTTCTGCAAGAAGACGTCCACTCCAATGGTACGAATGGGAGAAGTAGGCGAAAAATCGAAGATTTCGAAAGTCAAAGCTAATGCGGTTCGCGAAAAAGTGGTTGATACCGATGCGACATCAGAAAGTGAAAGTGAAAGTAAAAGTGATGGTGATACAAGTGATGCAAGTGCGAAAATGGAACTAGTACCAACAAAGGCTCAACTATCGGCGCGACAGTTCCTGGCTAGGCGGTTGCCGACGTTCACCGGGAATCCGGAAGAGTGGTCAATCTTTATTTCCAGTTACGAGACGACAACAAAAGCGTGCGGTTTCTCCAATCTCGAAAACTTAGTTCGACTGCAGGAATGTCTGAAGGGAGCGGCACTGGACGCAGTAGGATCGCGACTTTTACTGCCTCAGTTTGTGCCGAAGGTAATTCAAGAGCTTCGTGAGCAGTTTGGACAACCGGAGCAGATTTTGGAGACCCTGTTAGTGAAGGTGAGATCCGCCGATGGACCGAAAGCGGAAAGGCCAGCGACGTTCATCACATACGGTCGACTTGTTCAACAGCTTTGTGACCATATGGAAGCAACCCACTTGGAAGACCATCTGACGAATCCGTTATTGATCAGTGAATTGGCGAAGAAGCTTCCAGCGAGTACGAAGATGGACTGGATTCGTTTCAAACGAAATGAAATTAGTGGCAGGAAGAAGGTAACACTACGTACCATGGCTGACTTTTTATCCGAGATAGTTTCGGTGGCAACAGAGGCAGTAAACTTGGTGGACGGACAAGCAAGTAGCAGTCGCGCGCCCAATCCGGAGCGTAACCGAGAGCGTAACAAACCCAAGCAGCATGGAGTGTACGTGAACGTTCACAACGAAGATGAAAAGGTTCCACAAGAAGATGAACCGCAGAAACGAATCCCATGTGCGATGTGTGGTGAAACAAATCACAGATTGCGTAACTGTGACGATTTTTTGAAGCTTGAACCAGCCCAGCGATTGAAAGCAGTAGATAGGTGGGAGCTTTGCAGAAGCTGCCTCAATGCACATGGTGATGCGAAATGTAAGATCAACATCCGCTGCAAAGTAGCAAATTGTCAAGGATTGCACAACACACTTTTGCATCAACTCCCCGTGCACTCTACCTGTAATATGCATAACAGCATTCTTCCTTCGTCGGTGATCTTCCGTGTTGTTCCAGTGACGGTGTACAACGGTTCCAAGACACTTAGCATACTAGCGTTCTTGGACGAAGGTTCATCGTACACACTTATCGAAGCTTCGGTAGCAGAGGAGTTGGGTTGCGGTGGAGTTGTACAGCCATTACGCGTATCGTGGACTGCTGGGATGACAAGACTGGAAAGAGATTCGAAGATAGTGAATTTGTCGGTATCAAGTGTGGGGTCAACCCAGAAAAGCGCATTGCGGGGAGCTCACACGGTGAGAGAATTGGGGTTGCCGAAACAGACTATGCGTTTTGCTGAATTTGCTGAAGGTTATGAACATCTACAAGGCCTCCAGGTGGCTGACTACCCGATGGAAACACCACGCATTTTGATTGGGCTTAAACACCTACATCTATTTGCCCCTCTAGAGTCTCGAATTGGGAACCCGGGTGAGCCTATAGCTGTGAGATCAATGCTGGGATGGACGGTGTACGGCCCACAAGAAAAAATATCTTCTGAGTCAACCTTTGTCGGTCATCACACATGTACTAGTGTGTCCAACGAAGACTTGTATCGTCTTCTAAAGTCGCATTACGTATTGGAAGACTCGGCTGTTTTGGTGGACTTGGTACCAGAGTCAAGGGACGACCGCAGAGCCAGAGAGATCTTGGAGAAAACAACAGTTCGAGTCGGTGATCGATTCCAATGTGGATTACTGTGGAAAGAAGAACACACTCTGTTTCCAGACAGTTTTTCTATGGCAGAGAAGCGAATGAAGAGCCTCGAGAAACGTTTAGCTAAAAATCAAGAGTTACAGCAGAACGTTCACAAACAGATGAGTGACTACATAGAAAAGGGGTATTGTCACAAAGCTACACCACAGGAACTCCGGTCAACAGAGCGACACAAGGTGTGGTATTTGCCGTTGAACATTGTGTTGAATCCAAGGAAACCAGGAAAAGTTCGACTAGTTTGGGATGCCGCAGCTGCAGTCAACGGTGTTTCTCTCAATGCGACATTGTTGAAGGGTCCAGATTTACTAGTCTCCCTGCCGTCAGTCATAAGTCAGTTTCGAGAACGAAGAATTGGTTTTGGAGGTGACATTCGTGAGATGTTCCACCAAATACGCATTCGCCCAGAGGATCGTCAAGCGCAACGGTTTTTATTTGGCGGAGAAGTGTACGTGATGGACTGCGCTATTTTTGGAGCGACGTGTTCGCCTAGTCAAGCACTTTATGTTATGAATAAGAATGCAAGTGAGTTTTCCGAAAGTTATCCAGAGGCAGCCAGCGCAATAGAGAAGAAGCATTATGTGGACGATTACTTCGATAGCGTTGATTCCACAGAGGAGGCAATATGCCGTGCAAAAGAAGTACGAGACATTCATGCTCGTGGTGGTTTCCAAATCCGAAACTGGGTTTCCAATTCAGAAGAGGTACTGATGCAACTTGGAGAACGACAAGATAATCAGGAGATTCACTTTCATCGAGACAAAGAAACGGAATACGAGCGTGTGCTGGGGATTGTATGGAATACGAAGCAGGACGTGTTCACATTTTCCACCAAAGTGAAAGACGAGCTACAACCGTATTTAACGGGCGGACATCGACCAACGAAACGGATCGTATTGAGCTGTGTCATGAGCTTTTTCGATCCTCTTGGACTGCTGGCGGTATTTACGATCCACGGTCGTATCATTGTGCAGGATCTTTGGCGAAGTGGTTGCGACTGGGATGAGGAAATCGACGACGAAGCGTTGGTAAAGTGGAGTCGGTGGACGGCGTGCTTGACAGATGTTGAAATGGTAGAGATTCCCCGATACTATTTCAGCGACGCCATAGCACTCAATTATGGTTCGTTGCAACTACACATTTTCGTAGACGCTAGTGAGAATGCGTACGGAGCAGTCGGCTACTTCCGAATTCTTACCGGTAGAGATCCTTGTTGCGCCTTAGTTCAAGCACGTTCTAAAGTTGCTCCCATAAAACCACATTCTATTCCTCGATTAGAGTTGATGGCAGACGTGTTGGGCGCTCGACTAAAGGATACAATTTTGGAGAGTCATAACTTCGAAATCAAGAAAGTGTACTTCTGGACTGATTCAAGGACTGTACAATCGTGGATTAAGTCGGATGCCCGAAAATATCGTCAATTTGTGGCGTTCAGGATCGGCGATATTTTGTCGCGAACAAAGACGTCGGATTGGAGGTGGATCTCCACGAAGCTCAACGTTGCGGATCATCTTACGAAGTGGTCAAGAGGATCGTCGTTAGAAGCGGATGGTGCATGGTTGAAAGGACCAGCGTTTTTACACTTACCCGAGAGCGAGTGGCCAGTTGACAATAGTGTAGAACCAAATGATCCAGAAGAACTTCGAGCAACATGTTTGTTCCATAAAACTGAAGCTGTATTTCAACTAATTGATCCATCCCGTATTTCGAAATGGAATGTATTAGTGAGATGTGTGGCCTGCGTGATCAGGTTTATTTCGAATCTTCGAAGAAAGGCTAAAGGCTTGGCCATCGAAACACTTCGTTCTCTTCCGAGGATGAAGTATACAAGGAAAGTACATGCAGTGCGGGTGTGTCTGCAAAGAGACGAGTTCCAACGAGCGGAAGAAGTGCTGTGGCAACAAGTGCAGATGGAAGCGTTTGAAGATGAAGTTCGTATTCTGCGGATTATGCGAGACAACAAGGGCGAATGCAAGGAGAAGATTGAGAAGAGAAGTCCGTTGTACAAATTGTCACCAATTCTGGATGAAAATGATGTAGTGCGTGTGGAAGGTCGAACAGCACAGGCTGAGTTCCTGCCGTTCGAAATGCGATTCCCCATAATTCTTCCTAAAGGACATATGATCACGACGCGGCTAATCGAGCACTACCACGGACGACTTGGTCATGGGCATCGGGAAGCTGTCGTAAATGAATTGATGCAGAGATTTTGCATTCCGAAAATACGGGCTGAGGTTTCGAGAGTAATGCGCAACTGTGTATGGTGTAAGGTGTATAAATGCAAACCAACCGTGCCAAGGATGGCACCTCTCCCAGTGCAACGAGCAACTCCGTTCCTTCGTCCTTTTACATACACAGGTGTAGATTTCTTCGGTCCTATTTCGGTCGTCATCGGCCGGCGAAGTGAAAAACGATGGGTATCACTGTTTACTTGCCTCACGACAAGAGCGATACATTTGGAGGTCGCCAGAAGCCTTTCAACAGCATCTTGCTTAATGGCGATCCGACGATTCGTATGTCGAAGAGGATTTCCAATTGAGTTTTTCTCGAATAATGGCACCAACTTTGTAGGAGCAAGCAAGGAGATTATCAAGGCTATCAATGAAGAATGCAGTGAAAATTTGACAAGTTCGAGAACTAGGTGGAATTTCAATCCACCAGCAGCTCCTCACATGGGAGGAATATGGGAGCGGTTAGTCCGGTCGGTAAAAGCGGTGTTAGCAGAGCTTGACGATGGAAGATCACTTTCGGATGAAGTATTGGAGACAGTATTGGCTGAGGCGGAGAGGATGATCAATTCAAGACCCTTGACATTTGTGTCCAAAGACAATATGGAGCCAGAAGCCCTGACTCCAAACCACTTCCTTCTCGGATATCCATCGTGTGGTAGAGAAATGCGGTTGCCATCCGGCAATGAAGCGAAAGGGTTACGGGATCAGTACGAGCGGTCACAAGTGCTTACCGATAAACTATGGAATCGGTGGATAAAAGAGTATTTGCCAACAATAAATTTGAGGTCCAAATGGCAAGAAGATCAAGGCCCTATCAAGGTTGGTACTCTGGTGTATATGGCGGATGAAGAAAACCGGAAGAGTTGGATCCGAGGCGTCGTCGATGAAATCATCAAGGGAGCTGATGGAAGAGTCAGGCAAGTTGTGATTCGAGCTGGTGGAAAGCGGTATAGGCGAGCAGTAGCGAAGATTGCGGTGCCTGAGATAAGTGACGAAACACCTGGCTTGGTTTAAAGGACCCTGTGCCAGAGTTACGGGAGGGGCTGTTGCGGCACCTGGCATCACTGCACAAGTGGTGCATTGAGAGGGATAGGCCCTTTTCAGAATAACGTCAAACTGGGTTAAAACGTCAGACTGCTTTGAAACGTCAGATTGGTGAAAAGAAAAACAAAGATGACAGAGTGAAAAAGATTTGGAGTCGTTAATGCAGGAAAGTGAAATTCGAGGTGAAATTGTTAAAAAGATTAAGTTTTTGAGTTGGAAATTGAGTTCGAGATAGAGTGAAAGCTAGATTGAAGTGTCGAAGGTAAATTGAAATTGAGTTAGCATAAGAAAGATGTAAAATGTTATTGATTAGTTGCAGAATTTGAGCGCAGCAGAATAGTTGTGGGACAGTGGTAGCGTGAGGAGACAAAACTATTCATGTTTGTATAAGGTAAAACAAAATGTTGCGTTTGAGCTTAAATATATTTTTATTACAGTTTTGAGCTGCAATACCAAGCACTGCTGCAAAAACGTAGTTTGAGATCCGAACACTAATGATGAAGGAAAAAAAAAATACTTTGAAATGTTGTGATTAAATTCACTCCTGTTATTATCATTTTATTCAATGAGTGCATCCACCAAAAGTGCCGCTGTGTTATTAAGAATGCCATGTTTCTTCTTCAAGTTTCCAGCGCCTATTGAATCATGTTGCTCTCCATAAATTTTATAGGCAACAAAATGGAAAACACCAAATTGATGTAGGATGAATTTCTTATAAGTCGTAGTTCCTTTTACAATCTATTTTCACTTATGGTAAAACAACTAATTTCACTGGTGGTATGAAAAATTTATTTCGATAACTGCCGCTGGGTTTGACGCTTTCGGTTGGTTTCGGATGGTAAGTTATAGCTTTCAATCCATACATTCGGTTGGCAATTGTCATTCTATCCACAATAAAGAAAATGTCAAGACTTTAAGACAAACTCACCCAGTCATAGCATCCTGATTTTGAACTACATTCAACAAATACCACAGAAAGTCCGTAATTTAGTTCAGCGGTTGTTCATGCAGTTCGTTCAAAGCTGCTAGCCTCCCGGGGAGGTTGATTGCATCAACGGATTTCAATTATTCTCGCCAAGTAGCGAATATTTCTGGAGAATTCGCCTCACGTTTCGCATGTAATGTCATGTGTTGAAATATTAGTTTATCGTTGGTACATAGTACAGGACTTACTTAGTTTCACAGGAAGTGCATGAACTATGTTGTGATTGGATTCACGGAGCACATATGGAAGGTATTTGTGATTGGATTCACTTGGAAATCACAGATACGTGATTGAATTCACTAATAAGATAATAAGAAGGACGTGAATATGCTAATGGCAACAACCATTGAAGAAACTGTGATTGAATTCACTTGGAAACTACGGATAGGCAATAGTCATGTGATTGAATTCACTAACAATGTGATGAAATTAACTTACGAGTTACAGAGAGACCGCATGGGATGAACTGTGATTAAATTCACTGACTGACCGTCTGAGCACACAGAGTTGTGATTGAATTCGCTTTAATGCGGATGGAGAAAGAAGTGTTTTGAATAGGCGCAGAACAGAGGTGCTGGAGTTAACTGAGAATGCAAAGAGGGAGCACATATCACAACGAGGCTGGCGAGGGGTTGTCCAGCGAAATCCTGTCGAGAGAGCTTTGGTTCGAATCGTGGTCCTGTGGAAGACCTTTTAGGAAATGTATTTTTTTAATGCTTTCCTAAGTCATGCAATATTTCTTGATATCTGCTACCAGGGCTGCTAAGTATCAGTCTCAATTACTGTTTTTCAGCCGAAAATGAATGGCAGCATAGGTTGTTTTCAGTTCCACGTTGTGAGAACTGACAAAGTCCGAGAGCTTCTTTCATGAGTGACCCTACCAAGTAGCATTTCCAATTATCTACAAACTGCTCAAGCGATGGCTTGTGAGAGTGAGTACCCTATATGCCATCACTTGTGAAAACACTCACCTTCAGAAATAGAATGAAATTTGGCGCTGTCAGTTCTCGCTTTCAGCATACTGCGTGTCGGTGTGAGTACATTTCACATTTCTCTACCGTGTTGTCGGCAGGAATACAGCAATGACAGGAGTACAAAAATGGAAGGAATGAAAAAAAAAACAAAATATCACAATCATAAAGCACTGTAAAAAAAAAAAATAGGAGCTCTCTGTTCTATACGAGTTCAAAAGGTAAAGCGCATCAACCGGCACAGAGGGCTCACCGTTTATGGATGCTGGCACAGTTCATGGAAGCCATGGAACATTTGGCAAATAGGCTGGCTCCGTTCAATGAGTGGCCCAGCGTCCGAGGGAGGAACTGGCTGGCATGGCATCAGGAAAGAGACAGAATTATTTTTCATATCTTGTCTTGGATTGGATTTGTGGTAGCGTATTTGTCCTAGACGGTGTTATCAGGATGATCATGCCATCAAGCGGCCTCTTGCAATGAAACTAGTGCTGTTTTGTTCCTTTGCTACGTTGGCAGTGGTGTTCGGACGAGTTATCTGTATTATGTATTTGTTTCTGCTTTGTATTGTCTCGGTAGCTGCTTCGTTGGAGTGGAAGGAATGAACAGTTCCATGGATCTAACTGGATTGATAGCTCCAATTATGAAATACAGTCGATTTTTTAGTGCATGTCAAGTCACATTTCGCTCTAGTATGGCACATGTTCAGATCTTCACTATTGGGGTTAAGAATTCTGCTTAACAAATGCGTAAGTCAGAGTGCCTGGAATCTAAGGCTACAGCACAAAGTGCAATGCGGGTCTGGGCTATCATGAATACTCTACTTTTTCTTTGGAGCAGATCTTTAGTAAGACTATCAGACTCAAATGGTAACATCTACCGTCTACCCCCGTTGGTTTGAACGACACCTCATGCAAACCAAAGGGGTTCATTTTTTAATTTGAACTTCTAGTAGCCCTGTGGGCATCGAAAACTACACTGATTATAGTAACCCATTCTGCTGTTTTGTTTTTATTCTGTGTTCCGTTTCATCCCGTTCCATGAGCAGAGTGACGTTTGAACCACTTTTAGTTTGAACGATGTGCAGATTAGAGGGGGTCAAATTAAAAAGTGTTCAGATTAGATGAGGTCAAACCAACGGGGGTAGACGGTATTGGACAGAAAAAATTTAGAGATTGTTGCGTAAATGTTGGTGGATGTGTTCATACTAAGTGAATTTCGCCTCTGGAAGCTGTCCGTTTGTAGCTTTATTCATGTAATGGTCTGTTTGATTTGATGTGTTGCAAGTTCGAATGCAAGAGTGATTTGATTGAGTGGAGTAGAGTTTTATGATTAAAGCTACACTGTTTAGAGCAGTTGTACCAAACAGTGTCCATACAGGACTCTGTTATGAGCGTGATTAATTGTATCTGGCCTGTGGCCGAATTTGTGGATAAGCGAGTGTTCGGCAAGACGTAATAATGGTTTCTTTAGATTCCGTAATCGTGGAGTGTCTTTGTATACAGTTGCAAGATTGTCATTGGCAGAGGACGATATCAGTTGGTTTGCACATGCTCGAACACTTGACTGAGAAGCAGGTGTTTTCCTAGTTAGTACGTTACGCCAGAAGAAGGAGAGATATCTGCCCTTTAAGAGTAGGTCGGTATGGTGAGGACTCGTGATTGAATTCACTGGAAGCGTGTTGCTGTGATTAAATTCACTGAGGGTGTACAAGTAGTAATAGTTTCGATTACAGGAATCTATTGTGGAAGATGGTAAGTGTGGTAATTGAATTCACAGAGGTAAATATCCGTTCAGCCTGAGAAAACCAAGAATGAATTCAGTAAAGCGTGAGATCAGTAATTGGATCAGTAATTGGATTGTTCTGCTGCGAGAGGGTGTTGGGCTACGGAGTTCATCGATAGTGCTGTGGAATTGTGCTGAAATGCGGATGGCCTTAGAAAAGGGGTCCAATATCAACTTTGGAAGGTTAACACTAGAGCTGCACTGCTGCGGTCACATAGAGCGAACACAAGAAGAGCGTCTATCGGAGGAGGTGCCAGCCACCTCACATGAAAAAAATGCGACTACAAAGAATATTCATGGCATCGAAGTCGTATGGTTGGTGTCATCATTTATTTGGCAGTGCTATGATATGGAACGCGGGTTCGATTCTCAATGCAGTCGTCAGGGGAGGTGTTTGACTGTGCGTTGCATGCTATTATGTCGTCTGGTGTCGTGCTCCCTTCAAAGACAAATGGGAAGTCGTACTGTGAGCATTGAACGTGTTGTCGTTTTTGCATATACAAGTAACATTCAGTGCAACTAAAAGCATTTGACTAGACCAAAACGGAACCACAATTCAACGATTATCAATAATAAGGGATAGTTCGTTGAAATATAAGATGACTGAGACGAGAAAGTCGCGTGATCAGAAGATAATATGAACAGTGAACCTATACCTGCTAAAGAAAAAACACAGCTCCAGAGTGTTTGACCTTAGAACTGTGTTTGCTGTTGCCATTGGACAGATGGCCAGGATAAGGAGTCAATGGTATCCTTGATTAAAGGACACATTTCATTGTAAAGAGTGAGACACGGAGCAGGTCTGCTGAAATTCGGAAGTGTTGGTCTGGCGATAACATCATATTTTCTGAAGGATGGTGGAATGCCAATCAGGGGAATCATTGGAGGTTCAAGGAGTACCAATGGGTGTAGTTTATTCACGGAGCGCGGTATCTTGTCACTACACTGATTTGGTGTCTGTCCATTATGGTGTTTAGACGGTTTTGATACTCGACGGTTTCAAGGATTAGTCGGGCTTTAGAAAATTATAAGCCAATGTACAAATTCAGTTTATAGAAAGGGGGATGTGGTGACGAGTGTCTTACTCGTTCACAATGCACTCGCGCGCATACATGCACCTGCGTGGAGCCATATCAGCCGACCCACTCTGCGCAGCACAACAGTAGAATAGTTAGTCTGATATACACACTCGCGCTTGCCAGACGCGGTTACCACACTGTCAAAGTTGGGTTGTTTCGCTCTTCGCTCTCTGACAACAACAAAGAGAGTGGATGAGAAAGGAGACAAAAAAGAACTCAAAAGTGAGTTTAAAAATACTCAAATTTAGGTACTTGAGTTTCTCCGTGCAGAAAGAACCTATTTTCCGCTTCTGTTTGTAACGTTCCACATCCTGCCGGGTGTGGAAGCATCATCGCCCTCGCTGCGTTTTTCGCCTTAAAAATTGTTCTTCACTTCTTGTCGGGCCAATTGTTCCGTTGACTCCTGGCCAGGGATGAGAAATGTACTGGAGAAAACGGATACCGGCTGTACATTTGAATATTTCCACACGAACATCACAGGTCCAGCCAAACTCAAACTGTTCGAAAAATAAATGTCATAACATTTTTTTTCCAGCAGCCTTCTTCCTCGAAACGGTTTCCAAGCGCGAGAGCGCCGGTACTCGAGCACAACGACGACAAAAATTTCTGTCTCTCCCATTTTCGCATTTTTTTGCGTTTCAAACCGCTTCTAGACAAACTTCTTTATATGTATCACAAAGCTAGGAGTGTGCTCTAGCTATTTGTGCAAACAGATTCAAATTATTAACTAAAACAAGTGAGTTATTGGCTGTTGAACATATTTAACATTTTTCGCAATCACCTGTTCCGGCATGACTGCTCATAAATATTTTTGTGGGGAAGCGAAAACTATCAAGCGCCAGATAGATTGCCGACGGCGTGGCTGCTGATGATATTGGTGCTGCCGTTGTTTTGTTTTTATTTTACTGTCGGTATCGATGAACGGAAAAGAGAAAAAAGTATTTTTGCCATCCCTACTCCTGGCTGCGTTGTTGATGGCTGCCGCATATGATGGTAGACGGTAGAAATTTACTCCGTCATTTGCGTTAATTCCCGTCATGTCAGACGATTTCGTTCCATTTTTGCATATGAAACATCGCATTTCACAACCACAGAGAAAGATTTCTTCGTTGCATTGTGATGGCGTATTCTGGTGGGCAAAAATATCAATTGAAATATTTTGACCGTTATTCTAAAACTACATCCATCTCAATTTGTGAGTTTTCTGCTCAATTATACTTTCAATACATGATTTGATTTTGATTGCGTTGAACTTGATCGCCTTTTCGATTGAACACCTACGGTCAAATCACAATTTTTGACCATTCTTTGAACCATAGTGGCACGTAGAAGGTGTGAAACTCCGGAACGGAACTGTTTGATGTTGATAGCAAATTTTGTACACTATGGCATACATTTTGTTACCTTTGTGATCATGAGACGTGTTGCAAGAAATAAAAGATAATAGTAGTCGTGAGATTTACGGAGTTTTAACCTCCAATTCATTATTATCCTCGATTTCTTTTAGCTTGAAGCAGTATTATCTCCGATTATAAACCCGGTTTTCATTTTAGTACGCCGATTTTGAACCACTAAAGTTTATTCATGATTTACGAGATATGACTGCGTACCGCAATATCTGACACGCATATAAGTGAAATTATGCAGATAAAATGTCAGAAAGCGGAAAATCAAAACAAGCATACACTCTTAGAAAAAAAAAAACATGTAAATTTAAGTTCACTTGGATGCACATAAAAGGAGCGGCCCGTTTGACATAAATTAACGTCTTCTATCACAAATAAAGTCGAGCTAGCAATCGCTAGAGCCGAAGTGAGAAATAAACATATGTAAGTAAAATGATGTACTGGATTCGAGCTCTGGTCCGCTGATTGCGAGGTACGCACTATACTTCTCAGCTGTATCACCGAGTTGTGAGACAAACGATAAATGTAAAACGGTTTCTACCTATCTGGTCAGAGAGGTTTGTTGACATCTTGTGCAATCAACTCGAACTTACATAATGGATGTGAAATTGAGTCAAATTTGCCATTCAGTCATAAAATAATGTGTAAATCCCTAATTTTTTAAGATTGTAGGAAAATGCTTCATAGAAACCCATGAAAAGTTTCTCCAAAACTTTCTTCCGTAGTGCTCCCGAGCAATGCAAACGATCTGATAAATAATTTTATTCCATATTTCCTCTAGAACTTTCTTCCAGAGTTCCTTTGAGAATTTCTGTCAGCGTTTCTCCAGGAATTCTGCTCGAATTCCTGCCAAACATGTCTTCCGTAATGTTTCCAGGAATGGTAGGAATTTCACTAACGATGTTATTCCAAATACACTCCAGGACTTCCTTCCGGAATTCCTCCAGCATTTTTTCCGGTGTTCCTTCAACATTTCATTCTAGGGTAATTTCAACAAAGTTTCTTTTTGGAAGTGCTACCAGAAATCTCTTCCGGAGAACCTGCACCACTTGCCAAGTTCCTCCAAAAAATCTTTCCAATTCTAAGATTTTCAAATTCCACAGTACCAAATCCAATTCAAATTCCATATTCTATGCAGAATTTTCCTGTAATTTCATAAGGAACGTTTTGCTAGTGCTGACAATTCTTTCTGGAATTCCTGCAGAAGTTCCCTTCACAGATGATGGAGTTAATTCGGAATGAAATCCTTAGGGAAATCGGTATCGGTGTCAATACTGGAAGCACTCCAGGATATATTTTGGCAGAACATCGGAAGGAATTACTGGTGGATCTCTGGACGGATTCGTTGAAAGAAATCCGCACGAAATTTATAGCGAAACTCGGGACAAAATTCGTGATGGAACTCAGAAAACAATTCCTACAGAAACGCCGGACGGAATTCCCAGGGGAATTCCGACTGGAGTATAGTGAAGAGCTCTGAACAGAATTCATGAAGGTACCGTAAACTGGGGTGTAGTTGATCAGTGGGGTGAACCTGATCACTCAATTACCCGCGGATGTCGACTTTTAAGGAAGCAACAATTCTATTTTAACCTTTTGCAATCCAATGACGTAACATGGAAATGGAATGGTAACTTCCTTAAAAGTCGATATCCGTGGGTAATTGAGTGATCAGGTTCACCCCACTGATCAACTACACCCCAGTTAACGGTACTTCGGACGGAATCCCCGAAGGAACTCCGGACGGAATTCCTGAAGAAACCCTGGATAGGATTTCCGAAACAGCTCTATTCTCAAGTTTTGCAGCAGTTCCGAATGGGGTTCCGGGATAAACTTTGGAAAGAAGTCCTGGAAGAGCTCTGGAAGAAACTCCGGATGAAATTCCAGCTCAAGTTACACACTTGTTACAGAAAAGTCACGGCAGCTTAGGTTTTTGTTAAGTGAATATGACTTAATTCTATCAAATAAATACTACTTGCTAGAAGTAAGTCACAGTGACTACTGCGTAATCAGAACCTGTCCTGCAGCGACTCTTCTGTGACAAGTGTGTTACTTGGGAGGATGAACTCCGAAAGAAATTTTTGGAAGCATACTGGGCGAAATTTACGAAGGAATTCCAACAGGAAATTCAGACGAAAGTGTTGAAGAAACTATGTGGAGAATACCAGGAGCAACTTTGGACAGAATTTTGGAGGAGCTCTGGAAGATATTATTGGAAGCATTTTGGAGAAAAGCTGGAGGAACGTCAGAGAGAATTGCTGGAGGAACTCTTGGCGGAAATTCCTGAAGGTCCTTCAGATGAAATTTCTGAAGGACGGAAGTTCTGAAATAACTCTGGAAGGAGGTTTTAGAAGCACTACAGATGAAATTCTTGGAGGGATTCCCGATAGAATTTCTCGAGAAACTCCGGGCAGGACTCCTAGAGAATATCCGGACAGTATTTCTGAAGCAACTTTTGGAGGAACTCCGGACGAAATTCTAGGTGCAACTCCAAAAGGAATTCTTGGAGCAGCTTCTAACGAAATTCCTGCAGGAACTCCGAAAGAAAGTTCTTAAAGGAAACTTGAAGAAGTTCATGAAGCAACTAAGGTAAAAATCCCCGCAGGAACTGTGGACGGAATGTTTGGAAAATCTGCGTA
This sequence comes from Aedes albopictus, assembly GCF_035046485.1. NCBI lineage: Eukaryota > Metazoa > Arthropoda > Insecta > Diptera > Culicidae > Aedes > Aedes albopictus. The sequence continues at coordinate 97,722,051 of NC_085138.1, read as the reverse complement.
CTGAATTCCTGTAGGAAATCGAACGGACTTATTGAACACTGGAAAAAAAAAGTTTCGAAATCACTTTGTAAGAAATTTCTGGAAGAACTCCGGAAAGAATTCCTGAGGAAACTCTGGAAGGAAGTTTTGGAAGCACTTCGGAAGAAATTCCTGGGAGATTTCAGGACGGAATTCCTGGAAGAACGTCGGATACAATTTCTGAAGAAACTCCGGAAGCAACTTTGAAATTCATTAAGGAATCCTTGGAGGAATTTTAAGAGGAATCCATGGAGGAAATCCTGAAGGAATCCTTGGAGGAGTTTCTGGCAGAATCCTTGGAGGAATTTATAGAAGAATCCTTGGGGAGAATCTTTTGAGAAGTTCCTGAAGGAATCATTGCAGAAATTCCAAGAGAAATTGCTTAAGGAATCCTTGGGAAAATTCCTGGAGAAATCCTTGATTGAATTCTTGGAGACATTTTTGGAGAAATAGCAGGAATAATCTTTGGAAGATTTTCTGGAGGAAACCTTGAAGAAATCCTTGGAGGAATCATTAGAAATGCTGCAATAATCTGCATAAAATATCTAGAAAAAACCTTGGAGGAATTCCTGGGGAAAACCTTCACGAAAGTCCTAAAGGAATCCTTGAAGGGGCTTCTGAAGGGAATCATGTGGGAATCCTTAAAAGAAACAAAATACTAGAAAAATCTGTAGAAAATATCTGGGAATATCCTTGTAGGTATTACTGGAGGGTTTATGAAGAAATTCCTAGAGCAGTTCTTGGAGGATTTATTGGAGCAATTCCTGAAGGAATCCTTGGATGAATTCATGAAGGAATCCCTGAATGATTTCCGGGAGCAATCTTTGATAGATTCCTTGCAGATATTCCTGGAGAAATTTCCGATAATTTGTCTTGATAAATCCTTGTAGATATTTCTGGATGATTACTGGAGGAATTCTTGGAGAAATTCCTGGATTAATCATTGAAAAAAAATGGAGAAATTCTTGGAGGACTTTTGAGTATACCTTGGAGGAATACCTGGAGGAATACCTGGAGGAATTCTTGGAGAATGAATCCTTGGATGATTTTCTGAAGGAATGCTTGGATGATTTCTTGAAGGAATTTTCGAAGGAATTCTTCGAGGATTTTTTGGAGAAATTCAGAATTAATTCCGTGAGATATGCATAACCCGAGCAAAGTTCCATAAAAACCGGATAATATAATGAGTTATCTGATATCAAAAAATATTAACTAAATTTGTTCTCATTTTGGCTGAATAAGCAGGCAACATAACAAGCATGATAACAAAAAAGTATACGTGAGATATCATTTAAATAACTCATTTTGTTATCGTCAAAGGCAACCTGATAACAGTTTCTGTAAATCAATCAATTTCATCCAAATGAAAACTCATTTTGTTATCAAAGAGATATTTGCAACGGTCATGGATAACTAACTTCCACTGTTGTCGTCGATGATGATGCCCCCAAGTTTGACAGGTGTGGTAACATGAATTATCAAGTTGATAACACAAAAATGTAAAATGAGTTATGGAGCGAGCACTAGTTATCAGTTTGTTAATGGTCAGTTATTGTACTTTGCTCGGGAAAGCATTGGCTTTAGAAATCTTTGAAGTAATTCCTGGGGGAATTGTATAAGGAATTCCTGAAGGAATCATTGGAAAAATTCCTGGAGGAATCCTTTGATGAATTCCGATAGAAATCAATCAACGAATTCATGGAGGAAAGCTTGAAGAAATTTCTAGAGGCATCTTTGGGAAAACATCCCGGAAAATCCTTGCTGGAGAATTGTTGAGGCAATTCCTGAAGCCATTTTTGAAAAAAAAAACATGTACTAATCCTTTGGATTTTTTTTTGAGAAATTCATCGAGAAATCTTTGAAGGAATACTGGAAGGAATTCTTGTAGGAATTATTCCTGAAGGAATCTTTGGGGGAAGTCATGAAGGAATCCTTAGAGGAACCCTGGAAGGAATTCCTGTAGAGATTCTTATAAAATTCCGGGACGAATTGTTTGAGAAATTTCTGAAGGAATCATTGAAAGAATTCCTGGAGGAATCATTGGGAGAATTCCTGTTAAAATCCTTAGAGGTATTCCTAGAGGATTCTCTGAATATTTTCTGGAGGATTACTTAGAGGTGTTTTTGGGTCAGTCTTTTGGAGTAATTTCTGGAGGAATCCTTTGACGTTTTCCAGGCGAAATCTTTGGAGGTATGCTTGTACAAATTCCTGGAGGAATTCTTGGTAAAATCTTTTGAGGAGAATCTGGAAAAAAAATCTTGTAAGAACTATTTGAAGAATCCTTGAAGAAATTCTTGGAGGGGTCTTCTTTCAATTTCAATACTAACCGTTAAATACCTTGACCAACGAACCGTCAATTTCTGTCCCGCTGTGTAGTATGTATAGTACCCACTCGGGCCACACAAAGCCTACATGCTCCAGTAGTTGCGTTCAATAGCAACACCACAGCACAAGGGCTCCTCCACTCATCTCCGGCCGGCCGGCTAAGCACTGCTAGCTATCACGCCCGGTAGGCCAGTTCTGTTAATTTTCAGCATAATGATGTTGCCATAACCCGTTGCGTCATGTTGCTTCTTTCTTGGGGAGAGCCAGTAGTAGTAGTAGAGGTGGTACGAGGAAAACTTGTCCAGATGTTGAAGATCCGCGAGAACATGAAACGGATGACTAGCTCCCAAACACCATTACCACATCAGGAGGGGGCCAAGATTACCGCATACTCTCTCGACCGTTCAACGTTCCTCTTTCTAAGGATGGGTGGGTTGGTGATCAAGGAAGTGGGGCAGCAAGGGAAAGGGGGTAGTAAGTACTTGTCCAGTCGAGATTCTTTATTGTTCTCTGTGTTGTTGGGGTTTGTGGGGGGCTGAGTGGTTGGTCATTCTTCAAGACAACCGCAGGAATGTGCCCGGCTACCGTGCATGTTGGCTAGCAGATATAAGGTGAATCTGTTCTCTTTGCGATGATGGAGGCAATGCACTCAAAGGATTGCGATTATACAATCGGTTCGCTACGCTCTTAAAGACGTCATCATGTGGTCATCGTCAGTAGAAGCTCCATCGCGAGCCAGGTTTTGTTGTAATGAAGATAGTAGTAAATGTAGAGTTTTTTTTTATGTCGAAATGTCGCAATTTGTATGGTCATTCTAAGGTTGATGGACATGCGAAATGGAGTTGTACGAGAGAACCAAAAAGGATCTGCTTGATTATAATGGTCTTGTAAAGGATAAATTCTACAGGTGTGAAAACATTCTTAATAATGATACGTTTCTCTTTGATCCAGGTCTTTTTTCTGCTCGGCCCCAGACGGGAACCTGCCAAAGCCCCAAGCTGCTGGTCTTGAGCCGACGGCTGCTTCCGGGGTGGGCACTCAAGGCCTCTTACGGTGACCTGGATCTCAGGGTCGTTATTTAAAGCTTGAAAAGTTAGCGGACTCACTTCCCACGCTTTAGGCTCCAGTTGGACAAATAAATTGTAGATGGCGGAAAAGGGATTACGTGGTTAAATAAAAAAGTATCTAATTCAGAAAAATTCAATATTTAATTTTAATTCAGGTTTTAATTTAGTCTCAAAAAATAGCAAGGAGAAAATATAGGAAATAGGTATAAATAACGAACCAATTCTGCTCGGGTAGGTCCGGCAACGCACGTGGATGGTCGTCGTGCTTCGCGCCGTTCCTCGAAGCTCGATCTTGGACGGATGATCGTCTTCGGTGCTTGCTAGCCGTCGCTGTCGTCGGCGTCGTCGGTGGCGTCGGTGGTCACTGAGGTTCACGGGTAATTCACGCTAGCGTACGTCGACCCAGTCCCACGCGGCACTTCTTCCACACTAGGCACTTGGTTGTGGTCCAGGGCACTTTTCACTCCCCGGCGGTAACGTTGTGCGGTAATACACTTGCACGGAAACTTCGAGGCCGTTAAATTTCGTGGTACAGCTCACTGGCACACCGACGTAGATTTCGTCACTGTTAAAAATATACTTATGTGGTCTACTACGGACTGTTAATACTTTAGAATTTCGTTACCGAATAAGAGAGCGATCCATCCATGCATCGGGTTTTTATTCCAGTCGATGTCCTGGTCCAGGGATCCATGATGGGATGACGTGGCATTCATACTGAGTATGGTTGGTATGAATTGAATGGTCGTTTGGTGTCAGGGGGTATTGGATCGTGTGGATTGTGATTTTTAAATTCAAATTTTTATAGGGTTGTAAAGGGCATCTGACACCAAGGAATAGGAGTAGGAAAGATGATAGGGATAGACTAAATTTAATTCAAATAATTTTTCAATTCATTTTCTTGAGTTCTATTTTTTTAATTCAATACTATTTTAGACTTTAATTATATAAACACGAATTCATTTCCATTTACTATCTACAAAATATTTACATATTGGAACCTAGTTGACAGGTTACAATAATCAAATGTGATTTTAAATTTGCTTCAACATGTACTTTTTCTAGGATTGAAAAAAGTTTTGAACTTCAATTAAATTTACACTCGCTCAATATCTGCGGAAATTCCTTCACAGATTGTTGAAAAGTTTCTCTAGCGACTTCTTTAGAAGATTTCGCCAGTGATTTTTTTCAATAACTCCTCCAAAGATTGTTGAAGAAAATTCTCCAGAGATTTCTCTGGGTTTTCATCCCGAGATTGCTCTATCGATTTCTTTATATTTTTATGCATTCTTTATATTTATATGTTGTTGGAGTTCTTCCAGAACTTTCTGCAGGGGGTTTCCCAAAAGTTTTTTTATGTGATTTCAGGGATTTCATCATAAATTTTTCCTGGGATTTATTGAGATCTTTCTTCAGGAATTCTTTGAGAAAATTTTGCAGGGATCAGTCCAAAAACTCTTCAGAGATTCTTCGGTAATCACTTCAGGATTTATTTATTTGTGTTTTTGTAGGAATATCTCTAGAAGTTATGTTACGGGTATTTTCGGCTTTCAGTCTTCGCGTAATCATAAACGGATTTATGCTCTACACCTGACGTTTCGGCTACATGTATTGAGCCTTTTTCGAAGGATAGATAATCACTCCGTTCAATCGTGAGTTATAATGTGTTGAACATAGTCGCACGTTATCCATTCAGTGGTTGAGTTCGATCGTTGGCGCAATTTTTAAATCTACCGGTTCACTTATATTGGGTTTTGTTTTACCTCCTACACTTGTCGGTCACTTTCGCGCCAATTTCAGATTCTGTCAGACAGAATCTGAAATTGGCGCGAAAGTGACCGACAAGTGTAGGAGGTAAAACAAAACCCAATATAAGTGAACCGGTAGATTTAAAAATTGCGCCAACGATCGAACTCAACCACTGAATGGATGACGTGCGACTATGTTCAACACATTATAACTCACGATTGAACGGAGTGATTATCTATCCTTCGAAAAAGGCTCAATACATGTAGCCGAAACGTCAGGTGTAGAGCATAAATCCGTTTATGATTACGCGAAGACTGAAAGCCGAAAATACCCGTAACATAACCACAATCACAGTCGATCCCCATATATCTCTAGAAGTTTTTGCTGGAATAACTACAAAGCATTCTTCAGTGTTTCTGAAGGAATATCCCAAGATATTCTTGTTGGAATTATTGTTGAGCATTCTTCAGTTTTTCAGGTACATATTTCTTTTAAAATCAACTCCTTTAGAAATTTCAAGGCGGGCTTTGTGATCTAGTGGCTACCGCTTCTGATTCATATACAGAAGGTCCTGGGTTCAATCCCTGGCCCGTTCCTTTCCTCCTACTTTGTATCTTTCTATCTCTTTATCTCTTTATTTTCTCTACATATACAAGTCATGTGTATTCATAAGTTCATAGCCATCGCTAGAACAGAAACGAGTTGAAAAAGCCGTTTCCCTTCCTCCCAACTTTCCTAGCACAGTGTCAGTCTATCCCTATAACGCCTACAAGTTATGCAATCAAGCGAACTGTGCCGCAATATCTTCAGAGTAATAAATGCACTAAGCGTACCTTACGCCTGGACTCCACGCACCAATGTGTGAGCCCATTGCCAACCATACCTTACCAACACTCCGACTTCCGCATGAATTTGTGCAGACGCAGAGGTGTATTCGGTCTGATGTGGATACACATGATTGCAATCATCACTTCCTTCCCCTTGCCCACATTGACCTGAAACCTGACGTGGCAGGCGCCATTGTTGCCTAAAAATAGAAGATCACCAACACTCACACACTGAAGATGCCTGCTTAGTCCCCGGCAGATATCTCATTGGTTCCTTGTGTGATTGTAGCTGGTTTGGCGATACTGGAGTAGCATCCATGGGCGGCCAAACAAGCTCAAGCTCAAATCAACTCCTTTAGAAAGTTCTTTTGAAGATTCCTTCAAAAATTGTTCCAGATTTGCTTGAAATTTCTGCTGGGTTTCCACGAAAAATTTCTCTCAGAATGATTTCTTATTTCTGAAGATATCCCTGGAGATATTCATAAAACAAAGTCTAGAGGAATGAAAGAACCTCAGCAAAATTCCTGAAGGAATGCAAGAAGGAGTTGCTTAAGGAAGCCTTACAGGAATACTTACAAAAACTCCTTCCTGTTCCTATAAGAATTTATAACTATAAATTAAGGAAATATTTGGAAGAATTCCAGAAGACATCCTTTACCAAAATTCATGAAGAATTTTTTTGAATGAACTCCCGGAAGAATTCGTGAAAGTAATTTAAAGGAAGCCATGGAAGAGTCTGGAGAAACATTTAAACTTCGGTAAAGATTCCGAGAAAAGTCTCATGAGAAATTTTCTAAAAGTTTCTAGGGATGATTTCTGGGCAAATTTCAGAATTTCTTAGAGAACCCGAGTAAAAAATACTAAATGTATTCTTGGAAAAATCCTAAAGAAAGTTCTTTGTAGGAACATAGTTGAATACCTTTAGCAACTCCTGAAGGAATTTCTGTATGAGTTTCTGCCAGGATTTCTGCAGAAATACCTGCTGGAATCACTGGAAAAAATCATTGACTGTAGACTCTCCTGTGGGAAATTTTCGATAGAACCCCTGGAGAAAATCCTGAAGAAATCTCTGAAATCTGTGGAAAACTTTTAGAAGAAACCACTGGTGGAATTTCTGACAAAATACTGAAGGAATCTTTAAAGTTATACCTGAAGACATCCCTGGAGACATTCCGGAATGAGGGTTTTCCTAAAAGATGTTCTGAAATAATTATTCGTAGCAATCCTTGGATAAACTGAGAATTGCTGATAGAATTTCTCAAGGCCCCCAGGAGGCAAACCAGCTCTCAAGTTGAAAACCTCTTAAATAAAGACAAAAAAAATCAAGGTACTGCTGAAAGAATTCCTGCTTTCATACGTATTCCAAATTTCTCCTCCTAGATATGAGACAACCACCTTAGGTTTTTTTCCTCCCTCATATAAAGGAAGAGTTTCCTTTGCGAGTTTTCTATTTTTTTTTGTATTCAGAAACCCCTTTAAATAGTAGAAATTTTTCAGGAATTTTTCTCAGAAATTCGTTCTGAGATTTCTTTTATATTTTATCTATCAAAATATCAAAGATTCATTCGCAAACTTTCTCCAGAGATTTTATTTTAGTCTCAGGAGTTAATTGAGATATTTCACTAGCTTTTATCCCAATTTGGTTTGCTTCAGAAATTGCTCCATAAATTTCACCAGAATTTTCTAGAAAATTCTTTGACAGTTTACTGAAAAAAATATCGATGGATTTATTTAGGGAAGCTTCTATGACTATCTGTAGAAATTCCTCCATGGACTCTAGTAAAAAATGCTCCAGGTATATCTTAAGAAATTCCTCCAGCGCTGCATACAGAAAATATTCCAGGAATTTATTAGTTATTCTGCCAGAAAAGTCTCCAGAGATTTATTTGGGAATTCTTTCAGAAGCTCTTAAATGGATGCATTTAGAAAATTCATAGTTTCCTTTTGTATTTTCTTCAAATCTTTCCAAGGATAATTCCTTAAAATTGTTTAGAAACTCCCTTGAGAAATCTCCTTGGAAACAATCCAACATTCCGAAATTGCTCTATGGATTTCTTTAGAAAATCCAATAGGATTTCCTTTCCATGAGTTGCTATAGAAATTCCTCTTGAATTTCTTACAGAATTCCCTCTAGATGATCGTCTAGAAATTTGTCCCAAAATTCATCTACTGAAGCTTTTATGGATATCCTCAGAAGATCCTCCATAGATTCTTTCAGAAATCCGTACGATAATTTACTCAGGAAATCATCCACAAATTCCTTCAAAAAATCTAAAGTTCGAAATTTCTCAAAAAATTGCTCTAAGGATTTGTTTAGAAAATATTCTGCAGACTTTTTTTTTAGAAAATTTTCCAATATTTCCAAAAGAAATTTTGGAGATATAAGGTGAGGCTATCGACAAGTGAGGACTTCACTTACGACGACGGAAGCTCTGCACCGGTAATCTTTTCAACGGCCAAGGGAGACTTTCGGTACGTGCGCTATTTGGTCTACACATCGAGGTGGACGATAAGCACGTGACGAGTGGCTATCAAAGTACGGGAAAATTCATCAGCTACACAGTTAGAAAAAATCACCGACTTCGGTAATGTTTTACCGAAATCTCAACCGTTAAGTTTGTTTTACAGGAAAAAATCGGTAAAGGTAGCAACTTCTACCGAAGTTCGTTAGAGTTTGACAGATAAACGATAACATTTTACCGAAATTTGTTAATTTTTACAGAATCCCGTTAAAAATCCATTACCGAACGCTCAGCGGTTAAGATTTCGGTAAAAATTACCGAACGCGATTAGCTGTGTATTTGGTGAAATTTGAATTTTTAGGTATTTTTCTAAAAATGTCACATAAGAACTTCTTAAAAAGACATACAAAGTAAAAAAATCACGTATGCTCAACAAATTTTTGTCTTGATTGTGTTTAGGAATTATGGTGGCATAATTTATTGAGTTTTTGTTTCCGTTGACAAATCCATTTTCTTTGATACAGAAAGGTACCTACCAGCGAGATACTTTATCATTAGGTACCATTTTGAGATGCCTCAGTAGGCCATGGCATTTTTAACGGTGATGTACTGACAATGGTTTATTGCGGATTTTTTGGAAAATTTCCACTTTGCGGTAGCCGCTGAGTTCTACCGTAGCTGTCAAAGTCCTACCGCAGCCCTGCAAATCATCATATCATTGAAACAGACGGTTTAATCAAAGTATGCTTGTAATGTGAATTGCTCTGGGAAGCAACAAGAAACAATGATCATCGGCGTCGTATCCAAGGCATCTTTGACCCGATTGATGATACCTAGGTGAAATCAGTAGTCTGACAGCTGCGGTAGCTTTCTCAATCTTCCGTAAAACGGAAATTTTTCTCTAAATTAGCAATATACGAGCATAATACACAATCAAACGCACGGCACATTTTCAATATCATTTAGAAGGTGATACATTCCGCAAAACATGCCGATTTTGTTTTTCAATGATGTTGTTCAAATCGTTCAAAGATATGAATAAAACGTTCTAGTAGTCCCTATCATTTTCATCAACATATAGGATGATAAAAATGACGTAAACATTAAACAAGTCCAAAACTGTTGTTTACCAATAATAGCCTACCTTGTCTTATTGTATGCCTTGTATGTGTTATGGTAATCAAATTGTTCTAACCTTGGATAACATTACGTTAACTCACTGGTTCATCTCATCCCACCCGTTTCAAGTTGCCTCGGTGTATCTTATTTTCGGTGTTGATATGTAAAAAAAATGTAAAAATGTAAAAAAAGACATGCTCTGCTTTTTAGAATGTCTTGAATTGGAACTTAGTATTTAACAATTGGTATTCTTATGTAAGATGTTCGTAATCGGGATTTGAATTTGGTATGGATCAACGTTTTCGCCTTTATTCACTTTGCCACTGTTTCCAGGGCTGTTTCACTGGTCCAGGACTCATACGTCTTCGTGTAGAAAAATGATTGAGAATATCGACAGGAAAGTAAGTTAAACGCGAAAATATGGCTCAACATTTTGTGGAGAATATCTTTAAAAAATCAATAGGCAATACGAAGCTTGTCAAGAGAGCTAGCTTTTTAAGAAATCTTTACTAGTTAATTTCTATATGAAGGGATTGAATAACAAAAAATAAAAATCAATAAATGATGTCACCATAATTCCATAACACAATCAAGACAAAAACTTGTTGAGCATACGTGATTTTTTTTACTTTGTATATGTTTTGAAGAAGTTCTTATGTGACATTTTTAGAAAAATGCCTTAAAAATCAAATTTCACCAAATAGTAAATCGTGAATAACTCTAAAACGGATAGAAAAAACGCCATGCTGTCTTCGGCAAAGTTTTTCCTCATAAAATTTCCTATCTTTTTATGGAAGTTGTTTAAAACTAGCATTAGGTTTAAATACTTTTTATGATGGGTAAAATGCACAGTATATCAAAAAATGACAAATTTTAGTAAATTTAAAAATTCAGTATCAAAATGTTACTTGCAAAATATGTCGTTAATCATTTTTTTCCAAGAAGTTTGGATCCATATCAAGCTGTAAAAATATAAAAATAGTGGGTATTGCCATTTTTTGCACGGTAAAAAATATTTGTATGAAATTTATTACAAAAATGGCCATTTTTTCAAAAATCTCACCGGGACGACCTCTAAACGTCATTTCTGAAAGTTGCCGTCATACAAAAGTTTGTTTCTAACACCCTTAGCCATCATTTGCAGGGTGAGCCCCCAAGCTTTTTGACCATGTGCAATTTTGGGACAACCTAATCCGGATGCTGTTGATGTGGACGTTGCGTAGTTCCATTTTCACTTTCCCTGTTTCAAGGTCAAAGACGACCGATACAATAGCAACAAAGCTGGACACCATCCGAAAACAACAATAGATGTCTGCACAATACCAAGCTTTTGATTTCGAATATCGAGCTGGAGCTGACACGTCCGACACGCCTGACGTCTGAATACGAACTGATTGAACTTTCCATGTTTTTGACTATTATTGCCTTAACTGGCTATAACTTGAAAGTGGTCGAACTTATCGCAGTTTTTTTTACCCTTATTCGAAAGATTATTGAATTTTCTATCAAATGACATCTTTGAATCGATTAGTTAACTATGTTTTCATCGCATTTTAGATCATAAATTAGCAACTGACAAGGTAAGCACTGTGCCGCGCATTTTAATCAAAATTGCAAGAAATCTATAAGAGCTGGACGTTTGGTGTCAAAGAACGAATTGTAGAGTGGAACAGGGGCCACCACTTTGTCTACGAACGAATTTTAATTTACTACGTATTTATAAAAAATAATTAAAACTTAAAAAACTTAAGTTAAATTTAAAACTTAAAACTTAAAAAATTAAAACTAGATAAAACTTTCATGGGTGAAAAAAAAGTTCATTTGTACTCTTAACAAATTTTGATGAAAAATGTTCAAGAAACAGTCCTTTTATCAACACAATAGAAGTTCTGCCGTTAATAAAAATACAATATTTTAATTCCTTTCAAGAATGCATAGAGGTCCATAGAAACATAAAAAAATATTGAATAGTCCATCCAAAAGATTGCCGAGGGGTCCGAGGTGCCCTCCGGTAGTTTTCGGGTTTCGGTTTCTGCTGCTTCCATTGTCCTGCCGGCGCACTATGGGCCAGAAATCAAAATTTCGCGACGAAATTCAAAATAGTTGTTTTTTTTTTAAGATCAATCATTTTTTATATATGTATGATTGTTTGGGCTATGTTTGATTGTATACCGACTGATTTTTTTGATTTGTGAAAAAATGTATCGTTTTTTTGTATGAAGAAACTTTTTATAAGCGAAAATTCTCTTTACGTTTAAATTACAATTTTACAATGTTTACTTAAATTGTACAGTTTATTTGCCAATTTGTTCGAAAAGTAGAAGTATTCGACCATATTCGACATGCAACCGATCTAGGAAGCTAGAGACTCATCTTTTTCGAATGCTACCGGACTTTTTTGCCAGTATTTGCGGGAAACCAAGATAGAATGATTTAAGCGCATGCGTTAATTTTACAATGTTTTAGATAGATTTTTGCCATTACGACGCAATCTCCTTATAGCTTGCGAAACAATACACATAGCAACATACTACTTTTATTCTAGAAGGTTTCGTTTCAGGTAAGACTGTGATTGTAGACGTTTAAATCAATATCACACACTTACTCAAAGTGCAAAGTTTCGATACATCAATTCGTGTGGTCAATTATGATTTTTAATAATCTCAATTTATGTGTAAATGTCATGTAGGTATGTATAGTTTATGGTAAAAAAAAAAATCGCTGCTCAGGTGTTTCAGATGTCCTACATTTGGCAGAATGCCACTTGGCCGAATTATGTTAAAAATAATTCAGAGACCTCTTTTCACATTCTAGCTGCCAATCTGATCATCATTAATTTTTCCTTCTTCCTTCCTCCAATTATTGACTATTCTTTCTTATTTTACAATTCAGGAATTAGAACGTGGTGAACAGTGGCACGATCGTTTCTTCTTCATCAAATGGCGTTCGGCCAAGCGGCAATCAGCCAAATGACACTCGGCCAAATGACTTGGAGTCTGTATTCGTACAATAAATTGTGTTCGCTCTTCGATCATATGTACAAGTAGGATGGATATATTTGCGATTAGGGAAAAGATTTGATTTTCCTTATAATATTTAAAATGACGTTTCATTGATAGGCTCGGTAGCTAAGTCGGTAAGGCACTTGTGTAGCATATAAGAGTCGTGAGTTAAAATCTCACTTGAGCTGTGGATTTGTTCCTAATTTCACTAATAATGTATCCATCTGTACATATGTATGTACGTTGATTTTATTTAAAAATCTAATTGATCACACAGATTGAAAAACCGAAACTTTGCACATTGAGTTAGTCTGTGGTCTTGATTTACCGGCTTATAATCATATTTATATTTCAAACAAAACCTACCAGAATGAAAGTTGTTTATCGCTTTGTATATTGTTTCACAAGCCATAGCGTCGTAATGGCAAGAGTAGATGATTATTGAAGCACAGCGTGAAATATTGTAAAATTTGAGCAAGCACTAAAATCACTCTAACTTGGCTTCCCGCAAATTCCCGCAAAAAAGTCCGGTAGCATTCGAAAAAGAAAAGTCTAAACTAGCATCCTAGACCGGTTGCATGTCGAATACGGTCGAATACTCCTACTTTTTGAACACATTGGCAAATAAACCGTAAAATTTCAGTAAATATTGTAAAATTTATTTTTAAACTTAAAAGCATCGCAATTTGTGCATCAAAAATGCAAAATATACTAAATTTACTATTAGGAAATGTATGCGTTATATTTTTTATTCACATTTTTCACCACAAATTACATTTTTCCTTATATTGGTTAAAATCGAGAATTTTCGCTTATAAGAAGTTTCTCCATACAAAAAACGATACAATTTTCTTACAAATCGAAAAAATCAGTCGGTATATAATCAAACATAGCCCAAACAATCATACAAATATGACAATTAATTGATCTTAAATAAACAACTTTTTTGACTTTTGTCGCGAAATTTTGATTTCTGGCCCATAGTGCGGCGCCGAGGTCGACCCGTCCATGCCGGTCCCCTGCCGGCTTCCGGTTGGACGGCGCCCCCGACTGTTGCAGGAGGTTAACCATTGATGTTCTCCTTCGCTTGAATGTTGTGTGAGTGCCCGTGACGAGGGCATTCTTTCCTCCTTGACGACCGGATTGATCGTGGTGTCGTGGTGGAGGGGTGGGTTGTTTGGAGTGGGACTTACCACTCGGATCCCGGGGAGATCGAGAGGTCCGAGGTGCCCAAAATTCAAAAGATACAAAGAAAAAATATTTCTTTAGATGTTTTTTATAAAGGTATTTTTTTAAAATTGCCCTGGTGTATCGAAATATTCTACAAAGATGCTTCAAATATGTATACCTTTTACTTTAGGGTTGAGCACCAATTTTACGAAAACATTGTTTTTTCTAGAATTTTCATGGAAAAGGGTCGGATTTCAAAAATTGCATGAAAAAGGGTAATTTTTCAAAAATCGGTCTGGCGGAACCTCTGAATATATTTTTAGAAAATCGAAATATTCTACAACAATGCATAATTTTCGGTACTTTGGTACACTTTCTTTTTTACACTACATTTTTTTAAGAGAACCCAAGGAAAATTTCTGGAGGAATCCATAATAAAGAAAAATGAAAAACATACAATCGTGATAATGCATTCTGAAAGAACACCTGCATGAATTTTTAGAACAATCCCCGCTGAAATCCTTCCAGGAAATCCTCTGAAAATCATGATCTGAAATCCTGAAAAAATCTCAAAGAAAATTTTAAAGAACTACATAGAAAGGAATACATTTCAAAAGAATTCTCGTTGGAATGATTTTTTGAAAGAATCTCTGAAGAATATTTCTGAAATATGTAACCCATGGAGAAACTTCTTAAGCATGGAAACTTTGTTGTGGTCGTCTAATGTTGCAGTTTTAAATTAGAATAAAATCGCTACCAAAGCATCAACTCCACTGACTTTCATGCAAAACCCCTCTCATGTTACAAACTGTGCCTTGCCTGCTCTGCACGTCCAACGGATCAATAAATCTTAAAAGATAATGACAGACTTCTGTGTGCCCGCAGATAGTGGATGAACCATTTGATCGAGCGTCCTGGCTGGCTGGCTGGCTGCCTGGCATCTGCTTCTATCTATCTCATCCAGAGGAGGGCTCACCGTTATTGCTGTTGAGAGCGGGCACTTTTGCGTAATAATCATCAGTTAATGACAATCTATTGAGGAAATAGCATTTCTTTGCTTTCGCTGAGGAAAACGTGAAGAAGAAGGGAATTGATTCTATGCCTCTTGGCTCACGTTTGACCTTTGGTTCAAAGGAAACGCGGGAGTAGATAAATGTGGATCCAATCGAGCTTGACCGTTTCAAATCAATTTTCTGATTCGGCTTTGGCGTAGGCTGATCGTAGTTCCAAAGAACAAATAACAGCTAAGCTATATTCAAATGTTTCCATTGGTATGAATGGTTGGTTGATTAACACTTTTTTCGCGTCCCTAAATTTACGAACATGAAAAGCTTAAAGAGAAATTAACATCTAAAGGCAAACTAAACAAATTGAGTTTATTTAATTAAAACATATTTTTGCTTCGGCGCTCTGAACGCACTCGGATTATGATGATTGAATTGTCTTCCACTCATAATTACACCAACGATACTAATTGCAAATCCACGTTTCCTCGACTGCATGAAGCTCACATACTCTGTGTCGTTAATCTGTTTTTGGATGATTCCACGTAAAAGTGATAAAAGTTTACGGCGGATATGCGATTAAACATGTACCAGCTGCAAAGCTATAAACAGCAACAACGTTTTAGAACCTGGATGACTCTGGTTCGGCAGTGATTATTGAGAGGATACTGCTCCATTGGTGTGGGCCATCGGAACCGTTTTCTCAGATCAAAGCTTTTTTGGTTCCGATTCGGGTCCTGAGTATCTGTGCAAAATTTGAGCACGATCAGTAGCGTCTACACTTTGCGCATTGCAATTGAAATTTATATGGGATTTTGTATGGAAAAACATACTTTTTTGCATTTTTGTCATAAATTGAAAAAGTTTGTCTGAAACTTTTTAACCGATACTGTAAAATGATATCCTAGGATGTTCTGAAAAACTTTGTTGAAGACCGCAACGCGATCCAGTAGTTATAACCAACGAACCGCATGCATGTATTTATGTTTAAACATTGAAAAAATAACAATAGCAACAAAATCATGCTGTTTCGCCAAGCAATGCCAAGGCTATAACTTTTTTCATAAGCATCAGATCACTTCGCGGTCTTCGACAAAGTGTTTCAATACACCCTAGGCTATGTTTTCACTTTATCGGTTACATGGTTTTAGAAAAATTTGATCTTGTTATGAGAGAAATGCAAAAAAGTGTGTTTGCCCATGTAAAACCCCATACAAACTTCAAACGCGATGCGCAAAATGTAGACATAAACGATTGTGCCCAAATTTTGCACACTTATTTGGGTCCTGAAATGGGATCAAAAAAGCTTTGATATGATGGGATACCATTGAATTTTTCGTTTTTCCATATAAACGATGACCCACTCTACTGCACCATACTGTATTCAGTGGCGTAGCAAGGGGGGGGGGCGATGGGTGCGGTCCGCACCGGGCCCCCGATTTCAGGGGGCCTCCAAATTAAGGAAGGTTTCTATTTAACATAAGTTTGAATAAAGTCTTAAAAATAGCGAAAAATTCCTATAAGTTCAACACTTTGCATAACTGCTTATAAGTATGTAGGGGGCCCTTCGTAATTATCAAGAGTTTTTTGGAATGGGCCACACAGATGACCCCAAAAGTACAAGAAAAATGCGTTAGAATTAAAATTGAATTTTACGAAATTCAGTATCGATATGGAAGTAAAATTCATGAGTATTGTGAAAACGTCCCTGATATCCTAATAACAGGACCAAACATAGTTGTTGACTTAGCTTAAGGTAGCGGTTGAAATCCAGAGGCCACAATTATAAAAATTAAGATCTGAACACATGTCAAGTCAAAACCGTATTAACACCGTTTTTTGCTTTCGTATGAAAAATAAGTGCTATCAACGATTTCACCAAGTATTTCTTTCCAAGTATTCTTTAAAGGGTTTCTGCGAGAATTCCTTCGGGCAAGGTAAATACTTACCTTGCCCTCGGTAATATGTATTACGATTTATCTAGCAGTTACTTCAAATACTTCTACCAAAATTCCTCTAAGATTTACTTCAGAACTTTTTTCATGGATTGCCTCAAGAATTCTTCTAAGCATTGATTTTGAAATACTTGAGTTGATACCTTCACGAACATCTCCAAGAATTTCTTCAGGAATTTCTTTAAAAATTTATCCTTCAAAAATTCCTTCATAGATAATTTTTTTACGAATGCCTTCAGGAATACCTCTTTGGATCCCTTCATAAAGTCCTTCAAGAATTATGTCATGAAGTCATTCAACGAATCCTTCAGATGAAACTTAAGGATTTTTTCCAAGGATTCTTTTAGACTTCTCCAAGAAGGATTCTTGCAGAAGTTCCTAATGGAAAATATCTTTGATGAATTTCTGAGATCATGCTTGATCAGGTATGGCTCCTGAATGGACTCTTGTGAGATTTTCTAAAGGAATTCCGGAGGAATTTCCGAACGAATCCTTGTAGAAATGCTTACAGGAAGTATTGGAGGATTTTTTAAAGGAATCCTCGAAGAATCTTCTAGATGAATTCTAAGATGTATTCGGAAAGAATCATTGGGTTGATTTTGGAGATATCTTTGATAACATTCTTGACGGAAGTACTATGAAGTAGTTGTAGAAGTATTAGAAGTACTATGAGGAATTACATCAAGAATTCCTGAAGAAATTTTGAAAGCAATGGGATTTTTGGAAGAATTAACCCCTCCTGGCCACCAAATTTAGTTTTTTTTAAATCGAGCCAACTCAAAGATTATCATTAACTCAAGGTTAAAAAAAAATCAAAAAATAAACTATGCTAATAATTAAGGTTTTTATCCACAGTTTTTCAAACCTCTTTTACTCGAGATCTACAGGAAATTTCGCAAAATATTTCTTCAAGAGAACCACTTCAATCTTGAAATAGAATTTTATCAAATAACACGCTTGGTTGAATGACTAATTTTTATTTATGTTTATTTATGGATTACGAGAACAGCATGCCAAATTTTCCAGATATGTTGGAACCGGTTGCGATAGGGAAAAGAAGAACTTTGTAGAACCATATGTTGCTATAGAGTGTTATGTGCTACTGCTACACGCATTTTCTCTAGTATTCAATCCAAACAAACGTCATTCTAAGAGCAAAATACCTGGGATTTATTTACGAACCCTTTCAAGGACACCTTTAGCAATCCCTTTATGCATTTATTCAGGAACTTCTTCAGGGATTCTTTCAGAAATTCCACAAGGGACTTCTTTAGGAGTTTCTCCTTCGTGAATTCTCCCTTGGACACCTTGCAAGGTTCCGATGGTGATTGTTTCGGACTTTGTTCCAAGAAATGCTTCAAGAATTCTTCCCATGATTCCTTCAGAAATTTTCACAGATACTTCTGCAAGGATGCATCGACGAATTCCTCCTGAAATTTGTCCATAGCTTGCTTCAGTGAATCCATCATGGATTGCTCCAGAGAATTTTTCAAGAATTCCTTTATGAGTTTCACCAGAGATTTCTCCGGGAATTTCTCCTAGGATATCTATAAGGGTTCCTCCAGTGATTGTTCCAGTACTTTTTTCATGGAGAAGAATTTCTCCAGGGATTCCCAAAATAATGTCAACAGAAATTCTTTCAGGTATGTTTGCAAGTGTTCCTTCCGAGATTTCTTCTGGGATTACTCCATATATTCCTTCAAGAATTCTACTAGAGATTGCTCCAACAATTCAATCTGGAAAAATCCGAAGTATTTCAGTAGGAATATCTTCCAGAAACCCTTAAAGGAAATTTTTCCTGAGATTGACTAAAAATTAATCCAGTTCCTTAAAACATTCTTTTGGGAGCCCAAAAATTATTGCAGACATGGATTCCTTCATTATTTTTTCTTACAGAAACTCTCCCATGAATTTGCTAAGAACGCTTTCCTGGGATTTCAAAAAGAATTCCTCGTGGGGTTGCTTCCGGGATTCCTCATGGGATTTCTTTAGGAATTCCTCTAGGTTTTCCTTCAGGAATTCTTCCAGGTTTTCACCCGGGAATTTCCCCTGTTTTTCTTTCAAGAACAACTCTAGAGATTATTTTAAAAAGTCCCCCAAGGATTCCCCCAGGAACACTTTTTAGAATTCCGTCAGGAGTTCCTCTTGGAATTCTTTCAGGAATTCCTCCAGAAATTAATTCCTCTTCCAGGGACTGTTTAGGTATTTTTTTAGGAGTGCCTTGAGGAACTGTTTCCGGGATTCCTTCAGGAACTGCTACAGGAATTCCTCAAAGAGTTCCTCCACGAACTCTTCTTAGAATTCCTTCAGGATTTTTCCAAGGATTTCATCTGCAATTTCCTCAGGAAGTATTTCTGGGATTCCTTCAGGAATTTCTCAAGGAATTCCTCCACGAATTTCTTCTGCTATTGCTTCAGGAATTATTCCAGGATTTCCTTCAGAAATGCCTCTTGAGAATCCTCCAGATATTCCTCCAGGAATTCTTCTAGAGACTCCTCCAGGAGTGTTTCTAGAGATTCATCCGGTAATCCCTACAGATATTCCTTTATGGATTCCTCCAATAATTTCTGCAGGGCATAACTCGGGAAATCTTTCGGTGTTTCTTTCTGGAATAAGCAATTTTAAAAATTCCGCTATAGCGCCTCCCAGGATCTCTTCTTAGGATTGCTTCAGCAATTCTTCCTTGTTTTCTTTAAGGAACTCCTTCAGGAATTAATTCAGTTCTTCCTCCAGGGACTGTTAATTCCTCTAGGAATTTTTTCAAGGATTTCTCTGAAAATTCCTCCAGGAGTTCATCTAGAGATTCCTCTTGAAATTCCGCCAGAAATTCCTCTAGGGATTTCTCCAGGAGTTCCTCTGGAGGTTCTTTTAGTAATTCCTACAGGCATTCCTCTAGTATATCTACCAGAGATCCCTCCAAGAAATCCTCCAGGGTTTCCTCAATGTATTCCTTCACTAAAGAGATTCCTCCAGTAATTGCTTCCTGGATTCTCCCAAGAGTCCCACTAGGAATTCCTACACAAATTTATCCAGGAAATCTTCAAGGGATTTTTTCCAGAGACTCCTACAGGAATTCCTCCAACGATTTCTCCAGGAATCACTTTAGGAAATCCTCTAAAAATTCCACCAGGAGTTCTCCTAGGCATTCTTCCAGGATATTTTTCAGGCATTCTTCCAGGGACGCCTCTTTGGATTCTTGCAGATATTTCTCCTGGAATTGCTTCAGGAACTCCTCCAGGAGTTTCTCCTGGGATTGTTTCAGGAATTCTTCCTGGGTTATCTCCAGAAATTCATGCAGGCATTCCTCCAGGAATTTCTCCAGGGTCTCGTCGAGGAAATCCTCCAGGAATTTCTTCAGGAATTTCTCCAGGAATTTCACCAGGAATAAACAAAAAAAAAAATCCATCATAAATTATGTCAGCAATTCATCCAGGAGTTTCTGCAGGAAACTCTCCAAAAGTTCTTCCAGGATTATCTCTAGGATTTCTAGAGTTTGTTCAGAAATCCTCTACGAATTCTTCCAGATTTTCTTCCAGCAACTGCTGCAGAGATTTCTCTAGGAATTCCGCTAAAAAATCTTCAAGGAGCTTCTTTAGGGATTTTCCAGGGGATTCTCCAAGGATTCCCCCAGGGATTTCTTCAGAAATTCCCTAGAGGATTTCTCCAGAAATTCCACAAGAAATTTCTCTACAAATTCCTCCAGGAATTTCTCAGGGGATTTTTCAGAAATTTCTCACAGAGTTTCTCTAAAGATTACCCCAGGAATTCTCCAGTAATTACCCCAAGAAGTTCTTCAGGAATTCCTCCAGCAATTCCTCTAGAAATTTATCCAGAAATTGCTCCTGGACATCATTCAGAAATTATGTCAGGAATTTTTTCAGAAAATTCTCTGAGTTTTTAGAAATTCTTGCAGGAAACTCTCCAGGAATACTTTCAGAAATTTTTCAGGGATTCCTCCAGGCAGTTCTCCAGGAATTTTACCTAAGATTCCTTCATGAATTGCTTCAAGGATTCCTCCAGTTATTTCTCCTCGAATTTCTCCAGGGATTTCTCCAGAAGTTCATCTAAGGATTCTTCCAGCAAATCCTCTAAGGAATTTTTACCGGAAATTCTCCAGGAATACATACAGCAATTTTTCTGGGATTTCTCCAGGTATTTCTCTAGATATTCCTCCAGGGATTTCTTCACAAATTTCTTCAAGGGTTCCTTTCAGAAATTCTTTCGAGGATTTCCTCCTTCGAAGAATTCCTCCAGAAATTCCGTTACAAATTCTCAAGAGATTTTTTAGAAAAACAAAAATAACAGAAATAGAAATATAATTCCTCTGAAGATTTCTCTGGAAGTTCATCCGGTAATTCTTTCAAGAATTCCTCAAGAGGTTCCTCCAGCATTTTCCACAGGAATACTCCTAGGAATTCCTCCAGGCATCCCTCCAGGATTTTATGCAGGGATTTCTCCAGGAACTTTTACAGGAATTCCACAGATACCACAGATTTTTTTTTTCAGGAATCCCTCCAGGAACTTCTCCAGAAAATGCTCCTAGACATCCTCCAGAAACTATGTCAGCAATTCCTCTAGAAATTTTCTCAGAGATTTTTCCGGGAAATCCTCCAGGAATACTATCGGGAATTTTTCAGGGGTTCCTCCAGACATTCCTCCAGGAATTCCTCCAGAGCTTCGTTCAGAAATCGCTTCAGGGATTCTTCCAGGAATTTCTCCAGGGATATTTCCAAAGATTCTTCCAGAAATTCTTCCAAGGGTTCTATCAGGAATTCCTCCTTGAATTTTTGTAGGGAATTTTTTCAGCTATTTCTCCAGCAATTCCTCTCAGAATTTCTCCTGGATTTTTTTCAAGGATTGCTTCAAGAATTCATCCAAGAATCTTCTCCAGGAATTCGTGCTGGGTCTCACTAAGGATTTTTCCAGGAATTGCTTCAGGGATTCTTCCAGCAATTTTTGCAGAGATTTCTCCAAGAATTCCTCAAAGGATTCCTTCTGAAATTTCTCTAAGATTTCCTCAATTTTTTTCTAGGGATTCCTCTCAGCTCCAGGAATTTCTCCAGAATATTCTCCAAGGAATCCTCCAGCAATTTATCTAGGATTTCTTCTATGATTTCCTCATGAGATGCCTTCAGATACTTCTCTAGGCATTCCTCCCATAATTTATACAGGAATTCCTCCAGGTAGAGTTTCAGAAATTCTTCCAGAGGTTGCTCCGGGAATTCCATCAGGGATTCTACTGGACTTCCACCAGGTATTCCTGTAGGAATTGCTCCAGGGATTCATCCAGGTATTTCTTCTTTAGGGATTTATCCAGTAAGTCTTCCAGGGATTGCTCCAGGAATTCCTCAAATGATTTCTTCAGAAATTCCTTTCAGGTTCTCTTCAAAAGTTCATTCAGGAGTTCTTTCGGACATTTCATTAATCCTTCAATCATTTTCATCGTCAATCATCTCCAGGGATGTACCCAAGAACTTCTCCAGGATTACCTGATGATTTCATTAAATTATTTCAAGAATTTCTGGAAGAATTCTTCCAACGAATAGTATTGGAAGATAATTTTTGAAGGACTTATACAGAAACCAGGAAATTCTAGAATAAGTAGTCCTCAAAAGGAGTTCGTAATTTCCAAAAGAGTTCAGCAATGAATGTATTTTAAGACATCATCAAAAAAAATCAGAGCTAAATAATGCACAAGTGAATAAAAATCCTTAATCTTCCAGAAATTGGTCACCGCTACTAGCACCACGTTGATATACATATGTAGAAGAGTTTTTTAACGTATTGTATAATATACAACAGCGTGACTGCTGAAGGGTTAAATATTTAAAGCTTTTAGAATATAATGTTATTATAGTAGGTACAAATTTGCTAAGGGTGCTTGCCCCCCTCTGACCGGAAAGCTGGCTACGCCCTTGACAATGCTTCGTAAGAAATCCTTGAAAGGACTTCAAGAAAAACCATTTGAGGCATTACAAAAAGAATTCTTGCTGAAATTTCTTAAAACAAATCTTGAAAGAATTCTTAAAGGACTCCTCTGGGAAAATTGGCTTAAGTCTTCGAAGCAAATCCTGGAGGAGTTTGTAAAGAAGTCCTTGAAGTGTTTCCTAGATGAATCGTAAAAGATATCTAAAAAGGAGTTCTTGTAGTTCCTCATTTGGAACACATGCTTGATGAAATCCTTAGAAAAAAATCTTAGATGCTTCGTGAAGAAAACCAGGACGAAATTGGTGTTATCGCTAGGTAAATCTTTAATGGTATCAATAGATGGAAACCTTGGAAGAATGCCTAAAGAATTTATTGAAAAAAAAACAATCCAATAAAAATTTTTGTAGGAATTTTAGTGAGAATGTTTGAAAGAATTCTTACATTTTTTTGTTATCATTTTCCTTTGGAAATTTCTTTTGGATCTTTTTCAGTAATAACTTTGGAAATCCGTGCAGCAATTCGTTAGGGTATATCTTTCAAAATTTATTTGGAAACCACTTCGGCAGTTACTCTGAAAAGTTCCTTCGGAAATTGGTTTGGGAATTCCTTAAGGATTTATTTTTTTCTGAATTCATCCTTCATTATTTAAGAAAAATCTTTGGCAATTCTTTTGAAAATTGTCTCAGCTATTGAGTTCGCAATTCCTTTGGTAAAAATTATCAAGAATTTTTTTAGGAACTCTGTTACAAGTTTCATCAAAAATTTGTATGGCAGTTCTTTTGAGAAACTGTTAGGCAATTCCTTTGGAAACTTCTTTGATCAGTTCTCGGCAATGCTTCAGCAATGGCTTTGTGAACTTCTTCAGAATATTTTTTCTACGGAAAATTCGTTTGAAGAATCCTCTGTTAATTACTTTGGGAATAACTTATTTTGAAAATGCATTTGGCGAATTTTCTGTAAGCTAACCCGTGAAAATCTTTGGTGGAGATTTTTTTGGCAAATCCTTCTAGCCATTTTTGTTGGATTTGATTATTTTTGGGGTGCTCTTGGACAATTTTTTTTAAACTATTTTTTCAATTCCTTTGAAATTTGGTTTGGTAACTCATTCGGAAGTTTCTGGGCAATAATATTAGAAATTGATTTAGGTTTTTATTTTTGAAATTATCTACGGCATTATTTTTCGAAATTCTTTGGGCAATAGTTTTAGAAATTTTTCAGGCAACCCCTGCGAGATTCCCTTCAGCAATTTCTTTGGAAGTTCCATCGGCAGTCCCTTTGCCAATATACCTGACAATTACTTTTGTAATTCTTTCAATAGTTCCTTTCAAAATACATTCGGTAGGTACTTTGAAAGTTCGTTTGCTAATTCGTAAATTAGGGCGGCAATTTTAGAAAATTTCTCCGTAAATTCCTCAGAAAATTTCTTAGGTAATTCCTCTGAAAATTTCATTTGATAATTTCTTACGAAATTCCGAAAAAATCTTAAAAAAAACACAAAAAAATGTTTGAAGGAATACCAGTAAATTTTTTGTTTTTTATTTGCCACTGTTCTTGGGGGAATTTCTGTGAGAATTCTTACATTTTTTTCATTCCTGAAGGAAGTTTGAGAGGAATTTCTAAAGGCCTCTTTGAATGAATTCCTTTGGAATTTTGAATATATCCATGGTAGAATTCCTTAATCAATCCCAGGAATAAGCCCAAAAATAATCCTCTGTAGAGTTCTTGGAGAAATCATTTAATAAATTAGGCAAGGATGCTTTATCCGATTGATGAAACCTTCACAGAGGTTCCTAACAAGATCTTTGAAGAAATTCCGAATGATTTGTTTTGAAGATATATTTAAGAAGTATTTAAAAAAAAATCTCGTACACTCCCGTTCAAAAGTTTGGGGTCACCCCCTCAAAAACATGTCATTTTTTTAGGCCCATATCTCCGCCAATTTGCGTCCGATTTCAAAACCCTAGGTTTCATTCAAAAGATAATAAGTCAAAGAAACTTTGAACATGATTTAAAAGAAACTTTTTCAAAAAAATTTGTATGTAAACTTAGCCCAAAGTTGCCAAATTTTCTAAAAAATGAATATAAACTTACGGCAGTGTCGCTGGAAGTTGGGTCGACCAAATTTTAAGATGAGAGCGGTAATATGACACATTTTATATTAGCTTTCAACTGCTTTTTACAGAACTTAGCTAAAAAATCTAGAAAAAAAGTTATTAAGTAAATTAATCCTTGATGTCATCGACCAAAAGTTTGGGGTCACCCCTCAATATGATGTATCGGCCAAAAGTTTGGGGTCACTTTCGTAAAACATGGAAAAGTGATTTGGTGATATCTTCGTCATCTATAGTTCAATTTTAATTATTTTTGGCTCATTTCAAAGATAATTAACTAAATTTACGTTTGATGTCTTCAACTTAACGTATTTAACGATTTTTGTATATAAAAATGTTATGTAAAGTTAGCACATTTTATCACGCTTCAAAAAATGAGGCAACTTTACGTTAAGTTTTAGTATGTAAATTTCAACAAATATGTGTGGTTCAATGTCTATGCAGTAAGTATCATTCATTTTGTTTCAAATAAGCCAAAAAGAATTAAAATTGAATGAAAAATGACAAAGATATCAACAAATCACTTTTCCATGTTTTACGATAGTGACCCCAAACTTTTGGCCGATACATCATATTGAAGGGTGACCCCAAACTTTTGGTCGATGACATCAAGGATTAATTTACTTAATAACTTTTTTTCTAGATTTTTTAGCTAAGTTCTGTAAAAAGCAGTTGAATGCTAATAGAAAATGGGTCATATTACCGCTCTCATCTTAAAATTTGGTCGACCCAACTTCCAGCGACACTGCCGTAAGTTTATATTATTTTTTTTGAAAATTTGGCAACTTTGGGTTAAGTTTACATACAAAATTTTTTGAAAAAGTTTCTTTTAAATCTTGTTCAAAGTTTCTTTGACTTATTATCTTTTGAATGAAACCTAGGGTTTTGAAATCGGACGCAAATTGGCGGAGATATGGGCCTAAAAAAATGACATGTTTTTGAGGGGGTGACCCCAAACTTTTGAACGGGAGTGTATGTATTTTTGAAGCGACTCCTGAAGAATGTTCGATGGGCTGGGCACCCTATATGAAATCTTAAAATTCCATTTATCACTAAAAAGATG
The DNA here is from genome assembly GCF_035046485.1 of Aedes albopictus. NCBI lineage: Eukaryota > Metazoa > Arthropoda > Insecta > Diptera > Culicidae > Aedes > Aedes albopictus. The sequence continues at coordinate 97,696,251 of NC_085138.1, read as the reverse complement.
ATTGTAGGCATTCTTAAAGAATTCTCGAAGAAATTGGCAAAACAGTCTTAGGAGGAATCCTTGGAAAAACTTCTGAAGAAATTATTTGATTTTATCTTGTCAAATCAGGTATCTGTTTCCTTACTATTTATGCATATAGGCTCATATTTTCATCCTACTGAAAACAAAGGAATGAAGTGCTTTTTCGTATTTTAGTTAGAAGTGGGCACGAATGATAACAAAAATTACGAAATCCATCGGTGCGGTAATCGCTTTGTTTTCGAATAGGATATATTTGGGATTATAAGATTACTAAGGCACGTAGTCTTAATCAGGAATTCCCAGAGATTTTTTTGAAAGAATTTTCGGAGGAATTTCTGGAAGAATCAATAATAAATCCTAAAGAAATGCTTGACTGAGATGCTTGAATGGCAACTTAGAATGATTATTCAAAAGGTTTATCGAAATAATTTCTAAGGAGTCTTATCAAAAGTCGCTATGAAAATTTTCAGAATAGTGTTCAAAGGAATGCTAACAAAAATTCCTGAAGGAATCCTTGGGGAAACTCCTAAGTAGAGTAGATGAATATTAAAGAATTCGTTTGAAGAAACCCAGAAGGATTTTTGGATAGAATTCCTACAGAAGTTCCTCTAAGAATTATACATGGATTCTTTTGAAATTTCTTGAAGGATTCCTAGGATGAATCTCTTAATACAATTTTGAAGAAACTCTTTGAAGAATCCTTGCAGAAATCATTCAAAAAAAAATATTGCAGTAATTCATGAAAGAATCCTTGGAGGAATTTCTGAAGGAGTCCTTGGAAGAAATCCTTAAGAAAGATGAGTAATGAATGCTTGAGGAAATGTCAAGATAAATTCTAAAATAAATCAATGGATAAATGCTTTGGGGGTGTTCATAAACCACGTAGACCAAAATTTGGCTATCTCAGACCCCCCCCCTCCCCCTCGTAGACTTTTGTCCATACAAAAATTTTGAAATTTGTATGGAGCGTAGACTTTGGCCAGAACCCCCCCCCCCCCTCCCCCCAAAAAGTCTACGTGGTTTATGAACGGCTCCTTTACATCCGTGGAAAAATCATTTAAGGGATATTTGAAGGATCTCCTGAAAGAAACTATGGAGGAATGTTTGAAGAAATTCTAGAAGGACTTCTCTTCCTCTGACGGAACTCCGATGTAATTTCTTGAAAAAAATATCTGGTACAAAAAAATCATTGGAGAATTTTTTGTAGTGATTTTTTCTAGAATTTTTCAATTCTTTGATATTAAGATGAACAAATATTTCGAGAAATACTCGATGAAGCCTTTGCAAGAATCTTTTGAAGTACAGTGGCGTTTCGGTTTTATCACTAGTTGTTTTAATCACTACTCGCCCAAATTCACGGTTTTCTGTTCGATTATATCACGATTTTCATTTCGTTTTTATCACACCTGTTTTAAAACATTCCGAAATCAATATAAAATCAATACAGCATGGTCCAGTCCACCAAAACAGTTTAAAAATATAAGCTACGACTTATATATTTTGCAGCTGAACGATTTTGAATAAAAAATTTACATTTATTTCCATTGGCGTAACTAGGATTTTTTCCTGGAGGGGGCCCAGGGGGGGCCTGACCTGAGATGAATTTTAAGCGGGATGGGCGCCCGATATGTGAATATGCAAATCAGTATTGTAGTTTTGAGTAATCAAAATGACTGTTTCAGATTTGTTCATTGTTTTGTAAACTATATGAGTACGAACAATTCCTCCAAGCTCAATTCAGTGATTCCATCTTGGCTTCTTCCAGAAATTTGATCAAGAATTCATCTAGGGATTCCACTAGACATTTTTTCGGGGATTTGTCCTGGGATATCTATAGAGGTTCCTCCAGTAATTGTTCCAGTGCTTTTTTCGAAGTTTTCTTCAGGAATTTCTCCAGAGATCCTTTAAGGTATTTCTGCAGGTATTCAGAGATTTCTACAGGGATATCTCCATATATGCCTTCCAAAATTCCACTAGAGATTGCTCCATTAATTACATCCTTGGAATGATTCCAAGTATTTCTGCAGGAATGTATTTCAGAAATTCTTTTAGAAAATTTTTCTTACAGATTCTTAAAAAACACTCCAAGACATGCTTGAAAAAATTGTACAAAAAACCTTTAGGGATCCTAGTTTTTTTATCTGTATTAACGAGATTTTTAGCCCTAGGCTAGTTCATCTCGGGACCCACGCTTTACTTCCCTTCCGAAGGAAGAACTCACATTTTGCGAGTTTGTCGGGAGTGGGATTCGATCCCAGGTCCTTGGCGTGATAGTCAAGTGTTCTTCATCCCACCAGGTCCGCTCCACTAGGGATCCTAGTATTCCTTCAACAATTACTGCAGACATTGATTTCTTCATTTTTTTATCCAGGAATATTCCTACAAAAATTCTTCCAGGTATTCGCTAAGAAAGCTCGCCTGAGATTCCATAAAGAGTTCCTAATGGGGCTTGCTTCCGGGATTCCTCATCGGGTTTCTTCAGAAATTACTTCAAGAGTTCCTCCAGGGATTCATCGGAAATTTCTTCTGTAATTCTTACAAAAACGAATTCCGAGATTATTTTAAACATTTCTAGAAGAACTCTTATTGGGATTTCTTCAAAAACTCCCGCAGGAACTAATCCAAGATTTCAGGATTTCCTCAGGAATTTCAGCGGTTTCTTCAGTATTTCCCTTGAGAATTCTTCAGAAAATCCTCCTGGAATTCCCTCAGAAATCGAACTTTGTATTTTATCAGGAATGAATCGTGAGATTCCTCCAGGAACTCCTTCGGAAATTCCTCCATGATTTTTTTACAAGAATTATTCCAGGTATTCCTCCTGGCATGCCTCTAGGATTTCCATGCCAAGAATTTCTCCAGCTATTACCCCAGGTATTTCCTCAGGAATTACTCCAGGAATTTATTCAAGTTTGGATCCAGGAATTCTTCCATGAATTCCTCCGAAAATTCTGCATTCTCCAGAAATTGCTTCAGGGATTCCTCCAGAGATTTTTCAAAGAATTTTCCCAGGGATTCTTCCAAGAATTTCTCTAGAAATTTCTCTAAGGATCCCTCTAGGAATTTTTCAAGAGGTTTCTTTAGAAATTTCTCCTGGGAGTTTCTCCATGGACTCATCCCGGGATTTCTCCAGCAATTCATCTAGAGATGGCTTCGGGAGTTCTTTTAAAAACTCCAAACTCCACTAGATTGCTCCCAGAATTCTTCTGAAAACTCCACCAGGAACTCATCTAGAAATGTATCCAGAAATGCCAGTCCAGGAATTTTTCCAGGGATTTTTCAAGGAAATTCCCCAGGGTTTCCTCCAGGGATTTCTTAAGGAATTTCTCGAGATTCCCCCAGGAATTGATACAGGCATGTCTCCAGGAATTTATCCGGGGGTTACTCCAGGCATTCCTCCAGAAGTTCCTCCAGAGATTTCTATAGGGATTCCTCCAGGCATTAATCCAGGATTCCTTCAGAAGTTACTACCGCATTTTCTCCAAGAATTTATCTAGAAAATCCTCCAGGGATTCATTTAGAAATAACCCCAAGAATTCCTCCCGGAGTTTATCCAAGAAATATTCCAATAATTCTTCCTGGGATTCCTGAATGATTTCCTCCTTAGAAATCTCTAGGAATTTCTTCAAATATTTTTTCAGGAATCCTCTAGGAAATCCTCAAGGGATTCTTTTAAAAATTTCCCCACAAATTCTTTCTGGAATTTATTCAAAAATTATTCCAGGTATTCCTCCTGGCATTCTTCCAGGATTTCATCCAGGCATTTATCCAGGGACTCCTCCAGGAGTTCTACCACGAATTTCACCAAAAATTACCCCTGGTATTTCTTCAGGAATACTTTCGGTAATTTATTCAGGAATGGATCCAGGAATTCCTCCAGGAATTTCTTCGGAAATTCGTACAGCAATTCCTTCAGGAATTTTTCCAGGAATTCCTCCAGAAATCCTTCCAGGGTTTCCCCCAAGAATTAATCCAGGAATTTCTTCTCCGTGGTTTCCTCTACACATTCCTCCAGGAATTATTTCATGGATTCCTCTAGAAATTCCTCCAATGATTTCTCCAGTAATTCTTCCAGAAATTCTTTCTGAAATTGCTCCTGTAAGTCCTCCAGAAATTCCTCTGGAAATTTCTCCTGGAACTCCATTAGAAATTCCTCTCAGAATTCCTCTAGGAATATCTTTAGGAATATCTTTAGGAATTTCTCTATGAATATATTCAGAAATTTCTCTATGGATTCCTTCCAGAACTCCTCTAGAGATTCTTCCAGGAATTCATTGAAGGATTCCCCAAAGAATTGATTAAGGGATTCCTCCTGGAATTCATCCATGAATAGTTCCATGGAATTTCCCCAAGATTTCCTATAAAGAATTGTCCAGAAATTCCTCCTGAAATTCCTCATGAAACTTGTCCGAAAGTTCCTCCAGGAATCCCTCCTAAGGTTCCTCCAGAAATTTGTTTCAGGGATTTCTCCAGGGTTCTTTTCAAGAATATCTCCAGGGTTTCTTTCAAGAATTTTTGTAGAAATTTCTCTAAGAAATTTTGCGGAAATTCCTTATGAGGTTTCTTCAGAAATACCCCAGGAATTCCTTCAGAAAGTCCTTCAGGAATTCATATAGGAATTTCTTCAGGAATTCCCCTGGGAATTCCTCAGAAATTACTACCGCAGTGTCCCCAGGGGCTCCTCAAGAAATTCCACCAAGATTTACCGTAGGTATTTCTTCAGAAATTCATACAGGAATTTCTTCAGAAATTGATCTAGGAATCCCTCCAGGAATTTCTTCGGAAATTCCTACAGCATTCCTCCAGGAATTTCTTCCGAATATTCTTTCGGAAGATTGCTTCCGATATTCTTTCATGAGATTCTTCAGGAAATTCTATAGGAATTTTTCCAAGGGATTCCTCCGGAAATTCTTTCAGGTTTCCTCTAGGAATTAATCCATGAATTTCATCTCCAGGGATTCCTCTAGAAATCCGTCCAGGTGTTATTTTACGGGTTCTTCTAGAAATTCCACCAGGAATTCCTCCAAGAATATACCAGAAATTCCTGCAGGAATTCCTCTAAGGATTCTTCCGTGAGATTCCTCCAACAAGAATTCCTCCTGGAATTCCTCCAGAAATTCCTCTGGGGATTCTTCTAGAAAATTTATCTTGGAATTTCATCAGAAATTTCTCTAATGCTCCAGGAACTTTTCCAGGGATGCCTCCTTCAGAAATTTATCCATTAACTTTGGAGCCAAGGGCTGAAAGTCTCTTTAAAAAGACAAATCAATCAATCAATCCATTAACTTTTCCAGGGAATCCGCCAGGAATTTGTCCAAAAAATTTTCTAGGATTTCCTCCAGAAATCCATCTTGGAATTGCTGAGAAAATTTGCTTATGATTTCACAAAACAAATGTGCCTATGATGCTTCGTTCTATGATTTTTCAAAGTAGGTGGTGTCTGTGGAAAATGTTTGATTTTCACTGGAGTTTTCCGGAAAATTGGGCGACCCTGATTTTTTTCAATTCAGTTTTTCAAATATATATGATACCTACCTAATTTCATTAACCTTCAGAAACTTCATACCAATTTGTACGATAATAAAAAAAAATCCCCTAATGCTCCAGGCATTAGTCCAGGAACTTTTCCAGAGATTCCGCATGGAATTTTTTCAGAAGGTTCTCCCGGATATCCTCCAGAAATACATCTAGGAACTCCTGTGATTTCTTGAAAAATTCCTCTAAGGATTCCTCCAGGAATACATCCAGAAATTCTTCCAAGGATTCATCTACAGGGATTTCTGATGCGGATTCTTCAGATTTTTTTTCCTGAAATTCCTAACATAATTGCTCTTCGGATTCCACCAGGAATTCATCCAGGGATTCCTGCAGGTATACTTTCACAAATTACTCCAGGGATTCCTGCAGGTATTGCTCCGAGAATTCTTGTAATGATTTCTTCCGAAATTTCTCTCGTGATTATTTTTTTAATTTATCCAGCGGTTAGTTAAAAAATTATAGTATTCCGTTCATAATGTTTTTCAGGGATTCACCCAAGGGTTTTTTAGGATTACTTGTAGATTTTTTGAAAAATTTGAAGAATTTCTAGAGGAATTCCTCCAGCGATTTGTATTGAAATTCTTTTAGATAATTTTAGAGGGACATAGAAGCCAAGAAATTCTCCAAGAAGTCATCCAGGAATTCTTCCACAATTATCTCATGAACACCTAGTCTTTCACAAGTCCAATCATGAATACCTTCAAACTTACGATTACATCTTGCTGCACCAGTTTTTAAATATATTAAAACTTCCTCAATGACCATTTGAATTTGTGCGTTGTTTGATAGACGCACAAATACCCCTGGCCCACGAAATAAAAGAAATTAATAGTGACCAACTAGAAATCTTCTCCAGCATGGTTTTAATGAATACACTCGCGTTTACGCTTCACCTACGGACATCTATTCTCACTAGGAATTCACAAACTTTTGCTGGAATTCCATTGCTAATTCAACCAGAGTTTTTTCCCACATGATACTTGATTTCCATGAAGAAGCACTTAACCATATTTTGCAGTAATGCTGCTAGAAAATTCAAAGATTCATAAAGATACCCATCCAGGAATTCCTGGAAATTATCATTTAGATTTAATTTCTCAGCGATTTAAAAAAGAAGATGTACAAAGTATTGCTTTTTATATAATTCTGATTATATAATATTTCCAAACAAAACTAACTAATTACATAGACCATTTTGGACAATGATCTTGTAAAGAGCGACAAGTTGAGAATTGTCTCCAATAACTGTCAATTTAAACACATATTATTCCAAATAAATTTCTATTACTGTACATGCAGTTGAAACCCGGAATTTTCGACTAGCGAAGTTGGATTTTTCTCCAAATCCGTGCGTCGGACCTAACTTCGGAAGTGGTGCGCTGTATAGCTGTTTTCTATACAGCGCATCACTTCCGAAGTTAGGTCCGACGCACGGATTTGGAGAAAAATCCAACTTCGCTAGTCGAAAACTTCGATTTTCAACTAAATTGAGAATATAGATCTATGTTTGTCACCACGACAGTGGTTTTCAGATTTTTTCTGAATTCCATATATAAAGTCATGAAAATTTTCTGGGGGGGGCCTGGCGGATTCTGGGGGGGGCCTGGCCCCCCTGGCCCCCCCTCTAGTTACGCCAATGTTTATTTCTCGTTTCGCTAAATTCACGGTTTCGTTTATATCACGGTAATTTTTTTTTTTTTTGACCGTGATAAAACCGAAAAACCACTGTACTCTGAAGTACTTTTGAAAACATCCTCGGAGACAACACTGTAAGAATACCTGAAAGAGTGTTTAGAGAAATGTTGAATGACACCCTTGCATTAATCACTAGTAAGATTCTTGAAGACAAATCATTATTCAAGAAAGATTTTTTCAAAGAAAACGGTAAAGCAATCTTTGAAGGTACTCCTAAAAGATTACTTGATGCATTTCCTATATAAATTGTTTGAAAAAAATTCGACGTACCTAATTCTTAGGAAAAAATCTTACGCTCATTGATGGAGCTCCAGGATGTATCCTTGCAGAAATCCCCGAAGAAATTCATAAAGGAATACAGAAAAAAATAGCCATCCGTCAGCCAGTTTTCAACGTTTTGTACAAAATACAACGGCGTGATTATTTAGGAGTTAGAAGAATAGATTTATCATTGTAAAATATGTATATCTGTAATTTTCATGGGGCCCACAAATTTGGTTCCGCACCGGGCCCCCAAATCCCTAGCTACGCCACTGACTGTATTGCTGCTCTAAGCAATCATATCAAACCAATGGAATACACGTTTGCAAGCTAATGTTTACATTTGGATTTCAGAGTTTATTTGAAAAAAAAAAAAATGACTAGCTTTACTAAATCAATTTGATTTCTGGCGTATAATTAGACCACGCAATCCGAGGTACCCCTCTGTAAGGTATAATCCAGCATTATATTTTAAACAGAGCTTCACATTTGGTAACTCATGGCGTGTTGGCTACATTTTTAAAACGTTTGTTGGATTAGAGGCAATTGCGGTAAGTGTACGCACGTATATCAACCATTAGCGTGAGTAGCTTTTTCTTTCTTCTCGCTCATTCTCTTTGATATACACAAGAAAGAGCAAGATGAAAGACGCGGTAGGTGCGACGGTTGGAGGAAAACCAGAAGGAACTTGCTAATGTTAGGTATTCCTCAAAATATTAAAAATCTCTAATAAACTTCAGGAGGATTTCTATTACAAAGAAACATCTGAAAGAATTCCAGAATGAACTTCCGGAGGAATCCCAGAAGGGTCCGCAGGAATTCTAGACGGAACTCTTAGTGGAGAGAACTTCTGGTAGATTCGAAAAAGTAACTTCTGTTGGTTTCCTACAAGAAACTCCTGGAGGATTTAACAAAAGAATTCCAGAGATAACTTATAGAGGATTTTAGGAAGAAACCCTAGAAGGTTTCTAAAAGCGGCCAGCTTCTGAAGGACTTCCAAACGGAATTCTTGGAGGAAATACAGTAGTAAATGCTGGAAAAAAATATAGCGTTCTGGATGAAATTCAGCAAAAACTCTGTAGATATCCTGGAAGGAAGCCATTGAATAAAGCCTGTATCCGCAATAATCGGGACACAAAAGTATGGCTGTAGCTCTGCAATGAATAAGTGAAATTGGCCAAATAATTGACTGAGAACTCTTTGGTGTATGTTTATTATTTGTGCCAAATTTCATCAAAATCGATGCATTACTTTTAACTGTAGATGAAAAACAAACAGACGTGGTTTTAAGCATTTTGTACAAACATGACCAATTTTTATTCGCATAATAGATGGTTCTTTTAAGCTAAAGTTTAAAGTTCTATGATGATAATTATGAAATTTCGTTAGCAGTTATGATACTTATAGATACACTTTCTTGCAAAATTTCATCAACTTTGATCAATTGGTATGAAAGCTACTGCTGTTGATAGGTGTGAGTGTTAGGGAAAATTTTTCGTGTTTTCATGTGCGATGTTTGCCTATTCATAACTTTTGAATTTCTCTGCTAATTTTTATGTAATTTTGACAGAAGGTAGCTGATTATGTGTATATTTTGCCTGCAAAATTGTAAAATTATTGGTATAGTACTTTCAATAGTACAATCAAAACAATGAAGGGTGCTGACTAATTGCTTTCGGAGGGGCTAAAATCACGTTCAGTCCCAATACATGTTTCGACTATAAAATTGTTGATAGTGCATCAATTTTTTTTGAAATTTTGCCTATGCAACAAATGTGGATTGAGACGTTTGTGTTCGAAATTTCAGCCATTTCCATTGCAAAATTCAAAAGTTACAGCGCGAACAAGCAAAACTAGGGGCTGTACAAAATTCATTGGCGCACATTCTACTCTTTCATTGTTACAACAAAAAGTACTACTCCGATTCACATGAAATTTTGTAGGGGAAATGAACACATCTTAAGATATTATTCGGCCAAATTTGAGCTATTTTAATGTATATATTACAGAGTTATAGCTGTATTTCTGTGTCCCGATTATTGCGGATACAGGCTTTATTCCAGAAGGAGCTCCTATAAGAATTACAAAACGAACTCCTGCTGGAACATCTGAAGGAACCCTAATAAAACCTAAATAAATAAAACCCCTAAGATATTTCAGAGAAACGACATCTTCATTTAAAAAGAACTTTTGGAAAATCTAGAAGAAACAACGAAACAAAATCTTCTAGCCATCTAAACTTACACTTTTTTTTATCGAATTTCAGAAGATAACCCAACAGATACGACGAGATTACCAAGAAGAATTCCATATTCTTCTAAGAAGACTCCTAGATGGAACCCCTTGGGGACATGTGAATATAGTTCTGGGGGAATTCCAGAAAATTCAAAAGACATTCATGGAGAGATTCTTGGTAAAACTTCTAACGATAATCCCGATTAAATTCTTATTAAATTCCCAGTAGAACTCCTGATGGATTGTCTGGGAGAATTTCAAGATGATCTTCTGCGAAACTCCATAAACCTTCTTACACAATCCCACAAAAACGCCAATCAATTCTACATAAAGCTCTGTTCCATGGGATAGTTTTTCCTTCAGAATTCCACAAACTAACCGTCGACGTCCTAGAACAATTCCTCCCACCGTCGTTTGAACCCCAATCTTGCCAGAACTTACAAATAGCTTCTGCAACTGCAATAAAAGAGTCTCCATAATCCCAGGGGAATATCTCTTGATGCGTTATGAGCGTTTTCATCGAAATGTGCCAGAACACCATTGGAGTATCACGATTCGGACTTTCCTCAGGATTGAATAACTTTTTTTATGCGCACGCGAACAACACATTTATCTTTCAACCACACTGAGGAAGCGAACGAAAATTCTCTAAGTCCAGATCGTTGTTGTTTATGAAAAATCAAACATTTAGATTTTTTTTCTGTGTATGCATTTGTTTACAAATATTAAACGATTATAGGGCACTGCACGAAATTCACTCCTTTTCTTTCACTCTTACAAAAATTTTGTAATTAACAATTCCAAGAAGCGCCAAGGTTCCATAAAAAATTAAACAGTGTAGTGTCCTATATGGGAGAGCAAAGGGAAGGGAGGTGGCAGTAATTTTTCAGGAGGTCTCAAGGGATTCCAGCGGGGTACCAGGAGATTTCAGGGAAGATTTTCTGCCTCCTAAAGGGCTACATGGGATCCAAGGAAGTTTCAGTGGGATTACGGTGACATTTCAGGAAATTTAAGTGGATCTTCGGTGAGTTTAAGAGGTGTTTTCTAGGGTTTCAGGTGCGATACTTGGTGCTTCAATGCTGTTTACTGGGTTCCGGAAGGTCACAGATTCGTTATGCTCTGAAACCTCGTGTAACAATCACACCTGACCCTGTAACACCTTCGAAAATAATATATTCATGTGGCATGAGTATTCTTGATTTATTAGATGTGGGAACCATTAACTCTCTAATACCCCAATTTTTTTTATTATGATCTAGATATCATTTTTCGTTATCTAAAATCGATTTAAGCATGTTGTGGAAGATGATTCTTTTTAATTAACGATTTTGTGAATTTCGGTTTTTGATTTTTTTAATTTTTATATTTGAACATCCCCACATTTTATATTTTTCCTGGAAGCCTATTTGAGAGACGGATTTTTCGAGACGAAAACATTTTGAGATGTTATGATCATTGTTGAAATATTGTTATTTTTGTTTTTTTTTTCATAGCAAATTTTATTTTCCGTGTAATTTTAAGAAAATTAATTTTAGAGTGTATTCGGTTCCCTTAAACTATTTTACTATAATAGTATGATTTGGGAAAAATTTAAAATATGTAAATTGAAGCGATTCAATGCAAAATACACAATGACTTCTGAAAGGTGACTAAACATCAATTTTTCAATGATTTAAAAAAAGAGTAAATAAGCTTTAAAAGGCACCAAAAAACATTTTGAGATATAGATACAGAAAAGTCTTAAATATCAGCCAAAAATATAAAAAAATTGACTGTCCACGAGACAAAAATTACAAAAATGCTCAAACTATACCCCGTTTAAAGGCGGGGTTGGGTGTTAGAGGGTTAAATTTTGTTCCACTGATTCATTGATGGTTGTGACTCTCAGAACGCCCGATCAGAAAATCAATGCCTCCACTGCCTCACACTTCCGGTGCTTTAGTTATCCGGATGTTTCATTCGTCATTTTTTGTGAACCACTGTGATTTCATTGGTTCACATTTTTTACTGTTTTCAAATAAATACAATGAAAGTTTCTTCTGGTCATGCGTGAATGTTTTTGTTGCATGGTAGTCAAGACCTTAAACCCATGAATGTCATGGAAACTACAGTTTTTGACAATACATTTTGGATCACTGGATTCAGGGGCATTCCAGGAGTCTCGTAGGTATTTCAGAATTTTCAGTCGGTTTCAGGGTGTTCCGGGGGTAGGGGGGGCCGGTTTTTAGGGGTGCTTCATACTATTTAAACGTTCTGCAACCCCCATAATCCCTAGAAGTACCCATAAACGCCCTTGAATTCCTGAAACTGCTTCACAAAATCCCTTGAAACCCCATGAAACGCGCCTGCAATACCTTGAAATGCCCTTGAAACCTCCATAGTTTCATTGAAATGCTTTGCGTGCAGTACTTCGAGTTAAGTTTTATTTCAATCAACTAGTGACAGTGTAGTGAGTGCATGTAATTAAGTTAGGATTTGTGAATAAAGTTATTTTTTTTTATAAAAACCCGGTCTTCTGACCTAGAATTGGGAGTCCATTTGAAATATCCCTGGAAACCCCCTGAAACGACCGTAACCTGAAATGTCTCGAAACGCCTCTGAATCCCATTGAACCGCCTATCATAATCAATTTGAAAAGTCTCTGAAACCTCTTTGTTAAATCTTAAATCAGATTGTAGATCGTAACGTAATTATTGTATGGCCCAACTGCTCGAATATGATCATAGCTAGTTATCTCCTTTATTCCAATACCATACAAATAGCCATCGCAGCATGCGATCGCGTAGCCGATCGCTATCAGTATCTATCTTTGTACCGATTCTTTGCATCGATCATCCCGTATCTCGATAAAACCCGATAGCAGTCAGAATACAAAGTCAGTTGCAAATAAACCGTTCATAGCGTCAAACCGAATATCGTCGCGTTATATCCAGTCGAGCCAATAAAAGTTCCGTACTTATCATTCCCCAAAATCACTCCAAATTCGAATCCTACGCTCTTGAAATGCTTCTAAAAGACTTTGAAAGCTTTATGAACCGCCACTGAAATGCTATCTAACGCTTGGAAAACCTCTCGGAACGCCCTTGAAATGTTCCTGAAACCTATGTTTATGCCCTTTAAAGGCTTCTAAAGTTCCCTTGACTCCCCAAGAAACAATTATTGCCTCAAAGCAGTTTCTCAAAGCAGCGTTGTTAAGCTTTAAGTTGCATTATATTTGATTTGGAATAAATCTTTTTTACAACTCTTGTTCGCTCAAAAATGGAAATCTATTCAACTACAACCAATCATGACATTCATGTTTATTCAACGATCACACCTCGGTTGTGCAACTGTAGTTCAACACTGTTTGCCAGCCCATTATAAGCTCTTCTTTAACGTTTCTTAAACAAAGCTGTATGACGTGTTGTTGTTTAATCGCTTAAGACAAGTCTTAGAAACCATTGATTGCAAAAAAGTTTCTTAATCGCTTTTTTGTTACATTGGAATTAGAAAAAAAACTTTTCTTTTTTTTTCTTTTTCACATACATTTAAACTGAAATCACTCTTTATGACTACATATACTCATTTCAATCGAATTTGTATGACACAACCTAGGCAATAACTCGCAAAATTGATAAGATTCGGGACCTCGGGACCTATCGCTTCTCAGTTATCTGCATTTGCTCTGATCCAATCATGATTACATAAATCAGAAGATTTTAAGCAGTATATAAATATCCAATGCATGTGTAAAACAGATACCGTACATAAGTTGCTTAAACATTGCCTAAACATGTTTATTCGACTAAAGATTCGTCTAATCGTCCACGTCAGAAATGAAGCTGATCAATAATTTAATAGCCGGGGCCCGTAGCGTAGTGGCTACACATTCACTTCATAAGTGGATGGTCATGGGTTCGATCCCAGCCCCGGTACTTGCAATTTTTCGTCAGTTGCTCTTCACCCCGAGAGCAGCTGACACCTGACCCTCTTCTGAGCATATGCTCTAACAGACCCGGAAACTTGGATATCGGCTAACGGCAACTCATAATGGACCTCCAATCGGACTGGAAATGTACCAAAGAGCCACACAGCAACATCGTGCTCATCATTCTACCATGGACAGCAGCGCAAAGGCTACCAATTCGAATTAGAATTAGTGGAAAAAGAATAGAATACATTTAGGCGCTGTATAAAGTGTAAGTGCAACCGCGAATTGGAATCGCTCACGAAGTGCCCTTTGTCCACTAGAGCTGTAAATTATGCTAAGTGGTTGAAGAATAAAAACATAATTTAATAATCGTAATCGTAATGTTTTTGTCACGTTGATGAGCTTTTCAGTGAGCGTTGTCATCATTGGCCGTACTGGAGCCTAATAATAGCCGTACAGTTTCGTATGTAACGCAATGGTATTGTGCTGCAAAATTGGTGACTCTTTTCTTTATATTGCAAAGCAGCCGTTTAAGACGTTCCTGTCCATTGTTTTGCTGGTGTTGAGGAGGAAAGATGAGTTGGAATGGACAATGCTGCTGCATGTAATTGATGTTCCAGCCTGTGGAGCCTCGGATGCTCTTATTAAGCTCTCGATTAGCTATCATATTTACAAACGCAAACATGGCGAACGATGGCGATCAAGTGATACTATTACACTGCTGATCAACATTGTTCGTTAAAAGCGTAACATTATTTTAAAAGTACTGTCAAGCTATATCGGTGCAGCTGAATAAAATGAATAAGCAAGTGTTGTTGAACTTAATTTAAGCTTTTTTTTTTTTTAAATATCATATTTATAATAAAGGCATCTTATATATTGGAAACAGCGTAGCTTCAATCCACAGAGAAACAGACGTAACACTTAGAACAATTTCATTAAAAACATCAATCACACAAACGCAATCGCCCAATGCTAAACGTACTGAGTTTGGCCGGGTCACCACTAGGTGGCGGTAGTGAGCAAACGTCAAACAGGAGCAAAAACGAAGCCAGCGCCGCGAGTGGTCAACCGACCAACTACTGATTATTTGAATCAACCGTTAAAAAGATTATCGATGGTAAGCGATCAGAGTGTGACGTCTCACACTGGGACAGAACGCTGTTATGGACAGACAAATCCCATACACGGTCGTTTGCGAAAACCCATTAATGGGTGAAAAAACACCCATTTTCGCTAGAAGTGCCTCTCCCCATTTAATGGGTAAAGGATGTTTACCCATTAACGTGTAAAGGCGGTTTATGTCAGAAGATGGGTATTTATTTACCCATTATAGATAGCCGGCTATTTTTAAAAAATGGATAAAAATTCACCCATTTTCATGATTTTTACCGGGACGAATTATTCAGAGTTTTCATAATGCCTGGATGAGGATTATTAACCAAAATTACACCAGAATTTTATAAGTTTTATTTAAATAACGAAATATACATATCATTTGGCATACATTTGTAAAAATAATAATCGCTTTCCATCAAGAATAGATACTGCGAACTTTGATGTCATTCCGGAGTTCCGGAAACCTTGAGGACAGGCTTGAAGATGACATCTTGTGTAACACATCTGGTCTTTCTACTGAAAACCTCAGTGATTCAGGTTACCTCACTGAAAACAAAGATATCATTCAGGCCCCATCGATGGTTTTGATTTTAAAGTGTTTACCTGTAATAATTCATTGTTTATGTCTTGATACGCACCAGAGACTTCTCAAAAATTCCGAATAAAACACTTCGGCTGCGACTAAAATTATTGATAACTATTTTTTCTACCATTAAAGTGTAAAAAAATACCCATTTATAAGCTGAATAAGGATGATTCAAATGGGTATTTTTTTCACCCTTTTTATTTTGATAAATTTATACATTTTATGACAGATAAACATGCTATTCGAAAATGGGTGATTTTTTACCCATCAATGGGTTTTCACAAACAACCCAGTCAACCAGTGATCGTATAAGATGTTGAATAAGATGTTAAAGTGGAGGCGATATGCGTACAATTTACATGCGCCTAAATGGAGGCATGTACGCATATGGCCTCCACTTTATCATCTTATGCAACATCTTATACGATTACTGGTTGTCTGGGAACCGTGTAGAGCTCTGGATATCCATCCTACAGGTTAGTTGTCTTCAGAGAGGTGTCATGTAGGAGTTTTCACTAAAATATGGTTACATAATATTTGATCTAGACACAGCTGATCTAGATCAGTTTTAGCTTTTTTAGAAGCATTCTAGAAGAAAACTTCCTTCTGCAAAGATATTCATTCTGCTATTTTTGACATTTCTTTCGAAGACACTTATACTGTAAAATGCACACAAAAGGCACAGTGGGTCACTTTACTAAAAAGTAAAAAAAAAAAACGATTTTGATCAATACTTTCAAGTAAAAAATTTTGATTTTTTTTTGACTTTAGGTTAGCAAAAATAAATAAGAAAAAGATTATTCCATGACAAAAATCCAAATAATCACGAAAATTTGAGGTTTTTCTTATTAAAATAACTAAAGAAGGTGATCTACAATTTATTTGAGTGTTCAGGATAGAGACGAACCAGCCAAGGGCTGAAAGTCTCTTTAATAAAGACAAATCAACCAATCAATCAATCAATTTATTTGATAACTCATGAAGCAGCAGGTGGAGACAGCTTATTTTTTTGGCCAAAACATGTCAATACCACTAGCATCGATATTATGGGGAAAGAAAAGTGGGATAACTCGGGGCTTTTGATATACACTAGTATGAAATAACCACGAAAATAAATTAAAATTGACAGTTGAAATCAGGAGAACGTGCCTCTGGAGTCGAACTAGTGATACCTGATATCTGTCCATAAAAGCGTTCTGCCCCAGTGTGCGTCTGTTTCTCTGTGTTCAATCTTTATTACACCACTATTAAGTAACTAATGAAACCTACCATTAGTTCAACAACATTCTTTAAATTTTTGTTGGATTAGTTGTTCAATTTATAGAAATATGTTGAATAAATGTGCTGTTTTCACTTCATAAAAAATTTATTCGCCACTCTGTTCGACACATACTCTTGTTCAACTACTGGCGCTAGAACTTTTGTTAAATTGGTATGCTTATTACTGGTTCAGAATTGTTTCTTAGGGATTGACATGTCCAGATGCTCGAAGACACTACTGTACGGAGTTTCCTTGACTTCCTAGGGCATCCAAAGAGCATCTTCGTGTCTGACATACGTTTTACACATCCAAAATGATCATTGGCAGAATCTGTTCGAAATTCTTCAGTGAATAACTGTGGAAGTGCTCATAGAACACTACACTGAGAAGCGTCAAAAAGAAGAATGATTTACGATTTTGGTCAATCACATTCCCCGAGTGCACTTCTCGATGCATCACTGTACTTGGGTAGCCTTACAATTCCACGTCCGCGTTTTCGCATAAGCTCCTCCAGCCCTCCTCCCATTCTGAACTGTTGAGAACTTTAATCACAGAGAACAGACATCCAGGCTATAACAAATTTCATTCGGAAAGTTGTGTAATGATTTGAATCTTTACTTGAGTAAGGTTGCAAACCAATATACGATGACAACACTAACGCCACCAAACACCATATTGCCACAGTCAGTGGTGAATTGAAACATTTCAAGTGGTGAATTAAATTAGTATGGAAAATTAACCGATTGCAGCGCCACGCTATTGCCACTTGTGTTGCCGATTTCAAATGGCCGTTAAATTCCTTACACAGTTTTGGAACTGGACTTGGATGTCTGTTCTCTGTGCTTTAATATACTAAAGTTCTCAACAGTTCAACATGGAAGGAGGGCTGGATGAGCTTACGCGAAAAGAGATCCTATAGGATCTCTCGATTCCCGTTCTGTCCCACCATCATCGTCAAACATGCCTACCTCCACCGGCACGTTTTCCTCTCGGATGTGTATAATTTATGACCCTGACGTGAAGCACCCATTGCCCATCAGAACGTTGTTGTCGGCAGGATCTTGCATATTTCTTCGGCCGTTTGTTATCTTTTCTTCCTGACTGGCTGTCGGTGCGCGCGTTCTGAGATGTTGATATTCCTATTCTTCCGTTTTGTGTGCCAACTAAACGTATAAGCAAACGATCGGATACGCGGAGATTTGTCGGCTCAGATGATACCTACAATACTTAATTGATAGTTTATACACGCTGCTGGGCTGGCTGGGCGGAAATTAATCCGTTCGTTGCGCCAGTCGTCTGACGTTTTCGCGAAGAGCACACACGCGCAAACGAAAGAAGGTTCAACATGGACTCAAGGTTGAATATCTCAGTTATTTCTCAACCGATTGTGACAAACTACAAAATATTGCAATGCTTAAAAACTATTGAAAAAGGTATTGAGTGAGAGATTGAACAACTTTTTCCAAGCTACAGCCCTGGAGAAATCCTTTGTGGATTTTGGATAGAGATCCGCGGTGAAATTTCTGAAGGAATCCTAGGACAAGTCCTTAAGAAATCGTTGGAGGGAACCCTTGAGGCATTTCGCGGGGAAATTTCCGAAGGAGTTCCTTGACAAAATTTTGGAAGAATCCCTGAAGGACTTTCTTAAGAAACATCTTTGGAAAAACTGTTAGAGGAATTTGATTTCCGGGAAAATTCCTGGAGAAATCCCTAGAGAAAGTCTGGAAGGAATCCCTTGAGAAATTTCTAAAGGATTTCTTGAAGGAATTTTCGGAAGAATCCTCGAAGCAATTCCTGAAGGAATCTCTAGAGGAACTTCTTGACAAATTCCTGGTGAAACTCATTGAGAACTTCTGTAGAAAAGCCTGAAGGAACTCCTGGAGAAATGCTTGGAGAAATACCTAGAAGGATGCCTGGAGGAATTCCTGATTCAATTCCTATAGGTATTCCTGTAGAATTCCTGGAGGAATTCATGGAGGAATCCCTGAAGGAATTTCTGGATGAATCTCTGGAGAAATCCCTGGAAGATTTCCTAATTGAATTCCTGGAGGAGTTCCCGGAAGAGTTCTTGATGCAATCCTGAAAAAAATCCTTGAAATAATATCTGGAAGAATCTGTGGAAAAATCCTTGGAGAAATCCATGGAAGAATTCCTGGAAAAATTTCTGGGTAAATTTATAGAAGAATTCCTGGTGGAGTTCCTGGAGAAATCTCTGAAGCAATTGCTGGAGGAATCTGTGGAGGAATTTCTGAATAAATGCCTGTAGAAATGCCTGGAAGAATGCCTGGTGGAAGTCTTGAAGGAGTGCATGGGGGAGTCCCTGGCTGAATTTTCGGAGGAACCCAGGAGGCATTCCTGGAAGAATACCAAGAGGAATCCCTAGAGGAATCTCAGGATGAATCCCTTGAGAAAACTCTGGAAGAATTCCTTGAACAATTCCTGGAGCAATCTCTCAGAT
The DNA here is from genome assembly GCF_035046485.1 of Aedes albopictus. NCBI lineage: Eukaryota > Metazoa > Arthropoda > Insecta > Diptera > Culicidae > Aedes > Aedes albopictus. Next base: position 97,677,170 of record NC_085138.1, on the reverse strand, counting down.
GAATTCCTGAATGAATTTCTGGAGGATTCCCTTGTGGAGTTCCTGGAGGGATCCCAGGAAGGTATTCCTGAAGAAACTCCAGAAGAAATCCCGGGAGCAATCCCAAGAGAAATTCCTAAATATTTTCTGGAGGAAGGCCTTTATTAATCCCTGGAGATGTTTCTGAAACATTCACGAAAGAATTCCTGGAGGGATTTTTTGAGCAATACCTGGAGCAATTCTTGGAAACCCCAATGAGAAATTCCTTAGGAAGTTCGTTAACAAATCCCCTGAAAAAAAAAATCTGAAGGAATCCATGGGCTAGTTCATCTCGGCAAGGAATCCATGTCTGCTGCAGTGATTTATGGACAAGTTATTGAAGGAATCCTGGTTGGACTTCTAAATGATTATTCGTACACAATTTTCTAAGAATTCCTGGATTAATTTTTGAAAAATCTCTCGCAAAAGAATTCCTAAAAGACATTCCTGCAGAAATACATCGAATAGTTCCAGATGGAATTATTGGAGTAATATCTAGCAGTATTTTTAAAGGAATATATGAAGAAACTTGAAGAAATCTCTGAAAGCTCACCACTTGCAAAAATTCCTAAGAGGATCTTTGTTATAATTCCTTTGGGAATATTTGGAGAAATTCCTGAAGAAATCCTCGAAAAAAGCACTGAAACAGTCACTAGAGGACCCTCTAAAAATATCCCAGGAGAAATTCTCAGAAGAATGTCTTGTGAAATCCCTAGAGAAATTCTTGATGAAATAAGAATGGATGAAACCATGATGAAATTATTAAAGGAAGCTATGGGAAAATTCCTGGAGGAATTCGTCGATGCATCCTTGCAGAAGTATCTGAAGACGATTCTGAAGAAATCGTTGGTGGAGCTCATGAAAGATTTCTTGGAGCATGCCCTGAATCGGAACCCTGCAAGACGTCCATGGAGGAATTTACGAAGGAGAAATTCCAGCAGAAGTCCCTTAATGGATTCCTGCATTATTTCCTTTTCCTGAAGAAATACCTGAAGGAATTTCTGAAGGTGTGCTTGGAGGAGACTCTTTAAAAACATCCATGTAAAGCCTCCGAGACCCTCGGGCCCCTTGTATGGCGTTGTCCATAAACTTCGTAGACTCAATTATGGTCATCTCAGAGGCCCCCCCTCTCCCACTCGTAGACTTTTGCCCATACAAAATTTTAGAAATTTGTATGGAGTGTAGACTTTGGCCAGAGCCCCTCTCCCCTTTACGAGTCTACGTAGTTTATGGACAGGCCCTAAGGAACATGATACTCTCCCTTGATAAAAAAATATCAAAAAAATACGATTAAATTTATTGTTACAACACTATTTTTCGAAAGTTATTCACCATTAAACATATTGTTATTTTTACAGCACACTTACCATCACCTTTATTGTTCTATACCATTCGGTGAATGGCAAATGGCATTTTAACAATAAGAAAATGTATCTCAACCATAACATTTCGAGAAAATGTTCATACATTGTTTCGTGAAAATAATAGAATGTATTGTGCTGATTTTGTTATTGCTTTACAATAAACTAAACAATCTTATGATTAGTAAACTGCCCACTGGCGTAGCCACGTGTGGGGGGGTGGTGTTTTAGAGTTAAAACCCCCCCCCAGAGCCAAACTTTGTTGAACAAATTTTCAGTATAAAGCGGTTTGCGACGAAAAAAATTTTTCGGCTGCGCCGCTATTTTCAAACTACGAATGCAATTGTTCATTACAGCTTACAAAATATGAGTGTCAAATCAAAAAAGGTATATTTAAAGGTTGAAAACCCCTCCCAGAGACAATTTCTGGCTACGCCACTGAAACTGCCATTAATACTTTATTCCAAAAGCTAGACTTTACATATACTGGCGTGAGTGAGAAATGGACAAATTGAGGTGAAATTAAAATTAATTTAATTATGTCATCGAGCAACGGACTCATGTTCCGTAACCGGTCGTTTGAGAACGTCGCGACCCGTTGGAAGCTTTCCGCTCACCACGCGATCTCTTCGACACAGTCGTCGATGAGAGGTGTGTGGACTTCCAACACACAAAAAACAATGCGCTCTCGCCTAGGCTTTACATATACAATATATGCGTAGTGTGGATGTACATCTCATTCCATCCGAAAGGGGTGCAATCTGTGGAAAAGATAACCTCGGAATTTTGTGTTGAACTTGAATTCAGGTTAGCAGCTACGTCTTCGAGTCTTCTCGTGGCGTAGCGGCAACGCGCCTGTCTAGTGAGTAGGAGTCGTGAGTTCGAGTCTCACCGAGAGGACGAGTAACTTTTTCGCAAATCTCACCTTAATTTGTCCATTTCTCACTCACGCCAGTATATGTAAAGTCTAGCTTTTGGAATAAAGTAAAACTTCCATTCGGCTGGTTAAGCCGCAAAAATCGATAATTAATTAATTTAATTATGCCATTAATAACAAATACAACTAATTGAATCACGTTAATTGAATCGTGGGTCATATACCAGACAACCAGTAATCGGAGGTAAAGGTAAAGGTAAAGGTAAAGGTAAAGGTAAAGGTAAAGGTAAAGGTAAAGGTAAAGGTAAAGGTAAAGGTAAAGGTAAAGGTAAAGGTAAAGGTAAAGGTAAAGGTAAAGGTAAAGGTAAAGGTAAAGGTAAAGGTAAAGGTAAAGGTAAAGGTAAAGGTAAAGGTAAAGGTAAAGCTAAAGGTAAAGGTAAAGGTAAAGGTAAAGGTAAAGGTAAAGGTAAAGGTAAAGGTAAAGGTAAAGGTAAAGGTAAAGGTAAAGGTAAAGGTAAAGGTAAAGGTAAAGGTAAAGGTAAAGGTAAAGGTAAAGGTAAAGGTAAAGGTAAAGGTAAAGGTAAAGGTAAAGGTAAAGGTAAAGGTAAAGGTAAAGGTAAAGGTAAAGGTAAAGGTAAAGGTAAAGGTAAAGGTAAAGGTAAAGGTAAAGGTAAAGGTAAAGGTAAAGGTAAAGGTAAAGGTAAAGGTAAAGGTAAAGGTAAAGGTAAAGGTAAAGGTAAAGGTAAAGGTAAAGGTAAAGGTAAAGGTAAAGGTAAAGGTAAAGGTAAAGGTAAAGGTAAAGGTAAAGGTAAAGGTAAAGGTAAAGGTAAAGGTAAAGAAGAAACGCAAGAAGGTAAGAAGAAGCAGAAGAAGAAAAGCTATGTAGATGGAATTTCTAAAATTTACTTTACAAATTAGTGTTGTTTCATTACATACATTTCAAATAATTCAGAAAACGCCGAACAACACAAAACGTAAAGTCGACTCGTCATCACCACTATCCTTCGCATCAGACTCATTTCTTGGCAATGGTTCTGTATGTAGTCGTCGTTGTCAGCGCGCGAGCATTGCTTCAGACAACCGAGGAAGACGAGATCCGATGGCAATGGACTATTCAGTGGAATAAATAAGAAGTGAGCAAAAAAGAACCACAGCACAAGCGGAAAAGGCTCTTCAAGCGGAGAACAAACGATCGCGCTTCGTCCGCCGTGCCATCTTCATCATGCCAACGAGCTTGGTTAGAGTTGCCCCATCGGAAGACGGACCGGTTCGACTTCGGCGACGACGACGACGACGATGGCGCAAAGGAATAGGGCTCAAAGAAATGCGCGAAAAAGTGGGAACAAAGAAATGGGATAATGGATGGAATGTGCGCTAAAATGTTTCGATTAGATGTGTTCAAGATCACTAACCATATAGATTAAGATGAGAAACATGACCTTAACGGAACTTCTATTGTATATTATTTGTTGACCACTTCTTCATTTTTCTAGCTAGACGACCCAACTGGGATAGAGCCCACTTCTCAGTCCAGTATTACATGAGTGAGTACTTCCACGGTAATTATCTGAGAGTTTTTTGCCAACTGACCAATTTGCATTTGTATATCGTGTGGCAGGTACGATAATACTCTTCAAAGCATCTATCGCTTTGGTTCACCCAATCAACAGTTCCAGTTGTAATTTTTAACGCTCACATGCTACTAAAGATGTCCTAAACCTAAGTTCTTCCCAAACCTTGATAACTGCCTCATTCAGGCAACTCCATTTCAAGTTCCCAGCCCCATCCGGTCCGGCCCAGCAGCACACAGCGCAGCGATAAGTAAGCATCTTCGTTTAAACTCCCATACACGATCATGTAGGTATGTGCACAAGCGCATAAGGATAAATCTCATGAGCTTTTACTTACCTACTCGCTACTCACTGTGTGGCTGGTCTAGCATGGCAAGGCACTCGATCGACCGGATAATAGGCCCATCAGGCAAGCAGCAACAAACAGCGCGCGATCAACGAACGCGCGACACCGTACGCCAGCCAGCCACCACAGCACAGCCAGGGCGCGCGATATGTTAGCTGGACACTATCGGGCGCGATCATCATCATCGCATCGCCGTTCGCCGTAGCTCGTCTCCGTTCGTTCGTCTGTTCGTTCGATCGTTTCGTTCGATGCTTCACGCGAAAGAACGCGATAGAATCGATTGAGTGCTGCTGCTGGTGCTGGTGAACTTCTTCGGCGAACAAAGAAGAAGTTGCCAAGCACCGCACACCATGGTACTACAGCCAGCGCAGCGCGAAAGAAAGCACGCACAGAGAGTGGATTGCGCGTCTTTGCTGGTTGAGGTGGGTTGCGGTGATTGGTGCGACGCGGTGCATGGTTCACGGTGTTTCATTTAACGTTGAAAGACAAAAAATCTATATTTATTTTTCACAGGTGAGTATCTATGTACAAGCAAAACTAATGATAGTGATGCAACTATGCGTCAAGTGATGAGTTCAATGACTGTTTACTAAACAGTGTTTAGGGTCTCCAACATCTCCCTGGAAATGCTACAAGCGTAACTAGTAGAGTTGGTCAGCGTTGTAGCAAAACAAAGCAAAGCAATGATCGTAGTTGCTACCCCGTGATTGACCAGAACAATCGAAGTTGCAAGAACCAATGAATGGTGCTTGGGTCTAGCTACACACTCTCAATGTGCACAACTCGAGAGTTCAATATTTTAAAGTCAATAACGGCGCCGGCCACGTCCTTAAGGTCATCAAATAAGGGAAGAAATGTTAGTTCGTCAACCGTTGTTACTAGAAACCGTGGAATCCACAGCATCCCTACAGTTGTCTCGGGAAGGAGTATTTGTTAGTAGGGTAGAGTAAGGTGTGGAGTGGACCTTGGAGCCACCTTTGGTAGGTGGTATGATCCACTGGTTATATAAAAATACACGTCACGGTCCTCATCACGATTATGATTTATTTGGTGGCGATAACCACCCCAACGCAATAGTAAGGGATCGCGTCAACATTGCGCGTCAGAATCTCCCTACCGAGAAAACCGACTGATTCACGGAAATAGTCGCGCGTCTCCCACAGTATTGAACTTAGAGTATACGGAGAATAAACTTTCTAGCTTAGATAGCTATTTTCGAATTATGTATTTTACTAAGGGTAGTCACATGTTTTACTTGTGATTTATGGTCGATGAGGAAATTTGGCCAATTTCTTTAAAAATTGTCAACGATTATTGTAAGCTGCAATGACTTTTTTCTAACATTTTTATCACTTCAATATGAGGTCAGCACCAGAGCTACAAGATTAATTTGCAGAAATCACCAGGCTCAAGGAGTCCTCATGAAAACGCTTTGTCAAAATTACCTCAACTCCTTCTAGGGTGTGAAGAAAAAAAATCGGAATGATCTCATCTAGTTCCATGTCGTCGGATGACCGCAACCACTCCTTGACCCCTTCAATTTTCTGCAATACCATAGATTACCAAGTGCGCATCCATTTTTATCACTTCACTAGGAAGGACAATGTGCACCTGCTCCAAACACGCGTCACTTTTTGATTTTTTTCCGCCGAAAAATGCAACGCGACCGAGTTCCTCGTCGAAACTGCACCAAACACCTTGTTGACCCAGTCTAGTAACTAGTGGCCTCTCGCTGTATCACAAATAATGTTTTATTCTCACATATGCTTGTGAACGCCACTCGTACTGCTCGTTCTAACACCTCGAGGTCAGTCTTGGTCCACTTTACCACCCCAAAGCTATAGGTCAACAGGGGCACAGCAAAGTTGTTGATTGCCTTCACCTTGTTGCCAGCAGACAGAAACCTCCTCAGAACACAGTTGGCACGATGCAAAAACTTGTCTTGCAGCTTCTTCCTGGCCGCTATGTGAAGTGGAGAATACTTCTAAGTTGAAGAAAGCCGAGGTATTTGTACGATTCACTTTCAACCATGATCCAAATCTTCTTCTGTTCATTGACACGGAAATAGCTGGCGTCCACTACTTAACCTCGGCGAAGATGGACTGACCGACATTTTGTCAGTTCCAAACTCCATCCGGATGTCGTTGCAGAACACCGTCACAAGTTGAAGTGGATGCAGCTTTTGCACTGACTGATTAAATACGCAAACAGCTACAGGTGGCCCATAAAGGTGTGGGTCATTTTTGAGTGCTCTGCTGAGGGGGTTCATCGCAATGCAGAACCGGCCACGGCTGGACCATAGCGGACTAAAGGTATTGCCTTGAAGTACCTCTTCCTGATACTCAGAGTTCTGTACCGCAGCACGATTGTTCCGTCGGTGCTCCACATTCCCATCGCTTCCCAAGCAACACACTTGGACGTTAATAAGTTCCTATAATTTAAATGCAACTACATTGAATGTTGTGCCCTTTGTACCAATCGTCTTATTAACGATTAAATTGCAACGAAACAAGCGCAAGAGGTGGAGCCAATATAAAACATCCATTTGTGTTATAAACGGTTTTAATTCGCAATCGATTTACAACCGAGATACAACTCATGGTCGAGTTACAAATTGTGACCGATTCGACAACTAGTCAGCTAGTCATCACATTCGTCACTGCTAGTGACTATGTGTCAACAGTTTCATCAATGTGATTAATAATTGTGTGGGTAAAATTTACCGCAAAAAAATGCTGAACGAGAACGTCAATTTTTGTGCCGTTCCTGATTTATTGGTAAATGATGCATTCTGGCTCGGTATTTCCAACGCGCCTCGATCTACTTATCATTTTACGAGTGAAAATTTAGACATTTTTAGTAAAACTATACGCGCCATATTGCTTTGACTGAGTTCATTTCAGCAGCTTATTTAATTCACCCGTATAATGCTGAAAATTAGTTTAGAATTTTTACTTGCTAAATCATGTCTAGGACAACATTGCTTCACACGGTAAGATATAAACAACGAAAACACACTTGGACGTTTACTTTTCGCCGACATTCAAGGGGATATCCATTTATAACGTAAAGGAATTTGATCATTTTTTTAACCTCCCCTCCCCTATTTTATTTATTTTTTTTGTAGGAACCCCAAATATTTAGATTTCAGTAACAAATTTTGAAAACGACGTATAATCAATGGTGTAGCATTGATTATACGTCGTTTTCAAAATTTGTTACTGATTTCTCAATCCCCCTCTCACCTCATACTATTACGTAATTTATGGATAGCCCCCAAATACCTGATGACTATTTCTAAATTTATCTAATGTCGTTTTCGGTTATTCATAGAGCGAACCTAGTTTCGCTCTGGATCCGCCCTAACTGCTGTCAAAACGTTCGTTTATTCGATCGGGTCGGATCCAGATCCGCCCCAGATCCGACCCAAACATGACGAGGTTCGCTCTGCTGATTTTTTCCGATCCAACCCGAGCGGGGTTCATCTGTCAAAATGGATGTAAACAATCCACCAAAACAAAACGTAAAAATCAAAATTTTCACCTCTACGAGCAAATATGAAGTAAAAGACCTTCATTACCGCAATTTACATAATCTAATTAGTGCGCCAATTAACATATGAGCATTCAATTATACGCTCAAAGGAAGAATTTAATGAAAATGCGCAACTGACAGTTCGATTGATTTTCATAATGTTTACATGTTGACTCGTTTGGGGTCGGATCTGGATCCGTTTTCGTTCGGTTATTGCGAGTCAGGGTCAGCTCTGACTCAGATTCAAAACCGAAAACGACATAAGTATTCTGCTAGCAACTGTGGAAGGGCTTGTAGAACTCCAGTTATGTTGTAATGATCAAAAGAAGATGATAAAACTTCTGTACGTACGGAATGCAGTGTTTGACATTTTGCCTGATTGGGAATCAAAGTTGGTTCGAAATAATGTCAAAATTTAAGCTCACGAAATGCTGCATCTTGTTGCCAGATATTTTTAGGAAGCTTCAGAACACCACTATCTAGTCCGACTGTAACATGTATTCAAACCCTTCCAGTGGTACCAGTCGTTCAGTACTACGTAAATAGTGCAAAATTTAACAACAAATGAAGCATTTACCAGTATATTCTTCATGGTTTGAAGAAGGAATGGTATAATGTATGAATTCTTTATTGAGCAATTCGGCACCAACATGTCAAAAGGGCGTAACTGCATTTACAACCAATGCTTTCTCACAAAGCTGTGGAGCGTATCCCATCCCTCTCGAGCAATCCACTAGCACAAATAGAAAGATAAAATCCTCCTCTTTCGATTAATAGATGTGAACTGCGTGAGATGAATGAAATACGACCCACAGCTCTGTGAGAAGGCATTGGTTGCAAAAGCAGTTACGCCCTTTTGAAATGTTGGTGCCGAATTTACTGATGTTTATGATGTTATTGCAATTTAATATGGAGCAACTATGGTATAATGTATAATAATAAATCAATTGTTTAAATATGAAAAACAACTTGCATTTATTTTACCTCCAATTAATTTTCTTACCACTTTAATTTTTATAAAATAATAGAATATGTTGAAAAATTCAAGCCGAAAATGATACATTTTATTTGTACATGACTTTGTTTTTTTCGAAACATTTAAGTTTTTAGAGTGCATATTATTATTTTCATGTATTCAAAAACCTTTTGTCACACATTTTGCAGCTTCCACCCCTTCTGCCAAAATTTTTTATTATGTTCTAAATTAGTTCCAAGTAAACATGTTTATAACAATCAGTATCAATGTTTTGGTTGTTTTGGTTTGTAAACGGTCGTAACTAAGATTCGTTGAAACAATCAGATTATACCTCTGTTACAAATTGGTTTCGCAAGTTTCAACTAACGATGACGTTTATTTACATTGCGCTAGTTGTTATAAGTATGTCATAACACAGTTTGGCTTTAAAAACAGGATTTTAACATCCGTTGTTTCATGAAAACTCAGTTGCAACATGTTTGCAACGATGATCATTTCTCTTTTAGTTGCAGGTGCTACTTGGATTGTTGCATGACCCTGATAACGCTTATGTCTACCTTGTACAACTGCATTACCTTAAGAAGCTACGGTACTGAGTCATACGCCTTCTTATAGTCGATGTACGCAATGGAATGACTCCTCTGCTTTTTGGCAACTTGACTGCACCTATGATGACCTGATCTTTGTAGCCTTGCGTGTTCTACTTAGCGTAGTTCAGTCATCGCGTTGTTGGCATCGCAGTGGTCTTGCATCCTCCTCCCCATTACGGACGACAGCTACTTGTACATACTCGAACGGCACATTATTGGTATGCACTTTTCTAGTTCAGCTGTGTTTTAGTCCAGCTGAAGAAAAGTGATGATAACCCTGGTAATGAACTCTAGAAGCTATATGGGGTCTTCTAGCACCATGTTGAAGCATTCCGCCATCCGCCCGTCAACCTTCATGAGTTTTGCAGCCCATTTTTTGGTATACCGGGTATCCTCACGTATATACATTGAACGGCTACGACCAGGCGGCCACAAGGCCTTGCTCAGAGCACTTGAAGCACGCCTCTAGTGGTTCATACATGTTGAGTGGGTACCCTGACTCTGATCTTTCCGCCTGCGGCCGCCTTGTCAACCTCCCCTAGAGGGAAGAGGGGATCTCGCACTGCTGCTTAACAGCGATTCAGATTCTCAGAATCGGTAATGTCAAAGGTACACTGAAGGATTTTTTTTTTTTTTTTTTGTCTGTATTAACGAGATTTTTAACCCTAGGCTAGTTCATCTCGGGACCCACGTTTTTACTTCCCTTCCGAAGGAAGAACCCACATTTTGTGAGTATGTCGGGAGTGGGATTCGATCCCAGGTCCTCGGCGTGATAGTCAAGTGTTCTAACCATCACACCAGGTCCGCTCCACAACACTGAAGGAGACTCGCACCACCGTCAGGGCTCTGACCTGCGCATTCTCCCTAAGACCCTGTTGGGCTAGCGCCTTGTATGGCATAAATGTCCCAAATGTCTTGTTATTCATCCGCCTCCATTTAGAAGACAAACGCGTCTCCCCTGTCGAGTTAGCGGACTGGCTTAGACTTCATTCTCAGGTTTCTCTTCTTCTCTACCGTAATCTAGAGGTTCTTTATTCCCCGATCCGAATGGTTCTTGGGGCTTATTCTCCTTGCCCCTTGACCACTTTGTAACCAGCATGGGTGCCAGGTTAAATACTATTGCGAGCCCAGGTTTCAGTCATGCAGCCCGAGCCTTGGGTAGGTTCACCCTCTCCCTACGAATCCGGCGAGCTGCGCGGCACATAACATAAGTGGAACTACATAGTCAGAGCGAAGGAAAAAGTTGTATCCTTTTCCAGGACGCGAAACTGTTATATCTTTTATAATAGGCGTCGAACTGTCACTTATTTTGGTAAACAAAAAACATCTGATCCAACCAGTATTCCAGTTTTGGCAAAGAATACAGGAACAAAGATTGGCATCTGAGATATGCACAAAACTAGCTGCTGGAAACTGTTACCGTACGGTAACTTGTTTTTGTTTGGTGTGGAGGCATAGGGTTACATCTTTGTAAAGCTAGAAAACGTTCCATTCAAATCAATCGGTCGATGGCTGCGGCGATGGGTCGCGTACACGAACCACCGATGGGTGGTGAATTTGGCTACTGTAGTGAAGGTGGCATCGATGGGGACCGGACGCAGAGAGAATCTCCCGTTCTCCAGATGGGGGGGATCGCTATCACAGGGGGCCTGAGCGAAATCACTGCTGGGAGCGAGAGCAGTTGTCTCCCGGTGATGAGACTGAAAAGTGCGACGAGCATTCAAGATCAAACGATAACCACGTGTACCGTAAAATCTTGGAAGTGTGTCGGTCAAGTCCCATAGCGGCTGGGCCTTGTGGGTAAATCTCCGCCTTCGTCCTCTGCAAGAAGGCCGGTTTCTTTGCCGAAAGGCCCGTGTAGCCAGGAAGTTCGCTTGGCCGCCTCTAGGCCCGCTAAACCCGGAAGGTCAATCCTTTCGCCAGAAGGGCGGGCGCATTATTCTAAAACCCACATCGCCGCCGGAAAGCCCGGAACGCCACTGGAGGATCTGCTTCGCCGCCGAAAGGGTAGCAGCGCTACTTTGGAAGCTCTTTTCGTCACCGGAACGCTGAACGAACCTGGCCGTCCGCTCCTGCATCCCAAGCTCCGTGATGCCAAACGTGTACCCGTTTCTTCGCCACGAGGCCAAACGCCTCTGAAAGCTCTGTCTCGCCGCCGCTCGCTTTGCGGCACGGTGAGCAGCTACGTCGCTGGTGAACCAGCTGTCTCACCACATAGTAGTGGCCCACTACCGTAACCTCCGGATCATCCGGTGCCGCCGGAACATCACCAGACCCCCCCCCCCCGTTGCCGACCGCTCACGGATATGCGGGGCCACCGACGTCTATTGTGCCACCACCGTCCAGAGCACCACCACCGGTGCATCATCCTTCGCTGGCCGGAGAGCCGCCACAACCGACCCGAAGTGTGCCCTTCCCGTCAAGCCGACCAATAAACGATTGTTCAGGTAAATACCCTCTTATTATAGGTACCACCCCATCCAAAACGCCCTGGGACCCGGGAGTCAAAAGAGGCCTTGTGAGCCCACCCTGGAAGCTGCCGTTGGCTGGACCAGCAGCTTGGGGCTTAGGCCGTCCCCTTCTGAGCCGGCGTGATCGACTCCCGGGGTCAAAAGTAGTTTCAAAACCCACTTATTCATTTTGTCATAAATTCATTGAAATCTTCGAAATAACACATACATGTTTCACATATCGATCTCCCTTTATATTTAAAACTCGAAAACGTATTTTTTTATTTGAGTTTTTAAAGTTCCACCACAATTTATGTCCTGTTTTAGATCTGAACGCGCTGTCAGTCTAGATCTATGAGATCTTTGTTTTACTCCACAGCAATGAAAAATGGTATACATGCTGAAAAATGGTATGGCAATAACTCATTTGCACGCAAAAAAATCCGTTCCGATATACGTGCACGCCCAGTCACGGCAACGGGAACAAACGGGAACTATGCATAGCAACGATAACAACAATAAGAAATGTACACCGTGAACTAGATGTCACGGTTTCTAGAATGCCCATATTGACAGCTGGAACTAGTTCCAGTTCACGGTGTATATTTGCTTGTTCACATATTTGCGTTTGTTTGTTCACGTTTATCAGAACGGTTTTCTGAGCGTGTGACATTTCGATGCCCTGTATACCAGCGTACGAACTCGGAAAGGCATCAACTTTTTGAGACAGAGTTCCACTTATGTTATGTGTGCGCGGTCTCATGCGCCATTGTCGAGCTTTAGGCAAGGAAAAAGTCAACCGTTTGGGTGTCCTCATCTTTGCATACATCGACCACGCTCCGCTCTTCAGCCAGAAGGTCATACTTCTTTTTGGCCAGAGTCACCGATGTTTCTAGTGTGATTCCATCAACTGCGATCAGCACGCTGGCGACTACCAGTGACTGTGGTAGTTCCATTTTATAACGTTGCATCAATTATCAATATATTATTGGTAAACGTTCAAAATTTCATTCAATTCGGTTCACTGGTTTCCAAGATATGACAGTTCAAAAAAATTGTTTCAAAATTATGTTTTACGAGAACGATTCTAGCTTCGCGAAATATCAACCAATGAAGCTCAAATTTGTACCAATGTTTGTGTGGACAAACAGTCAAAATTTGAGATTTTTTGTTGCATTCTATGAAAAACTACAGCACAATGATACATATTGCCCATTTTACTGGCATTTTACCAGATTTGCTGGTATGTCTGAAACATACTGCAAAAACTTGTAATTAGAAGGCACGAAATGTTGCTAATTGACAAATTGAGAGATGAAATTTGTGAAAAAAAATCGCGTTCTGGTGGGATTCGAACCCACGACTCCGTATTCGCTAGATCAGTGCTTTAACCATCTAAGCCACAGAACAGGTAATGGTTCTCCGGAATAGAAAGCCAAACTGACTCCGAAGCCGCACCGTGAATACTCCTCCCAACTAACAATCACTCATTTAACAGGCACCATTATGACTAATTAATTCAGCACAATGTTGAATAACATTTGAATTATTTTCACGTACAACCTATGTTAGGGTTTTGTTCACACAAATTTGGAGAAGTTATAAAGCATCATGTTGTGCACCATAGCTTAGTTTGTTGTTGTTCAAAGCATTTTACAAATGTAGTGGACAGTTGTTATTAAGCTTTGGCAAAAATGACTGAAAATAAATAAAATGCAAAAATGTTGAACTCTCGCGAGAGTAATTTTTTGCTCTCATGTTAAGAACACATGGAATAAGAGTTATATATAAAATTACCTAAATCCGGATTAGAACTCGAGACCTGTCGATTGCCAGCCGCATGCCTTCCTATCTGTGCTATCCTAGAGATGGTGAGATGCAGCACCCAAAACAAAACATAATCTTCCCATGACTCAATAATGATCACTCCTGAACTTGTGTTCAGCAGTGGTGAATTAGCACAACACGTGGTAATCAACTGAACAACGCCTTGTACTTCAACAACTGTTCAGCCCAAAATACGTGTTTTCCATTCTGATTTTGCTGTCAGTATTTTTATGGCATGGTGAGAAAACTTGTATCGAATGCGGCCAAAAAATATTGGTCCTTATTGAAACTATTGTTGCCAGACGTACTAATTGCGATATGAATATGTTTTTATTTTTATTAATTAATATCGATCTTCAAAAATGTATGAGAATATGTGGTGTGGTATGGTCTTGGACATGGTGCATTCACAGCATCTCTTCAGGTAATCTACTTATGCTCAGTCGAAGATCCGTTAAGCATTTTTTTATTTATGATTTTGTCATGCAATCTTGATATCATGTTCAATAAATAGTGCATAAGGATGTTCAGGGATACTTGAAATGTGTCGATTTCTGAATGCTGTTTGGTTATCTATGTGACTGTGGGAACAATATTCAGTAAACACGACAGCACTGAAATGTCAAATGCATCGATCCAAGCGTCTCGTACAATCGAACTGCTGCGGAAGATAAAAAATATAATAATTAAGGTACAAGATATCTTGTTACAGACTAATAATAATAAATAAATTCCTCATTTTTAAGTTGATTACGTCTCTTGGCACTCAATGTTAAACTACATAATTATATTTTGTTTAATTTTATGTAATTCGTTAAAAATATTGGTTCTTTAATAACTTGGTTGTCTAAACAGTTTTAGCCATGATTTATCCCATAATCCGAACAAAGTACCGAGTCAAACTATGACGGGCTGAAGGCGTTTATTTGACAAGTAAAAAGCACATTGTTCAGGAGCATATGCTTATCGATACATCAGCTTAATAAGATGCAGACAAATGTTTTATTAAACTCTTTTGTTAAAGAATCAATGCTTGTCGAATAAATTTCTTGTTAAACTTTTGAAAAGTGTTTTAATTTATCATTGTTGATACCGATGAGGAAAGTCGAACATTGACTACTCTCTCAATTGAAAAATCATTTCAACAGTAATGTGTAGAGCATAACCTTAGTTCAGCTATCATTACCATTATTAAGCAACAATTCAACAAGCTTGCTTGTTTGTGACTTGCAATTGTTAGTTGGGCTATTTCACAAACTCATCTCTCTTTTCGGCTTAGATACCAATCCACAACACACTCCTGTTTGTGCCCACTAACCAGAACCATTACCTGTTCTGTGACTTATGTCGAATTCGTTTTTGAACCTGGGTTGGAACTGGATCGGCGGAAAATGTGTAAACAAACAACATCAAACAAACTTTAGTACTAGCGAAACCGAAGTCGGGTTGGGGTTGAAACTGTGATCTGATCCAGTTCCAACCCAGGTTGGAACTGAATCAAAAACGAAAACGACATTAGTTGGTTAATGTGCCGGTCTAGCGAATACGGAGTCGTGGGTTCGGATCCCACCAGAACGCGATTTTTTTTTTACAAATTTCATCTCTCAATTCGTCAGTTAGCAACATTTTGTGCCTTCTAATTACAAGTTTTTCCAGTAAACTACAGCATGTTGAACTTTTTTGTGGGAGGAAAAAAGTTGCCTATCCTAAACATTTTGGCCACCTCCTGTAGTTGCCCTTATGACAAGGCATTTAACCGTTGTGAGTCCGACAAACTATTTCCTTTTTTCTACACCGTGTATTTTAAACAGGTGCTGGGAACCCGGGTACAACCCTGTTGACCGCATAATACTAATTGGTCGTATATACGCCTAAATTGCCGACCAACAGCAGGTTTTGGCAAAATAACGAGCTGTCTGAGTGCAACACCTTCAGGAACGTCGTATCAAAATGTCAAAGAAGCGTAACGCCTCATCGAGCAAAACAACACAAAATAGATTTATGTCTGCTTCTCTCTCCTTCGACGATCCCGGATCTGAGCCTGCTGGAGTTCCTTCAAAGATTCCTTCTGGGATTTCGTAAAGGATTCCTTTAGGGGTTCCTGCTAGGATTGCTCCAGGGATTTCAACTGTATTCTTTCAAAAATTTCTGTAAATCTTAAGAATCTTGCGGGATTCTTTTAGGCATTCGTGTCAGAATTCCTGACGGGGTTTCTCCAAAGATTCTTCCCGTTTTTTACATTCCTCCCGCGATTTCTTCAATTATTTTTGGGTGGTTTATCATTTCTCATGTAGCCGAATGTCACATTATCTTTCGATGTTACTTTGATAGTGCCTAGAATAGTAGAATAACACCATGAAACCCACATATTGTTCACGAATAAAAAAACATGGAGTAGTACAAACATTAGTTGAGAAGCCGTGTAGAGTATATCTGGTTGAAATTTTATATCAAAACATGGAATGATGAAGAACCTGGGCGTGTTAGTGGAATATCTATTAGTACGAGACACTGAAGAGGACCTTATAGGTAAGGTCGAAATACGTATCTGTCAAAGGATACAAATTAAAAGGGACAGCATTTCACGATTTTCGTTTTTTTTTTTTTTTTAATTTCTGATCATTTTACGAATGGTCAGTACGTAAAGACAGTTTGTGGGATACTTAATGAAAAACTCAATTGCTTTATTGGAAATCACTGCAGTAGAAACTACATGAAGTTACAAGGCCATGCATACTTTTAGGCGTTTATCGGGTTACATTTCTGCCCCAATTTATAAGTTCTGTTTTCTATTCTTTTTAAGTGATTATCATCTTTCTCCATTGTTTAGAGCTGTATTGTATCTATACGGATCAGAATATAACGATAACGTAGAAGTTGTGCTGAAATAGAACTTGAGAAAATTATCAGATACTGAGGACCTACAATGAAGTTTTTTTGGAACTACACCATAGACTTCCATTTTTTTCGTCAAATCATTTATTTTGTTGGAACTTGACCATTGATAATAAATTTATTTAAAGATTTAAATTGTGAGACACTTTTGACGTTAACGGGTTAATAGCATATATTTTCTCGATTCTAACACCTAACGAAGCATCGCGAGCTCGCACGGACAGAGTGCTGGAAAGAAAGAAGATCTCCGTGGCAAGATTATGCTCCCGGGGGAGGACAAGAGAAGAGGAACCTCACCGTCGTCGTCGTCGTCGATCGTAGTACGTCGGTACGGGCGGTGTTGAGCCTAGCCTGCGGGCACCTGTGGCTTTCGGTGTGTGAGTGCCTGCCCGGCATGCATTCCTGCTGGTGCTGCTGCTAATGCCGCGAAGGTGCAAGCGAGATGGCGTTCCCCGGCAAGAAGGCTGGAAGGTTCCCGTAGGATCACCGTCGTTTTGCAGCGCGCACCGGGAGGAAGAGCTGATCGTCACTGGCGGCCCGGGTCTTCGATCAGTTGTGAAAGATCGCTCGAAGAAATATGTTGGATTTGGTCTAGCTGCTGCTCGTTGTCATTTTTTTTCCTTCTGCTGCAGAGTGGGTTCAATAGTCTTTGCTTTCTTTGCTGCTTTATAATTGAGAAATTGTGTTTGAAGGAGGCTGAAGCTTCGAAGTTCGCGAGTGCGAATCTGTGGATTTTCTTGGGGTTCAGTGATTCCGCGAAGTTTTGGTGATTTGCGAGAAAAGTTCCTAAAGTGTCCTTCCTGTCTGAGGGGAGATCACACTTGGTTGAGCTTTTGTCCAAAATCATTCTCTAACTTTTTCGATTCTATTTCGTTTCGGTGTGAATTCCAACTTAGAAGAAAGTTTCGAAAAGTGCGGATTGCTTTCTGGGAGTTTGATCCTGACCGAGGAATACGTAAAGTGCCTGTTCAGTGTCAAGGAAGAGAATCGCGCCGGAGAAGCAACGAGGGAGGTTCCAGTTATCAGGAAGAAAAATTTAAATCAACAGAAAACCGAAGAATAGCGGCGAAACTCGAGATGAAGTCGATAATTTTATGTGTCTCGTTTATGCTGGCGTGCGCTGCAGGTATGTGTTTTGTGCCCTTTCGGGATCTTTACTTGAACAGAAAACTTTGGCGACAATCGAAGGAATAATTTGTGTCATAAATAAGTGAATATTGTTTCAATTTAAATGAATCGTTTGTTAATGTTCTGATAAAATTTGTGTTTAATCTTAAACAAATTTGATATTAACCACTACAATTTCTTTTGTTGAAAGTAAGTGAAGGTGAAGTCATTTCAAAGTTATTGTTGCCATCCCAATGTATGCATAAGCAGAATTAATTTTGGTGCCCTTTCAAGATGGGTTTACGCCTTGTTCTTCCACGATGACGAATGTTTGAATATCGTTTTCATCACCCCTCCTGGGGCGGTGGAATGATCCTAAGTAAATATTTGAATTGTTTTCCACTCGATGGGACAAGTGCGGTGTGGTACAGCATACAGGAAAGGTGTTTCTCTTTCTCAACACCCACCATTACGAATACGACGACGACGATGATCGGTTTGTGGTTTGAATGCTTATTTGGCCGGGTGAGTTCTGGATGAGCCAGGCTCATATCGTTAGTCCGAATGTGTTGTTTGCATAAGAAATTATCGCACCTCACCACCGGTCGTGATGGATCTCACTGTTGTGGTTTATGAGATTATTGTTAAGGATGGAAAATGATATCCTTGGAAGGAGAATGTGTTTTCCTAAGCAGATCATTAGAAAGCTAAACAAGTTAATCCCAAGATGTGGTTTGATGAAATGTTTCGACTCAAAACATAATAAAGTTGTAAAACATGATAGCTAACAGAATACTCAATACATTTTATTGTTGAAAACAAGAATTTTTTATGTTCCCCTGTTCAACTCTATGGTGAAATGTCTGAAGACAGTTCTGGAGGATCTCCTTGTTCTTGGAGATTTTTCTTAGATGATTCGCTGTCAGAATTTGTTTGCGACATATCTGTGGGGTTTCATTATACAATCATATTTTTTGTAGTAGAATTTTTGAAATCTAATGCTACGGAGAATATTGGTAAAATTTTGGAGAATTCCAGAAATATCGGAAATAAAAGCATTCGCGAAATCTTCGGAGCAGTTGTGGCTAAATAATTGTTAGGAAGCTTCTTCAACATTTGTCAATTCTTTTTAGACTTTTTAATACATCTCTAAAAGGATTTCAAATAAAATTATATTGTTTTTGGAAGAATGGATGGATAATAATCATAGATGAAAGAATTTTCTCAGATTTTTCGGAAAATGTACATTTTTATATGTAATAGGCAAGAATTTTCCTGCAATAGATGCTCAAATTTGAAATTCATAAACTACAAACAGCGAACATACATTGTTACGCTATCTTGAGAGACTATGGAAATTTGGCACGATTGACAAAATTTCCGAAAATCTATGGCAGAACTTTTGAAGACATGCGAGAAGGAAAATTTTTGCCGATGGAATTTCCAACAGAACTACTGTTGGCACTTTCAGTCCGTTTCGTGTGAACACTTTTAGTTAAATTTGTCGTAGAAATTATAATTAAATGACATGAATGCTGAAGTAATACTCACTCAGAAGAAATTGAGGGGCCCAGATGCAAAGGGGTGTAAGTAACCATTTGGTCGACTTCGAGCTGAGTAAATCAAGAAATTCTTCAGATTTCAAGCTTTAGAAAGATTATTTTTACGAAGATTGAAAAAAAAATACAATAAATCAGAGAAAATTGGGTCCATTTTAAAAGTTCCATACATTTTGAATGAGATAAAAAATTGATGAAAAATTTTAAACTTCATTTACTTTAAAGGTGGGTTTTGTCACTTACACCCCTTTACTTCTAACCCCCTCAATTGCATTCTTGCATACAAAAAATGAAATTCTCTTAAGAGTATTCACAGGATGGGATTCAGACGAATTAATTTTATTGTTTCTCACCGAATACTTCATGCAATTATCTAGCATGTTTATCAGAATACTTCCGTTTTTGTCAGTGATTCAAACAATCTCATCCGTATGTTCAGTAGATTCTCAACAAAACTCATGGATCGTTATCTATGTAATTTATTTGTTAGTTCATTAGAAAGCACCTGCTTTGGTTTCTGCAAGTTTTTGTTTTAAAGCAATTGAATTTTTTTTAAATAAATTCCTAAGAAACTCCAGAGACTGTATTGAAACTTAAAAAAAAAGTCCACGTTATGCCATTTAGTTTATCCACAAATGTATGGAGTTTGGGCCCGAAAAGTGGCTCAAGTTTACATAAAAAAATCAACCTTGAAAAAGTTTTTCTAAATTTATTCCTTCTGTCAGCCAGAAACTTTAGTTTATGAGCGTGATCAAGTTTGTAGTTTTATATGCTATCTCCAGAGTAGACGCCGCAAAAAGCCACAATTGATTCTATTGTTATAGAAAAAGTATAAACCCTTTAACTTTTCCTGTGCATGTTATAATATTGAGCTTATTATCAATGTACAACAAATGGTTAGAAATACACAAAAAAAACTTTTCAATAAGAGTCCAGTAAAACTTGCATATTAGGGCTGTCATTACTGCTACACTTTGAGGATATCAAGAGAGCTATTAGGATTTAGGATATATGACAATGCTTATGTAATTTCCAGGACTTAGTGTGTGAGTTGAATCTATGTAGGCATAACAGAGCTGCTGAAACAAACCTTGGAGAAGATAACACCGTTGTTTGAATATTTTCTTCAGCTTCTAATAAGAAGCTATAGAAAAACCCAGTAATCCTAGGAATACCAAGTGAATCTTACAGAAATATTAGATTCTCTTTATTTATGTATTACTTTAGATTTTAGAAGATAAGACGAATATATCCCCTTCGAGACGGAGCACAAAAAGAAGAAATTTCCATACAAATGGCTCAACTTTGTCTCCAGAACTTTTATATTTCTCAACAAAATAGCAATTGTTGTTCCTCATTTGCAAGAGCTACTCTTTAACTTTCATTTTCTAGCTTTGACTACCTTGATGAATCGAAAATTTTATTTTTTATTTTTTTATTTTGTTTACCACACTTTACACTTGCAAAGTGTATTCGTGTTGGATATTAGTTTAATCAATTATACGATTCGAGTATTATTAGTTATATATTTTTGTCCACGGATTTTGTCGGAAAGTTTGTTTGCACACATGCATGTATACATAACGGGTTAATTACTAAAACAGTTTACACTACATCAAACAAAAACTAAACAAATGAAAAAAAAACTGTTATTTCTCAACAGCACAATTGTGCTGGTTTGTCACGAAAGGGATATAAGGTTATACCAAAAACGTGAACAGGGTTTCTGTAAAAGTTGGTGATCCTGAGGGCAAACTGAAGACGATGAAAAAAAAGTTTGCATTCACAAAATAAGCTGAAAAATTGATCAAAAAGCTCATAATTTTTAATACTCTAACAAGAAGTTTTTAGAGAGCTGGTGATATCTAGAAAAGTATAAGAGGATATGGAACCTTGAAAAATAATTTGGCATTCCGGAAAGTAGCAGAGGATTTAAGACGC
This sequence comes from Aedes albopictus, assembly GCF_035046485.1. Classification (NCBI taxonomy): domain Eukaryota; kingdom Metazoa; phylum Arthropoda; class Insecta; order Diptera; family Culicidae; genus Aedes; species Aedes albopictus. The sequence continues at coordinate 97,656,118 of NC_085138.1, read as the reverse complement.
ATGTCGGTGATTTCTCCATGCTGTTACTTTAAAAATCGAAACACATAGAAAATATAGATTTTTTGAAAAAAAAAACCAAAAACTTCCTGACATTACTTCAATAATTTGAAAGGTGTTGAAAATAGAAGACATGGATTTAAGGTTATTATGTGTCCAAATTCCTGGAAATTAAAATAAATTTATGGCGAAACAGAACACGGAAAGATTATAAAACAACAAAAAGAAAATACATAAATATTGAAAAAAAAAGAACTAGCTGATCAGATGTTTGTTTCCTGAGAATGAATTTCTAGATTCTATAGCTATAGCTCGCCAAAACTGTAGACAAATATGAAAATGATAAAATTATTCGTTATACTTCTTTGAAGAGTAGTTTACATTTCTAATGAAAGATTTTTGACGAATTCGAGTTTTTTTTTCTTGAAACAGTTGATACAGAAACTTCTTCTAAAATGCGGCTTTAACTGCATTCTGAATTTTCTGGGATGTTTCTAACAATTCCTGCAGAAATGTTTCGGAAAAATATTCAGAACTGTAACAATATATTTTAAACTGTGGCTCCGAAAATGTTAATGTTATTTTCAGTTTTTTATTTTTTTTTTCAAATTCAAAATAAATTTTCCTGCTAATTCTAGGTTTTCACATGTAGTAGATACCGTGAGCTGTTATTAGGTAAATGGACATTCGAAATGGAATTTATGTTTTGACTATTTTATTATTACACCATTTGTAGTGATATAAAAAATAAAATAAAAATACTGACGAATTTAACTTTTTTTCAGTTCTTCTTTTTTAGGTCGCAGAAAATTTTCTGCTTTTTTTCAACCATTTTTCAGTTTACACAATATTTGGTACTCGTTTTAATTTTATACCTCTGATGATGTTATAATGGAATCAAAATATAACGTGCTTCGAACTTTATTTTTGAAATAAAAATAATAAAAATTCCATTTCTATTGTTTGCAATTTTATGCTTATGAATTACTCTTTGTGAATTATTTTATATATTTCAGAATTAGATCATTTTTTTTAATACAGGTCGGACTCGATTATCCGGGGGTTCAATTAACCGGGGGCCCGATTATCCGGGGCTCGATTATTCGGGGAAAAGTTTGTTTTTGCTTTGTTTACAAATTTTCAGATTACAATATGTCAACAAATGTGATGAACATCAAATACAACACCTGTAAGAAGGATTTAGCCTATTTAAAAATTGTTTTTATTTTTTCACATTTTTCAGCTAAAATTTTATTTTTATAAAACATGGTTGTAATAATACTAGACGTTGTGTTTAGGCACTACAACGTCATGTATCATAGCTTCTATGTTTAACGAACAGTTTTGATTGAAGAACATCAAAAATAAAAGAAAAGAAGCATGGCTCGATTATCCGGGTGATTCGATTATCCGGGGTGAAATAATTTTGGAGTCACCCGGATAATCGAGTCCGACCTGTATTATACAAAAAAAAATATACAGTTTCCAATAAATAATATTTCATAACTTCCATGATAAGTGAAAGACGTTCAGTTTGGTTTACGCTATCGAAATCCACTTCCATTGGAAGATCAAATTCCTGTACAAATTTTGCTAGTAACTACTCCAGGACATTGGTAAAGAAATGTAGTTAGTACTTTCGAATGTTATCTGTGCAATTACACTCTAGATCCTATCATAAGTTTGCTTGGTTGACTTTGGAATTTTCACCTTTACTATATTCAAAGAATTAATTAACCCTGGAGGCCGTCGCGTCGTGTACTGAGTATACGGACCCAGAAAAAAACTCGCTTGTGGCACACAGCGTGAACGTTATGCCCAGGGCCAAATGTAGAAGGGCCGGGTGGTCCCCGGGCCCAAACATTTTGGGACCCCCAGATTTTTTTTGGTTACTATTGAATTCATGTTTCAGTTTGTTCAGATACTATTTGAAAATAAAAAAAAAAATCTCCCATCGCTTTTGTAGTTTCAAAGGGCCCTCACATCTGCTCGGGCCCCGGTCTCCCACAATCCTTTATTCGGGCCTGGTGGTGTCGCTGATGGTTTCACCAGAGAGTTATCCTGAAAAATTGCCAAGAATAATAAAGAATTTCAATAAGCATTTCAACAAAAAAATGTAACTTTCATAATTACATGTTGCTCTGTTGTTAACGATCAACACCATAGGCAAACTTATAAAGTTGATTTCTAAATATTGTTCAATTTCTAGTACCGTACATAAGCAGCTGTGTTGGTGAACTTTATTTTATCTTTTTCAATTTTTATTAACGAGCTTTTTAATGCGAGGCTAGTCCATCTCAGGGCCTTCACTTCCCTTCCAATACCAAATGAAGAACCCACATTTTGTGAGTTTGTTGGGAGTGTGGTCCTCGGCATGATGGGCATGGATAGCCATTCCTACCTAGCTTTTATAATAAAACACGACATGCGCTCCTATGTCGCCCCATTGCAAATACGAATACTGGTTATTAGCGTGGTTCAAGCAATCGTTTTTGCTCCACACCGCTTATTCGATTCATAACCAGATTCTAAGCCTTCTCCCAAAAAGTGAGCTGATTTGGTTGAAAATTGAGAGTGCACAAGCCCTTCAAAGTTTGTATGGGAATTACTATAGGAAAACTAAGTTTTTCATTCAATTGGCCGTAATATTTCTCTAAGTTCCCTAGAATGTTAGTTGACCCTTGATACTCCTAGGCTACTCTTTCAGCTACAACTTTACCGAAGACCACATTCATATCGGACGCCTCATTAATTAGTTATCGATTTTTATCCAACTGCAAAAACTTTAACAGTGTTCGTTCAGCTCCTCAGCAGGCAACATTGCTGCACATGGCGCCGGAGATAGCACACATAAATCATGGCTACTATGTTTCAAGGCAAATGCAGTGATGCCCATCGAATAGTGTAATCATCATGATCAAAGATTTTTATTCTGGATAAAAATCGATAACTAATTAATGAGGCGTCCGATTTAAATATGGTCTTCGGCAAAGTTGTAGCTGATAAAGTAGCCTAGTAGTACCAAGGGTCGACTAACTCTCTTGGGTGCTTGGAGAAATGCTACGGTCAATTGAATGAAAAACGTCGTTTTCCCATAGTAATTCCCATACAAACTTTGAAGGGCTTGTGTACTCTCAATTTTCAACCAAATCAGCTCATTTTTTGGGAGAAGGCGTAGAATCTGGTTACGAATCTAATAAGCGGTGTGGAGCAAAAACGATTTTTTGAACCACGCTACAGTGGTGATACCATTTTTCACCAAAAACGTCTGTACGTCAATGTCATACGTCTGTAATAGAGGACAAATCAAAACACTGCCAAACACTTCAGACTCAACTGACTTGCTTAAGTCATTGTCTTTCGTTTTGGAAAACATCAACATTCACCAACATCACTTTATTAACCACATCATTAGCCGACCAGAAAAATTGTCAACCCCTTGAACCTTCATCAGACACGCATCGCCAGGATGGCGCAAAATTGTTCCACCCAGGAGGGTTCTTGATGAGATCGTACCTACATCCCAGAACCTGAATAATATTCCGTTGAATGTTTTTGTTTTTTTTTATTATTATACCCTTGATGTCATCAACATCAGCACCTCATCAGATTTTGTACTCTTCAAAAGCTGTTGACGCACCTATTGCCGTTGCTTCCAACCGTGTAATTACCTTCCTTTTTACCTACCTCTCTTGAGTATGAAAATAAATTTCCAATACAATTGCTTTCATCCATTACATTGCACGGTATGGAAATGTTCTTCTCCATCACGTCTGGTTGGAAATCGGAATAATGTTCACCACGTGTCACACGCCGACCACCATTACTGACAGTCATCACAATGATAGTATCCTCTGGTGACGGGAATTTCATTTCCGTTACAATGATTAAGTATTGTTCCGTGCACTGCCACTGCTTAACTTGAACCAACTCTAAATATTTGCTACTAGATTTAACTGCAGATTGGTCCATGTGAAGGTTGTTATTTCCAAATTCATTTTAATCATCTTTCTAAAGTTTCAAATTCGTTCAGTTGTCTAACATCCAACTAACTTCAGACACACAGGATTCCAATTCGGAATACCTTCTTCCAGAGATTCGATAAGTTTTCTGAAAAAATAACTAAGATAAAACGGGGTTCGATACTTGCTAGTGTAAATAAATCTGAGCGTGTTCGTTCTTCGGAAATCAATTCTGCCATGTGGGAAATGTCTTTTGTTCTAAGCGACAAGACGAAATGGTAGGCACTTTACTGAGTACACCACTAGAAAAAAAAGCCCATTGATTTTTATGCATGTACTGCATTTCGCACGAGATTCGAATATCACAAACCTTTCAACCAAGAATAAATCGTGCTAGGGTATGTGTACCATTCCTTGGCCTAATATGCAAGCCGCCTTGACAATTTTGACCATGATGTGTGGACCCTATCACGCACTCTAGGCAGTGCATTTTTCTCCAATTGGCAATTGGAAGTAAACTAGCATGAATATTTAAGAACTTACTTAATTACGTTGAAAAGATTCGATGCGATGGTATGCAACGTTGGTCTACGGTACAAAACTTGGCCTATTAGTGGATACAACGTTGGTCTATTGCTTTTCAAGCGCTAAAACCACTTTTTCTCTAATTTTTTAATATTTCTGCTGAAGTAATATCGCTGTTTGTTCACCAATCTTACTTTAAAATTACATTTTCGGAGCCAAATTTTCCAAAAAACTATGAATAAATTACTTAAACTAAAATTCTTTCTTAATTTAGTAACGAAAACAACGCAACCCTTTATTATGTTATATTTTTACAGTCTCCGCACACAAAATCGTTCGTCCTGTTCATTCGCAAGCAATGTTGTTGACGTCTCTTTTTCGGTGTTGTTGACATCACACTTTACTGATGGGCCAAGATTTGGGTACATAGTGAAAAAAATGTCCTCAATATTCGGCCCACATTCAATTTGTAAAATTGTTATTTTTTGTTGAAAACAAATATACAAGTTCGAAATAGTGTCTTTGACCGTCGCATTAAATGTTAAGTTATTGAAAAGTCAATTCGAAATGTTCCAGAATCGTTCCATTTATGATCATGTGTATAGACTACCCACTAAGCCGAAGAATCATGACGTCTACAAAAGCAAAACAAAATGACATTTTCATTCAATTTTGATGCTCCAAAGTATTAAAATTGAAACGAAATGTTACAGTTGTTTGGCGCATAGCTTTTCCGATCTCCAGTTACGCGTGTTTGTTTGAGTTTTTGGTAAACGTTAAGATAGGCCGAACGAGGGGACTATGCCAACGAAGCATCCCGATACCCTATTTTTAGTTCTCGATGATTCGTTCAGTGGCCGCTCAAGGATCGAAATTATGAATGTGGGTCTCTCGTCCGCTCGGTGGAATTCATTGTTCCTCCGTTGACGCGATTCTCTTTTGCGTAAAACTTCTTCTTGTTTTAGCCACAATCACATCTCGAATGATGGATCGGAAATTAAGTTTATTGTTACGTAAGTTGAAAAACCGACAGTGAAGTGCATTTTGTTCTTCATCAAGTTGATAATGTATAATATGGAGAGACGGTGGAACGTACACCAGAACCACTGCTTATCTGGCGAAACTTGAGATGAGAAGCTTAACTATCATTAGTGGCATTAGTATGACAGAAACAAGAAATTACAATGTCGAAGAATTGAACAGAAAGCGGATTATACAGCAGGATAAAAGAAGCTGGAAGTTAAACCTTCAGCAGAATGTTTCCAACAGCTGTTAGCTCGATGACCTGAGTCCCTGACTTTGTTTCTCATACAAAATGAGCTCCCTTAATTGTTGCGTTTGAGATATTCATATCTTCGTCCAGAATTGTGAAATTCTGATTGTAATGTCCCCGCTCTGATGCACCGTAAATGCATCAATTTGGTTCTTGGCAAACCACAGATCTAAGAATTTACCCGGTATAATGCAAACATAGATGTTATCCCTTTTTAGGTCCGACGAGCGATAGCGATGATTTATTTGTGAATTTTTTTAATCGTTTATGGATCTTTTGTTACCTATTACTGATCCCACCCCTGTTTCTTCATTGGTACTTTTAGATTTATTTATGGGAAAATATTTACTTATTACGGAACGTTTTATTGGCTGCCGTTTCGCTTTTTTGTCTGTTTTTATTCCTTTCTCGCTTTCTATGCTTGTCGAGCGTCTAATCGTCTAATAATGGATTTCCAAGCAGCCGCAGGAGCTGCTGTCACCAACACAATTACATGTCAGCAATGTGTGTGGCAAAAGTGCAGTCGTTTAAAACAATCTATTATTTTATGTTGAAACTATTAAAAAACTTTTTGTTCTAACAAACATCCAAAAATTTAGACAAATAAAAATATTTGTATTATCAAACAATTAAGCAGTTCAGTTTGACCTAGAAATCAGGTTTTCGCTATAGTAAACTGAAAAATCGGTTGATTTGTACTTTAATTAAATTGTGTTTACAATTTACTTTTCTGTGTGTAAAGAATGGAAAACCCATTAAAAATAAACTGCCCGGTATCACCTGTGAGATCATGAAGTATAATCCTACAAACCGTTTTCGATTTATAATTTTTTGAAGAAGATAACTAGTTTTTTTAATACACTTTCATGATGCTGTTCAGTTCCTTCTACAATACCAGCTCGTTTGGGGACCTTAGGAGAGATTTAGGGACAACTCCGGTTGCCGAGAGAACAACCGGAAGTGTACGGACGTCTCCCAGGTGCCACATCTGCTTCAACTCCTCCGCTAGGTCGTGGTACTTGGTTATCGTGCCGGAGAACGTTGATTGGACATTATGGTCTAACGGTACAGCGATGTCGATGAGGGTTACCCGCTTCATCCTTTTGTCGTAAACCACAATGTCGGGTCGGTTGGCACGAATGAGGACGTCCGTAATGATCTCGCGATCCCAGTACAGCTTTAAGCTACTATTTTCCAGAACCGGGTCCGGCTGGTACTTGTAGTAGGGTACAAATCCGTCCACCAAGTTGTGTTTTAAAGAAATTTGTAGGTGCACAATCTTGCACTGCAACTTCGTTCTGACTAGAGATGGGAAACTGAATCTATTTTGAGAGTGAACCGCTTCCGATTCACTCTAAGAAAAGAATCGACTCTTTTGATCGATTCAGTAACTCATTTCTGTAACTTGAAGAAAAATATAATTTTGTGATTTTAGCCGACTCCTTTCTTATATGTCCAGTTTTCTAAAAAACTAGCTCGCAAGATGACGTCGCCATCTCAGCATAACGCAGTAAAATGCAGAATACACAGATTTAAGTTCTTTTAACTTAAGAATCGAATCACTAGCGCGAACCGGCCATACAATATACAAATGAAAAATGATCGATTGACAATGATTGCGATGTTCGGTTCTGTCTTTAGTGATGAAGTGAGCATCAATCCAACTCTTTTCGACAATTTGTTGAATTCGTAATGAACTTCAGCGAATCGTAACTCTTTTGAGAAGAATCATGGTTCACTCACTCGGTTTCGCGAATCGGTTCTTTGAGTCGATTCGCGAGTGAGTTACCCATGTCTAGTTCTGACGATCGAGGTAGGCTGATGCAGCTGCAACGATATGCTCGATCGTTCCCCGTGGGTACTGAATTGCATTTCTTACACCAGTCCTCCACGTCTTCGTGCAATATGTACCGCCGATAGTTCTTCGTCGCAATTACCCGGTCCTGGATGGCTACCATGAAACCTTCTGCTTCCGAGAAGAGGTTACCCTGCACCAGCCACGCGTTCGACGCCGCCTTATCGATGTGCTCGAGCTCCAGTTGATGGGGGTGCGTCCCATGCAACTCCTTCTGCTTCCACGCTACGATCATCTCGTCAACGGTCTTGATGTGGCAGTTCAGCTGTTAATCCTCCTGCGCCAGATGCAGGGTGCTGTAACCACATACAGTGCGATACATTTCATGACGGTTCTGGCTTTCTATGAAATATGCCCACAACTGCTGCATCTGGAGACACATAGTGCCTGGATATTGGTGACGCCTCTTCCTCCTACTGCGCGTGGCAGGGTGACTCTCTCGATGGACGACTTTGGATAGCGCATGCGGTGCTTGGTGAACGCCACTCGTACTGCTCGGTCTAACGCCTCGAGGCCAGTCTTGGTCCACTTTACCACCCCCAAAGCTGTAGGTCAACAGGGGTACTGCAAAGGTGTTGATTGCCTTCACCTTGTTGCGAGCTGACAGAAAGCTTCTCAGAACACTGTTGACACGATGCAAGAACTTGTCCTGCAGTTCCTTCTTGATCGCTGTGTGGCGATCCCGGTGTCCCGCCGGAAATGATCAAATTTAAAAGAGAACCAAACCCATACATGGCTTTTTAGATTTGGTCAACAATAGAAAAAAGTTTTATATCATATTTAGGAAGGCCAGTAGTGTCCCGGAACCGATTCCAAGTGTCCCACCGGAAGTGGCCTAATATAAAAGTGAACCGAACCCATAAATGCGACGCATCAAATCGAGGCTTTTTAGGAAACCTGATAAACAGTCAGCAAGAAACCAGTCTCAGATCACATTTGGGACAATCGATAGTGTATCGGAACAGGTTTCTTGTGTCCCACCAAAAGTGGTAATATGTAAAATTCAACCAAATCCAAGCTGGCGGTACATCAAATCGCGGCTTTCTCGATACTTGATAAACGCTTACTAAGAAAATAAGCTCAGACCACATAGCTTACTACCGGTAGTGTTTCCGATTCCGGTGTCCTACCAGAAGTGGTCAAAGATAAGAGTGCATCGAACTCATACATGCGGTTCATCAAATATCAGGTTTTTTTTTTGATAACCTGATGAACGGTAAATAAAAAAATAGTCTCAAATCATATTTAGGCAACCGGTAGTGTTCCAGAACCAGTTTCGGGTGTCCCGCCGGATGTAAAAGTGAACCAATTCCATGCATGCGACAAATCAAATCTCGGTATTTTTGATAACCTGATGAACGGTTAGCAAGAAAATAATCTCAGACCACATTAGAGACTCCTCTGGTGTTGCAGAACCAGCGTTGGATGATTCGCCGGAAATACAATGCAAGCGATACATATGTGTAAGAGAACAAAATTAGCATTAGCATTGAGCGAGTCGCACAAATTTGTATGCGGTATAGTCCTAAACCGCTGTTATGAGGGTTGCCTCCTTCCCGTCCATACCAAAGCACAAAGATTTGGGACTAATCTCTGGCTCTTAGACAAGACTGACACAATCCTTAAATGGTCGAGAACTGTCCTGGCCACGTCCTTGCGACAGCTGAGGAATGGGAAAGGATGGTTAGTTTTGGACACCTATGATAGATGTAGACAGCTATACGATCTCTCAGGCCTAGGTGTCACGGGAATTTGGGTGCTGCTAGTGGAAGGGTAAACTCCAAAGGACACGTTTAGTCAACATTCAGGCGCACCATAAGCTGCTTCAAATCAGTTGTCTGCCCAATTCATCCTGGTTTCATCGTCATATTGATGGCATTTGGTTGAATTACTAAATTCTTCTGTTGAAAATCTGAAATATAAAGTAAAATATATTACTTCGTGGATAGAATAAGCTACATATTAGTGATACGCTTGCCACAGTTAAATATTTTTACAATATTATATGTATTATACGACAAATTTGCCTCAATCCTTCCGAAATAAAATATTAATTAGCGGTAACATTGAAACACAAATACTACATAAACACGAACAAGTACATCAAACTTTGATCCTGGAATATTTATAAATAATATAAATATCACGAACAAAATTTGTTTTGGTAGATCTTACACCGCAACGCACCGTTCTAAGGTGATACACCCACGTTACGGGTTACATATGTGTAAGAGAACAAAATCTTGATGAAACTAAAGTGATCTCATCAAATCACGCCATTTTAGATTCCTGAGATGTAAACAAGGATGGGAACACTCACTTGCTGATTTCTCAGCCCAAAAGCGTGCAATCATATGACTTGAGATTTTTTTAAGTTCTACAAGTTTATTATTAAAATAATTAGAAAAAGATTCATAAAAAATGAAAATTGCTTGAAAATTGAAAAAGTTGTGGCACTTTAATTGAAAGCATCTTCTAGTTACTTGAGTATTCTGCTTTGATGCGTTTGCGCCTCCTCCGAATCTCAATATTCTTGGCCCAAACTTAGAGGTTTCTCTTTTTGAGTCATTTGAATCTAATAGAGCTTACAAATATGATTTTTAAAATGTTTTTCTTACAAAAGGAGAAACATTTCGTGCATTAGCATTATGAATTTTCTAGTGTTCAAAACAATCATTCCCTCTCCATTTCGCGAAGCACAAAGTAGCATAATTCCAAGAAAGAATTTCAAAGTAGAAAAACATAACAAGTTTGCAACCCACCTTTTTTCCCCATAACTGCCTCGAGGCATGAAACAGGTCAAACCGAGCATTCTTCTCTTGTTTGTTGATTCAGCTGGTTGATCACGACTAGTGCAAACCACAAACCAAGTCGATACCTACCAACCTGCTTGGTAAAAGTGCAAAGTAGTCCCCATCAGCTACCAATCACCGGTATGTACCTACCCGCGTGTAACCACACTTTCATCGTCTTCGATGGTCGGTCGTCGTCGTTCCGCATCGCCCCGTGAGGTACCGTTCTTCCAGATCCCCATTATTGGACGGACGACTTTGGACTGGGTCGTCGCATCCAGAATTTTAAACAACAGCTCGTCCGTTAACCGTGTGCTGCTGGTTGCCGCCAGCAGCGCGATTCGGAAGAATCGCCGGGGCTCTCACCTGTCCCTCTTTCCTCTCATTAACGCGCGTGAGACTGACACCGAGTGTGGTGCGGTAGCTGGAGGTTAATCAGCACTTAACCTCCCCGGATTCCGGGGAGCTTCCCTAACCCGATCCCAGCGAACCGTTTCGAGTGGAAACGGTTTTCCATTGGCGGGCGGGGAACCTGTTCGAATCTCTCTCTTATTTGGTGCAGTTGGGTATGTAAGTTGCGGTGGACAGTAGGTCACCGCGCGCTGGTTGCCACTTGCCACCATCAATCCGTCCATCGCATCGTGGTGGTGTGGTGTGATAACGGTTTCACCGGTCGACCGGCGACATTCACTTGCCGGTTACTACAACTGGAGGCGATGTGTCATTGCATTACCAATGCATTACGAGCCCTACAGGGAAAGCCGGTGTGGTCCCGGGCGGTGGAGAATGGGGCCTCTGATAGCTCCGAGAATGGGGTCAGTTGGGTATTTATGGTGGCAGTTCGTGACAGCATGGCGGTATAAACGGGAAGGGTGTACCGTTGTTTCAATAATACCGGTCGGATGACAATTGTTAATTCATGGGACCAAAGGTGTCGATGAAATAATATTATGACAATTTAAGTGCTAGCAATTAATTACCTTTCGTTCCATAAGGTGAGTGGAACGTTGATTGTGACAGCGTTATGCCGAATTTTTCCTGGATGAACGGGACACGTTATACCAACAAAAATTTTTGAGAGCACCTCTAAACATTTCTAAAGTGATTTTTCTTTAAACCTTTCGAGATCGTTATGTAAGTTTTCCTCCTGCAATTCCTGGAGCGATTCCTTCAGAAATACCCGGGTAGAGATGAATAACAAACCAATAACTAAAGAATAACATATTTTATCATTATATCTAAATTTGCAATTCTTTAGTTTTTTTATGAATGACACATGAATAACAAAATATGCTATCATTGTAAAACTTGGAATTGGCGAGTTATTATTGAATAGTATAATAACATAATAATAACAAATATTGCTATCATACCATCAGTCATAATTTACCATCATATTAAAATATGATATTATTTTGACATTCTTTTTGTTATTATTTTGTTACTACAATGGAAAAATCAGTTATTCTTTTGATGTTATGCCATAGAAATTTAGTTATTATTTTTGTTATTTTAACTCTTATTTCAAACAAATCAATAGCAATTATTTTTATTCAAACATTATATTTTAATGGTAAAATTTTCACTTCATTTGCCATTTCGCTCTACCCGGGTATGTATACTAATTCTTCCAGATATATTTTCTGAAAATCCTCCAGGAATATTACAAATGGATTTCTCCAGGAAAACTTACGTAGATTTACTTACCGAAATACGAGATTTAGTCTCGGTGGTATCCATGAGTACTTGCAATGTTAATGCAATCTATTTCACCATTTTGCTTTGCACTAGAAATGTTCGTATTAATTTAAACTAAAGATCGCAAATGGCTTTCTCCCCTCTATGTACGACATTCTTGAAATAAAATCCAATTGCTCGAGCTATATGTACTTTTATAGCCGGTCGCCATTTTTCCAACTAATTATAAAAATAGTTCTTTATAGATCATATCCATTCCTCGAGTCTCGATTCGCTTGCCATAGAATTCCTCCTCTTTCCCATAACTCTCCCTTCGATCACGGAGGAAGTTGACTCACCTCCTCTCACTAGCCATCATTCATTCTGGCACGTCCATTTCAATGAACCGAAGCACTAGCAATCAGTTGGCTTCCGCTGGCTGGCGGTGTGTCATCTTGATTTAATTAAAATCACATTTCAATATGAGCACCATCAGCCAGTCCGTTTAAAGAGCCATTCGGAAGAGCCTCCGGAATTCGTCGTCGTCGCCGTCATTTGCTTCCACAATCTACATACTAGCTAGGCTAGGTGCTTGTCCTCCTCGTCAATGCACCTGTGCCACTGTATAGGCAAGGCACCTCCTTTCCTAGTTTGGAAGCATCCGGCTGTTGAGCAAGGTGAATGACGTGCTTTTCCCTAGTTTTTTTTCCACTTTCTCGGCGACATTTGTATCCGTTCTGTTCGAAAGCCAGTGGAAGGATGTCAGCTTTTTTTCAATTTTTTGCTACTTCATCGCCCGGGTCGGTGATATTCTAACTTCTGGCACCAGGAGTTTTGAGAGGCTGTCATCAATTATGGGCACACCATCAAGTCACCACCGTCGTCACCTCCAGACTGCGGAAGAGAAAACCAACTTGGTAGAATATTCATGGTATAGGTTTTTGTATGTCGTTTTTTCTATGACATTTTCTGCATGAATTACTCTAGACGGGTCAACTACTGAGTACCTTAGTTCCATTCATGTCATTATTTTTGTTGCGTAGGGTAGGGCAGAGGGTCGGATAAGCTGAACTTCTTTGAGCCGAATCAAAACCGTCGTTTGATGGATACGCTAAAGCTAAAAAAGGTTAATTAATTTCAACTAATTTCAACATAGATTCACAATCTTACAATTTTTCAGTGCGACCTCTATCTCTTCCCTCACTGTCTATGCATACAACTATTGGCATCGGCTTTGCCGGATCTATGGTGTGCGCTGTAGTAATTGAATAATAAATTTATACACTTTCCGCAGTATGTAAATTGATACGGTCTTACTTGAATATTTTCTAATAATCTGTACGGTTATTCTACAGGAATATTTAACTTTCTAATTCACTCAATTAATTAACGTTCTAAACTCTTAGCCTTCTTTTCTCATTATTTCCATTTCATTTCCATAACGATCCTACGATGTCATAATCTGTCAAATTCCATGCTCCTATTTTGACATAGGAATCTTCGAAATAGTATCGCAACAATTTTAAAGCGCACTTTGGAAGTCCAGTCTAATTAAAATATTTATTTTTACTGAACAAATCCTGACGAGTATTCCCAAGTAACAATGAGTGCTGATCAGTGAGAGTAATAGCTGAACATTGGCTGGTCAATGGTGTCAGAGGCTGAATACAACAACAGCTGAATATTGGTCTGGAGTATGGCTTGTTCAACCTCGTAAGTCAGCAATACATAGATGGCTGAATATCCAGTTGAATAGAATATTATTCATCTGTGTAACCAGCTTTAAAACATACACCAACTTGTAGATTTAATAATCTCTTGCTCTACCTTTAAACAAATAATTGTTGACAGCTGACCCAAACAAGTTTTTTGTAGAGTTCACATCGCTTCTTCAGCCTCAATACAAGCTTAGTTCAATTCATGTTCTTGATTATTCAGACACAACAACTAATGCTTTCGTGCTCGAGGATTCGTACATAATTGTGTTTGGAGTAGGTACTAACTGTAAACTGTAAATCAGGAGGTCCGAGTTCAATCCCCAGTTTTCCTATAGATTAATTTATACATTCTCAAACATCTCTTCTGGAAATAAAAAGCCGCAAATGGAAGTGTTTATTTTTGTTTTATTTTACACAATAAATAAATCTATTGATTGCTGATTAAGCGCATATTAAGCCTCGAATCAGCCTTTCAATGAATCTCAAATCAGCCAAAGGTTGAATAAAATCACCAAAATTAGATGTTTAGGGGCTGAATAAATGATTATACCTCTTGCGCTCAGCTTTTGTTAAAATGAAGGCTGCTTTAAAATAGTTGAAAAAACGTTTGTACAGCATCAAATTGATTCCTGGGTTTCTGAATCATTTACTTTTGAAAAACACCTTATTTTTATCTTCAAATAAATATAACTGGAAAACGGTATGTTGTATTGAAATGATACTTTTGGCAAAGATGTTTGAGGATGTTAGAAGGACTGAAGAAGAAATTTATTTTACGTTCAAGTTCCAATGAAAACATTTATCTAATCATAACTTAGTTACAGCGGAATTAAAAAAAAAATAAAAAAAATAAAATAAAGAAATGTATGGAACGTCGTATGGAGTGTTACGAGTTTATTTTTTACTGTTTTATCCAAAAAAAGGTACTATTGTTTCTCAGATAGGGGAAATTGTGTATTTTCAGCAGTTTTGTTCTCTTCGCCATGAGGGGTTATTGAAAGCTGTTAAACTCAGAGTTGGCCTCAAATCCTTCCCAACGAAGCTGAATTATACGACCATTGTCTATTTTTTTCATTTTATACTTTTGCTCATTTAAAAAGAATAAAAATTCCAGGAAAAAAAAATACTTGGAACATTTGGCTATTCTGAGCTACTTGGAAAATATCGGGGCTAGAAGTCAGCTTTCTACAGAAAAAAGAAGGCTAAGGTTTTTGGAAAATTGGAATTATATGACTCTTTAAGAATTTCTACTAGAGCTGCATCAGATGAAAAGGAATTTGTAATTCCATTAAGTGTTTTACCAAGAATAACATCGGTGATTACTGCAAGAGTACCTTCAGAGTTTCGCCTAGGAAGACCTCCGAGAATTCCTCAAAGATCATTGGCAAAGATTTGAATAGCTATCGCTTTCTTCAAAATTTTCCTCAGAAGTCTTTCGTGAGTTGTTCTAAAACACCTCCAGAATCACCACATTAATTCCCTCAGAAATTACTCCAGAATTGTCTCACATGTTTTTCCAGCATTTCCTCCAGAAAACCAGGAATACCTGTCCACGAATTCCCCCAGGATTTCTCAGGAAGTTACCCAAGAATTCGTTACCTGGAATATTTCTTAAAATTTTTCTTCAGAGATTGTAAAGACAAAGACAATTCACACCGTCTTCAGCCAGAGGCTGCACAGACTGAACACTTAACTTACAGTAGACAACGGACAACACACAGAACACCCAGTGGCCCAGTGATGAATTTTTCGTTTGACGAAAAGCTTCCACCGACTGGAGCGGGAATCGAACCCACACTCCGAGGCTTACGATACGCCCAGACGACTGCCGCCGCTAACCGCACGGCCACAAAGCCCACATGTCTTGGAACTCTTGGTGGAGTTCCACCAAGAGTTTATTTTCTCGAAAATCTTCCTTGGATTTTCCCAGTAAATCACCTAAAAACTTTCCAAGGAATTCTTTCAGCAATTCCCCCTGAATGCCTCTCAAAAATGTTCCCAAGATTCCTTTACGAACTTCTATGAATCCTAGCATCCGAACATTTTCGATGGATTTTTTTTATTTCCCAGATTTTTTTAGAAATTACCCTTGGAATTCTAAAACAACTTGTTAAGAATTTCGTAAGAATTTTTTTCAGAAATTCTACCTTGAATCAGGAATGCCTCCAGAACTCGCTTCAGAAATTTCTCCTTGAATTCTAGTACAGGAATTTTTCTAGGAATTCTTCCAAAAATATCTCCAGAAATGCTTTCAAGAATTTTGTCAGGAATTCTTTAAAAAAATTCTTCCAGAAATTCCCAAAAGAGTACTTCAGCAATATCTTCTGCAATGGTATCAGGAATTCCTTCTGGAATGTATCAAGAGATTCCTTGGTATCTTCAGCAATTTATTCAGGGATTCTTTCTATGAAATCTCCCTCAGGAGCGTCTGCAGGGACCATCACAATTTTCCTAAATAATGAATGCTCTATAGACGAAGGCTTCTCCAAGAATATACCCAGGGGTTGCTCCAGAAATGTTTCAAAGAATGTATCTACAGAATTTTTTTTCAGAAAGTTTCCAGGCATTCCACCGGAAATGTCTCTCGGGATTCTCTCATAAATAACCCCATGGATTCTTCAGAAATATTTCCTGGAAATACCTGTCCACGAATTATCCCAAGGATTAAAAGAAAGTTGTTCAAGAATTTGTCACCATTTATAGTTTTTTCAGCATTCTTACAAGGCCTTAATTTTAAAAAATATAACTAAAACCTCAAGTTATTCCCCACGATTTTTTCTTAAAATTCACCGGAGATGCTTTCTTAGAATCTCCCAAGAATTTTCTCATTTATTTTCCAAAAATTCTTCCAGGAATTTTTCCACGATATCCTCCAAAAATTCTCCAGTGAATTTCATCAGAAATCCTAGCAATTTCTCAAGAAATTCCCTCGTGAATTTTTGCACTTTGAAATCTTCCTAAAATGTGCTCCAGGAATTTCACCAGAAAATCTCTAAAAAACTCTTCCAGGAATTCTTAAAAAAAATTCTTCCAGAAATTGTCGAAGGATTTCTTCGGAAATTTTCTTCAAAAATTCCCGTAGAAATTACCTAAGGAAATTTCATGAAAAAATCCCCAAAATATTTCAAGAACTCCCCCAGGAGATTCCTCAAAAAAAAAAAACACGAAAAAATCATTTAGAAATTGCCCCATAGAATTACTAGCATTATATTTTGAAATTCCTCACGAAATTTTTCAAGAATCGTTCAAGAATCCCTCCAGAAATTTCACCAAGAATTCCATCAGATTTTTTTCCTGGAATGACTCCACAATGTTCATCTGGGTGTTTTTTTTTTGAAAATTTCATTCAAGAATTACTTCAAAAATTGCCCAAGGAAATTTATATAAGGATTACTTCAAAAATTCCCTAGGAGATTCATTAAGGCTTGTCATATGTGCTTGCTTAAGAAGATTTCCAGGAATAGTTCACGAATTTGCTTAATTATTCTTCCATGAGTTTTTATTTAAATGTCCCATGGCGAATTATAAATATTTTTTCCATGCATTTGTCAAAAAAATACCACAGATTTCATCAGAAATGCCCCCGAGATTTCTTTAATAATTTCACTCTGGATTTACATTGTAATTTTTCTAGTAGTGTCTTCAGGATTTCCCTAAGAGGAATCTATCTGGCATTTCACGAGTGCTTTTTTAAATACACCGCGATACCCCCAGAAATTTACCACAAATTTCTCTTGAAGATGACTTCAGAATGTTTTCTGAAATTCCTCAGGAATTCTTCCAATCATTTTTAAAGAATTTTTTTTTTTGGGAATTTCTCAATGATTTCCCCAATCAAATTCTCCCGTGAATTTTACCATGAATTTCCCACAATTTTTTTAAGAAACTCCCTCATGAATTCTTTCTCTTCAGGAATCTTCCCAAAATCTTCTCCAAGAATTTCACCATTACTTCTTTCAAAAATTCTTTCAGAAATTCCGGCAAGGATTCGTCGAAAACTTGCCATTGAAATTTCCGGAGAAACTCTCTCAGGAAGACTCCCCCAGAAGTTGCTCTAGTAGTTTCAGTAACTCCTCCAAGAATTTTCCCAGAAATTTCCCGAGGAAACCTAGAATAACTGATCCATAAAACCCTCTAGGAATTTTTACAAGAATGTTCCAAAATTTCTTAAGAAAATGCCGCAGAAATTACTCCCTCATAATGAATTCCGCCAGAAATTCCTTCTGGAATGGCTGCTGTTTTTTTTTTTCAAATTTCTGCTAAGAATTTCTTGAAGAATTACTCCCGGAAACTTCTGTAAGGATTACTTCGAGAAATCCCTGGGAGATGCCTTCCGACATTTCGTTAGTGCTATCTTAAGAATATGCCCAGGAACTGTTCATAAATTTCCATAGAATTTATTCCTTATTTTTTTTTAGAAATCTCTAATGGTGAATTTGGAAGAATTTTTCCATGCATTTGTAAATAAAGTTACCAACATTTTTTTTTTAAATGCCCCCGAGATTACTTTACCAATTTCACACCGGGTTTATAAAGATTTTTTCTATGAGTTTCTTCGGCATTTCCCAAAGAGATTCGATCTGGCATTCCACAAGTTCTTGTGTATGTCGCTCGCTGTTATCTGTAGTGTGCAGTGCAAGTTGTCCCAAAAAGATTAAGAAAAATCTATGTGTTTTATGTTAAATGGCATTACAAGAAGCTCCAACTCTCTAACTGCATTCAAAAACCGCATAACGAGAGACGGTTGACTGCTTATCCCTTGAAAAAGGTCCAATACACGGGACCGAAACGTCGGGCTATGCCAAACTAGCCGTTTCAATGCTCTTAGACTGAGAAAGCCACAACAGTTCAACATTTTCTTCAATTTTTCATGAAATTCCATCCATTCCTCTCAATAATTTTTCCAAAATCTCCGCCAAGAATTCCACCAGGAATTCTCTGAACTGTTTTTCCAGAAATTGTCGCAAGTATTCTTCGGATTCTCACTGAGATTCCTTAAGAAATTTCCCGAAAATATTTCAAGAACTCCCTTAGGAGTCGCTGTAGGTGTTTCTTCAATTTCTCCACCAGGAATCATCACACACATTTCCCGCTGAAATAGGAAAATTCCTTGAAGAATCGCCCCAATGGGATTCTTTACAAATTTCGACAAAAATGTTCTAAAACTCTTGAAGAAATTTTCCCTGTAAGTCCAGTTTTCCAGAAGTCGTGTACGACACCTTTAAGAAAATATTTAGAACATATTCAGGTGTTCCATCAAGAATTTCATCAGGATCTCCTCAAAAAATTTCTCCTGGAATGGCTTCACAAATTTTCTCTGGGATTCTTTTAAATTTTTTCCCTGCTGTTCTCCAAAAATGCCCCCGTGATTTCCTCAAAAATGTTACCCGGTAATTCTTTAAGGATTTTGTTTTAGCGATTTTAGAAAGATTTATTCAACCATTCCATGAAAGCTATCCTGAAAAGATCCTCAGGGATTGTTCTTGTAATGTTTTCTAGTAATTTTATCCTGAATTTTCCAGGGGTTGCTTCAGGATTCCATCTGGAATCCCACAAGTGCTTCTTAAGAATGTCGTCCATGTTGATATTTTCAAGAATTCCTACAGAGCGTCAGTAAGGAATTCGCCTGACAAAACCTCCAAAAAACTCACACGAATTGATCTTCTCTGGATGTTTTCAAAGAATCCACAAAAAAAATCCCAATAATTTTCCAAGAATTGCTCCAGGGATTTCTCCACGATTTCTTCAACCTCTCAAAATTCTCTCGCGAATTACCAACAATTTCTTGAGAAATTCCCTCACCAACTTTTTCACTTCAGAAATCTCCCCAAAATCGCGTCCCAAATTTTCACCAGGAATTCTTTCAAAAATACTTCTAGAAGTTTCCAAAAGAATGCTTCAGAAGTTTTCTACAGAAATTTTCATTGAAACTTTTTCTGAAAATTCCTCAAGAAATTTTCCGAAAGTATTTGAGGAACTCCTCCAGGAGTTGCTTTGGGAATTTTCTCAGTGACTCATCCAAGAATCCTCCCACAAATTCCCGAATAAGTCTCTAAAGAATCGCCCAAAGGTATCCTTCAGGAATTCCTAGAAGAATGTCCCAAAATTCTTGACGAAATGTTTCTCCTAGAAATTTCTATGAAGATTTCTTCAAGAATTCCCTAGAAGGCATTCCAGAAATGCTTTCTTGAGAAGATTCCCAGGAATTTTTCCCCAATTTTTATAATAATTCTTCCATGACTTTTTGTAGAAATCCGCCATGGTTAATTCAGAGTAATTTTTCCATGGTTTTGTCAAAAAGTTGTCAAATTTTTTCTTTCAGAAATGCCCCCGAGATTATCTTAGCAATTTCAACAACTCTAGTAATGGATTCATTCATTCAGTAATTTTTAAGGAGTTTTTTCAGGATTTCCATAAAAGATTCCATCTGGCATTCCAAAAGAGCTTCTTACAACAAAACCAAAACCCCAGGAATTGCCCTAAAATTTATCTTGAAAATTATTTAAGAATATTTTCTAAAAATTCAGGAATTCTTCCAACAATATTTAAAGATTTCTTTCAGATTTTTTTTTTCTAGATTTCCCCACACAAATTCTACCGCGTATTTCACCACGAATTTTCCACTATTTTCTGAGAAATTCCTTCACGAATTCTTTTTCTCAAAAATCTTTCCAAAATCTTTTCCAAGAATTCTCTCAAAAATTGGAAGAATTTTTCAAAGGATTTGTCAAAACAATATAGCAGATTTCTTCAGAAATGACACCAAAAATTTTTTACCAATTTAACCCTGGTTTTATTTAATATATTTTTCTAGGAGTTCCTTCGAGATTTTATAATAAATACAACTGTTTCTTTAAAGAATTCATAAAAACAAAACAAAATTATTCCTTGTCAGTTATCTCAGGATTTTTGCTAGGAATCACTCTGGAACTCTATAATTATTTTCAAAGACTTTTTTCAATAATTTCTCCAAGATTTTCTCCAAGAATTTTTCCCCACACAGATTTTTCCGTGAATTTTACCACGAATTTTCTACAATTTCTCGAAAAAATCTTTGACAATTTTTTTTACTCAGAAACCTTCCTGCAATCTCCTCCAACAATTTCACCAAGATTTCTCTCAAAAGTTTTTCTAAAAATTCCCGGAGGACTGTTTCGGAAATTATCTACCGAAGTTTCCGTAGAATTTCTCTCAGGAAATTTATTAGGAAATTCCCTTACAAATTTCAAGATTTCCTATAGGAGTTTCCTTAGTAACAACTCCCGGAGTTTTTGCAGAAATTCTCAGAAAAATGCTTAAAAAATCGTCGCACAAGAAACCTTTAGGAATTCCTACAAGAATATTCTAAAATTTCCTGAGATAATTTCCCGGGAATATTTCCAGGAAAGACTCAATCAAGACAAGCTCCAAAAAATCACCAAAAATAAATATCGCTTCGGTGTTAGGTACACATCAACACAGTTCGTTTTGATTATTGAATTGAAATTATCGTTTTTCATACTTCGATGTCAGTGTATTTGATTTGCCATAAATTTAAGTACTTTGACCGTTTGCATCAAATTAATAATCTCCTATTTCTCCTTTCTCGCTTTACAGGTAATAACCATCAATAAGTTCCACTCAAACATAACAATTTCCCAAGACGCCTCTCTAAACGGTATAACAACATAATCATCATCATCACCACCGAACCGAGTCAGCACCTCCAGAATCATCCATATTCACAAGCACCACCCAATCGATTCGAAAACGTTCTCCAATATGTTTCAAGTCCTAACCTATCATAACCTCTAGAGGTCTAGAGTCCAGGTAGTAGGTTCAGGAGCGTAAAGCTGCAACCTCATCGTCGGTAATTGAATTCGATAGAGCCGCATCATGCACGTGGCCGGTCAGCAGCACAGTTCGGCCACTCGGCACCGTTCCTAGTGGCATCACTACTGTTGTTATTGTACCACTTGTTTTCCCTTCAATCATCATCGTGTGCTCCTCCTTCTCCTCCTGGGTCATGATGATGATGGTGCTTTAGAAGACTCCCACGTGCATATTTGCACCTTTACCGCAACTCGGATTCAGGAAGCAACAACATCAGGGATTAGTAATACTTAACACCATAGCTTTCTCTGTCTCGATTCTCTGCGCTCTGCTGTTCTGGATGTGATTGGCGCCCGTTCGCGGTCAGTTTCCAACAACGCAACGGGTTTGCGAATTCATGTTCCCGTGAATGACGTCAAACTGCAGCACGCTTCGCCAAAAATGTGCTCGCCGCACAGTTAGAGGGAAAGCAATGCCCCAAAAAATACGCAACCAGCCGGTATTTAAACGATCACGGTTGTTTGGTTGGTGTTTTGATTCCGGACGGAAAGAAGTAAACATCAGCGCAGCATCCCGTAAGAACCCCCCGGATGATTCAGCCGTTTCACATCTGTTGCTGGCGAGTCGGATACCTAGTTGAGATATGACCCTATCGAGGAAGAATAACAAATGCATAACAGGGCTCGGAAATTCTCCAGGAATGTCTTCAGGGATTCCTCCAGGAATGTCTCCAGGGATTCCTCCAGGAATGTCTCCAGGGATTCCGCCAGGAATGTCTCCAGGGATTCCGCCAGGAATGTCTCCAGGGATTCCGCCAGGAATGTCTCCAGGGATTCCGCCAGGAATGTCTCCAGGGATTCCACCAGGAATGTCTCCAGGGATTCCGCCAGGAATGTCTCCAGGGATTCCGCCAGGAATGTCTCCAGGGATTCCGCCCGGATTGTCTCCAGGGATTCCGCCTGGAATGTCTCCAGGGATTCCGCCAGGAATGTCTCCAGGGATTCCGCAGGAATGTCTCCAGGGATTCCGCCAGGAATGTCTCCAGGGATTCCGCCAGGAATGTCTCCAGGGATTCCGCCAGGAATGTCTCCAGGGATTCCGCCAGGAATGTCTCCAGGGATTCCGCCAGGAATGTCTCCAGGGATTCCGCCAGGAATGTCTCCAGGGATTCCGCCAGGAATGTCTCCAGGGATTCCGCCAGGAATGTCTCCAGGGATTCCGCCAGGAATGTCTCCAGGGATTCCGCCAGGAATGTCTCCAGGGATTCCGCCAGGAATGTCTCCAGGGATTCCGCCAGGAATGTCTCCAGGGATTCCGCCAGGAATGTCTCCAGGGATTCCTCCAGGAATGTCTCCAGGGATTCCTCCAGGAATGTCTCCAGGGATTCCTCCAGGAATGTCTCCAGGGATTTCTCCAGGAATGTCTCCAGGGATTTCTCCAGGAATGTCTCCAGGGATTCCTCCAGGAATGTCTCCAGGGATTCCTCCAGGAATGTCTCCAGGGATTCCTCCAGGAATGTCTCCAGGGATTCCTCCAGGAATGTCTCCAGGGATTCCTCCAGGAATGTCTCCAGGGATTCCTCCAGAATGTCTCCAGGGATTCCTCCAGGAATGTCTCCAGGGATTCCTCCAGGAATGTCTCCAGGGATTCCTCCAGGAATGTCTCCAGGGATTCCTCCAGGAATGTCTCCAGGGATTCCTCCAGGAATGTCTCCAGGGATTCCGCCAGGAATGTCTCCAGGGATTCCGCCAGCAATGTCTCCAGGGATTCCTCCAGGAATGTCTCCAGGAATTCCGCCAGGAATGTCTCCAGGAATTCCGCCAGGAATGTCTCCAGGAATTCCGCCAGGAATGTCTCCAGGGATTCCGCCAGGAATGTCTCCAGGGATTCCTCCGGGAATGACTCCAGGGATTCCTCCGGGAATGTCTCCAGGGATTCCTCCGGGAATGTCTCCAGGGATCCCTCCGGGAATGTCTCCAGGGATTCCTCCAGAAGGCCTCCTTTTTCCCTTTTACTTTGTTAAAATCTGGATAAAAGAATATTGAAATTTTATCCAGTACCTCACTGATGAAACAGTTCTGATTGTTACATTTTCGTCACTGCTTTCTGATCGGAACGCCTCTGTTCCCACGGTAAACCCGTGTGCCGAGCGGGGGTGGTGAACCGGGTAGCCAGCAGCCGCCCGTCTGGGAAAATCTTAATAATTGAACCGATTGATTGCGAATCTCAGAAGGTGGTCGAAGAAATATGGGCAAATTGATAATTTGCTGTGTGGTTGCATACCTACCACCATCAGGAAGCATTCCGATTGGTCTGATTGAGTGCGGGAGAAACGGAAGCCAAGTGATTCCAGTTAGGCGAGAATCGGACCGGCGTTATTTGTAGTCGGAGAACGAAGACGGTAGAATGGAGAAAGCCGTTCCGTTTGCTGGTGCAATCATCAGCTGATTGGAGGATGTTGAGCTTCGTCGGAGAAAGGATTTGAGATAGGCGATGAAGGTTGAAATCTTTGCGCTTGATGAAGCAATCGATTGGATCCTTTTTGCTACAGAATGAAGGATTGAGGAAACCGCAAGAATTCCTCTGTTGAAGCATTGCTGTGTTGAAGGGTGCTGACCTGGAACTGAGGCTGTTGAAATGTGACGATTACCTGATTAAGGTGTCAATTATTGAGGTTTTAATCTTGTCTTTCTCTTGGCTTCTTGGCTATACATTTCTACCCAAGTAACATTTAATGACCAATTAGCCTCTTCAAGTTTATTTGACTAAAAAAAGTAACTTGAGTATTGAAACTTGGTCTTTCCACTTGATTTTATTTTCTAGTGAGCATTAGTTCTCAATTTTCAAATGTAATTGATATAAATATTACATGAAGGCCTAAAAATCATCTATCGAAAACAATGAAAGAGCATCAATGAGGATTTCTAAAGATGTCAATTGTTTCAGTATGATATTTTTGAAGAAAATTCTGAAGTACAGGCAAAATTTAAGTTTAGTTAATGAAAGAATTGTTAATGGATCTATGGCCTATTTTTTGGAAAAATACGTAAAAGAAAACAAACAAATAATACCTTTATCCGGGGCAACATGAACCATTATTTTTTTAAATTTTCTTCATTAGTTTCTCTGTACAAGCAAATGCTACATGTTTTATATTTTTAAGACGAACATGAGCCTTTTAAGTATGTTTTAAGCTACTTACCAAGAAAGGTTTTTAAAATTAATTATTTTTTTTGTTTTTGATGATGTGGGATCTTAGTGAACAATATTCGTTTGTGTTGAGAACACTCTTACTCACTAAATTCGGGGTCTCCAATTTCAAATGTGACACCCAAATCTT
This sequence comes from Aedes albopictus, assembly GCF_035046485.1. NCBI lineage: Eukaryota > Metazoa > Arthropoda > Insecta > Diptera > Culicidae > Aedes > Aedes albopictus. The sequence continues at coordinate 97,631,167 of NC_085138.1, read as the reverse complement.
GACAACTATTATAACTTTTAAGTTATTTTAGAAATAAAATTAAAAAAAACGTCCAATTGTATGTAGTTTTTTAATTTGGTAAGATACTATATTCAATAAATCGTCAATGCAGGATTTTATATTTTTATCTGATAGTTTGGACTATTTGGTTTACCCCAAAATGGTTTTAAATGTTTTCTGAAGCGTGTAATCATCTAAAAATTGATGCTTGGTCACTTTATAGATGACATTGACTCTTTTGCATTAAATCCCAACATTTTACACATTTCAATTTTTCCCTAACCATTCTATCACAGTGAAATTGTTTAGTGAAATTAAATTCACACTAAAATAGTTTTCCTTAAAATGAAAAAAAAAAACAAATCGTGAATTAATTTAAAAAAACAAAATGTATTAACAATTATTACTAATAGTAATTTACTATATTTCAAAATGTTTTCATTAAAATAAACATTGGTATCCTCCTAGAGGTTTCAGGAAAAAATAAGCATTGAAATAGAAAAAAAATAGAATAAAAAAACAAAAAATAATTGATCACCATTTGATCATTATAACCTTTCTCGCCACCACCGCTATTTGACGCAAAATTGAGTAATTCCACCGAAGACAAAACAACCTAAACATCATAAGAAAATGTGTGATTATGGCGATACTACTGAATAATGGAATCAATTATTTATATGTCATTACAATAGGTATTTAGTAATAAACTTGTCTGCCGTAAGCGGCAAAATAACAAAAAGCATCATACAAAATGTTTATGAAACACTGAGATACATGAATTTCACAAAAAAAATCTCCAGGAATTACTTCAGGGGATCCTCCAAGAATTCCACCAGGAATTCTCTTAGGCATTCTTCCAAGAAAATTTCCAGGCTTTCTTCTAGAAATTCCTCCAGAAATTACACCAGGAATTAATTAAGGAGTTCCATCATAAATTATGTCAGCAATTCATCCAGGAGTTACTCCAGGAAATCCTTCAGGGTTTCCTTCAGAAATTCTTCCAGGATTTTCTCTAGAAATACATTCTGGACTTTTACCAGGAATTCCGACAAGATTTCTTCCACTTTTTCCTCCAGGAATTGCTACAATGATTCCTCCTGGAGTTCCACTAAAAACTCCTCCAGGATTTTTTTCAGGGGTTTAACCAAGAAGTCTTCCAGGTATTCTTCCAGGGATTGCTGTAGGAATACCTCAAGTGTTTTCTTCAGGAATTCCTCTCAGGTTCCCTTCAAAAGTTCTTTCAGGAGTTCCTGCGGAAATTTCGAAAATCTTTCAAGCATTTTTTCAAAGATGTACCCAAGAACATTTCCAGGATTATCGGATGACTTTTTGCGATTTTTTAAAAAAAGTTTCTGGAGGAATTCCACTAGCGAATAGTATTGAAAGATAATTTAAAAAGGACGCATACGAAAACCAGGAAATTTCTGGTCTGTTCTCAAAAGAGTTCGTAACTTCCAAAAGAGTTCAGCTATATTTTTTTATGAATGTTTTGTAGACATTAACAAAAAAAAAAAAAAGAGCAGAGCAAAATAATGCACATGCACGAGTAAATGAAAATTCTTAATCTTCCAGAAATTGATCACCGCTTCCAGCACCACGTTGATTTGGCGAGTTTTTTTAAACGTTTTGTACAAAACACAACAGCGTGACTACTGAAGGGTGAAATATAATCAAGGGCGTAGCCAGGGGGGGGCCGTGCCCCCCCCCCTGACCGAGCAGTTATATTCTAACTTAACCGAAAAACTTAGAAGATCAGAGCTGTTTTTGACTAGTAAAAATAAAATTCTCCTGCATCCTCGTATTTTTTTTAATGTATGCAGGAATTCCTTCGGGAATTCTTGGAGGAATATCTTCGAAAATTCTTGAGGGTATTCCTTCGGAAATACTTGGAAGATATCCTTTGGAAATTCCTGAAGGAATTCCATCCAAAATTCCTGGCGGAATCCCTTGGCAAATTCCTGGAAGAATTCCATCGGAAATTCCTGAAGGAATTCCTTCGGAAATTCCTGAAGAAATGCCTTCGGAAATTCCAAAAGGATTCTTTTGAAAATTCCTGGAGCAATTCCTTCGGAAATTCCTGGAGGAATTCCTTCGGGAATTCCTTGGACAGTTCCTTGGGAAAATCTTGCATGAATACCTTTGGAGATTCCTGGAGGAATTCTTTCAGAAATCCATAGAGAAATTCGTGAGGAAATCCTTAGGTGATTTCCTTACGAAATTCCTGGACAAAATAATTCCAAACTTCCTGGAGGAATGCTTTTGTAAATTCCTGGAGGAATTCCCTCGGAAATTGCTGAACGAATGTCATTGAAAATACCTGGAGGAATTCCTTGGGAAAGTCCTGGAGGAATTCCTTGGGAAAGTCCTGGAGGAATTCCTTCGGAAAGTCGTGGAGGAATTTTTTCGGAAATATTTTTGGATTTCTTTTGGAAATTCTTGCAGGAATTCCTTCGGAAATTCCTAGCGGAATTCCTGGAGCAATTCCTCCGGAAATTCCTTTGGAAATTCCTAGAGGAATTCTTTCAGAAATTTCGGGAGGAATTCCTTCGGAAATTGCTGGACGAATTCTTTTGGAAATTCCTGGAGGAATTCCTTCAGAAATTCCTGGAGGATTTTTTTCGGAAATTCTTTTTAGATATTTTTTTTGAAATTCCTGGAGGAATACCGTCGGAAATTCCTTGCAGAATTCCTTCGGAAAATCCTGAAGGAAATCTTTTGGAAATTCAGGAAGGAATTCTTTTGGAAATTCTGTTAGGAATTCCTTCAAAAAATTCCTGGAGGAATTCTTTCAGAAATTTCGGGAGGAATTCCTTCGGAAATTCCTGGACGAATTCCTTTGGAGATTCCCGGAGGAATTCATTCGGAAATTCCGGGAGAAATTCCTTTAGGAATTCCTGGAGGAATTCCATCGGAAATTGCTGGACGAATTCCATTAGAAATTCCTGGAGGAATTCCTTCCAAAATTCTTGGAGGAATCCCTTCGCAAAATCCTGGAAGAATTCCTTCGGAAATTTTTGGAGAAATTCCATCGGAAATTCCTGAAGGACTTCGTTCGGAAATTACTGGAGGAATTCCATCGAAAATTTCTTGGCGAGGTCCTTCGAAAAATCTTGGATGAATACTTTCGGAAATTTCTGAAGGAATTCTTTCAGAAATTCCGGGAGGAATTCCTTCGGAAATTGCTGGACGAATTCCTTTGGAGATTCCTGGAGAAATTCTTTCGGAAATTCCGGGAGAGTTGCTTCGGAAATTCCTGAAACAATGGTTAAACCGCTTGGCGCACACCCACATTTGATCAGCAGTCCTGCTGAGTAAATTCATTTTATTTTGTATGATGAAAAGCATCTAAACTTGAATTACTTGAAATAGAAAGCTTTTACTGAAAAAATATTTGGTAGGCTTAATAGTAGTCACCATTGTGCACAACCACTACCAAATATTTTTTCGAATAATGTATTCCACTTCGATAAATTTGCCTTTGGATGCTATTCGCCATACAATATTTTTTCGATTTACTTTTAGCGATTTTTCGCGCATAGAAGCTAGCGCCACATTGGTCAATGCGGAGAGTAGGATAACAGCCGATGTATTGCAATTTTAGAGAAAACTTTCCATTTTACGGTAGAACGAAAAGCTACCGCAGCTGTCAGACTACTGATTTTCACTGAAGTATCATCAAGCGGCCCAACCGATGCCTTGGATACGACGCCGATGATCATTTGTTTGTTGTTGGTTTTCAAGGGTTTTCAGAGCATTTCACCTTGCAAGCATACTTTGATTTGGCCTTCATTTTCAATGATATGATGATTTTCATAGCTGCGGTAGGACTTTGACAGCTGCGGTAGAACTCGGCGGCTACGGCAGAGTGGAAATTTTTCAAAAAATCCGCAATAGTTAATTCATTTCTTCAAAAAATCCTGGAGGAATTCCTTAAAAAATTCCAGAAGGAATTCTTTCCAAAATTCTTGGAGGAATCCCTTCACAAATTCCTGGAAGAATACCTTCGGAAATTCCTGAAGGAATTCCTTCGGAAATTCCTGAAGAAATTCCTTCGGAAATTTCTGAAGGAATTCCTTCGGAAATTCCTTGGGGAGTTCCCTCGAAAAATCTTGGATGAATACCTCCGGAAATTTTTGGAGGAATTCTTCCAGAAATCTATAGAGAAATTCCTGAGAAAATCCTTGGATGAATTCCCTAGGACATTCCTGGAAAAAAATCATTCTAAACTTCTTAGAGGAATGCATTTTATGGCTTCTGGACGAATTCCTTTGGAAATTCCAGGAGGAAGTCCTTCGGTGCTGGAATAATTTCTTCGGAAATTACTAGAAGAATTCCTTCGGAAATTCCAGGAGGTATACTTTCGGAAATTCCTGGAGAAATTTTTTCGGAAAGTCTTTTTGGATTTTGATTTTGGAAATTCCAAGAGTAATTCCCTCGAAAATTCATGGAGGAATGCCTTTACAAATTCCGTTAGGAATTCTTTCAAAAATTGGAAATTTCCAAAGGAATTTGTCCATGAATTTCCGATGTAATTCCACCAGAAATTTTGCGAAGGAATTCCTTCAGGAGTTTCCGAATGAATTCCTCCATGTTTTTCCGTGAGAATTCCTCCAGGAATTTCCGTGGCAATTCCTCCAGGAATTTCCGAGGGAAATCCTCCAGGAACTTCCGGAGGAATTCCTCCAGGAATTTCCGAAGGAATTTTTCCAGGAATTTTCAGGGAAATTCCTCTTGGAATTTTCAAAGGATTTCCTCCTGGAATTTCCGAAGGAATTCCTTCATGAATGTCCGAAGAAATCCCTCCGCCTCCATGAATTTTTGAAGGAATTCCTCCATGAATTGCCGAACAAATTCCTCCAGGAATTTTGCCAAGGAATTTCTAAAGTATTTTCCGAAGGAATTCCTCCATGAATTTCCGAAGGAATTCCTCCAGAAATTTTCCGACGGAATTCCTCTACGAATTTCCGAAGAAATTCTTCTAGGAATTTTCAAAGGAATTGCTCTTGGAATTTTCAAAGGATGTCCTCCTGGAATTTCCGAAGGCATTCCTCCATGAATGTCCGAAGGAATTCCTCCATGAATTTCCAAATGAATTCCTCCAGGAATTTTGCGAAGGGATTTCCGAAGAATTTTCCGAAGGGATTTCCGAAGAATTTCCAAAGGAATTTCTCCAGAAATATTCTGACGGAATCCCTCCACGAATTTCCGAAGAAATTCCTCGAGGAATTTCCGGAGGAATTCCTCCAGGAAATACCGAAGGAATTCCTCCATGAATTTCCGAAGGAATTCCTTCAGGAATTTTGCGAAGAAAATCCAAAAGCATTTTCCGAAGGAGTTCCTCAATGTATTTCCAGGAATTTTCAAAGAAATTGCTTCTGCAATTTCCGGAGGAATTCCTCCTGGAATTTCCGAGGGAATTCCTTCATAAATTTCCGAAGGGATTCCTTCAGGAATTTCCGAAGGAAATCTTCCAGAAATTTCCGAAGGAATTCCTGCAGTAATTTCCGGTGGAATTCCTCCAGGGATTTTCAAAGGAATTTCACCTGGAATTTTCAAAGGATTTTCTGCCGGAATTTCCGAAGGAATTCTTTCATGAATGTCCGAAGGAATTCCACCAGGAATTTTCGAAAGAATTTCTCCAGGAATTCCTTCACGAATTTCCGAAGGAGTTCCTCCATAAATTTCAGACAGAATTCCACCAGGACTTTTGCGAAGGAATCGCTCAAGGATTTTCTGAAGGAACTCCTCCAAGAATTTCCGAGGGAATTCTTCCATGAGTTTCCGGAGGAGTTTGTCCACGAATTTCCGTAGGAATTCCTCCAGGAATTTTCAAAGGATTTTCTCCTGAATTTTCGAAGGAATTCCTCTACGAATTTCCAAAGAAATCCCTCCCGGAATTTCCGAAGAAATTTCTTATGGATTTGCTTTGAAATACCTCCAAAAACTTCCGAATGAATTTCTCCAAAAATTTTTGACGGTTGTCCTCAAAAAATTTCCTTAGGATTTTCTCACATAATCCCCAAACGTGTTTCTGAAGGAATGTTTGAAGAAGTTTCTCAAGTTTTCGTAGGAGTTCCGCAATACATTTTTGAAGGAATTTCTTGAGGAATTTCCGAAGAAACTTCTTAAGGATCTTTCGCTGGAATTCCTTGAGGAATTTCGTAAAGATTTATAAAAAAACCGAAAAAAATCCTCAACGAACTTATCAAACAATTTCTCCCGAAATTTCCGAAGGTATTCCATAAGACGTTTCAAACATATGTCAACAAAATTTCCAAACGAACTCCTTTAACAATTTCCGAATTTTCCTTATCAAAGCATTTTTAACCTTCCGTAACTCGCGCGGTTGATTACCTGCGTCAGTACCACGCTAATGCTGAGTACAAAAAGCGAGATTTTTTCAACGTGTTGTACAAAATACAACAGCGCGATCGTTCGAGGGTTAAAGGAATTCTTCAAAGAATTTCTGAATGAGTTCCTCTAGGAAATAAAAAATCACAAAAAGCATTTCTTCAGGAATTTCCGAAATATTTTTTTAAGGAAGTTTTGAAATATTTTTAAATAAATTCCTTATAGAATTTCAGAAGGGATATCTCATGAGACTTTTAGTGGAATTTTTTCAATATTTTCGAAAAAATTGCTTCTGGAATTTGGGAAGGAATTCTCACATAAATTTCCGGATGAATTCCTCCAAGAATTTTTGAAGGTATTCCTCAAGAAATTTTCGGAAGAATTCCTCACGAAAACTCCGAAGGATATTCTAAATCTATTTCAAAGAAATTCCTCAAGGAATTCCCGAAGAATCTTCTGAAGGAAATCGTAGAAGAACTCTCGAAGGAATGTCTTATGGAATTTCTCAGGGAGCTTTAGAAATGAAGGAATTCCTCAAGAAATTTCTGAAGAATTTGTCAAGGAGTTTCCGGTGGAATTCCTCAACGATTTTCGAAATAAATTCCTGAAATTATTTTTTAATTCATTCCTTTGAAAATTTTCGAATGCATTCCTCTAGCAGCGAAGAAATTTCTCCAAAAATTTCTTAGGGTATTCCTCAAGGAAAGGAATCTTAGTTTGATTGGAATTTTTGAAAGAATGCCCGGAGAAATTCTTAAAAGCTGGAGCTTCTCAAACGGATTTCTGGTGGAATTAAGAATGATATTTGTAAAGAATTACTGGGGAAATTCTCAAAAGAATGCATGGTGAAATTCGTAATAAAACTTCTGGAGGAATTATTGAATTTCTGAAGGTATTCCCAACGGAATTACTGCAAGTTTTCCGAAGGTAATTTCTTCTGGAATATCTACATTAAAATAACCTGGAAAAATATTAAAGAAATTTCTGGAGAAACTGCTGGAAAAATTCAAATTCATGATGGCATTTGTTAAGAAATTGCTGAAGCAATATCTTGAGGAATTCCTCAGGATTATAATTATATATGTTTCTTCCATTGAACCATTCCTGTTAATCACCAATATTTCAAACTTCACTTTTATTTTTTTTAAATGATGAAGTATTAGATCTCCTTGTTACTCAGGGTGTCTACTACCTGGAAAAACCTGGAAAACCTGGAATTATCAGGGAATTTCATTTACCCTGGAAAAAACCTGGAATTATCAGGGAATTCTGGAGTCAATCAGGGAATTTTTGATAGTAAGGAATTTTATTGAAACTAGTTTGAATTTGATCAATATAAAATTATTTAACAAATTCTGGTGAAATATATATAGCCATTGCTTGCATTTCTGGAATAAGTTTCTCCTGAACTCATAGAGTTGCTTTTAAAAGATCTTCAAAGGGAGCTGGCAGCCGAAGTTGGGAAGCAACTTCTAATAGCTTATTTTATTAGCTTTATTTTTTTTAGCTTATTTTATTAGCTTCATTTTGAAATTAAGCTGAAACGCTTCGAGATTATTTTGGTTTCTGGTGGATCTCGGAAAATTTCTAGATAGAATTTCCAGATTCTTAAAAAAATCACAGAATTTTATGAAGCATTCGGTTAGGATTTTTTTCAGGATAACTCGCCAATTGGCGATTTACCGATATACTAATTGAAGTCAGAAGCCAGTGACACATCTGAGGAAATTTTTAAACTGTACTCCAGCCTTTACAAAGGTTCGAATGGAGAACCAGAAGTCCCGGAAAATGTCTGACGGAAATCTTAACATATATCTACCAGAATATAAAAAAAAATCTTGGAACAAACTTTTAAAAAAATATCTCAGGAGTGCACTCCTTATTTACCATGGTAATGAAGATAGGAGTGAGTCGAATTACCAAAAGAATTGCCAGTCTAGTTTTTGGTGACACTCCTTTAAAAGACCTGACGTAATTGCTTGTATAACTTGTAATACATTCTTTGGGTACAAACCGTAAGGAAATTTTTGGAAATTAAACTCGGCAAATTTGTGTACAACAAATTTGAAGTATTTCCAAAGAATTCCTGGTAGAGTATCGTGCAAATCTCTGATTACACTAGTTTACAGCATTTTTGAACTCGGTAAGCTGATGATCATTTGTGGTGTAGAATCATGCCCTGAGTTCGAAAACGCGAAGGAAAAAAATTACAGTAGAGCGGAAATTTTTTCGACTTTCCATACAAGGTTGATGATTTGAAATCGATTTTGGATCTATTTTTAAGCAACGTCGCTCACTTCATCCATCTCATTCTCCGTAATCATTGCTCCGATTGAGCTGAATTTTTTACTGTAACACGCCTACATATGGTATGTCAAAAAAACGTTGAAAAAGAATTTTTAGATTGTTTTTTTCTTATTGAAAAATATACATTTCTTCATATATTTTTGGAAATTTGGCTAAAATTTAAGGAGATCGTCCCTAAAACTCGCCAATATGATGAATTTCATCACTCTGACGCAAAACCTGCATTCAGATGATCTAATGGTATTGTATTCAGCTTTTAATTTATGGAAAAAGATTTGGAATTGGTTGAATTAAACGCAAGATATTTGAATTTTAGTAAATTCCATATTTTTAAAAGTTGTAAAACTCAATTTTGAACTAAAACTCAAAAACTGCTCTACTTAAATTTTTTTGAAGCACGGTTTCGAAATCAGTGCTAAATTGTGCTTCAAAAAAATTGGTCGTTGACAGAAGTTCACGACTTTCGTTTTATTTTGTAAACTAGTGTTATTCTTAAATCAATTTTTGTCAAATCCCTTAAATTAATGATTGGTTATCTGCTTGAAGAAAAAGCGTAATTTTATATAATAGTTTAGAGGTTTTTTTCAGAAATTTTTAAAAAAAGTATATAGGGATTGTTTAGTTTGATGGAATGTAGAATACTCTAAGTGATTTTTTTAAATCTGTAGATTTTTCGAATAATTTTGAAATCAGACTTATTAAGAACTAGCAGTCCCGGCAAACGTCGTCCTGCCTGTCTACTCTGTTTTTTGACACCCGGTTCCATGAAGAAATGCCCCTCAAAATGGAATTTCAAGTTTTCCTGTTTTTCTTGCCTTCCCGGTCACTTTTTCTAATTATTTTTTCGTACGAACACGCCGGAGCCCTGGCGGAATGCAACAGTGAAAGTATTATGTCGATCTGTTGACCCGTTCGCGAGCCTATTCGTGACATACAAACACCATTCCATTTTTATTTATATAGATTGTTTTCATGAATGTCGACAGTGTCTACTGAAATGTTGCAGAAAGTTCTCTATTTATTTTAGAGATTTCCAACCCAAATCCGTTAGAATATCAATATGGCAGCCAAAATGGCTGACTTTTGTACCTTCTCGATTTAAGGTGCAGAAATCTCATAATAACCTAAACCAGCACGCCGGATATTCTAATTTTAAGTTGTTTACAAGTGAGCAAGAATAAAATAAAAATTGCACTATCGTTGCAAGTTTATTTCTTGAGTTTTGTACATCTAGATTTCTGATGCAAGGTTGAATTGAGAATTCAAGAAGGTTATATGAAATCCTATAATGACTAATTTAAGAAATCGCCGCAATTCTATGTAACTGCTCCGTTTCTGCCAGAAGTTTAACCTGAAATAAATATAGTAATGCCACTGCAGATTTCCTCTAACAAAATTCGGCAAAATTATCTGCTTCGTATATGGCAAATGTGATGGTTCGTTCAAATCACTGGAGTGGTTATTATGTGTACCTGGAATTATTTTCTAAGACCTGGAAAAAACCTGGAAAAATCAGGGAATTTTATTTTTGCAAACGAGTAGACACCCTGTTACTGCAAAGTGGTTTTCAGTGTAAGGGTGCTCGCCCCCCCCCCTGGCCGAAAAGCTAGCTACGCCCTCGAATATAATATAATTAAATATAATGTTGTTCAATTTCATCATGTTACGTTTAGTTATAAAAGCTAGTAGGTTTACATCCCCTAAGGGAACGTCCATAAATTACGTCACGCTTTGAGAGTGGAGGGGGGTGGGTGTTCAGCAAAGTGTGACGACCCATACAAAACTTTCAGAGGTCTCATACAAAAAGTGAGACATAGAGGGGAGGGGAGGGGGTTAGTCAATTTTTGCGTGACGTAATTTATGGACGTTCGCTAAGTGTGCTTGTCCCCCTGACTGAAAATCTTGCTACGTCCTTGGCTCAGAGCATTCCTCTAAGATTTTCTACGAGGATTACACCAGAAGTTCTCTTCAAGATTTCTCCAGGAATTTATCCGAAAAATCCTCCAGAGCTTTCAAGTGCTTTTCCAAAGATAACTTGAGAAATTCTTCAGAAGACCCCTGTACAAATTTCCTTCGCAACTGAATACAAAAAATGGATAAACAAAAACAGGTCATAATGCTGAAAAGCTCATAAAACACTCCCAAGACACACGCTAGTTCATCACTTTAGTGATATTCATTTGGCTTACATGCCTCTTTTTTTTTTTTTTTTTTTTTTTTTTTTTTTTTATCTGTTTTTATTTAGCATATATTCAAAAACTGTTTAAAATGTTTTGCAAAACAATACTTATTGTTCCATCGTGATTCTCGTATTACATTTTTAAATTCATTTACGCAGTCTGTGCAGTTTTTCTTTTTACCAAAATTAATTATATTAAATTTCATTACTTCCACAACAATCCAAAGAGCTGCTTTTGATTTGTGATCCTTCTCCCCTATGTTCAGTGACAATATCTCGTCTGGACTTTGGATTACAATTTTCATTCTATCACGGATTATATTTCTTACCCAGTTCCAAGTTTCTTTAGAATCACCGCAAACTTCGATACGGTGCTGCATTGTATCACGAGAATTGCAGTATTCACAAAGGGAATTCTGAATTCCTGATACGTTGTGCCTTAACATTTTGCTTTTTGTAGGAATTAAATCATTTAAAATAAGAAACAAAGTTGATTTGGCCGATGTCGTTATAAACTTTTGATTCAAATTTTGCCAGATGTTTTCCCAGTCTACGTTAGGTATTTCGTTTTGAATTCTAGGTGTTATAGCTTTTTCGTTGATCAAATAAGAATAAATTAAGCCGGTTGTGTTTAAAACAGTCTGCTGTTTTAGTCGTTCAGCTGCTTGCAACCATTCTCGAGTATTTCGAGTAACGAATTTGTTTTGATATTGTTGGAGCATGAAATCATCAATGTTTTGGTCGGGGGTTTTGTCCATGTACAAAATATTTCTTATAAAGAGGCTTTTTGCTTTGCATTCGATATCTTCTAGTGCTAATCCTCCTTTGTAAACAGGAAGATAAAGTTGATCTTTAGATACGCTGTAAAAATGCCCTTTCCATATAAATCTGAAACAAATTTGACGTATTTGTGCAATATGCTTGTTGTTAGGCGGGAAAATTTGTGCTGTATACCACAGCTTTGATAACACCAGTACATTAAGTATTACGGTCTTTTGAAAAATGTTTAGGTTTCTACGATAGTGCATTGCAATAGAAAATTTTATTTTGGATATCAGTTTGTTATAATTACTTTCAATTGTTAAACTGTAATTACTGTGAAGATTTATTCCGAGAATTTCAAGATTGTCGACCTCTTTTACCATATGGGGCCCTGAGTTGCAATTGTTAAATCGCAAGAATTTTGATTTAACAACATTCAACCTTATTTTAGCATAGATGCTAAAGTAGTTGACTAACTCCAAGACCTTATCAAACTCGTGATTGTTGCGGATCAAGACATTGATGTCATCCGCGTATGCAACTACCTTTACGAAGTAGTTGCTTATCAGACAACCACCAACAGCATCATAAAGCATGCGAACTAGTGGTTCAATGTATAAGCAAAAAAGCGCCATACTTAATGGGCATCCTTGTCGCACTGAAGTTTGAATCGGAAATGAGTTTGTGAAAAATCCATTAAATATAACTTTCGATGTTGCATTTTTGTATAATTTTTTTAGACAATTAATAAAAATTCCAGGAAAATTAAACTTTTCCAGAACAAGCCACAGAAAATCGTGATCGACTCGATCAAATGCTTTTTCTAGGTCCAAACTCAATAGCATTCCTTTGAAATGCCTTGTCTGTTTGGCCTTCAGCATGATGTTTCTTAAGATGCGTACATTTTTTGTGCAAGATTGCTCAGCAATACAGGCAGATTGACCTGGTCCTATCAGTTTACTCAACAAAGGGTGCAGTCTTGTCCACAAAATTTTGGTGAACAATTTATAGTCCGTATTCAACATGCTGATGGGGCGTCGGTTATTCAAATCATGGCTGTCGCCTTTCTTAGGGATTAAAGCTATGATTCCGGCTGAGAAAAGTGCGGGTGGGTATTCACCTTGTGTTAGGTATTGATTGAAAAGTTTTAGCATATCATGTTTAACTATATCATAGCATTTTCGATAAAAAGCATATGATAATCCATCCGGACCCGGTGAAGAATTTTTGGATGCATTTCGTACAACGTCGTCAAGTTCTGACATTTCAATCGGTTTACTTAAAGTTTCTTTATCTTCGTCAGTTAAAAATAATCTTACTGAACTCAATGCACTATCATGATCGACCAAATCACTGTTTTGCTTTTTGAATGTGTTAGTATAATAATCGAAAATGCCGGCCTTCAAAACTCTGGCCTCGGAAGTTAGTTGTCCGTTGATTCGCAAGACGGCTGCGGACGATGGAGTTGATTTTTTCAATCTGGATGCGATTTGAAATAAACTTAATTTTTCATCTTGTAGAACATTGTCGTTGTGGAACGTTCCTTTGTAAAATTCTATTTTCTTCTGCTCGATTTGCATCAGCTTTGATTTGACGATTTTCATTTCATTATCAACAGGCTTGTTATTTGCTTGTTCTATAAACAGTTCATCTAAACATCTGTAGTAAAAACTTTTTTCTCTATTAATTTCTTGGTTACGGTGAAACGATTCGCTTTTAAAAAACTTTTTAACGTTAAACTTGAAATCGTTATTCCACCAGAAATTTAGATTGTTATACGAATTGCGGTTTTTCAGATTAGTGTACATGTTTGCAAATCTCTCCATGATATCGTCATGGTTCAAAAAAAACGGGTTCAATTTCCAATATCCACGGCCAGTAAAAATCACCTCCTGGTTCTTAGTAACATCAAGTTTAAGAATAACGCTGTGATGATCAGAAAAAGACAACGGAATCGTTTTGATTTCCCGTACCGAATGAATCATACGCTCTGATGCGTAGAACCGATCTAATCGAGACTTGGATGCACCTCTTACAAAAGTGTAGTTTGCATGCTTTTTCAAAATTACTTTTTCCACATCTTTTAAATCGAGAGATTCTACTAACGATCTAAGGCCACCACAAAAATTTTTCACCGATCCCAACATGTCATCTCCATTCAACACACAGTTAAAATCTCCCACCAACACATTTTCTACGCCATGGACAAGATGAATGAGTACATCTTCACGAAATAACTTCTCTCTTTCCTTTCTAAAACCGCTACCCGAATGTGCATAGATGTTAATGAAATTCACCGAATCGACCGTTAATGACGTGATTCGACCATTGATATTCAGTATAACGTTTGAGTACTTCAAGTTATTACGCAAAAGGACTCCAGTTCCTTTTTTGTCTTCGCTGATGTTGACTATGGCCGTATGACTACCTATAAACGCAAAATTTTCGAAAGCGAGCTCTTGAATGAAGATTATATCAAGATCGTGATTCCATATGAAATCTTTTAAAAGTGACTTTTTGACCTGAGAGTTAATCCCATTTAGGTTGATTGTACCAACATTACGAATAAACGGCATGGATTGTTCACATTTTGATTGGTGAGTTCCCGATAAACACGCTGCACTCACCTATACTGCTCTACAGATTTATCTTCAGAGACAAGCACTACGCTTGATCTCCGCTCTCCTTACCTTTCGCTTTTTCTCTGCGCTTACCCGTACTCCGAGACCTTGATCTTCCAGACAACTGTGACAGCAGTTGTTCCATTCGTTCCACAGTTTGTTTTTTGCTCCGAGAGCGTGCTCTTCTTGGTGATACCTTGCTGGATGATCCACTGTAGCCTTCCGATGCCTCGACAGTATCCCTATTTTGCTCAAGAGCGATATCGGCAGCATCCATGCTCTCGCTCTCTTGGTGTGTTGATACAGATGAACTCGTTGTCTTCGTTTTCGAAATTGTTCCTCCTGATGTTCCAGGTTGGTTCACGGGATGTTCGCTTGCTTTCGAAGCAGTTCCATTGTTTCTCGATTGCAATGGCGTCATCTTCAGTTGAGATGCGCCATCATTGGATTTTGGCCGATTGTTCGCAAGGGCGCCGGCTACTATTCCGCTGTAGAGTAATGCGGGGCAAAAGTTCGCACGGGGCAAACGTTCGCAGTGGGTCTTTTTCTGAGCACGAGTTAAGAACCCAAACAAATCTGTATGGGTTCGACACATAATCAGGTCAGCTACTCGTCAATAAAATTTGGAATGATTTCGTTATGGTTTGGCAGAGTTATGCGAAAAAATGTGTTTCTATGGGTTTTGATAGAAATTTTGGACCTTTTGAAATAAGAATTTGTAGTAACATGAAGAAGAAGAATCTCATAACCTCTTTATGTCGGGGAATCGTTATTCCATAGTAGTTCGCGAGGTGCACTCGAATAAACAATAAACTACTAGTGCTTCCTGCAGAAAGGGACATTGTTATAACCTCGACAGTGGGGCAAAAGTTCGCAGTAGCTGTGGGGCAAAAGTTCGCACTAGATGTCTGAGTCTAGTACATCAATATAATTACAGAATCTTCGAAGCAATGATAATTTCGTATAAAAACTACTATACATGCATAATATGAGTAGTATGCACCCTGAAATCGTTGCGACAGAGGGTCTGAACTTAGTTTTGTAAGAAAATTGATTGTTTAAGCAAACATTATGTTCACGCATTTAAATCAATAAATGAAAAATGGCAAAAAAAACATTTTTAAACAGTTTCTTCGTCATCCTCGTCGTGTCTTTCCGTATGCTTCTGAAGGTCTTATGTTCATCTACTTTACCGGGGTCTTTTATAGCTTAGTTTGTAAATTCACAGTTATAATCCATCACCGTACTGACGGGGATAAGATTCGATAACAGTCCCGTTCAACAGTTTTGCTGCATATTTGATTTTTTTTTTCATGCATTTTGTGCAACACGTATCTCTATGATTACCCCACAATGTATTTTGACAACTTCAGTAACGCTGTAAAGGACAGCTCTTAGTTAATAGTTGTGGAAGTCTCCATAAAACACGCTCTTTACAAAAGCTGAACACCAGGTCGTATTCCAGTTGGGTCGTAATTCTAAGAACAGAAAGAAACAGATTTCATGGCTAGAGTGAAGAGATGAACATGAATTAACATGAAATAAATGAACATCTCACCAATAAACTACCCTGTACAAGGTGCGAACTTTTGCCCCGCATAATGCGAACTTTTGCCCCCACTATGGGGCAAAAGTTCGCATTTGAGTACTTGCTTTAAAAATTGTATTACTAAAACTACAAAAGGAACGCGAAAAAATCTAGTACTACGTTTTGAAGGCAACATGATAGGGACCCGTTTAACGGAGAACAACAATATTATTTTCTTTTCGTTCAATAGTTATTTTGTGAAGTCTGTTAGGTGCGAACTTTTGCCCCGCATTACTCTATGATCCTGCCGTTGCAGAAACCTTCATACTCTTCGCTTTGGGGCAATCGGCCTTCAAATGCCCTTCTTGCTTGCAGAAAAAGCATCTGTTCTTCAACCCCTCATAGTACAGACGCGCCTTGAAGTGACCGATGTACAGGTTGGCAGGGACCTCCTTGGCTATTTCCATGTGGACACCGCGAATTCCACTGAACACCGCGTAACCGTAGTCAGAAGGGTAGCGCTCACGAACGTGTTGTCGTATCGTCCCGAATTGGCCAAGAGCCGCGGCGATGTCCCTGTCGTCCACCTCCGGAGGGAGGTTGAAAATCCTCACGTACCTGAATAGCTGACTGGCAACTTCGAGTTTTACAAACGTTGATTCTCCGTCTCCATACTCAAAACGGTACTGCTCCTCAATTCCCGATACAAAACAATTAAAGTCCGGCTCGTCCAGAAACTTGATGTAAAAACAGCGGTCGTTTTCATCCTTGTAGATCGTGTGTACCTCTGGTGCGGGAATTTTCAGCACATTTGCCGTGAACCGGATCACATCCAGATGAGCAGGTGCCCGGAGACCACTCGCGAAAACTACCTTGAGCGTATTCTTTCGTACTTTGTCCATTTTGTAATATCTATTCAGAGAATAGATTCCGTTTGAGAAAATAAAAAGGTGCACTAGACGTGCGGCAAAAAAATCTCAGTACAGTCGATAAAACACGTGTTATCGCATCGACGTCCGAGTGAACACTGAAAGTGCTAAATTGTGCTTCAAAAAAATTGGTCGTTGACAGAAGTTCACGACTTTCGTTTTATTTTGTAAACTAGTGTTATTCTTAAATCAATTTTTGTCAAATCCCTTAAATTAATGATTGGTTATCTGCTTGAAGAAAAAGCGTAATTTTATATAATAGTTTAGAGGTTTTTTCAGAAATTTTTAAAAAAAGTATATAGGGATTGTTTAGTTTGATGGAATGTAGAATACTCTAAGTGATTTTTTTAAATCTGTAGATTTTTCGAATAATTTTGAAATCAGACTTATTAAGAACTAGCAGTCCCGGCAAACGTCGTCCTGCCTGTCTACTCTGTTTTTTGACACCCGGTTCCATGAAGAAATGCCCCTCAAAATGGAATTTCAAGTTTTCCTGTTTTTCTTGCCTTCCCGGTCACTTTTTCTAATTATTTTTTCGTACGAACACGCCGGAGCCCTGGCGGAATGCAACAGTGAAAGTATTATGTCGATCTGTTGACCCGTTCGCGAGCCTATTCGTGACATACAAACACCATTCCATTTTTATTTATATAGATTGTTTTCATGAATGTCGACAGTGTCTACTGAAATGTTGCAGAAAGTTCTCTATTTATTTTAGAGATTTCCAACCCAAATCCGTTAGAATATCAATATGGCAGCCAAAATGGCTGACTTTTGTACCTTCTCGATTTAAGGTGCAGAAATCTCATAATAACCTAAACCAGCACGCCGGATATTCTAATTTTAAGTTGTTTACAAGTGAGCAAGAATAAAATAAAAATTGCACTATCGTTGCAAGTTTATTTCTTGAGTTTTGTACATCTAGATTTCTGATGCAAGGTTGAATTGAGAATTCAAGAAGGTTATATGAAATCCTATAATGACTAATTTAAGAAATCGCCGCAATTCTATGTAACTGCTCCGTTTCTGCCAGAAGTTTAACCTGAAATAAATATAGTAATGCCACTGCAGATTTCCTCTAACAAAATTCGGCAAAATTATCTGCTTCGTATATGGCAAATGTGATGGTTCGTTCAAATCACTGGAGTGGTTATTATGTGTACCTGGAATTATTTTCTAAGACCTGGAAAAAACCTGGAAAAATCAGGGAATTTTATTTTTGCAAACGAGTAGACACCCTGTTACTGCAAAGTGGTTTTCAGTGTAAGGGTGCTCGCCCCCCCCCCCCCCTGGCCGAAAAGCTAGCTACGCCCTCGAATATAATATAATTAAATATAATGTTGTTCAATTTCATCATGTTACGTTTAGTTATAAAAGCTAGTAGGTTTACATCCCCTAAGGGAACGTCCATAAATTACGTCACGCTTTGAGAGTGGAGGGGGGTGGGTGTTCAGCAAAGTGTGACGACCCATACAAAACTTTCAGAGGTCTCATACAAAAAGTGAGACATAGAGGGGAGGGGAGGGGGTTAGTCAATTTTTGCGTGACGTAATTTATGGACGTTCGCTAAGTGTGCTTGTCCCCCTGACTGAAAATCTTGCTACGTCCTTGGCTCAGAGCATTCCTCTAAGATTTTCTACGAGGATTACACCAGAAGTTCTCTTCAAGATTTCTCCAGGAATTTATCCGAAAAATCCTCCAGAGCTTTCAAGTGCTTTTCCAAAGATAACTTGAGAAATTCTTCAGAAGACCCCTGTACAAATTTCCTTCGCAACTGAATACAAAAAATGGATAAACAAAAACAGGTCATAATGCTGAAAAGCTCATAAAACACTCCCAAGACACACGCTAGTTCATCACTTTAGTGATATTCATTTGGCTTACATGCCTCTTCACCTGGAAGATCCACTTTGGGTCTTTTACATAAACTTGTTTACAATATCGAGGAAGGATTCACTAAAAAGCTATCTTGCTTGAGTGTTTTCTTGGATTTCAAAATAAAGTAAAGAAATCGTACCATGTTAGAAACAGCACGGAGTTATGGTATATTTCCAATGATTGACTCTACCAATTGCCCAAGTAACACACTTGTCACAGAAGAGTCACGGCGGCGCAGGTTTTTGTTGCGCAGAAGTCACTGTGACTAACTTCTAGCAAGTTAGCGTTTATTTATTAGAAGTACGTCACAATGACTTCTGCGCAACAAAAACCTGCACCGCCGTGACTCTTCTGTGACAAGTGTGTTACTTGGGTGGAATCACCAAATGACCCGGAATCAGATTCACCATTGTTCTTACCTAGAAACCGACAACGATTATACAGAAATTGCGTTGCGAATTTATTATTCTGCCATCCATGTTCAAATCGATATTAAACTTCTTCAGAACATCTGAAGTGCTAACCCCACTGTTCAGACAGGAATGCAAATCTGAATCCAGGCAGAGCTGAGTCCCAGGCATGGATTTTTTTTCCATCCCCGCATATTCCGCTCAGCTGACAAGCCGGTAGTGCTATGATTGTTCCCCTTGTGGGCTCCCCCAGTCATCAGTTGGTAAAAGCACCAAAAGATCCCCACCAGCTGATAGCGAATGAACATTTCCATCATCATGGGTTTCCATTTTTCCGCTCGACAGTCTTTCGTTATCTGTATACCCCATGGGTACGCTTTGTGGTCAATGTCAACGACAACGGCGACGGCGACGGATTTATCGTGGGAAAGATGACCCAATGGCAGTGGTTTGGTGGTTGTTGGAAGTATAGGGGCTTGGAATCAAATGTGAAAAGTGCGACTGGATGACAAGTGCATCCATCCGCCACTGGCGAGTAGAAAGTACCAATGTAGTGGTTTTCTGCGCTGACAGTGATATGAGGAGGAAAAACGTGCACTTTTAGTGCTGTTGAACTTGACACAAAAAAGAGGGATTGAGTCTGTGGTACCTCGACCAACTAACTGCACCTACCCTTTGAGATGCACTACTTGATGGCTGTCTTTTATGGCAAAGAGCATTGATGGGAGTTGCAGTTTCAGAAGTGTTTTTTTCCTTTTCGGAACGTGTGCGATTGCATTTCGCATACATGAGTACAAAAGTGTAATGGATTTCAACCAGGGTTTTTATTACGTTCTCTTATTCTATGACGAGTTCACGGTCTTGAGATCAATTTTAACAAGTTTGTTCTAACCATATCAATCAAGAAGCACATTTCTAAAAATACCAGAGGGGCCATGGTTGGCTTTACATATTAGTAAACCACCCACAATACTACATTTTCCATCCATTCACCAGGCACGTCCTAAATGTACTGTGAGGACGGGATCCATACACACATGTTACATCGTGCATCGATACCCTCCGGAAAATGAATGGCTCATCGCACTATCTTTGCCCGGAATCCATTCACATACTATATTCACGCTTCTGGAATCAACCATCGTGTGCTGCCTGCGTGGTGTGACCGACCACCGACCGGTACCGAGAATGTCCAATCGTACGTGTCCAACGAGGACACTGTCGACCATGGTCATCCATCCATTCCATCATCCCCGCTGTAAATTTCCCCATCGCCGAACTTTTGTTCATTGGGACAAAACACAGATCCCACAGAATTTGCATGGCACCCTGACCGTAACCAACATCGAACCTCCACCACCGCACCACCCTCGTGCCCACACGGTGCACAAACAAAATGCAATTATTCAAATCTGGGTACACACCGAAGGTGGTGCCCCCAACCGGGTGTGGCGCTGAACCGAGTTGAGCTGAACTAAACCTTGCCTAAATATTCACCCATACCTGCTGCAGAACCCTGCGGAGCCCCGTGAGAAATGAGTACGGAACGAAATTTAACAGATGAGAGGTGTACGAAAACATCAAGTTCATGCGCTTCCGGTGCTAGCTCCTGCTGCTTCTGTTCTGCTGTGTGCTGCAGAGCCGGAAGCACAGGAAACCAAGCAATGTGTCAAAGTCAATTCCCGGGTTGGGATTGGGATTCCGGTGGGAGTAGAAGCTGCCCTTCCTTTAAGGAGTGTTAGATGCTACTTTTCCTGTACCTTTTTATAGCTACATTCGTGGTCGAGGTGCATATTTATAAACCTTTAAGACTGCAGTTTGAATTCGTAGTATTTAAATAATATGAAATGGCAAACTCGCGTCTTATGCCTCGAGCATATGTGCTTGTCAAAAACTCCGATTGTCGCTACGGCCCTGCTTGAACTAGTCGACATGTAATTCTCGATACCACTTTCTGAATCATTTCACAGGTTAGAATACCGATACAAATACAATATTTAACAAAACTATTGAGCGTTTAATAATAAATGACAATATAATGTATGGTTGATGTTTGATTTTTAGCCCACAAAAATCAGCTCAAAAGCAGGTTTTGTTCCAGTTGGGGCGTTATGCCAAGAAAAAGCAGAAAAAAAGAAGAAGGAGGAGAATAAGAAGAACACAACGAAGAAAAGGAAAGAAAGCCAGTGTTTTGAACGAAAGAATGCAGTTCGCAAAAACTTAAACGATGGGACTCCATAGACTTTCAGGAACATTACTGAGATATTTCAGGGGGTTTGCGTTTCAAAGGTAAAGTTAGGATTGAGAGGGGATTTACAGGGTTTCATAGGTGTTTTAGAAAAACCTGCACTGTTGTGATTCTTCTGTGACATGTGTGCTGTTACAGTATTTCATGAAAGTTTCAAGGGGCTTAGAAGCGATTCAGAGGGATTCAGGGAGCTCCCTCGTCTCTCTCTCTCTCTCTTCTTGGCGTAACGTCCTCATTGGGACAAAACCTGCTTCTCAGCTTAGTGTTCTATGAGCACTTCCACAGTTATTAACTGAGAGCTTCCTCTGCCAATAACCATTTTGCATGCGTATATCGTGTGGCAGGCACGAAGATACTCTATGCCCAAGGAAGTCAAGGAAATTTCCTTTACGAAAAGATCCTGGACCGACCGGGAATCGAACCCGTCACCCTCAGCATGGTCATGCTGAATACCCGTGCGTTTACCGCCTCGGCTATATGGGCCCTCGTAATGCCCCTGAAATCCATTGGCAATCTTTGAAACGCCATGGAACCTCCTGAAACTCTCTGAAACAGAACTTCCCTTGGATTGATCACCTGATCCTGAAACGCCCCTTAAGCATTCCTCAAGACCCTGAAGCCCCCTGAGATCCTCTGGCAACATCCTGACACTCCCAGAGAGCCTCTTGAACGCCCGTGAAACCCATTAAGCCCAAGGGCCCCTAAAACACCCCTGAAACGTAAATAAAACCCACAGAGGCTTTGTGGAACAACCCCAGACCGCTCCTGGAAACTCCTAGTAAGCCCTTGAAGTACCCCTGAGACCTCCAGGAACGCCTCTGAAACTCCTCAAAACCTCTCCTCCTCAAGTGCCCCTGAAACACCTCTCAATTCCCATGACGCCACATGAAACGCTTATGAAATTCTCTGAGTCCCTCTGAAATACCCTTGAGATAATTTTAATACCGTCGGTTAAGGATAATCACCGTGGACCTTTACTATTATTTGGTTCGATTGGCTTATATCGATGAATTAAAACACAAGTTGCATGTATTTAATTGGCGTAAGCCGAAACGCGTTCACTACTTTTCAGCCATCATATGCTGATCTAGACAGAACAGCTTGGCTGGTCAAAACTACACTGAGTTTTGACCAGCCAAGCTGTATGGTCTAGATCAGCATGCTGCGTCTTATGATGGCTGAAGAGTAGTAAGCCGAAACGCGTTACGCAAATTAAATACATGCAACTTGTGTTTTAATTCACCGATAAAAGCCAATCGAACCAAATAATAAAAACTTTAATACGTCTCCTAATCCCTCTGAAAACTATAGAGACTTCGTAGAACGCCTCTGGAACCCCATGAACTCCTCCTGAAGCGCTTCCAAAACGCCTCTTAAGCCTTTTGAGTCCCCCTGAAACGTCCCTGAAGCAATGTGAGACTCTCTGAAACGCCTTTGAACCTCCCTGACACCAGCTAAAACCCACCAGAAATTCCTCCAAAATCTCCGTTTGGAGCCTCCATGAAACCCTTTATCCCTTCAGGACGCACGTATAAAGTACAACACTACCAAAAAAAAACCTCGCTCGCGTCCTGAAAGGTTAAGAAGTCTTGGGAAACCTTTGAAACACCTGAAGCTTTTGAAGCCCATTTGAAACTCCCATGAAACCAGTTGAGCTCCCAAGAATTGTTATGAAACTTCTTAAAACATCTCTTTCAGTCATAAAACTCCTTCGAAACCCTCTGTTCGTTCTTTTTCTTAGAACCTATTTGTTTTTCTTTTTCCTTAGAACTCATTTTGCTCTTCTCAGCTACTCATAATCGAAGTACACTAAAACCTCTTAATTCATGTATCTTTTTCATGCCCTACAGAGGGAGAACTATTCAGAACCAGTATTGCGCATAAGCAAATGTCATAACGGTAACTTGGATCACAGCGACCAGATGGCGTTTATAGGAGAGAGCAACGGGAGGTGGCAGAGGCGTTCCAAAGGGCCTCAGGGAGAACTTAGGGGGTGCTAGTACCGTTTCAGGAAGGTCTCAGAGGGTTTCAGAAAGGTAACTAAAGGTCTCAGGACCACGGTACCCGATAACCCCTGAAGAATTCTGCCAGACTTTGAAAATTTCGGATGTTGGGTCAAATTAGAGCCAAATGTTGCTTAATGTTGGACGAATGTTGGACCCACATTGGACTATGTTGGGTTTGGTGGCCACAGTAAAAACAATGAAAGGTTTATGTCGTGTTGAACGTCATCAATGACGAACAAAGCTTTAAACCTGCGAAGTTAGAAGAAATTATAATAGAAGTTCAGCGTCCTTCTTGTTCAAGAACGGATGTACCGATCAGCATGATTTTTGCATGGTTCAATTCGTCTTCGAAGCGGTTGCGTTACGAAAACCAAGCAGATGAGTACCAACATTCTGAAAATAGCTATTTGCAATACGATCAGGGTTTTGAGAAATTGTCCATCTGTTAGTGGCTATTATCAGTCAAAATTGTGGAAGCGGTACCAGCTATCTGATGTTCAGTTCTACTGTCCTCCGTCGAATATAGTCTTCAGAAACATGGTGAGATCGTTCCTATCTATATTTTCACATGGATTAATTCAAAACTAGCAATTATAGGGGATGGTATCAAAACATTTTTTTTTTTCATCTTGAAGAACTGCTATTTTTTTTTATTTCATTTAAATTTATAATAAGGGGAAGGGGTAATCATTTCTTTCTCGTTTCAGAGAGCGAGTAATGGCACTTAAGCCTAGGCTTACGAGCCAGGGCATAAGGAGTAAATTCCGTTGCCCCATCCCAGGAGAGCATCGATGGAGTGTCATTAACTTTTTTAGCAAAGTCACTCCTAACGATTATACGTACAAACCCAATCCCCCTGAAAAAGAAACGGTTGGTACGGTTGTCCCCGTTTCTTCTTTTATCACATTCAAAAAATTGCGTTAAGGCGAAACTGGAAGCATTTCCTCACTTTTTGGTTTTTGATTTTTTATTAAATAACGAAGCAATATTTTCAAAATCGGGTTTCGTGCACATGTACAGTATGGATCGAGGTATCTTCTGAAATTTTTTGTGGTAGAAAATGTTATTCGTTTTTGCAGAAACCATTTTTGAACAAAATTTCATAAAAAAATGGTTTCTGCAAAAATAGAAAACATTTTCCACCTCAAAAAAAAAAAATCAGAAGATACCTTGATCCATACTGTACATGTGCACGAAACCCGATTTTAAAAACATTGCTTTGCTATTTAATAAAAAAATCAAAAACCAAAAAATGAGGAAATGCTTCCAGTTTCGCCTTAAGATCAATATTAGCTCTTCACATTTCCATCTGCAACATCCAGAAATCGAAAGATCTGAAAATTACTGCTGAAGATCAAAATCAGTTCTTTCACACATTCATGTAAAACATGGCGCGTCCAAACCAACACAACTACCATTGACCGCAAACACCTTGGAAAACGTAGAACTTGATGCTCATGTTAGCTCCTGTTTTCAGATACGAGTCATAGTGCAGTGATAACGTCACTGATCATAAACCACAAGGTCACAAGATCGATTCTGGTCGCGGCCATATTTCTTTTTTTTTTACTTCTATCCATCTGTCAGATCATTTTTTGATATTGGTTTGATGTTCTTCAGCCCAGATCTGCCTAGATATTAGTTTGATCTTATAATATCTAAATGAGATATTATTATGGTCTTCCTCATATTTATTTTTAATCTTATTTTTGATTTTTTATTTCTTATGTCAAACAAACCAATAGCTAAGTATGATCTTGAATACTTCACTGAGTAATATCTAATGATGATATTGATTTGATTTTTTCTTCTACTCGGGTATCATTTCAATTTTGAAAAGAGAAAGTCGATGAAGAGAAATCAATCATGTCGTGATTATCACGCCGAGGACCTGGGATCAAATCCCACTCCCGCATACTCACTAAAATGTGAGTTCTTTATTTCGAAGAAAGGTACACTCGTGAGTCCCGAGATAAATTAGCCCCGCGTTAATACAGATAAAAAATATAACATGGCAATCTCGTGTATCATGCCTTGAGCATTAGTATGGGACAAACATCAAATACTCGCTCCCATTTAGGTCCCATATGAACTGTGCAAAATTTCGGCGCAATCGGTGAAACTATAATTAAGCGCAAACGATTCAAAGTTTTCATAGGGTTTGCTATGGGAAAAGTTGCACTTTCAGATAAAAAAATCCCAGAGATCGCCCTTTGTCTCCTCAATTCAAATCGCTCAACGCTTCATGTAGAAAAATCATTTATGAAACTTTCCTTCGAAGACTGCAAAACGATTGGATGCTTGTGGAAAAAGTTATTGATTTATTACCGATTAGTGATCCAACGAACGGCTTTTTGTTTTCTTTTATCAGCAGCTTTGCTGCCGTTATTGTTGCATTATTATTGACAAAAAAAATCAGAAAGAGACAAATAGCTTAAGCAAACTCATAAGAACTATTGATTGAAATAAAAACCGTTGTGTAAAATTGTTGAAACACGATTATCTTAATTATAAAATAAGCGAAATTGCTAGTTCCAGCTAGTTTCCAGATATTTCAGAAAACCCATTGGAGGCTTTTAAAGCTATGGATAACTTTGTAAAGTATTTTGTCAGACGCTCAAAAGAAATCGTAGACAAAATTTTTAGGGAAGCCTCTCATGCCGTCGTTTATGAAATGTTTGGAAGCACTTCAACTGAAATTTTAGATAACGGGTCTAAAGAAAGATTATTCTAAATGCCAATATTGCAGATATTCTGAAAGGATTCAAGTTCTTATTCAATTTTATTTGAAAATAAATTTGGTTAAACTGACAATCTTTTTCACCAGCGGAAAAAATGAAAGATATCTTGATCTTTAGCTGTTTGTGTATGGAAACAAATTTTGAATTTTAACCAATTTCACTCCGTTATTTAATAAAACAATCAAAAACCAAAAGTAAGGAAAAGCATACAGTTAAAACGAGTAAGGAAAAATTCCTAGAAAAAGTTTTTTTTTCAAAATTCTTAAGAAATTTCTGTTAAACTACCTTACTATATTTCAAGCCTAACTTTATCAAACACCGTATCTAACAAAATCCGCAATCGGAGAAAATCGAAGGGGAAGTTCGTTGTTCTCATAGCAACACATACATTGAGCATTTTAGAAACGTGAAAAATCCGGGTATTTTTTCACATATCACCCCCAAAGGTGAGTGGACTTTTCCTTCCGCGAATTTTCGCTCTTCCGCTGGCGGTATAGCTGGAGCTACGCCTCGAAAAATGTGATTTCGCGAGTGAGTCCCGATCATATTTATCATCACAAACACGTTGTCAGTTGCATATAATTATCAGTTGAGCAAATTGGAAGAAAAAGTGTGAATTAGTTTTATGTAAAATCAGAACGAGAGAAGTGAGGAGAGTAGTGTGCGGTAGCATTTTCCTCACGTATGACACTTCGGCTGAAAAATGAAAATTCTGCTGAGGATTCTGCCGGTGGAGTGTTCCAGTGCCGTATTAGTGTTAAACAACGCGAGTTTTAATGAAGACCTATCTGTAATGGCTAAAACAATTAAGTTATTGAAAAAGTCATGAACTCGAAGTGAACAAAAAATATAGCAAATAGAGGGGAGTTTGTGCCGCGTTTGAAAAAAAAAAATATTGGACGATTCAAAACTGGGCATGTCGGTAGATGGCAACCACGGGCAAGTGAATTCACATACGATACGACAGATCAATTTTTCCGCCGTGGTCTGCGGAAAAATGAGATGTGAATGATGATTATAAGTGCTATGGATTCCGTCCAAGATTCCGTCAATTGGGCGTAAATAAGGCAGAGGATCAAGATGAATCAAACTATGGATTATGGGAGAAAGCATTGACTTGGTGAGATCAAACCATTATGTATAATTATATATTCGGCATACGTTGGGGATTCTTTGAATTTGACAAGTCATATGGCCAATTTTTATACACCTTACATTGGGCTTGGAGTGAAATTATGGTTTAGACAACACAACACAACACCAGATAAATATCGGCCTGCTAGGATATGTAGTATTTGATACAATACCGTCAACCTGCAATATTTGCACAACACACTCTCTACCCTTTAAATATTCTTCCATCAAATTTGTACAGTTTGCCACCCAGAGTGCCGACTTAAAATATAGCTAGAAAAAATACAAGCGAACCAAAATAGGGTTCATCTTGCAATGGTGGTTCGTTGTGGTAATTGTCAGATCCAACCTAGGTTCAGAAAGAAATATATTTGTAAATCATGATATGAATTTTTTGAATTATCATTTAAAATTTCTTTGATATATTTGTAGCAATTTTCTCTTCTTGTTTTGCTTTTTATATAGGCTTATTATTCTGTACATTCCAATCGGGGAAGGGATCATTATTATTTTTTCTCGTTTCAGAGAGCGAGTAATGGCGCTTAAGCCTAGGCTTTGAAGTCAGGACACATGGAGAAATGCCTGTGTCCCATCCCAGGAGAAGAGACGTCAACTATAACGGAGTGTGCATTAACCTTCTTAGCAGCACTACTCCCAACGATTTTATGTCCAAACACCATTCCCCTAAAACGAAACGGTTGGTACGGTTGTCCCCGTTTCTTCCTTCATTCAATTCAAAAAGGTTTGTCAATCATGTTATTCATAAGTGGATAACCTGATTGCCTTAAGTTTTTGAATTATCTTTCAACCCATTAGTCTGCACAGTGGGCCTGGCCATTTTAATATTTGTGTCACATCATCTCTGATATGCTGCAAATATTAATGCTGACAAGAAAATATCAGAAGAAATTTTGATACTTCCAGGATGCTTTTCAATACTGGCTGTGCAAGCACTAGATTAGATTAGATTAGATTAGATATCACCCCCAAAGGTGAGTGATACAAGTAATACTTAACGAAATTCAGCACCTCATGTAAAAATCTATTTTTCGTTTACATATGTTACATACGGTGTTTGGTAAAGTTCGGCTTGATTAATTTAGAGAATTTTGGAAATTTGGCAGTGGAAATCCCTGGAAGAGTCGTTTCCTGGAAATATCTTTCTTGAGATGAATACAAGAAACAAGTGTCTCTGAGAATATCTAGCAGAGCCTGCGGCGATCTCCTTGACGAAAAATAGTATGAAATGTGAATGGGACGCATGACAGTTTTTGTTTGAACTCATGAGAGAATATGAAAGGACAAATTTTGGAATAATGTGCCCGATTTCTTGAAATAAATTGCTAGATACATACGCCCGCAATGGCCAGAACAAACTTCTCAAAAACAGCAGAAATTAATTTGAAAAATTTCAAGAATGTAACAAAACTTTCTTCCAAAAATTCAAAATTATTCTTGACAATATTTTCCAAAATATTTAATTTACAGAATTTTCTTGTAAATTTCAGGAATTTTGTTTTAAATTTCTTCAAGAATTCTCCGCCATATGGCTAGGGTCTCCAGTAAGCCTAGTGGTTGAGGCTATATATCGCTAACCCGGAGATGACGGGTTCGATTTCCGTTCCGGTCGGGAAAATTTTCTCGACTTCCTGGGCATATCAATGATACTTGCCTCACAACATACAAATTCATGCAATGGCAGGCAAAGAAAGCCCTTCAATTAATAACTGTGGAAGTGCTCAAAGAACACTAAGTTGAAATAAGGTAGGCCAAGTACCAATGGGGACATAGAGCCAAAAAGAAGAAGAAGAATATATCTCTAAAGAAGGACTTCTAAAAATTTCACAAAAGAAGTGCTTTCTTTAGTAGTGTGGGCACTACGTGAGCGATTCTAGTTGGCAGCTGCACTTCCACTTTTGTACAGCGCCTAAATTTAGTCTATTATTCTCTTATATCGAATTGGTTGCTTGTCGCGCTGATTTATGCTAGGTACGATATTTCCCATACAATTCACCCTCCAGAAGTTGCATGCAAGTTTTCATACTAACATAAAATGCTTAAATCTATCAAATTTGATTAGGTAAAACAAAATATTTTGCATGAGTCCTTAATTTAGATGTTAATTGACCAACTAACCTTTTGATTGCTTAAAAAAATATTTCCAAGCTTAATGGCTTGCAGTCAAAAAAGCCCAAAATCGCATATTTTGCCCAATAAATTGAGGTATAGCTCAAAATTGTGCCGTGTTGGAGCAAATCTGAGCCCGGATTCGGATTCAGCAGCCCAAAATCCTTCGGAGACACATATGTAAGTTTGCTCTTGAGACAAAAAAATGTTGCGCTGTGTTATCAATCCCCTTTTTGTTATAGTTTAGATAAGTTACATATTAATTCCTCTAAAAATTTATCCAAATTCTCTTGTGAAAGAAGTAGCAAACAATTTCTGTTGAAGATTTTTCTAGAACCTGCTGTTTTCAAGAAGTTCAATCGGAAATCCTCCTAGTAATCTATATTCTAAAATTTTAGATTCTTCTGACTTCTCTACAGGGGATAGACAAAATGCTCGGGACAGGTAAAATTTTCACTTTTCAAAAAATGGTCAAATAGCAATGCATTTTTGAAAAGTGCAACAAAAAATATAAAATTTTTACTGTAAGTTGATCAACTAGTTGTGTATCAATGGTCCAAATTTGAAAAAAGATCGGGCTATTCTACATGAAATTAGAAAGTTTCTAGAAGAAGTCATAATTATTCGATAGCCAACTTTGAGCTGATATATCTCCGGATTCAATGAACCAAATGCAATGAAATTTTGAGCGTTCATGACTTATATGACTAGCTTTTAAAAACGTTTGACATAACCTAAAATTGTTAACACGGAAGAAAATTATAGCGTTTAGATTAT
Source organism: Aedes albopictus (assembly GCF_035046485.1). NCBI lineage: Eukaryota > Metazoa > Arthropoda > Insecta > Diptera > Culicidae > Aedes > Aedes albopictus. Next base: position 97,601,166 of record NC_085138.1, on the reverse strand, counting down.
TTTTCTGATATAACACCATATTATCGTAAATTTCAACATCATTTCAAAATTCGAGATGGTAATTATGGTTTATTTGAATTCCCTCTAATTGACTTCGATATGATCAATGTCAAGTTTATTCAAACTTTTTTCAAAGTTTATTATATGAGTCAAAAACGCTTAGAATTTTATTGCATTAGGTTCATTGAATCCGGAGATACAACAGCTCAAAATTGGCTATCGAATAATTATGAATTTTTCTAGAATATTCCCAATCTCATGTAGAATAGTCCGATCTTTCCCAAATTTAAACCATTGATACACAACTACTTGATGAATTTGAAGTAAAAATTTTAGCTTTTTGATGCACTTTTTGAACATTTTTTGAAAAGTTATAATTTTGCTTGTTCCGATCATTTTGTCTATCCCCTGTATGTCATATTTTTTGGATTCTGTTGATTTTTTTCCCTGACAAGAGCGCAGCAAATCAGGGACATTTATTTTTGAAAATTTTTGTACTTCTGATTCTAAGACTTTTTTGAATGATTATAGATTTGGCAATGCTCTAAGCTCTCGATATTTATGAGAATTTTGGAATACTGTTTGGAAGCCCTCACATGAAAGTACTCTATATTTTCAGATTACCTAAGCAAACAAGTATGTTTGACAACTAAGAAATTCAGAAAATTTAAATGTTGGGCAATTGCAGTATTGTGGTCAGTTCAAATTGCTGCACCCATTTTTTGAATAGTATATTGTTGATAATTATTATTGGCCATGATTTGGCATAATTATTGAATATATTTACAATAGATTGCCAGATTTTAGATTTTTTTTATCTCTCATCCCAGCGAAGCGAAATTATTCTTCAACGAGTAGTGGTTTTCAAGTGTTCCCGACTAGAAAATTACATCAAATTTGTATCATATGGTGATATGATGTTTTAATATTTTTCTCTAACTTATTATGTTATAAACTAGCTGCAGGATGATGTTAAAATAACTAAAATTGTAACAAAAAGTATACTGATCTAATCAAAATTATATCCTATATTGTTATAATCATATCAAAATTATAACAAAATGTGAATTTTGTTTTTTTTGTTTTTATTAATGTGTGAATTAAAATGTGAAATGAATTTTAGCCTCTGGATTACTGGTTTCTATCATTATTTGATATAATTTTGTTAAATTATTTCTCAAATGTCGAAGATTCAAAACTAAATTATAGTACAATGAGTTATGAAATAGCATTTATAACATAATGTGATATAATTGAGTTATAGTATTTTGAAAACACCAAGGATGTTGAACACGATTATATCACAATTATAAATATCATGATTTGTTAGGATTATGTTATATTTTTGCTACAATTTTCTAGTCAGCTTCTTTTACTGCGTTTCATTAACTTTATGTCTAGTTGAATTGAACAAGGGTAACAAGTGGCTATCGAGACTCTTGTGTTGAAAAAAAAAGAAAGTATCCGCAATGAATGGCATACATTGTGTAAGTTTTATCCAAGAGTGCCGAACTTTACTCTTATTTACTCTTATTAAGAAGATTAAGTCAAAAGAAAATCGGGTTAAGTACCGTAAAGCGGGGTCAAATTGATGTCCGGCTCGAAATTGATCAGCTATTTTTTCGTCAGATAACGCGTGCTTCTGGTGGTTTCTTTCTAAGAATCGTGCTGTTTGAATCGAATATTGTACGGAAATTGCAGGGAAACTATTCAAAGTACGCTTTATCTTACGGAAAAACGACTGATCAATTTCGACCCCGAGATAAATTTGACTCCGGTTTACGGTACTGTACCTTTTAATTCCACTTTGCATCCTTTGACAAATACGTATTTCGACCTCAACTGTAAGGTCGTCTTCAGTGTCTCCCCGACTAGAAAAGTATATGTTTATATCATATTGTGTTATGGTGTTAAAATTTTTTTCTATAACTTATTATGTTGTAAACTAGATGCAGCATGATGTTATAATAACTTAATTTGTAACAAAAAGTACACTGGTATAATCAAGATAATAACCAATTTGGTATAATCAGATCAAAATTATAACAAAATGTGATATGAATTTCAGCCTCGATATTGCTATTTTCTATCAAAATTTTTTTAATATTGTTTTCCAAATGTCGAAGACTCGAAACTTAATTATAATATAATAAGTTATCAAACAACATTTATAACATTATGTAATATACTTGAGTTACATTTGGTTACAACATGATTATATCACAACGAGTTACAGATCATGGTTTGTTAGGATTATGTTATATTTTTGTTACAATTCTCTAGTCGGGTCATACTTGACTCGACTCGAGTCAAGTAAAACCATAGTACTTATCAGAGGTTTTGGTAATGGACAGTGTCTTACCAAAGTAACCTTTAAACAAAAACTGTTTCACTGTTGCTTCGCTTACATCACTTGTAGCCCATGTTGTCTCCGTTGTCGCTTGTTCTAAAAATCTAGGTGAAAATAAATTAAAATTAGGTTTAAAAGCATCAACTATGCACAACAAAAAACTTTTTCCAGGAGGGAAAAGTTTCAAGCAAACTTGAAAATTCACCAACAACTACGGTGCACCGCGGTGCGGTGGGAGCTGCTAAATGAGGCGCATAATTTTCCACTTTCCACCGAGAGTACCTGATGCCTCTCAATAAAGACTTAGTGAGTAGGCGACTGAAACTGACTTCCAGTCTTATGTATATACGTACATCACACAAAGTCTACTTAGAACGAAGTATGGCCCCCAGTTGTGGCTTATTTGATTTCTTCGAAAAGTAGTTCAGTTCGTGTTGTTGAGAGACTTTTCAGTTCCAGTTATTTTCGAACTCTGTCTATGCCTGGAATTGTGTTCCATTTGCTGGAAATTGCGATCAGAACCATTAATCATTGGTAACATTGAAAGTAGAATTTGTGGTTAATTGCCTCGATTCAACCCAATCTCCACGCAAGCGGACATGAATCCGTTTGTTCTAGGAAATTCTGTCATCAAGTTTCCGATACAGTTGTTGTCCCATCAAGAAGCCCACCTCTTTGGATGACGCTCGAATTCTTCGAATCACAATCATAAAACATTTCTGGCGTAAAAATATAAACGTCATTGTTCATTCACCGGAACAGCTAGAAATAGGATATGCTTGACGCATAAAAAAACAGGCCAGCTTCCACGAAATAAAAAGCCACATCCATCATAGAGCGTGGGGATCCATTTCAGTATGTACACACAGGAAACAGATAGATTTGAGCGCTCTTAGTCCCGGCCGGTGTGGTATTTGGGTTTCCATCTGCTCGAAACCCGATTACGAAACAATGGAGTAAAATAACACTCAGGGACCGAGCACAGACAGACATTGACACGTCGTCGTTCGTTAATCCTATTGTGCCTGTAACCGGCTTTGTAGGGCACGGTTTCCCAGCTGAGTGAATCCAGTAGTTCCAAATTTATGAATATTTCGGTGACATGATGGAAGCACGCGCGGTGAAAAACAGTCAATGGGCGCTCCTTCCATCATTTGCTTTCCGAGAATAGCACCAGGTCGTTCCATATGGTTCTTCCAGGAATTTTTCGAGCAATTCCTCTAGAATTCTTCAAATGAATTCTTCCAGGAATTCCTATGGAACTCTTCCAAGAATTACTTTGCAATTCTTCCAGGAATTCCCCTGGAATTCTTCCAGGAATTCCCCTGGAATTCTTCCAGGAATTCCTCTGGAATTCTTCCAGGAATTCCTCTGGAATTCTTCCAGGAATTCCCCTGGAATTCTTCCAGGAATTCCCCTGGAATTCTTCCAGGAATTCCCCTGGAATTCTTCCAGGAATTCCCCTGGAATTCTTCCAGGAATTCCCCTGGAATTCTTCCAGGAATTCCCCTGGAATTCTTCCAGGAATTCCCCTGGAATTCTTCCAGGAATTCCCCTGGAATTCTTCCAGGAATTCCCCTGGAATTCTTCCAGGAATTCCCCTGGAATTCTTCCAGGAATTCCCCTGGAATTCTTCCAGGAATTCCCCTGGAATTCTTCCAGGAATTCCTCTGGAATTCTTCCAGGAATTCCTCTGGAATTCTTCCAGGAATTCCTCTGGAATTCTTCCAGGAAATCCTCTGGAATTCTTCCAGGAATTCCTCTGGAATTCTTCCAGGAATTCCTCTGGAATTCTTCCAGGAATTCCTCTGGAATTCTTCCAGGAATTCCTCTGGAATTCTTCCAGGAATTCCCCTGGAATTCTTCCAAGAATTCCCCTGGAATTCTTCCAGGAATTCCCCTGGAATTCCCCTGGAATTCTTCCAGGAATTCCCCTGGAATTCTTCCAGGAATTCCCCTGGAATTCTTCCAGGAATTCCCCTGGAATTCTTCCAGGAATTCCCCTGGAATTCTTCCAGGAATTCCCCTGGAATTCTTCCAGGAATTCCCCTGGAATTCTTCCAGGAATTCCCCTGGAATTCTTCCAGAAATTCCCCTGGAATTCTTCCAGGAATTCCCCTGGAATTCTTCCAGGAATTCCCCTGGAATTCTTCCAGGAATTCCCCTGGAATTCTTCCAGGAATTCCCCTGGAATTCTTCCAGGAATTCCCCTGGAATTCTTCCAGGAATTCCTCTGGAATTCTTCCAGGAATTCCTCTGGAATTCTTCCAGGAATTCCTCTGGAATTCTTCCAGGAATTCCTCTGGAATTCTTCCAGGAATTCCTCTGGAATTCTTCCAGGAATTCCTCTGGAATTCTTCCAGGAATTCCTCTGGAATTCTTCCAGGAATTCCTCTGGAATTCTTCCAGGAATTCCTCTGGAATTCTTCCAGGAATTCCCCTGGAATTCTTCCAGGAATTCCTCTGGAATTCTTCCAGGAATTCCTCTGGAATTCTTCCAGGAATTCCTCTGGAATTCTTCCAGGAATTCCTCTGGAATTCTTCCAGGAATTCCTCTGGAATTCTTCCAGGAATTCCTCTGGAATTCTTCCAGGAATTCCTCTGGAATTCTTCCAGGAATTCCTCTGGAATTCTTCCAGGAATTCCCCTGGAATTCTTCCAAGAATTCCCCTGGAATTCTTCCAGGAATTCCCCTGGAATTCCCCTGGAATTCTTCCAGGAATTCCCCTGGAATTCTTCCAGGAATTCCCCTGGAATTCTTCCAGGAATTCCCCTGGAATTCTTCCAGGAATTCCCCTGGAATTCCCCTGGAATTCTTCTAGGAATTCCCCTGGAATTCTTCCAGGAATTCCCCTGGAATTCTTCCAGGAATTCCTCTGGAATTCTTCCAGGAATTCCTCTGGAATTCTTCCAGGAATTCCTCTGGAATTCTTCCAGGAATTCCTCTGGAATTCTTCCAGGAATTCCTCTGGAATTCTTCCAGGAATTCCTCTGGAATTCTTCCAGGAATTCCTCTGGAATTCTTCCAGGAATTCCCCTGGAATTCTTCCAAGAATTCCCCTGGAATTCTTCCAGGAATTCCCCTGGAATTCCCCTGGAATTCTTCCAGGAATTCCCCTGGAATTCTTCCAGGAATTCCCCTGGAATTCTTCCAGGAATTCCCCTGGAATTCTTCCAGGAATTCCCCTGGAATTCTTCCAGGAATTCCCCTGGAATTCTTCCAGGAATTCCCCTGGAATTCTTCCAGGAATTCCCCTGGAATTCTTCCAGGAATTCCCCTGGAATTCTTCCAGGAATTCCCCTGGAATTCTTCCAGGAATTCCCCTGGAATTCTTCCAGGAATTCCCCTGGAATTCTTCCAGGAATTCCCCTGGAATTCTTCCAGGAATTCCCCTGGAATTCTTCCAGGAATTCCTCTGGAATTCTTCCAGGAATTCCTCTGGAATTCTTCCAGGAATTCCTCTGGAATTCTTCCAGGAATTCCTCTGGAATTCTTCCAGGAATTCCTCTGGAATTCTTCCAGGAATTCCCCTGGAATTCTTCCAAGAATTCTCCTGGAATTCTTCCACGAATTCCCCTGGAATTCCCCTGGAATTCTTCCAGGAATTCCCCTGGAATTCTTCCAGGAATTCCCCTGGAATTCTTCCAGGAATTCCCCTGGAATTCTTCCAGGAATTCCCCTGGAATTCTTCCAGGAATTCCCCTGGAATTCTTCCAGGAATTCCCCTGGAATTCTTCCAGGAATTCCCCTGGAATTCTTCCAGGAATTCCCCTGGAATTCTTCCAGGAATTCCCCTGGAATTCTTCCAGGAATTCCCCTGGAATTCTTCCAGGAATTCCTCTGGAATTCTTCCAGGAATTCCTCTGGAATTCTTCCAGGAATTCCTCTGGAATTCTTCCAGGAATTCCTCTGGAATTCTTCCAGGAATTCCTCTGGAATTCTTCCAGGAATTCCCCTAGAATTCTTCCAGGAATTCCTCTGGAATTCTTCCAGGAATTCCTCTGGAATTCTTCCAGGAATTCCTCTGGAATTCTTCCAGGAATTCCTCTGGAATTCTTCCAGGAATTCCTTTGGAATTCTTCCAGGAATTCCTCTGGAATTCTTCCAGGAATTCCTCTGGAATTCTTCCAGGAATTCCTCTGGAATTCTTCCAGGAATTCCTCTGGAATTCTTCCAGGAATTCCTCTGGAATTCTTCCAGGAATTCCTCTGGAATTCTTCCCGGAATTCCTCTGGAATTCTTCCAGGAATTCCTCTGGAATTCTTCCAGGAATCCTTCTGGAATTCTCCCAGGAATTTCTCTGGAATTCTCCCAGGAATTTCTCTGGAATTCTACCAGGAAATTCCCCTGGAATTCTTCCAGCAATTCCCCTGGAATTCTTCCAGGAATTCCCCTGGAATTCTTCCAGGAATTCCCCTGGGATTCTTCCAGGAATTCCCCTGGGATTCTTCCAGGAATTCCCTTGGAATTCTTCCAGGAATTTCCCTGGAATTCTTCCAGGAATTCCCCAGGAATTCTTCCAGGAATTCCCCAGGAATTCTTCCAGGAATTCCCCAGGAATTCTTCCAGGAATTCCCCTGGAATTCTTCCAGGAATTCCCCTGGAATTCTTCCAGGAATTCCTCTGGAATTCTTCCAGGAATTCCTCTGGAATTCTTCCAGGAATTCCTCTGGAATTCTTCCAGGAATTCCTCTGGAATTCTTCCAGGAATTCCTCTGGAATTCTTCCAGGAATTCCTCTGGAATTCTTCCAGGAATTCCTCTGGAATTCTTCCAGGAATTCCTCTGGAATTCTTCCAGGAATTCCTCTGGAATTCTTCCAGGAATTCCTCTGGAATTCTTCCAGGAATTCCTCTGGAATTCTTCCAGGAATTCATCTGGAATTCTTCCAGGAATTCCTCTGGAATTCTTCCAGGAATTCCTCTGGAATTCTTCCAGGAATTCCTCTGGAATTCTTCCAGGAATTTCTCTGGAATTCTTCCCGGAATTCCTCTGGAATTCTTCCAGGAATTCCTCTGGAATTCTTCCAGGAATCCTTCTGGAATTCTCCCAGGAATTTCTCTGGAATTCTCCCAGGAATTTCTCTGGAATTCTACCAGGAAATTCCCCTGGAATTCTTCCAGGAATTGCCCTGGAATTCTTCCAGGAATTGCCCTGGAATTCTTCCAGCAATTCCCCTGGAATTCTTCCAGGAATTCCCCTGGAATTTTTCCAGGAATTCCCCTGGGATTCTTCCAGGAATTCGCTTGGAATTCTTCCAGGAATTACCCTGGAATTCCTCCAGGAATTCCCCTGGAATTCTTCCAGGAATTCCCCTGGAATTCTTCCAGGAATTCCTCTGGAATTCTTCCAGGAATTCCTCTGGAATTCTTCCAGGAATTCCTCTGGAATTCTTCCAGGAATTCCTCTGGAATTCTTCCAGGAATTCCTCTGGAATTCTTCCAGGAATTCCTCTGGAATTCTTCCAGGAATTCCTCTGGAATTCTTCCAGGAATTCCTCTGGAATTCTTCCAGGAATTCCTCTGGAATTCTTCCAGGAATTCCTCTGGAATTCTTCCAGGAATTCCTCTGGAATTCTTCCAGGAATTCCTCTGGAATTCTTCCAGGAATTCCTCTGGAATTCTTCCAGGAATTCCTCTGGAATTCTTCCAGGAATTCCTCTGGAATTCTTCCAGGAATTCCTCTGGAATTCTTCCAGGAATTCCTCTGGAATTCTTCCAGGAATTCCTCTGGAATTCTTCCAGGAATTCCTCTGGAATTCTTCCAGGAATTCCTCTGGAATTCTTCCAGGAATTCCTCTGGAATTCTTCCAGGAATTCCTCTGGAATTCTTCCAGGAATTCCTCTGGAATTCTTCCAGGAATTCCCCTGGAATTCTTCCAGGAATTCCTCTGGAATTCTTCCAGAAATTCCTCTGGAATTCTTCCAGGAATTCCTCTGGAATTCTTCCAGGAATTCCTCTGGAATTCTTCCAGGAATTCCTCTGGAATTCTTCCAGGAATTCCTCTGGAATTCTTCCAGGAATTCCTCTGGAATTCTTCCAGGAATTTCTCTGGAATTCTTCCCGGAATTCCTCTGGAATTCTTCCAGGAATTCCTCTGGAATTCTTCCAGGAATCCTTCTGGAATTCTCCCAGGAATTTCTCTGGAATTCTCCCAGGAATTTCTCTGGAATTCTACCAGGAAATTCCCCTGGAATTCTTCCAGGAATTGCCCTGGAATTCTTCCAGCAATTCCCCTGGAATTCTTCCAGGAATTCCCCTGGAATTTTTCCAGGAATTCCCCTGGGATTCTTCCAGGAATTCCCTTGGAATTCTTCCAGGAATTACCCTGGAATTCTTCCAGGAATTCCCCTGGAATTCTTCCAGGAATTCCGCTGGAATTCTTCCAGGAATTCCGCTGGAATTCTTCCAGGAATTCCGCTGGAATTCTTCCAGGAATTCCGCTGGAATTCTTCCAGGAATTCCACTGGAATTCTTCCAGGAATTCCGCTGGAATTCTTCCAGGAATTCCGCTGGAATTTTTCCAGGAATTCCGCTGGAATTCTTCCAGGAATTCCGCTGGAATTCTTCCAGGAATTCCGCTGGAATTCTTCCAGGAATTCCGCTGGAATTCTTCCAGGAATTCCGCTGGAATTCTTCCAGGAATTCCGCTGGAATTCTTCCAGGAATTCCGCTGGAATTCTTCCAGGAATTCCGCTGGAATTCTTCCAGGAATTCCGCTGGAATTCTTCCAGGAATTCCGCTGGAATTCTTCCAGGAGTTCCGCTGGAATTCTTCCAGGAATTCCGCTGGAATTCTTCCAGGAATTCCGCTGGAATTCTTCCAGGAAATCCTCTGGAATTCTTCCAGAAAATCCTCTGGAATTCTTCCAGCAATTCCTGTGGAATTCCTCTGTGATTTTGCTGGAAATCCTCTATTAATGCTTCTGGAATCCCTCTAGAAATTCTTCCATTTTTAACCGTTTATCGACCATTTTGTATGGAACAACCATTATTTGTGATGAGCTACATACCCTCCTACAACAACATATATTTTGCCAATGACGACTGATTTCATGGAATTCGTATTCACAGAAACACACCTCCCAGCTACCCACATCCCTCCTCCACGTGCCCTGCCCGACAAAGTGCATTATTTAATCAGTGTATTTTATTTTTATTTTTTTTATTTCCCGCCCGCAGGCCAACGTATCACCACAATCCAGCTGGATGGCGTCCAGTACTTCGTGAGCCGGATGAATCCCTACTCGCCGGAGTTGAACTACTTCCTCGCCTACCAGTACTGCCGCTCGCTCGGACTGCAGCTTGCCTCGTTCGAGACCAAGGAGAAGGTCGAATCCATGACACAGTACCTGACGAATGCCGGTGAGTGCATCATGTGTAGTCAGTAGTGGGGACACAACTTTTCCGTAATGAGGGATATAATATGGGGGTGAAATTGAATTAGGCTTGGAACTGGCGGGTGCTTTTCTGCCATCCATCAATTGATTTATCGAGTTGATTGTAAATGTAACTAAAATGTTACAGCAACACGTGCGAGATTAAATTGAAACACTGATTGCAGAACATGCATTCAATTTCTATTATCAATGTAAACTTTTTCAGGTAAAATTGGTCTTTTTTGATCTTTTGATGGTTGATTTAGTAATTTATTATATTATGCCAAAAAAGAATCAATCTACAATTCTACAGTATGCTAATATGTCATACAGTTTGTGGTTGCCGCTCCTCCTGATCTTCAACGCTCTGCAAAATAATACTTCAAGCACCAGCAGGTAGTCCTCGATTATTGGATCGATTTCCTATAAACATTGTCAAAACAGTTCGTGAAGGAGAGTGTAGAATTAGTTAAAAAAAAAACAAAAAAAGTTCCTGAAGTAATAGCTGAAACTAACTTACAAATCCTTTATATTTATGGTTCACACACAAATTTCTGATGGATTTCTCAAAGGACATGCCGTTGGAATTTCAGAATCCAAATATTTTCTTCAGGAATTTGCCGAAAGTGTTCAGAAAGAATCACTAATTCGAAGAAATAAAAATAATCCTAAAGAAAAGGAATTTTTTGAGTATGTTTCCATGGAATTTCCGAAGACATTTCAAGAAAGATCGTAGCAGGAATTCCCAAATCCATAAATGAAGAAATTGTCCACAGAATTTATGGGAATTGTGCATACAAAGTTCTTTTGTTTTTTTTTTTTTTTTTTTTGTATTTACGTGTATTTTAACTTATGCTAATTCTACACTTCAAGTTCTTTTGTGAACCCCTTCTGCATAGAGTTTTTAACGCATTTTCAGAAAAAAATCATAATAATAGTTGATGAAATTGACCCAAAAGAATTACATAAGACATTCCCGAAAAAAAATTTCTCGAGTATTTCAGAATTGCAAAGAAATTCCCAGGGGCATTGTCGAAGGGTTTCTCAAAGGCATTGCCGGAGGAATCGAGACTCTGTTTACTTTCCATTGGATGCTTCCAGCAGTAAAAAGTTTATAACCTCCAGTTTCTGGAATCGACAGCCTGGTGGCAACACCGTCATTTGCATTCTATCCATCATCTCTGGTACTTTCAATTGTTAACTTCCTGAAATTTTCACCGCAGACTCACGGAAGAATGGTAGTCGTGAACTGTCAAAACGGGAAAGATTTGTGAAAAGTAAGTCCATCAAGAGAGATTTGGATATCCAATTTCTAAGTATATTGCTCCCGCAATATCTAAAACGAAATGCATGAGAAATTTCCAAAATATTGGCGAAGAAACTCCCGTAACAGCTTTCGAATAGTTGGCGATGAAAATACTCTTAACTCTAACTCTCAAAGAAATTGTCGAAGGGATCACCGATGGTTTTGGCAAAGCAAGTGCTCAATGATTTTTGGTTGAAATTTCTTAATAAATTTTCGAAGGGAATCCATAATGATTGCCATAAAATCCAAATGTCATTGCCATTTCAATTTCAAAGGTGTTACTAGAACAAATCATTTGTCTAAGGGCTCACAAAAATTTAGGAAGAAATTCTCTTAAGATCAAATAACAAAACGCTGTGTACTACACGAAGTTTTACGAAAATTTCAATGTTCTTTTTAAATTTAAGTAACTTTCGGAGAAAGGAGTTTCCAGGAGAAACACAACAGAAATTTTTGAAGAAACTTCTGGAAAGATCCTCTGAGAAATTTTGAGAAACACATATTTCAGAAGAAATCCTCATAGGATTTTTTTTTTCTTAAAGATCGCTTTGAAGCAATTATGGGGGGATTATAAGATTTTTTAGAAAGTCGTCAGAAAACTTTCAATAGGAATTCTTGGAGGATTTTTTGGAGGACTCTCCTGGGCAATGTGGAGAATTATTTGGAGAAACTGTGGTGGATTTCTCGAAGAAATTTCTAGAGGAAAAACTATGGAGGAATCCTTGCCAAACTTTGTAGAACAATCCTCAGCGGAGTTTCTGGATGTATTTCTTAAGTATCCTTCGAATAAACTGAAGATGTTTTTGAAATAAATTCTTGAGTATCCCTCAAAGAACTCCATAGAAAATTGTGTAGCTGAATTTCTGGGAGAATACTTGTAGAAATTTTTAGACTAATGCTTGTACAAAATTTGAAAGAGTTTTTTGAAATATTTTCTTAAAGATCTGCACAGGGACTGCAGAAATTCTTGAAATAACCTTTGCATGAATTTATGAAAAAAAAATAAAGGAACTATCGGAAATCCTCTGAAATAAAATTTAAGGCGTGCCCTTAGAGGAGTTTCAAAACGAATGATTGGATCCTTTTTTAAAAGAATGTTCGGCGGAATCCTGAAGGAAATTCTTGGTGAACTTGTGAACAAATAATCGGATTTTTTAAATTTTTACTTAAATTTATATTCTCAACGGCACTCAAAGAAATCCTTGAAGAAACTTTTAGATGAATACTTGAGTTTCGAAAGGAATGTTCGAAATATTTTTGAGAAAGAAGTTCTAGTGGAACCCGTGGTCAAATCCACTGGGAAATTTACAAATGTACTTCCATTTGAGCAATCTTCGGAGGAATTTTCGAAGGTACTCTTCAGAAGAATCCTTGAAGTATTTTCTGATGAAAGCATCCTTGAAGGAAGTCTCATTTTTATTTTTCTAAGGAATCTGTTGGGGTGGAAATCTTTCATCGTACACAACAATTTATTGCAGCTTTTAATTGGAGCAACTTCAATACTGAAATTCAAATTGTTCATTTATACACAACTAAAATGAACTGTTATTTCCCTATCTTTCCAGTGTTGCCAGTTTCACATCGAAATATGACCACAACCGAAACTTAGGGGGAAATATTTCGAGGAGTTCAAAATAGAATTTCTTTAGAGAAGTTTTTCTGGAGATTCTTTAGAGAATTCCTTGGACACATTTTCAAAAACTTTCAGGTGTTTTCTTTGGTAGAACACTCGGTGAAGTTTCTTAAAACCCTCCAAAGGACATTTGAAGGAATGTTTAGAGGGGTACCTGAATTTTTAGAAGGTTGGAAGTGAAACGGGAAGGAAATTTTGTAGAAATCTATGGAAATTTCTACTGCGGTTTTTGAAACAAATTCGAAAAAAAGAAATACTTTCGTTTCTGGTAGATTATTCAGAAAATAATATAAACGATTTGGAATATTTATTGGAAGGAAATTATAGAGGAACCCGTGGACAAATCCCCGGAGAAATTTACAAATTAAGATTCTTGTGGGAACTTCTGTTGGAGTCTTTATAAGAATTTCTGGAGCAATCTTCAGAGGAGTTTTAAGAGGGACTCTTAGAAGAATCCTTGCAGTAATTCCTAAAAGTATTTTTGAAGGAAAAACCCTAAGATCTAATTCTGCTGCTATTTTCCTCTTGATGAACCATGGGGAAAAGTTCCAAGGAGATTCTTGTAAAACTTCGAGGGAAATTCTAAAAAAATATTTTATTGATTTGCTGAGGAATTCTCGAAAAATTTTGAAGGAACTTTTGTAGAATATTTTAGAGGAACTCTTAGAAAAATCCTTGGAGTAATGTCTGAAGGCATCCTTGTAAAATTCTGGGGAGTCGTCAATTGAACTTATAAAAAGGAACTTTTTGGAGGAATTTCCAAAAAAAAAACTCAAAAAAGGCCAAACCAAAAATTTTATATAAATTCCCAGGAGAAATTCTGCTGAAATTTAAAAATTAGCTTGTGGATGAAGTTTTGGAAAAAAAATGTTAGAAAATTACTCCGAAAATGCTGAAATAAATCATCAAAAGAACTCTTGATGCCGAGGCATGCTCATATTTTTTTTATTTGAAGCTATTCAAGATTATCAATGATTCGGAAATCCATAAAAAAATCTCTCAAGGAACGAACTATTGCAATAATTTAGGATTTTATCCATAATCATACTTATTTTTCTCGAAAACCACATGAAATTTTGCCAAGTATTTCTCTAATACCAAACTTTAGCCATTTAATGTTGTTACTATACATTCTATATTCATAGAATGCAAAAATAACATGCCAAATTTACCAGATATGTCGTTACTGGTTGCGGTAGGGATAGAGAAGAACTTTCTAGATTCTAGAACCATATACGTTTTAAGAGTGTAGTAGCTCAAAATACACGAATCCATACAAACGTTATACTAAGAGAAAAAAAACCTGGAATTTCTTTATGACATCCCCAAAAAATTCTCAACGCATTTCTTCAGAAACTTCTGCGGGAATTCTTTCAGGAATTCCTCAAGGGACTACTCTAGGATTTTTTTCTTCGTGAATTCCTCCATGGACGCCTTGCGGGGTTCCTATAGTGATAGTTCCTGAGCTTGTTCCATGAAAAGTTACAGGAATTTCTCCCACGATTCCTCCAGACATTTTTACAGATATTTCTGCAAGGATGCACCAAATAATTCCTCCCGGAATTTTTAGTGTTTTCTTCATAGGTTTCCCAAACAATTCTTTCAAGATTTTTTCAAGGGATTTCACCAGACTCTCCTCCGGGAATTTTTCCTGGGATATCTTTGGAGGCCCCTGCAAAGTAATTGTTCTAGTGCTGTTTTTGAGGATTCCTTTAGGAATATAATCAGCGATCCTTTTAGCTATTTCTGCAAGTATTCCTTCAGAGATTGCTACAGGGATTTCTTCATATATTCCATCAAGAACTCCGCTAGAGATTGCTTCAATAATTCCATCTGAAATTATTCAAAGTATTTCGGCGAGAAGAATTTCCAGGAATTATTACAGAAAATTTTACCTGAAAGAACTCCTTCAAAATTTTGTACATAAAAACCCTTCAGACGTCCTTCCAAAGATTGTTTCAATGCATTCACTGGATTCAATCAACACCTAATCCAGAATTTACTGCAGACTTGGATTCCTTCAGATTTCTTCCAGGCATTCCTATAGAAATTCTTCTAAGAATAAACGAACTCCTAAAAGAATCTCGCTGTCGTAGAAGTTTTTCTGTGCTTTCCTAAAGAATTCCTCATGAGATTGCTTCCGGGATTCCTCCAGGAATTTCATCAGGGATTACTCCAGAAGCACATGTTGTGATTCCTTCAGGAATTGCTCCTGGAATTCTTTCAGAAACTCCTTAAGGAATTGTTAAAAGATTCCTCTTGCTTCCGGGATTCCTCTTGAGGTATTTTTAAAAAAATAAATTCCTCCAGTGATTCTTTCAGGAACTGCTAGAGGAATCCTACCAGGAATTTCTTTAGGAACTGCTACAGGGATTCTTCCTGGAGTTCCTTCACGAACTCTTTATAGAGATTTTCCAAGAATTGCTTCTACGATGGGGTTATTGAGATTCCTTTCATCTGGTATTTATTCAGGAATTGTTTCCGAAATTTCTCCAGGGATTCCTCCGGGCATTCTTGCAGGGATTTCTCTGGTAACTTCTGCAAGGATCGGTTGAGCCTAAGGGGGCGCTCAAAACGCTTGAAGTTTGTATGGGAAAACTTGACCAAATGTATGCAGGAATTTTAAGTTTTCGAATTTTACCGCTAGGTGGCGCTGAAAGCGTTCAATAATCAAACCCTTTGGTATTATTGTAGCTGACTATATGCCAAACAACTTTGTCGAAGACTGCAAAGTGATCCAACGTCTGTGAAAAAAGTTATACCCTAGGAAAAGTGAGGATAAACTTTATTGTTATTTTTCCAATACATGTAAAGAAATAATATCAATAATGAAATCTCAATACTTTGCCTCACTTTGCCTAGGGTATAACTTTTTTAACAGCCGTCGGATCACTTCGCGGTCTTCGACAAAGTTCTCTGGCATATAGTCACCTACAATAGAGCTTGCTGACGTTCATTCACCTCTCTCTTTCAAGCATGCAGGCGGGATAGGATTTGTTTTCATCGGGAAACCTTTCCTGATGGCAACAAATCCTATTCCGCCTGCATGTTTGAAAGAGAAAGGTGAATAAACGTCAGCAAGCTCTATAATACCAAAGGGTTTGATTATTGAACGCTTTCAGCGCCACCTAGCGGCAAAATTCGAAAACTTAAAATTCCTGCATACATTTGGCCAAGTTTTCCCATACAAACTTCAAGCGTTTTGAGCGCCCCCTTAGGCTCAACCGATTTTGCTCAAATTTTGAACGTAGCTTCTGGGAGTCCAAAACAACTGATTGAGGAGGTAAGACTTGGCATTTTTTGAAATTTTTGTTCTTCATATAAGTGTGGGCCACCTGTGTATCCTTATGCGACTCCTGGTTGTCTGGGAAGTGTCGTTCAGTATGTGCCATTCATATATCTAATCAACTCTCATCTCTTTTGCAGGCTACAGCAAGTACAACTTTTGGACGTCCGGCAACCGACTGGGCACGGGCATGTTCCTCTGGATGAGCACCGGTCTGCCATTCAACGCCACCTTCGATTACTTCGAAAAGACCTCGGACGCCACCACCGGGCTGGACCCCCTGGATCACAACAGCAACACCTCGCCCCAGCGCACCGCCCGCGACAGGTAACTTCATGTGGTGAAAACTCAGATGGGTGATACTAATCTGGACTCGCTTTCCACTTTACAGCAGCAGCGGTATCGAGCGGGGCTGCGTGCACCTGAAGGCTCCCTCCCTCCGGTGGGAACCCGAGGACTGCCTGGCGGTGAAAGACTTCATCTGCGAGCAGACCAGATGCTACTACTACAACTACGGTAGCATTCCCGTCTCGTCGGCGCAGGGGTAAATATAGTTCCAATTTAAAACACAAAACACCAAGCAAACTCGAATCAATTAAAAGCAAACAGCAATTAGATCCATCACGTATCATCAGAGAAACAATGTGAGAAAGAGAGAGAGAGAGAGACAGAGAAAAGTACAGAGAGCAAAACGTAAATAAATAGAAAACAATCAATAGAAACAGACGCGCCATCCGGCACGAATCGGTGTTGTTCGGTAGCATTTATACGAAAAAAAAAACCGGGTGGGATTCACAATCACAGCATCAAAATCACAGAACAAAAAACCGAATTGTACCGATTTCATTCTAAAAAAACACCCCCATCCGTTAGAGAAGATCAATTTCCGATACGAGAGTGCGAACTCTCGAAACGATGAAGCCCCCCACACCCCCTGACATAGGTGAGCTAACGCCATTTCCACCATCTATATGTTATGTATACGTGTATCATAAGTTCTAATCAATCGAGGTTGTTGTTGTTATTATTGTCACTCTCTCTATAGCTGTGGAAAATAAATCGTTCGCACCCTTTTTCCGCATCCTTTCCTGTCGTTTTCCTATTTCATGGGATTTGTTCTGAAATGGGGTTTTCAACTGGAGGGAGGCGATGTGCTAGAGAAGCATTGAATTCGATGTTTTGTTCGAGTGATTTTTCTCTCTGGAAATCTGGCAACACTGGTAAATGAAAAGGAACTCCCAAAACATTTGAACTTTATTCAAGATTCTTGCGATTTAAACTTTTGTTCCTACAAGCGCCACGCTTCTCTGCCACATCGGGATCTCCAGTTCCTTCATTCTATCTACAATCTGAAAACCTAACCTTTTCACGCTTTCGGAAACATGCTTTTCGCCACGCGCCTGCAACCATCCGGTTCACTCACTGTATCCATCACACAGATTAACACCCCTTCCTCGATCCATCAAACATGCATCGACTCCCACCCACGCTTATCGACAACAGCGCCTGAAATGACTGACGGTGACGAATAGGTAGGATACGACATCCGACTATGGCGATGAAAGGTGACACACGGAATGACGACTAGCTCCCACTGGTAGGGGATATTGGTACAAAAAGAACTGCGTTGAATATCTTGACGTAACAGAACAGTCCCAAGAACAATACCAAATATACCTCTTATACGTACTTTTGTACGGTAAAGTTATGTACATCGCATAAGGTACAACAAAAGTGCTTTATGCGTACAAAGATGGAGGCGACACGCGTGCATTGGTGGGACCATAACAACACTTTATGACTTAAGGCGTTACGTTATGCGATTTACGGTGTAAACTATTGCGATGTAATACAGCATCTTATGAGACTTAAAATATTTGTTAAGGCAATTCTTATCGCCGCAATGTTAAACTAATCACCTTCCCAAGTAACATTTTGAAATTCAATCAGCCTGGAGAGGTTTTGACGACCGTCGGAAAACCTTACCACTTTTATTTTGGTTTTATGGTCGTTTCCAGAACCTTTTCTAGACTATTTAACTTAAAAATGTTATTTAGGTTTAGTCTAACGAGCCAGTCTTCCCATTTATATAGAAACAAAAAACAAAATTATGACTGGTTTTGTTATTTTGTTATAAACATCATCGGTTGTTAAAAAAAGGTTTCGTAAATCATTAATAACCAGTTTAGTTGCTTTATCCCAATGCTACACTTTATACTACCGATGATGTGCGACAATCCCACAACAGTAGCGACACCTACGAAGCGAACGAAATCGATGTTTATGCTGCATCAACAACAACAGTCAGCATCAGCAACACCTCCAGTTGTTGTTGTTGTTGTTGCTGCATGCATGACGGTTTTCGTCAAAAGGGAGAAATTACCTGGAAGTTTGCACTTCCTCCTCACGGGAAGTCTGTGCAAACAAGTTTTTATTGGGCCATCCCACGCATGAAGTGGCAGCTCCTGTATGTAGGCACATACGAAAGCAATTGGGTTCTAAAATTTAAGACAGAATTTGTTTCAATAATACAATCAAACATGCTATTTTGGTTACAACAGAACTTGTTCCTAACTCTAAAAACAGAAGAATAATTTAGGAACTCGGAGTAATTGGTCAACAGATCTAGTTTGTTATTAAACCTCAAGATGATAGTACTCAGGGTCAAATATTTGACCTAAAATAATTGAATATTTTCTTTAGTGTCAAACATAAATTTACTCCAGAATATGAGTTTCATTTCATTTTTCATATTCTAACCTGTGTACTCTGACTTTAAGGTAGACATCAATTGATGTAATTAAATCGGAAGAGTTTCTACAAAGCGTTTCTAGTGAAACTTTTTCACTTGAGATACCTAGTATGTCAAATCATGAAAAAGTTAAATGTATATGCTTGGATCAGGTTTTGTGGACCAAACCAAACATCTAGTCAGGGCTTTGGGGCCCTATTGCGAACCGTTCCTCTCTGGAAGAGAAGTTGAACGAACTGGTGGTATTTATGGGATTGGTTCCATATGAGAGGTGTTGGTTATTTGGAAACGTTTAATTGGCTATGACTATGGGGGGCAGGAGTTGAACTGTTGGCAACGATTTCTGGAAAACTGCCGAGTATTGTTAGTGTTCATAAATAGCACTAAACAATCTTTCTTTGGAAGCAGTGTCAATGGATTGGCACAACGATCTTTATACAGAAGCTTTAAGGATTAAAATAATTTCAAACATTCTGATTCATTAATCTGGAGACGACGGGTTCGATTCTCGTTTCGGCCGGGACAATTTTCTTGACTTCCTGGGCATAGTGTATACCCCGATGTTCAAAAAATATGGAAAACAGGTAGGGGGCCTGTACCAATGATGGCACTACTCAACTTTTTTCGTCAATTTTAATTACCCTAAGGCCTAATTACTCTAAATTAACGTTTTATAAAAATTTGTCTCCTGAGGGGGTGGTCGTAGGTACCGATTAATGTCAAATCCCATATTCACTCAATCTGATACGGCTAGGGCGTTAACTGTAAACACCCTAAATTTTTGAAGATGTGCACCACGTGGGTGGTGGTAATAATCACATTTACCCTTTCACATAGGAATTTGGAAAAAAAATCGGGTTTGATTTTAACATGAAGCTCCTTAGTCGTCGACTAACCGTGACTAAGGAGGACGACAGGACTGCACCGCCTAAGGAAATCTATTTGCACAAAAATAACGAGAAGACCAACGAATGTCTTCAATATGTTTAAAGGTAGCTAACTTCCATACTTAAGGTGAAACTGGAAGCATTTCCTCACTTTTTGGTTTTTGATTTTTTATTAAATGACGAAGCAATATTTTCAAAATCGGATGACGAAGCAATATTTTCGTGCACATGTAGAGTATGGATCAAAGTATATTCTGATTTTTTTGTAGTGGAATATGTTTTTAGTTTTTGCAGAAACCATTTTTGAACAAAATTTCACAAAAAATGGTTTTTGCAAAAATGGAAAACATTTCCCACCTCAAAAAAAAAAAATCAGTAGATACCTTCATTCATACTCTACATGTGCACGAAAACCGATTTTGAAAATATTGCTTCGTTATTTAATAAAAAATCGAAAACCGAAAAAAAT
The DNA here is from genome assembly GCF_035046485.1 of Aedes albopictus. Lineage (NCBI taxonomy): Eukaryota > Metazoa > Arthropoda > Insecta > Diptera > Culicidae > Aedes > Aedes albopictus. The sequence goes on along the minus strand of NC_085138.1, from coordinate 97,581,105 downwards.
GAGAAAATGCTTCCAGTTTCGCCTTAACAGGAAAAATATAGAAACGGAGCCAAAACTACTTTAAGTATTTATTACGGCGTGTGCTAATCATGGAAATCATGTACCAGTTATGGATATATTTTTTGAAACTTAAAATATTTATCTAATATTTTAGAAAAATAACAAATACATCAGGTATCACGACATTCTTTGGGCCACTCAAACGATTTCCGATGAAATATCTGCATATATAAATTTTGCCATTTTGGCCCTTTTACATTTCAATATGTAGTATTGCGCAGAAGCTTCAGTTTTGACCAGGTATCTATTTTGTTTTTAAAATTGATAGTTTAGTTAATTAACGGTGTTCAATTTGTTTGAGATTTCATCTGAAATTTATTAAAGGATACTGTGCAAAGTGGCCCAAATCATTCTCATGGTTCCTGGACTGACCTGAATCGAGCCCTTTACTTTCAAACGATTCATCCACAAAATAGTCCACGGGATTTTCCATCAGTTGCTCAAAAGATCGCTTCAGAAATTCGTGCATGTGTAGCTTTAAAAAAAAAATTTCAATAATTTTTCTAGAAATTTTCCAGGGGTTTCTTCGGTAATTCGTGGCCATTCATCCAGAATTTTTTGCGGGCACTTCTTCAGAAATTCCATAAGAAATAGTTCCTTGGTGTTCCAGAAAATTTTCAAGAGATCATTCTTATGTGGGCTTTCTTCGTGGGCTCCTTCGGATATTTACCCAAGATTTAAATCCAGGGATTTTTCTTTTTTTTTTAAGTTTTCTGTAAGCGTTTTTCAGTTCGTCTAGTTATGCCTTCAAAGATTCTTTAAAACATTTCAGATTTTTTCAAGTTATTTCTTAAAAAAATCAACGGATTATTTTAAAATTCCATCAGGAACTCTTCAAAACGCAACATCAGAAATTTCTTCAGGATTTTTTTTGTCCACTAATCCCTTTATAAGTTGTCAAAGGATTCAGAAGTCTCTCGAAGAGTTCTTCCAGGATTTCTTTTTGAAAATATTTAAATTAATCATCATTGACTCCACTGATTCCAGTACCTTTGTCTGTCATTTCTGCAGGAATGCATCATGTTTTTTACATCCCTTCAGATATTTTCAAATTTCAAAATTTTCCTAAGATGTCTATCAGAAATTTTTTCAGAAACTTCTCTAAAATTCACCCAAAAGTTTTTTCTTTGAATTACATTCAGAAGTTTCTAATGAAATTCTTCTCGGGATTCCTTCAGGGATAACTCAAGAAATTGTTTCAAATATTATAACGATTTCCACAGGGATCCCTCGAGAAATTTCTCCAGAAATTACAGCAGAAATTGCTTCACTGATTTTTGTCCTGGAGTACCTCCAGAGAGCTTTCAATTATCTATTTTATTAATGTCCAGAGGTATCTTCAGGATTTATTCCTGAGATTTTTTTAGAATATCCTCCGAATATTCTTATTTAGCCATTTCTGAAAGAATTCCTGGAGAAAACTTCAAAAGAATCTCAGTTCACATTCCTGACGGTACCAAGGATGCAATATCAAGAAAAATCTGGTATTAATTTTTGCAGAAATCCTTGAAGAGTTTTCTCAAGAAATTCCTGGAGGAAGGTGTGGATGAATTTCCGAGGGATTCCTTGGAAAATTATAAAATAAAATCATCAAAAAATGTCAGAAAAAAGACATGAAAGAATTTTTGATGAAATCTTCTGCAGAAATTCCAGATTTCCCTAAAATACAAAGATATACAAAGATATATTAAAAAAAATCTCTGGAGAAATAAATGAAAGTATATGAGCTGCAATTTATGAAAGAATCGCTGAAGGATCACCTGAAGAAATCCTAAAGAAATTCCTGAAGGAATCCAAGGAGTTCCTTCAAGGACTGAAACAATCCTATTTTAAGTTCGTACATGGATTCCTTCAGAAATTTTTGAAGTAACTCTTCCAATGGTACAAACAGAACTTTTAGGATTTTTTTCGTTGGAATTTTCCCAAGAACTTCTCCGGAAATATTTCAATCCCATTCTTTAACGATTTTTTCAAGCGATTTCTCAAGAAATTCCAACCTCTAAAGATTCCTTAACCCAAGTAGAATATTGGGGTCAATATGGTCCAGACAGGTGCGCTGAGCGTGCACTACGCCATTGTGGTGCGAACTTCTAAACATCCTAGAAGGGTTAAAAAATTACGCTTCCAGCAGATTTTTTTTCATAGCGTCTTGTAAGCATTCCTCTAGAGATTTCTGCAGAAGCTTCTTTGGGGATCTCATCAGAAATTTACCCAGGATTTTTTTTTCAGAAATTCTTGATACAATCCTCCAAAGGTTCCTTCAGGTATTCCTCGCTTCAGGGATACCTTGACAAACGCATCCAGAGATCTTCTTAGCCATTGCTTCAGATATTCCTGCAGGAATTGTTCCTTAGCCATCAATAAATTATTCCTTCAGAAAATTCACAAGAGATGCTTCGAGAAGCTCCTCCAGGTATTCTTCTGGGACACTTTGAAAAATTCAGTTTTAGAATATATTCAGGTTTTTTTTTCAGGGATTTTCAAAGAATTTTTCTTCTCCAGAGATTCTCAGGAATTGCTTCTTAAATTACTCCTGGATTTATCTATTTGCATTTTTTTCTTGAAATTATATCCGCGTTACCTGTTTTCTAGTTCTTCTAGGAACTCCTCCACAGATTTTTTCAATAAAACGATTTCTTCATAAAGTTTCTTCAGAAATTTTGTTTCTTCAATTTCTGCACTCTAATTCGTAAATTTAAACTTACTGCTTATCATTCACACCCTCAGAAACTTCTCCAGGAATTCATTTAAAAAATCTCTTTGTTTATTTCTGGAAACATTCCAAAAGTTTTATCCCAGAGTTATCCCAATGAATTGTTTTCAATTGTTTATTTTAGGAACCATCCCTAAGAGTTATTTCAGGGATTTCATTGGAAAATTCTCTAGGGATTCGATTTTTTTTGGTTTTCCTTCAAGAATTCTTCCAGTGATTTGTCTGTTAAAAATAACAGCTTTCTAAAATTTCTGGAAGGATTTTAAAAGGCATAGCTAAAACACGTGCCTATCACGCCGTGGACTTGGGATCAAATCTCGCTCTCGTCGAACTTACAAATCGTGAGTTCTTCCTTAGGAAGGGAAGCAAAGCTTGGATCCCGAGATGAACTTGCCCCGGGTTAAAAATCTTATTAATGAAGGTTAATATAAAAAAAATAAAAAATAAATGCAGGAATCCTTGAAAAAAAATTACAAAAAATCTCTGGAGAAAGAACTTTTAGGGGAATCCGTGGAGCATTTTTGGAAGGAAATCTTCAAATAACGACTGAAAAAAGGAAAAAAAAATATGTATTGAAATCTTTTGCTGGAATTTTTGAAGAATTCCTTAATACGAGAGATAACTCTGGAGTAATTTCTGAAAGAATGCCTATAGGAAATCCCACAGATATTCCTGTTAAAGTTCCAGCAAGACTTACTGAAGAAATTTCGGGAGTAACGCCTGGAGAAGCTCTGCAGGAATACCCAGATGGAAGAATTTTTGAAGCCATCCCTGTGGGAATATCTGGAAAAACATCTGTAAAGATTCATATAAAAATCTTTTGAAAAATGCCATGAGAAATTCCTGCAGAAGTTCCCAGGAAACTATTCAGAAGAATTTTCTCAATATTTTTTTCCATAATTTACTTAAAAATCTATTAAGTAAGACACCAGCGAAGGGCTGAAAGTCGCAATAATAAAGACGAATCAATCAATCTATGATGTAATTGCTAGAAGTATCATTCGGAATTAGGAAAAGCTCGCTCGCTGTATAAAGCGCGAGCGCGGAGCAGTTTTAGGACCGAAAAGGCTCGTGTCCCGAAAGGTTGAGGGAAAATTTAGAAGCGTTTCTGGAATAATACTTGGAGGAATAAACAACAGAACCTCTGAAATAATCACTGATTGAATTTTCGACGATATATTTGAAGGAATTTCTACTGTATCAATGAAAGTCAAAATGCAGGAATCTCTGGAACAGGTTTCTGCATAATTTTCTGAAGAAACTCCTTGATATATTCCTGTTTGAAATTTGAATGGATTATCTTAAGAAATCCCCGAATAAATCAGATTTCTTGAGGACCCATTTGTACGAATTCTGGAAGAAATTTCTTAAAGATTTTCTAAAGAAATGTTGTGCTTCGCCCTGATTTTCGTGCGGGAATACTTCCAGAAAAAAATATTAGTATGTTTTAGGAATCTCTAGAAGTATCTCCAGGATTTTTCCCGGAATTTCTACAGAAAGTTATCCTTGGATTCCTTCGAAAATTCTTCAGAAATTCCTCAAGAATTCATCTAGTATTTTTTGGTGTTAATTTTTTAGAATAAATTTCAGAGAAATACTTTTTATAAATCCCTGAAAGATTTTCTGAAAGTATCCCTGATATAATCTTTTAAGAGATCTCTTGAGAAATTCCAGTGCGATTTCCCAGAAATATTTTTTTGGAGAATTTTATGAATAAATTCTTTAAAGATTCTATGGTGAAATTTTTAGAGTTATTCTTAAAGGAAATGTTGCAATAATTTCTGGAAATTGCATGGACGAATACTTCTGCATGGATGGAACTTCTAACTAAAGCAACCTTTGTGTGAATTTCAGTAGACATCTCTGGAGGAATTCCTACTGAAATCACTGAATGCTCTTTTCCAAACCAACCATAGAAGATGTTTGTGTTTTTCGTCAGAGTTTTAATTCCTTCTTTATTCTTATTCGCTTACCAACCAACTTTATTTACTAACGGTCATCTGCAGGAGATTTCACTGATCATTCGTTTGGCAAGGCAATACACTTGATTCTGAAACTGCTAATGCAAGAATGCCTGGATTTTCTGCAGAAATTCCTAGATACATTTGTTTCGGGAACCCAGAGAAGTTCTTGAAGAAATCTGAAAGTTCATGAGTACCAGTAAAAACATGCACGAAAACCTAAAGGAATCTTTGGAAATTATCTGAAGATGCCGCTGGAGAAGTCCTTGAAAACCCTGAAGAAAATTCCGATCGAATTCCTGACAGAGTTTCAGCACAAATCTATTGAAAATTTCCCGAGAGAATTATAGAACAAAATTCTTATGTTCTTCTTCAAGGGAATATTTGTGGGAAGCCTGTGGAGAGAAATTTTTAAAAGAGTCCCTGGAAAATTTTGTGTAGAAAACGCTGGAAGAATATATGAAAAAACCCTTGGTTCAAATTTTCCGACAAATTCATGAGTTTATCCTTGTGCAATTTTGGAAGGAATCCCTTGAAAATTTTTGAAAAGGAATCATTGGAGAATGAAGAAATCTATAAGGGAGTTTTTAACAGAATCTCTGGAGAAATTTCTTAAGAATTCTTGTAGGAAATCTTTGAAAGATTTTCTAAAGAAATGCTTGGCGAAACTTTTGAAGAACGCTTTGAAAGAATTTCTGAAGGAATATTGGGAAGATTTTCTGAAGAAATGCTGGAGAAATTTCTGAATGAATTCTGGAAATTTGTTTTTTGGAGGATTGGGAAATTGGGTAAAGGATTCCCTGGGTGATTTTCTAAAAAAAATCTAAGAGGGTTTTTTGTAAGATTCCATGGAGAAATTTCTGAGGAACGAAAGAATTCCTGAAGAAATCTCTGTCTGAAATTCTTCAGAAATATTCGATAGAATTCGTACTGAAATCAGTGAGAGGAATAACGCAAAAATCTCTGGAGCAGTTTGATATGATTCTGCAGATATTCCTGGATATATTCATGCAAGAATTTCGAATGGAATACCTAGACAAATTCCTTTCAAAATCTGTGGAGGAGCTCATGAAAAAATACCGGCACAAGTTTTTTAATGAATTTCAGGAAGATTTTCTGTAGATACCGCTGGATATTTTACAGAAAAAAAACTTTGATGTTATTTCTTATGAAATCCCTGCAGAAAATAGATTCTGAAGGGAAGTAATCCATGAAAGATTTCTGAAGAAATATTTAAGGGAATATCTGAAGAAGGCCTAGATTTTTTAGTTCAAGAATTTCTTCAGAAACAGCTTGAGAAATTTCTGAAAGAATCCTGGGTACGAACTCTTGAAGTAATTTATGAATGAATCCATTGAGCAATTTTGGAAGAAATCTGTATAAAGTTTTGGAAGAATCGCCAAAGAAATTTCTGACGGAATCTCAGGAGAAATTCCTGAAACAGACCTTGGAAGAATTTCTAGATGAATTTCTAAGGAAATCTTGGGAAGATTCTCTAATGAAATCTGTGGAGAAATTTCAGAGTGAATTCTGAATTCTTAATTTTCTGATAATTTGGAAAAAAATTTGTGAAGGAATCCGTGGATGATTTTTTGAAAGATTTCTCGGAAAGGTTTCTGTAAGAATCCATAGTGGAATTTCTAAGGAAGACCCTGGAAGGTTTTCTAGAACAATTTTTGGAGAAATTTCTGGAAGGCCCCCTAGAAATCCGGAGCAATCCATCGAAGATTTGCTGAAAGAATCCCTGGAGAACTTTCTGAAGAAATCTGTGAACGATTTTCGAAAAAATAAGAGGTTTTCTATTTAAACTTAAGCGTCTTACTAATTGATGGACAACTCAAGCTACTAATTAGTTTTGTAACCAACCTTGCGAAGACGATTCGACGCATCACACAACAACAAAGTCACAAGTACACTCAAAACATCCATATCCTTTCCTTCTCAACCTCGACGAATTTTCCTCTTCATCCTTATTAAGACCTATCCTCAAATGGAACGATCAGTGGGAGAATCGGTTTTTATTTAAAAATAGTCTCATCGTTTTATGGCTTTTGGTATGACTTTCACGCTTCGCTCGTGAAACCCTTTCTCTGGTGGCTTCGGACCTAACCTCAAACATAGTTCATGAATGGGTGGGACAATCCCAATCTCATTTACGTCAATAGGTATGAAAAAACAGGCACAGAGAAAAAGTTCATCATATTCCTGGCTCCTACTACTAACCCTATAATACACACTTACCACTCACTCATAACACAAAAAACATTCAGTCAGTCAGTCAGTTAGCCAGCCAGTCTAATACAGTTCGCGCTAACATTTGGTTGGTGGGTTTGGAGTTAGTTCATATTATGTACACACACTCGAAATTATACAAACAGAAACCGATTAAACAAATAGAGCCTCTAATGCATAGCAATAGACAACGCGATATAGAATAGAATTGCGCTTGGTGGGCGAAAGGGGGCCAGGAACGGTTCACGGGTCCAGTATGCGAAAATATGCGATATTTGCTTTGATTGGGATTGACCCGACCGTTCCCAGTCCCCCGCAGGCCATCGAATGATCCGAACCTAAACCGAACTTTGTGGAGAACTGTGCAAACACAAGGGACTGCCAAAAGGCCAAACAATGCCAAACTAAAGCAAACCGTAGTTTTTCTCTCGGCTTGTAGGTGTCGCTTTTCTACTTCTGCTGTCTTCCTTCATCTGTTCGTATTAGTTGTTGATAATTCTTCCTGTTTAATATAGATAGCTGCGAAATGGACTGTACCGGATGATTTCCTAATGGTGGTTCTCGAATACTTACAGCCGTCCCATCACCACCGCATCAACCACTTCATCAGGATCACCCGTAAGCTTCACGACAGTCGAACGCATTCCGACGACTCCAATCCCTGTGACCTTCTCATCTACAACCTTGGCACCTCGTCTCGAAGAAACTTCTCCTCTGGCAGCACTGCTAAACGTCAACCCAATCCCAGCATCGCCGGAAGCTGACAGCAGCTTGGAGTCTCACAGCGAAGAGGAAGCCTTGTTGGACGAAGAAGAAGAGGAACACGATGACGAAGAGCACGAAATCGAGGACGAAGATGAATCCGAAGGCCGTTCCCAACAGGGTGACGACTCCGAAAGCCAAGACGATCACCAGCAACTTCACGAAGAGGAGGAACCCGTCCACGAAGAGCATGACATCCCCGTCGAACAGAAACTCAAGCAGATTACTCGCGAAATCGAGGAGATGACTCACTCCGATCGGGACGTGGACAACGGACGCCAGAGCTTCCTGTCATTGTCCGATCTGATCAAGAACATCCGTCCGGCCGAGAAAGTCATCCCACAGATCGATTCGTCCTATTCGAACACGATGCGCGTGCTCGGAGAAGCCATCACTCACGGAGAGAGCCGAGCCGTCAAAGTCTGAGCAAATCACTCATACATACTACATCGTCACCCCACCACCCATGCACTCACACGCATACACTAACATTCATTGATTCACCAAATCATTGATAACACAAAACATGATCATCATTCATCACAAGCACCACCCATCACACCCATCCATGCACTCTGTCTCTCATCAAATCACCGATCGTCATCAATCATCATCAGTTCGATCGTATCGTGGTGTTTTCCGCGGGACAACACCAGGGACTTTGCTTCGTCGACCAAAAACTGGAGGATGAGAGCTGGACCTGACACTGGTCGGTTCTCCTCTCATTAGCATTTGCTTCGCATCCAACAGTCGACGAAGGTAAAAGTAGCCTCGTGAACTTCCCGAAAACACCCGATCGAATCGAGTGCATCGCATCCTCTCATCATCTCATCGCACGCACCGGCACGCTCATTTGAATCACCCATTTGCCCACATTCATTGAAGCATCGTCACTCATGTCATCGCGCACATCATCACATCATCTCACATATGAGAAAGAGAGAGGAACAAATCTGAAACTTTGATTCACTGAGCGCATTTCAACATGAACAACAGCAGCAAGATAATTAGTTTTACCACGTTCAATTCATCTCCATTTTATTTTTCCGAGGAAGAAAGTGATAAGATTTCTTTCCGCAAAAAAGGGAACTCAAGTTTACTAAGTAAATACGATAAACAGTAAGAATAGAACTATCCTGAAAAATGATGATAAAAAGCAAATCAATCCCAAGAGAATGATTAGACTGTACTGAAGTTTAGTTTGTAGGTGAAAGAATAAAATAAATAAAATAAAACAAAAAAAAAAAACCTATCGAGGAAATCAGAGTTCGATCAAGAGTTTGATACAACCCTGGACAGTGATACGGACGAATGTGCCGTTTAATGAAAAGTGAAATAAAATAATGTGAATTTTTGTAAAAATTAAACACAACGTTGTTTGACTATGGAGAAATGCCCCCAACTCAAATAATTGTTCCTGAAAACTAATATCGTCATCATTTGCACTCATCGCTCGAATACTTTTAGTGCTAGCAAATGCAAGTCCTCTTCAAGTATGGTCTATGAAATCTATGAAACTTTTGAGATAACACCTTATCAATATTAGTACGACACAATACTAAGATTGATTGCGGTAGCTACTCTCCGTTATAATCACGCCCATCTTGTAGCCCCAAATACGCCGTTTTGCTTCAACCGGATCTGTGATCTGTGGCAATTTTTGCAGAGTTGCTGTTCGGCATTCTTGCAGCATACTTTGTCTACCGAACGATTTTGATTTGGTAATCTGCTAGATGCTGGTAGTGATGAAATCAGAGCTGGTTACTCAAGGTTTTCAAATTTCAGTGCACCCTATACTGATACGGTTTCGAGGAAATGATTTCCATTATTGCACTATTGCCTGAGAATCATTCCAGGGAATTCCCTCCAAAAATCGATGCTCGAAAATTCAAGGTGCTCAACCCCTAAGTTAAAGATATGCATATTTGAAGTATTTTTCGTGGAATATTTCGATTTTATTAAAATCATGTAGAGGCTCCGCCAGGGCAATTTTGCATCAAAATTAAAAAAAAAAAACAAATCTCTTTAATATTCTTAGAATTTTTATTTTCTTTTCAATGTTTTTTTTTCTTTTTTTATTTTAACTGCCGTTGCAGCCATTCATCCGTTCGTTTATTTCCTATGTTTTTCTAAGTACTCAATACAATACCCTTCAATATTGGTTTTAGAAAAAGTGTGTTTATATTGACGGCAAACCCTTTGTTGTGCTGATAAAAAAAATATTTTTCGAGCATTTTCCATCAAAACTTGCTAACAAAATATATGTAAATATAAATTTTTCTATTTTCAACAATGGAATTTTTGTCTGATAGTACTATTCATAAGCGTCATTTCGTTATAAAAAGATTGAAAAAATATTGTCTAGAATCTGAGATATTACGCTTATACTGAATGGACAATATTTCAAATGTATGCAGTTCTGTATATTGGTCTTTGTTACACTCTAATGTGCATATATGTAATAAAGGCTTGGCTAGAAATATAAGCTGTATTTATATTTCCAAAACCAATACCTTTAAAGATTGCTAAGAGATGAGCATGAGCATGAGCAGGGCCGGATCTAAGGGGGGGGGGCGGGGAGGCCCGGGCCCCGGGCCCCCACATTTTAGGGGCCCCCACAAAAACCTTTTTTGGTTGCTAACATTAGCTTTATTTTTCATATTACTCAAGTACTGTACTGAAAATAAGCAAAAACATTTTTGGTCATCTCTCCGAGGGGCCTCCACATCCCCTCGGGCCCCGGGCCCCCACAATCCTTAATCCGGGCCTGAGCATGAGCATGATTGACCGCCCGCGGCTGCTCCTCTGTTATTGCAAGGACAACTGCATTTACACAAAGAACCAACAGATGATGCTTGGGATTAGCTTTCTCTTCATTGTGTAAATGCTGGAATCCCAATACTTTTCAATAAGCAATACCAGCGCCGGCCGCGTCCGAATGCAGGTCAATTGAGGATAGGGAAGGAAGTGATGACGTGATTCTCGCTTAGGCCAATAACCGAGGAATTCTCTACGCTACTACGAGAAATCACTAGGAGTTTGGACAGGGGAAATGGAGATGTGTTGAGGATTTCGTCGTGGTAAACGAATGTAATGTTTTGATTCGCGATTAATAATGCGCTCGCGAAGAAATACCCTTCTAAATCTTGGACGACGAACGCGATCTATTGTGCCTCAAAACTCACCCTACATAAGTTATTCATTCACAACTAAGGAGAACACAATGCTAAACACCGACGCATCTGTAGTTTGCGTTTCCGCGTGAGACAATGCTGAACGCGATCGATTCACAAGTATTAACAAAATAACACGTGATAAATAAATCAGAAAGATCTTGATCTTACCGCATGGTTCGCCGTCTATCTTTTACCGACCCTCTCTTTTTCCAGAAATTCATGCAACCTTTATTTGAGTCAAAACATTTATTCATTTGGACTAAAATATTACAAATGTCGACACCGAAGATAGATGACGAACCATTCAAATTGATGTGTTCATGCAAAAAATGAAAGGAAATTATATATTATCAACTAAATGTGCATTTGGAGCTAGCGCCGACACATGACGTGACGAACTTTTCAATATTTGTTAGATAGATACACAAAAACCAGAGCAGAATTGTGTAAATCCTTTAGCATTAATTATTATTATTATTATTATTGCTATGATAAAATGGAAAGAGCTCACCAATTAACATCCTTCGAAGTGTCCAGTGCGTATGTGCTACAGCATCTTCCACTAATTGGCCTCTTCTCCGAAATCACACTGAACCGCTACAACTACACACGGGTACGACGATGTGGATATTCAAATTGACGACGACGCAGCCGGTCCGAATAAAAAAAAAAGCGGCTTTTTCACTTTGCCTCAAAAATCACACTAAACAAACGAAGATGAGCACAGCCAAATCTGCGACGACGACGACGCGGCAGCCCCAAATGAAAAAAAAATGACCTCTTCACTTTGCCTCCAAAATCACGAAGATGAGCACAGTCAAATAGACGATGACGACGAACGATCCGAATGAAAACGCGGCCTGTACACTTTGCCTCCAAAAACTCAAAGCGGCATTTCGACGTTGCCTCCAAAAACACACTCACCTTTAAAGATTGCTTAGAGATCCATAAAAAGTACAAAAATATTGAATAAAAAAACAGAAATTAAAAAATATTACAAAAAAAATGTTTTTTTTTTTAGAATTTTTATGAAAAAGGCCGATTTTTCAAAAATTGCCCTGGCGGAACCTCTACATGATTTTTTTTTTAAGAAATCGAAATATTCAACAAAAATGCTTCAAATATGCTTTTCTTTTAATTTGGGGTAGAACACCTTGTCTTCCGAGCATCGATTTTTTTTTGGACAGCCCACACTTCATGCATTATTATTCACAAATTCTATAGCTGGAATTATCGCACAAGGGGCATTCTTGCTCGAATTTCTTCAATCAGTCTTTCAAGAGTTCTTCTTAAAAATTCTGGAAAATTCTCCAGCATTGCCTTCAGGAACACCGCAAGAAATTCCTTTGTGGTCTCCGGATCTATAAAAACTTTTCTGCAATGCTTACAGATAGAAGATTTTTGCAGGAATTCTTAGAATGATTTTTGCAAGAATTCCTTCAAAAATTTCTTGTATTACCCCTTCAAAATTCATCCCTGTCCATGCAATTCTATGAAATTTCTCAGGGGTTCTTCTAGTTATTTACCAAGAAACTATCCTTGGTACTTCTTCAAAAGTTTCTCTAGAAGTTTCTCAAACATTTTATCTTGAAACTGATCCACTAGTTTTACGAAATTCCTCAAACGATTCTTCTGCTAGTTCCTCCAGTTCCTTGAGATATTCATCCCGGATTTGCTTTGGATTTATTCAATCTTTCCTTCAACTATGCTTTCAGATTTTTTTAATCTCAACAATTCCTCAACAAGTCTAGAAATCACTCCAAATTTGTTCTTTAGTATTTCATAGAAATTTTTTAAAACAAATTCTATAAATACCTGGTTCTCCAGTGCTTCCAGGAATTATTTGAAAATCTCCTTTAAAAACTTTTTTTTTTCTTTAGGGGTTCTTTAAATAGTGCCTGAGAATTTGCTTTTTTTTGCAGGAGTTGCTTCAGAAATTTCTCCTTGTAGTAATTTCGGGATTCATGTGTATAAATCCGGTCTTGCCGGGGCCATTTTCATTTTTTTTAGAAAATGAAAGCAAATTTTCTCAGAAATACAAAAAAATGAACTGCGCAAACATTTTTACAAAAATTTTAAAAGTTGAGGAAATTCGTAAAGAAATGCCGGAAAAAACTATGCTTTAACTCGAGAAAAATATTTTTGAGAAGGTTTTTTCATAAGCATGAATTGCAAATATTTTTGGAAAGCACTTTTTTTCGTTTTTGAATTATGGCCAATTTTGTTTAAAATTGTCCAAATGTGCCATATAAGCCGAAAATCGTAACTCAAGAACGAAGCATCGTAGAAACTAAGTTTTTTTTAATGAAAATGAGAGCAGATTTTCTCAGAAATCCAAAAAAATATGTATGAAGTAGAAAAAGTTTTCCACAAAATTTTCCACCGTTGAGAAAACTTATAAAGAAAAGCCGGGAAAACTATGTCCGAACTCGTGGAAAATTTTCGAAAAAATCATTATCCACAAAATGGGTCATAACTCAGGAAAGAAAAAAAAGTGCATTCAAAAATTTCAGCGATCAAAGCTTATGAAATTATCTTCTCAAATTTTTTTTTTCACGGGCCCAAATTTTTTTCGGCTTTTCTTTACGAATTTTCTCAACAGTGGATTTGTGGAAAACTTTGTCATATTTGAATTTCTGAGAAAATTTGCTTTCATTTGAAAAAAACTTTGTTTCTACGATGCTTCGTTCTTGAGTTATGATTTTTCAGTATAAGTAGTGTCAGGGGAAAATAAGAAATTTGCATTTGAGTTTTCCGAAAAAATAGCTGACCCTGAATTTTTCTCAATTTTTTTTATTCATTTATCTATGAACCCTGCCTGTGAAAAAAGTTTCATTAAAATCTGAGACCCTTCGACCCAATTTGTACGATAATGAAATAAAAAGCCCAACACTAAGTTTAAGCGAGGCAGGCCAAGTCCCAGTGGGACGTAGAGCCATAAAGAAGAAGAAGGACACCACCCCCCCCCCCGTTCGTATTTTTAATCTGTACCTATTACATTACTTGTCACCAGAGCCATAGCTTGGTTCCATGGCGCCCTTGGCAAGCATCGAGATGAACGCTCCATCACTTTTTTTTGCAAAAGTATCTTGGTTTTTAAAAGTTTCTTTCAAAGTTGGATTTTGGGGATTTGAAGAAACAAATTCTCTTTGACCTAATTATTATTTTTTAGTGTTTTTATACGTGCATTTCTTTAGAAATTTTAAGGGGAGTCGCTCAAAAAAATTACGAAATTTATTTTTCTTATACGAGTATATGTAGGTAAGAATACTTTTTGCATATAAAAAATCACACTCACTAAGATCATAAGAAATGGAATTTCAGATTCCCAACATAAATAGGCTGACCAGATTTGTCCCGTTTAAATACGGGACACATTTCGGAAACTCAACAAAAAGGAAATAAATGTCCAAAAACAGTACTGAATGTTGTCAATAATGCTATTTCAGAGAGAAAAAACGAAAAATTGAGTCAAAAACGTTTACTATGCTCCAAAGACAAGTGTTTGAAAATTTCGTTGTCCCGTTAAATACGGGACGGATGGTCAGCCTAAACATAAATGATGTGAGCAAAAAAAAATCGGATAAGGTACTGTTCCTTTGAATTCCACTATGAATTTGCATCCTTTGACAGATACGTACAGGGGATGGCCAAAATGTTTGGGATAGGCAACTTTTTTTTCACTCACAAAAAAGTTCAACAATCTATAACTTTTCATAGAGCGCACCAAAAAATCTCAAATTTTGACTGTTTGTCAACCTATTATATGTGCATCATTGGTACAAATTTGGGCTCGATTGATTAAAATTTCGCAAAGTTCGCGTAAAACACTATTTTTCAGACAACTCATTTTTGAGGTGTAATATCTCGGAAACCAGTGAACCGAATTGAATGGAATTTTGAACGTACACTAACAATATGTAAATGCTTCACAAACTATTAAAACAGAGGTACTTTTTAAGCGTTGAAAAAAGTTATCATGGATTGACACTTTTTCGATTTTTCTCGAAAAAAGCATTTTTTTTATATCAATGTCAATAAATTATAGTGTTGATATCCAAAGATTTTCCACTTCTGTTCTCAAGTTATCTCTAATCAGATATATTAGAGCCTATTTAGATTGAAGGAAGAACACATTTAGTAATTTTTGTGTGGTATTGTAAATTTGACTTATTTTCCTCTATATGGGTAAAAATTTCAATCCGTTATAACTTAATTCGCCGTGAGAAAATATTACATTTTGTAACGTCGTATTGAGTATCAATATATTGTTGATAAACGTTAAAAAATTCATTCAATTCGGTTCACTGGTTTCAGGGATATGATAGTTCAAACATGAGTTGTCTAAATAATAGTGTTTTAGCCGAACGGTTCTTACTTCGCGAAAAATTAATCAATCGAGCCCAAATTTGTACCAATGATGCACATATAATAGGTTGACAAACAGTCAAAATTTGAGATTTTTTGATGCACTCTATGAAAAGTTACAACATGTTGAATTTTTTTGTGAGAGAAAAAAAGTTGCCTATCCCAAACATTTTGGCCATCCCCTGTATTTCGACTTCAACTGTAAGGTCGTCTTCAGTGTCTTGTACTTGACTCGACTCGAAGTACGAGACACTGAAGACGACCTTCCAGTTGAGGTCGAAATACGTATCTATCAAAATATGTAAATTATCAGTGGAATTAAAAAAACAGTACTTAACCCGATTTTCTTTTTACTTACTGGAATTCCACTAACACGCCCAGGTTCATCAGATCATAAATGATGTATAAATATGGTCCAAAAATCTCACAGTATTTTTTCTATTATTTTCTTTTCTGGATTATTTGTCCAATTGAAATTTGTTTACAAAAATACTTAATTGACTATCCAGGAATTTTTTGGAATCCTAACATGTTTTTTTTTTAAATGTTCGGTTTTACCAGAATTATTCAATAACTTTACCAACTTTCAAAGAAGACCAGTAAAAAAATAGTAATCATTAGACAAAGCACGGACATGGAGATTTCTCTATATGAGGGATTCCACGGAGGCACGCAAGTCGATCCTGAGCGACCATTTCAAAAATATCTGAAACTTTGCACAGTTTTTCAATTTCATCTAAAACGTCATTTTTCGATATCAAATCTTCATATAGAGTCACGTCTAACTTTTCAAAAGGGTGTATGTGAAAATGGTTGAAAAATATTCAAAAAGCTGCACAGCAAAAACGGTTCGTTCGATTGTTATGATTTTTTCAGCAAAGTTAGATAACTTAATGGGGATTGCTAAGAAAATATACACTGTAAAAAAATTTTTTTTTGCATTAAAAAAATATCATTTTTGTCACACAAACTCAAATATCTCAAAACCCTATCTTTTTACCAACGTGATTTTTTCAGGGAAAACGGTCCATTATATTAGCTATCTACCATAAAAATTTGGTGATGGTAAACTAATAAACAAAAAAGTTATGATATTTCAAACATTTCACAATTTTTACATTTAGTAAAAAAAATATGTTTTTTTTACCGTGTACATTATTCAGAGAATCGCATTATGATGCTGATTTTATTGTTAAGGCTACCGCATGAATTAAACAAGTTATTTTCATGATATTTTTATTTAATTATTCATAACTATTATAGCATCTATTAGAAACTTAGACGCGATCCAGTGTAGTGATCAAAAGTATTGATAGTGTCATTATTTTTATTGTACGTGACTGGCGAAAAATTCTGTTAATAGGGTTAAAACCTGTTGATAATAAGAAACATAAGTAATATTATTTTTAAGATAAAAGCTGCAAAAAAAAGTTTTATATAGACGAATGCGTCTAGTTTACCTGCAAAAAACTTACCTCTTAGATAATAGATTTTATGATGGAGAGAAAGCGAGTAACTGCAACACCAACAAATACATAATAGGTGCATAGCACGACAATGCTCTAGACGTCTAGTTTACCTGCAAAAATTTACCTATCAGAGAATAGAATCATAAATATCGGGAGGAAGCGAGTAACTTCAACAACAACAAATGCATGATAGGTACCATGACAATGCTCACGAAAAAGCAAAAAATTACTACCGCTATGGTTATTAAGGATTGTAAAGTAAAAGTTTTCAGACAAACCAAATCCACCAAGTGGAGAAAAACATAAATACATAGACCAAGGTCTAAACATGTAAATATTAAACGCAAAAGGAACCAAAGATGAAAAGAAAACGTTCTGTATCACTTAGACTTAAGCATATGTAAAACCAATACAAAAGAGAAAAATAAAGATACATTTCAATCAAAAAAAAAAAAAAAAAGTTTTCTTCAGTCAAGTAAACGACACCAAACTAGTCAGTAAAAACTTGAAAGTGATTTTGTTTATTAAAATCTAACGAACAACATGAGTAGTCGCTTTCTCAACTGTTGTAGGCCGTTTGCAGAAAAAAAGTGCTCAAAAGAGTTACGAAATCTCACCGAAAGCACCATAGATAAACTGAAAGCGACAGGTTATGCTCCAATGTCCACATTGAATACAAATTTACGCATTTGCACGTCCTGCCGTCTAAACGTTGACAAACGAGCAATCTGTATATCATCGGAAGAGCAGGGCGCAGGAAGTTCGAAAACGACAACAACTGAGAAATTACTAGAAGTTCCAAGTGCAGAGAGCCTTGCCACCGTACCATCAGCGACATCTGTTTCAACAAATCAATCGGAAGATGAGTGTATTCAAAAGGTAAACATCGAACGCTTTAACGAGGGCATAGCTGGGATAAAAGTGACTCCGATTAAATGGACGAAGATGGACTACGTTTATTATCCAGAGAAAAAATACCGTGAAATAAACGAAGCTGTACGTAGAAACCTCTTCAAATTAGGACCTGAGGATGTGGAAAATACAGACTACGATGAGGTAATTATGAATATGAAGGAAAGGTTCTCGAATCCAGCCACGACAAGGAAAGAAAAATTATTGATTTTGTCGATGCTGCCAAGTTCGTGGTCTATTCAAGATGCCATTGATGAGTTCGAAACCAATAGATATACAGTAAAAGAGGCAAAACTATTTAAGAATAACTGTCTTTCAACCAAAAATACTAGGTCTAGTAATGCGTTAACAGACGAGGCAAAAGAAATAGTAGTTCAATATTTTGAAGATGATGAAGTAAGTCGAGCTATGCCTGGCCAGAAAGATTATGTATCAGTAAAACAAGATGGAAAGCGTCAAGCAATCCAAAAACGATTAATGATGACGACATTGAAAGAAGCTTACACACGCTTCAAGGAAATTCACAATAATATTAAAGTAGGTTTTTCCTCATTTGCAAGCCTTCGGCCAAGGCAATGCAAGCTTCTTTCCAATTCAGGAACACATAATGTTTGTGTGTGCACAACCCATGAGTTGTTGTTGTTTTTTTATTAACGACCCTTTAATCAAACATGATCATTCGGGTCGGAATACGAATTCAATACATATAGCAAAAACACAATTACAAATCACACATTATTTACTATTGGATTTGGAGTCTCGTCTACGCATTCCTCTATCAATGCTGTTTTGCACCCAGGGACCCAGGCAAGCCATGCATCCATGTCGTTGCGGTCGGGCTCGGGCTCCGACTCATCATCCTTCCAATCGGTACTCATATCAACATCTGGGATGCGCTCTCCGTCTCCCTGCTTCACTTTGCGAAAAAAGTTCCCATCCTGCTTTTTTCTCGGCGGCGACTCTGTTGTTTGTTCAATCATTTGCACACACGCGGGCTGCTGTACGCATTGTTGCTGATCTTTCTGCTTCCTCCTCTTTTTTCCACCGCCGATAGTTGCGACGTCGTCGATCGATGGCTTGTTCTGCGGGTTCTCGTCCACTGCACTGGAGCTTGAACAAATGTTCGGCTCGTTCAATTCGGTCACTAGATTGCGTGTCGGTCTATCATCGCCCGCGAGGTCGTTGGATGTTGATTGATTGTTGCGTTTGACTTGGAGTGATTTTTTGTGTTGCACACAGGTACTACCGGGGTGTAGTGGTTGGGTGCAATGCTTACATGAGGCTGGTTGATTTCGGTAGGTAACCAAAGTTTCTTCACCTCGAATCGTAACAAACGATCGTATGTGGCTACGAAGTGTCATCGTTACTATGCGTACCCCAGAAGATACATCTTGGTAGGGAAATGAGGGACCCCAACTCAATTCTTTCACACTGTGAACTTCGCCGAAATGACGAAGAAAACCAGCTACATCTTCGTTGCTCACACTCTCGGAGAGGTCGTGAACTTTGACCTCAGTACAACCACTGTCAATCGTTAATCGTATTCGATGTTTGCTGCCTTGCACTTCCAGCTCGTGTCGTCCGTCGTGTTCTTCTACTATTTTTTCAGCCATCGCTTGGTCTGCACATTTAACATGCACGCATTTCGCAGCATGATTGATTTGCAGGCGTTTCACCTGATTAGGTTGTAAGCCAAGTGTTAGCCTAACAAAACCGTGGATTTGTTCATAACTTGGCCGTCGCGTGAAGTTTGACAAATCTACTTTAAATGTGTGCTCTCGGGAATTGAGAGCCATCACAACTGACAGAAAAGCTTCTCGCAATTGAAAAAACGTCCAACCGATACGAAGACTGATCGCAAACTCCCCGGCAACCCATGAGAATATTAACCTTATTTTACATAGTTTGAAAAGAATAAATTTAACAAAGGATATTAAAATGTTAACTGGTAGTCTTTTGTGTGAAAATACAACATCAAATTGCTATCTACGATCTTGTTCGGATTGTCCAGATTCTTCATTATTGGAAAATACTTTATTCGGTGAGTTTGAAGAAAAATATATTGATCAGTTATCATTTGAGCAATGGGTAACCACGGATAGGTGTGACCTAGAAACAATTGTAAAACCTGTAGATGAGTTTGTGTCATATTTTTGCTTGAAATTAGAAAGTTTAATCCCTCACGATTTCATTAAAACAGAGCAATCCAGCTTTTTAAAAAATACGAAAAATACGTTACAAAATGGTGAATTTTTAGTCATTTGTGATTTTTCTGAAAATTACAGTTTTGTATTGCAAGATGAAGTTCAGTCCCATCACTGGAACGTGCAACAAGCTACAATTCATCCATTCGTTATTTATTTTAATGGAAGTTCGCAAATTGAACACTTTAGTTTCATTGTAATTTCCGAAGATTTAAGGCACGATTCAATATCCGTAAACTTGTTCATTGCCAAAATGATTAACTTTTTACGCGTTGATAAACATAAAGAAGTCAAAAAGATATATTTTATGTCTGATGGAGCAGCGTCGCAGTACAAAAACCGTAAGAATTTTTCGAGCCTATGTCAATTTAAATCAATGTACGGAATTGATGCAGAATGGCATTTTTTTGCTACGTCACATGGCAAAGGTCCTTGTGATGCTATTGGAGGAACAATAAAGCGCATGGCCACAAGAGCAAGTTTAGCCAAAGAACGATAGCATCCAATTAAAACTGCGAAAGAACTTTTTGAATGGGCGAATCGTAGAAAAGAAGAAGATTTAACCAAATTATCATTTTGTTTTACTACTACGGAAGAGTACGAAATAAAGGCTTCAGAGCTCAGCGAGCAATATAATAACGCGAAAACGATCCAAGGAACCCAAAAATTCCATTGTTTCATTCCATTGTCAGAAAATAAAATTAAAGCAAAACTATACTCAAACTGTTCTGACAATAATGCCAAAGTGTTCGATATTGTAAAAAAATAAATAAAATCAAATAAAAAATAAGTAAAACTGTTTTCATGATCTCATAACCCATAATAAAATCCAAACCCAAAACTCTTAGCCCTCTCTTACCCCTATTGTGTCAAATCTATGATTATTGTTGTGTAATTTGAGAATTCATTTATATGTATAAATATTATATGTATATATATTATATGTATATATATTACATGTATATACATATAATATAAATACATATAATATTTATACATATAATATACATAATACAAATGAATACACAAATATTGAATATCGTAAAAACAACTTGTTTAACTCCCGCAAGACCCTTAACAAAAAAAACAGCACCAAACTGTGATTCTCGAAATAATTTACACGGTAAAAAAATTTTTTTCTACTAAATGTAAAAAATTGTGAAATGTTTGAAATGTCATAACTTTTTTGTTTATTAGTTTACCATCACCAAATTTTTATGGTAGATAGCTAATATAACGGACCATTTTCCCTAAAAAAATGACGTTGGTAAAAAGATAGGGTTTTGAGATATTTAAGTTTTTGTGACAAAAATTATATTTTTTAATGCAAAAAAAAATATTTTTTTTACAGTGTATATTTTTTTAGTAATCACCATTTAGTTATCTAACTTTGCTGAAAAAATCATAACAATCGAACGAACCGTTTTTGCTGTGCAGCTTTTTGAATATTTTTCAACCATTTTCATATACACCCTTTTGAAAAGTTAGTCGTGACTCAACATGAAGATATGATATCGAAAAATGGTGATTTAGATGGAACTGAAAAACTGTGCAAAGTTTCAGCTCAATAGAAAATCATGAATTAAAAAAAGTCCTAAATTTTGATGCTGTTGCTTGGAATCGCTCATATGGAGAATCTGAGTTTTGTTGGAATCTCTAGAAAAACATCTGCTGGAATCACTGTATGAAATTATGCGAGAATCTCTTTAGAAATTTCTGCAGGAATGTCCGGAGAAATATCTGATGGAAATCCGAGCGACATTTCAGCAATAATTACCAGTGGAATTCATGGACTAGTTCTTGCAGGAATTCCTGGAGCTAATAACGCCTGTAAGAATTTGAAGAGAACTATTTGTCAGCAACAGGGGACACTTCAGGGTTCGGTCGGAATCTCGGGACGTACCTTCCGGGAGACCGTATCCGGTATCGGTAACTAGGGACTTCCTTCAAAGAGGCGGATTGTACCAGATGCCAGCGATCGGGGACTTCTTTCCGGGAGACGGACCGTACCGGATGCCAACAACCAGATTACGTCGCTGCGGTATTTCTCTTGCGGTATTCAGGGGTCAGGTTCAGTTCGGAAGTCTTGACTTGGGAGGACTAATTTCGGGACTGTAGGTTTGAGTTTTTCAGGTTTGAAGGTTTGAGTTTTTGGTATAATTGCTTCTGCTTCGCTTGAAAGTTTTTGAAGTAATGAGAGGTTTTTTTTTTTCTTTTATGCATGGCCACCTATGACCGTTTCAAGGTGATCATCATGACCTCGTTGCCAAGGTAAGTAAAAGGAAGGTAATCCAATATGTCAGATTCCACCATCCGCCATATTGGAAAACCTAACGACAGCTGGCAAGTTTGTATTCAATTTTTTTCACTAGTGAGATAACAAACGAAAACTTTCAGCCCTAGCAACGTAGCAACCCCACAGAAACCATGCACGCTTAACTTTCTCAGCACTAAAATCGGACAAACTCCATGATACTCATCGTGTGTTTCCTACTTACACGGATTGCAAATTAGCTCGTACACCCACTCAAGCAAATATTTTGCAATATTTTCGGCAAAGCAATATCTTTTGGTTAAGAAATCACCATTGTATTCATAATTAACAAAAATGCGGGGGCACGAGCAAATTTTAAACCTGGGAGAATATTACTCATTTTATGAGTGCCATGGAAATATGTCAACATTGGTTATCCGTGTTGAGAATGTGGTTGCCGATGCGGCGCAGCAACGCTTCTGTAGCGTTCTGCAGCATAAACAAACTGGCTGGCTGTCACCTCCATCCCCCCGCAGTGTGCCGCACTCCCCGCATCCACTTACTGCTTATACGCTAACACCTTCCTTATACACATCTTGCTCGTTGCTATCGGTAACATTCTCCGGGGCCGGAACAGAAGTGGCCTTGAGTAAAATAATTTTGCTAACAGGTCGAGTAAACGGGAGAAAGTTGGCCCGTATATTTGTGTGTTGAAGACCCACGTGGATATCGTTCAAGATTTCAGTGACAATTTCGTCAAATCTTTGCAACCGTTAGCCAAGAAGCACAACTTCATGCTGATGGAAGATCGCAAGTTTGCTGATATTGGCAACACTGTCGCTTTACAGTACGGCAGAGGTCTTTTCAAAATTTCCAGTTGGGCAGATTTGGTCACCGTTCATTCCCTGCCGGGACAGGGTCTGTTGAAGGAAGGCGTTGTAATCGAGTTCGACACTTTCTCTCGTTGGTTGGAGGATGAGATGGACAACCAGCTCGCGAGTCTCAACCCTGTATTCAGCGTCAAGAAGCCCAGCTACCAGCCGAAGCCGAAGCCGACAGTCCTGAACGTCAACAGTCGCGACGAAGTGGTAGCGAAGAAGTGTCCTCTGTGCTCCGTAAGCTCTCACTCTGGCCTGGAGAAGTGCGAGCAGTTCCGGAAGCTGTCGATTACCCATTACCCAACCTCGATCTGCTGCTAACTCCTGCAAGGTCTGCTACATCTGCCTGATGTTCGACCATGCGAGGAGGAACTGCAAGTCCGAGAAGAAGTGTTCCATCTGCAAGAAGAACCACCATGAACTGGTCCACACCGACGAACCTGCAAGGAACTCGAGGATCAGCCGTTCGGACGCGGCGAGTAGTGACGATAATGTCTGCAACTTCAACGGCAAGAACACGAACACACTGCTCCGAGTTGGAAAGGTTAAGATTCGTGGTCCACAAGGCTTCGCTGAAGTATTTGCGCTCTTCGATGAAGGTTCGTCTCTCTCGATGATGGATGCAGCTGTGGCAGAGAGCCTCGGATTGCGAGGACCGATTGCTCCTGTGACCTACCACTGGACAAATGGGATCCTGCACAAAGAGGAACAGTCGATGATGCTCTCGTTCCGAATTTCTGGACCTTCCGATCAAGTGAAGTGGTACGACGTGAACAATATCCAGACGGTGACAAACATCGCCCTGCCGGCGGTGAAGTTCGACATGGCGAGAGTAAAGCAGCTGTACCCCATGCTCGATAAAGAGAAGCTGGCTGCGATCCAAGATGGCTGTCCCTGTATGCTGCTTGGATCGAACAACGCAGGTCTGATTGTGCCTCTGAAGACGGTGCAATACTCATTGGATGGTTTGCAGCTGACTCGGTTCAACCTTGGATGGACAATCCATGGAGTAGTGGACCCAGCCGACGCCGGATCGAGCAACCATCATGCGTTCCTGTGCTCCGAAGACGACGACATCGAGCTTACAGATCTGGTGAAACAGATGCACAAGGTTGAAGATTTCGGGATCTCTGGCCAGTCGGTGAAAATAGCTGACGAAGATCAACGAGCACTGGACATCATGCACCGTACCATTACACGGCGTGGTGATCGTTTCGAGGTTGGCCAGATATACAGGTACAACAACTTCGTCTTCCCGGAGAGCAAGCGTCAAGCCCTACGACGTCTCCAGATCATGGAAAAGAAGATGGACTCGAATCCTGATTTCGCTGATCGGTACTGTAGGAAGATCCAGGACTACGTCGACAAAGGATACGCTAGGGAATTGGAACCTGGTGAGCTAACTGAAACTCCGAACACCTGGTACCTGCCGCATTCCAGCGTGGCGACTGATGAGAAGTTCCACTTGGTGATGGACGCCAAGGCAAAGTCGCACGGTTTTTCCCTGAACGATCTGCTACTGAAGGGTCCGGATTTCGTCCCTCCGCTGATCGCGGTCCTGATACGGGCCCGAATGAAGAAGATTGCCTTCGTTGCGGACATACGGGAAATGTTCCATCAAGTCCTCATCCGCAGAGAAGATCAGGAATCCCAGCGATTTCTCTGGCGTGGCATGAACCGCACGGACCCTCCTAACGAGTATGTTATGCAGGTGATGATATTCGGCGCAGTGTCGTCCCCGTCGATGGCACAGTTCATCAAGAACTTTAATGCGAAGGAGCTAGAAGAAAAGCACCCCGGCGTCGAGCGAGCTGTCGTGAAGCAGCACTATGTCGACGACTACTTCGACTGCGCGGACACTAAACAAGAAGCCATCGAACTGGTTCAGCGTGTCATTAAGGTGCACGATCAAGGCGGATTCAAGCTAATGAAGTTCTCGTCAAACTCCCGTGCCGTGTTGGCATTTCTCGATCCAGAAATCGTCGCGGACAAGGAGAGCGACGATCGTGTCCTCGGAATCGAGTGGGACCTGCAGTCCGACGTCTTCCCGCTGGACTTCCCAAAACTGGATCAGCGATTCCGGACAGCTGAAGCCGTGCCCACGAAGCGGCAACTGCTGAAATTAATGATGGGTATCTTCGATCCACTGTGCTTGCTCAGTCCGATCACGATTCTGCTGAAGCTCATCTTTCAAGAGCTGTGGCGACTGCAGTCGGGATGGGACGATGAGATTCCTGATGGTCTGGTGCCGAGATGGATGGAATGGCTGAACGAAACTGCAAGACTGGGAGAAATTCGACTACCGCGGTACTACCATCCGGCGGTGCCATCCTTTAGTGATGTTGAACTACACGCTTTCTGTGACGCGAGTGATAAAGTTTATGCCTGCGTGATGGTCCACCGCCGAAAGGAAAGATCACATGTTGCGCTGGTGTACGCGAAGTCAAGAGTAGCACCCCTGAAGTCGCAGACTGTGCCGCGACTAGAGCTACAAGGATGCGTCCTGGCAAGCCAGATGATAAGCGTTCTTCAAATGGAGATCATGATCGACATTACCAGGCTGTACTTCTGGACCGATTCGAAGATCTGTTTGTGTTGGTTGAAGTCGGATCAGAAGCTGACGGCCTATATCGGCGCTCGCGTAATGAATATTTAGGAGAATGGTCACGAAGTGCAGTTCTGGCACTGGGTTCCGTCGCAGCTCAACGTGGCGGATTTGGCAACGAAGTGCTCGAAGATTGGCAGCATGCAGAATGGCTGCGTGGCCCAGACTTCCTCTACCTGGATAGCTCTACCTGGCCGGTCGACCGCAGAGTTCGCGAGCTTCCACTCCGAAATAACCGTCAAAGATGTGGCCGGACCACTGTGCAGTGCGGCGTTCAAAGAAAAGTTAATCGATCTACCCGACATTGCCAGGTTCTCGGATTTCAACCGGCTGATCAGGTCAACTGCGTACTACCTGAAAATGAGAAGTGAAAATTTTTTCGTGCGGACAGGACGCACATTGTCGAAACTTAGAATATAGAATTAAATTTTAGTACAAAAACCTAGTTTTGGCGGTGCGCGACTGTTGAGCAATTTGAGAAAAGTCGAATCTGGTGCTTTCCCTCAACACGCTGCCAGGAAACCACACATCCGTCCCGCAGGTGAGCACTGACGATTTCGAGGTCGAGCGAACCTTCTGGAACAGTATTGAAAGAAATTTTAAGAAATCAATGAAAGGGTTTTAAAAAACCTGTGGGGAAATTTTGGATGAAATAAATAGCAAATTTTCTAACGGAATTCATGAAAAAACTTTTGAAGGAATTGCAAATCCATAATTTTCTGGAGGAATTTATGAGGAAATTAATTCTAAAGGAATTCTAACAAAAAGCAATCTGGTGAACATGGAACAACTCCGGAAGGAATCGGTGGCCACCTTGGCAACCACACGCTACGGCTCTGCTTGCCACATGTTTATCAACCACCTCACCCCCCTCCCACCTCCAAGCATGACGTACTTAATAAATGGCCCCTTGTAAGATTTTAAGAAAAAACCGCTGGTGCACTTTTTGAAAGAAACCA
Source organism: Aedes albopictus (assembly GCF_035046485.1). Lineage (NCBI taxonomy): Eukaryota > Metazoa > Arthropoda > Insecta > Diptera > Culicidae > Aedes > Aedes albopictus. The sequence continues at coordinate 97,554,552 of NC_085138.1, read as the reverse complement.
TAGTTCATTTTAAATTTCGGAAGTTTATTTTGATAGATTCCACGAATTATTGTTGGAAGAAATCCATAGAAGATTTCCTTGGACTTGGAATCTTTGGACGACTTTATGGAGGAAACTCATTGGGAAAGAAATCTCCAAGAATATTTCTTAAAGAATCCCCGGAAATTTTTTTGATAAAATCTTTGTAAGAAACGCATTTCTGCAGGAATCCATTAATTATTTCCATAAATAATTCTCGTACGAATTCCTGAAAGAATCTATAGAAGAAATTTCAAGGAATTCCATGGAAACTTTTCTAGAGGATTTTTTAGGAAAATTTCTAGAGGATTCTTAAATGAAAAAGGAAAATGTCCTAAGGAGCATTAAAAAAAGCAGTGCAAGACTTTCCGAAACGAATTCCTAGAATCTAGAGAAGTTTTTATCAAAACATCCTGAATTAATTTTTTCGATAATTATTGGAAAAGTTTAGAGAAAATTTCAAAGGAGTCTTAGAATTTTCTTAAGGTATCAAAGGAAGACCTCCCGAAGGACTTCTCAAAGAATTTTCCGACGGCATTCCTGGCAGAGTCTCTTTAAAATCCCTGAGAGACTGTCTGAAGGAATCGCTGACGAAGTTTTTAAAGAGCATCTGGAGAATTTTGGGACTAAAGAAATCCATGCATGGGTTTTGAATTAATCCTTTAATAATTTTCTAGAGGAATCTCTCAAAGCTTTGTGTAGACATTCATGAAATAATTTCTGTAGCAATCTATGCAAGATTTTCAAAAAATAATTCCTATGAGACTCGATTAATTCCCGAAGAACATTTCGAATGAATCTTTGATAGAGTTTCTGAAGAACCCGTAGAGAAATTTCAGGAGGAATTTCGTTTTAAGCTGCTTCACGCCGGTGGGACTCGCCATCAGCTTCCACACATCATTGGTCTTTATAGAACGAAGCTTATCCTGTACCGCCTGGTTCCAGATGTCACGGTCATTACGGCTACTTATTTCATCGTTCGTCTCGCCCAGACAACCAGTAATCGTATAAGATGTTGCATAAGATGATAAAGTGGAGGCCATATGCGTACATGCCTCCATTTAGGCGCATGTGAAATGTACGCATATCGCCTCCACTTTAACATCGTATTTAACATCTTATACGATCACTGGTTGACTGGGCGGGAATGTCTGAAGGAGAGTGGGGACCTACAGTAGGTATTTACTTGCTCTAAATCCAGTAAGATAGGCAACGAACTTACCCGGAAATCGACGTTCCCGTAAGTTGGGCCTCTATGGCCAGAAGACAAGTCTAGATCTGATTGCGAAGGGAGCGCGGGATTGACTGGTTCCACTACAGCTCCTTCGTCGGTGTCATCATCAGTTAAGATTTCATCTTCGTTGATGAGGGGGCATCCATTTAGTACGTCACGCTAAAAATGGGAATTTTCAACCCCCCCTCCCCCCTTCGTTCGGGTTTTTCCTATACTTAATACATTGCTTGTCACACTTCTCAGAACACCCCCTCCTCCCTCTAAGCGTGACGTACTTTATGGATGCCCCCTGAACGGCTACACCGGAACAGAACCATCGTCAGATTGGACACCTTCCTCTGGATTTCGAAAGGTTTGTTATTGTTTGCTCGTAGATCAGAGGTTTCACCAGTCTTCCTTCCCACGTGACGTTCCTGGTCCACAGTAAGCTTTGAAATCTTCTTGCCACATGCCGCTGTGGCCATCGCTTCAAATTTCTTGAATTTTTTATACACATACCTCCGATTTCTTCCTAATCAGGTATACCACAGCAAAATGTGGGTAGCCAGCAATCAGTGAGACGAGGTAGCGATGTCCTTCTCATGAAACAGGCAGCTGAGACTTCGAAAGCCAATGCCGGCAGCCAATCAAGACCATGAGAAACTCATGAAAACTGTGGCAGTGGCAGAACCCACGAAACGAAGTCAAAGCTTCCCATGTCTACCCAAATGAAGGCCTTCGCTTCCGCGGGTAGCCTCAAGAGTGTGGTGGATGCTATTGCTTACGTCGAGCAATCTTAGAAGCGTGTAAGGCAACCGCCAGATGAGGAGCTACCAGGTGGCGCCCGCAAGGCTAGGCAGCTGTTGACTCCAAAAGTCTGTAGTAAAGCCGGCAAGGCGTCCAGGAAAGACCGAGGTAAAGCGGAAGGAGAAGAAAGAGAAACCACAGGAGGTGCAGGAGCGCAGAGACACCAAACCTAGGAAACGTAGGAAGTCAGGTGCTAAGCACGAGAAAGGTGACGCACTCGTCATCAAGACCGAACACTCGGACGTGAAGGCGATGAGGAGCGACGCCAAGCTCGTTGATCTGGTAGCCGACGTGCGCAATATTAGACGTACTCGTACGGGTGAAATGGTTTTCGAGCCCAGTGCGACAACGAGCGCAAGGGTGCCGCCTACAAAATTCTGGTGGAAGAGGTCCTTGGCGAAGGGGTCGAGGTGAGGGCTCTTAACCCTTTATAAGGCAGTGGCAACTATATTGCCACCTACTGTTTGTATTTTTTTTTTTGTTTTATAACAATTTATTTCGAACTTTTTTTTTGTTTGCGCGAAATTGGGACTACTAACAACGTCTGATATTTTTTGGCACTAAACAAAGCTTTAACAACAATTTAGGAGCCATTTGTAGTCTCAAAAATGGCTAATTTTGACCGCGTGAAGAAAATTAGCTCAAACTTATTGTAAAATTATAGATTTAGTATAAAATATTTACCAAATACCAAAATAATCATATTCTGGGTTAACATGTGCTGAACTACACAGTTTATATTATGGGTTAAGCCCCAATCCACTCTAAAATCTCTTTTCCGGCTTTTTGTCGAAGTCAAAAGAAGAAAAGTACCCTAAACGGGCAGTGGCAAGAATATTGCCACCAGCGCTGGTGGCCTAAACGGGCAGTGGCAACTATATTGCCACCTCAAAAGCTCGTTTTTGGGGTTAACGGGCAGTGGCAACTATATTGCCACCTAGATTTTTGAGAGTTTCTTTCAAACAAAAATTGTTTTGTACATGTAATCATGTATATAATCATTTCCATAATAGTATGCGTTGACAGCTCTTCTAGTTTTCTCGGCCTTATAAAGGGTTAAAGCTGAGACGACTCTGAACGTGAACAACCTAGATGAGATCATTGACGCGAAAGAGTTCACCACGGCACTGTGGCAATTGTTACGAGGGCTTCGTGGTCGCCAAGGTAAACAGGGTCTTCACGCTGATGCTGGACTGTATGACGACCATGCTGAAAGGAAGAAGGTCGGTGGCAATGGCGTTTCACGAAACAGCGGGGTCAAATTCTGCTAGAGGCCATGCTAGAAGTCGATCAGGATAATATCGGTACCAAAAGCATCTTCAGTCGGTAAGGAACGGAAACGATTATCGATGTAACTTCGTGTAGTCGTGGCCTAAAAAGACGATGCATACACTCTCAGCGATCACCTAGCTGTTCACTATATTTAGTATCGACTACATCAACAGCAGTCAGCGAGTACAGGAAGGGGTTACTAGGGCAAGGTCAAGCTGTCAGTGCTTTAATGATAAAATTTAGTTCTCGAGAACAGGTCTTGCTCCAGGGTACATATTTGAGATAGGGCCAAAGGGTTTCCAGGGAGTTCCCAGAGAGCCCAAAAGAAGATGATTCCAAGGGTCTTCATGGGCATTCCTTCAGGGGATTTCAGGAGCCTGTAATGGCGTTCCGACAAGTTTCGTTTGTGTTTCAAACGAAACTTCAGTCTTACGGAGGTCTTCAGGGGTTACACGGGCCATTACAAGGAGTTTTCAGGTACATTTCAGGGGTGGTTTTGGAGCCTATTTAACGCCTTCCAAATAGTTTCAGAGACATTTCAAATTGATTAAGGGGATTTTAAGAGAGTTTTAATGGGATTATGGACATTTCAGTTGAGTTTCAAGGCTTTCAGGAACATTTCCAGGGGTTTTTACGGTAGTTTCAGAAACTTTTTTTTAAGATTTTCCGAGGGGGTTTAAGAGCAATTTTCCAAGGAGCTTTCAAATGTATAACGAGGTTTTCAAGTGTATTTTAAGGCATTCCAGGGGCATTTTAATGGGTTTCTGTTTTTTTTTTTCTTAAGGGGCCTCAGAAGCTCTAGAATGTCCAGGGGTATTCCAAAGGGACTACGGGGATTTCAGGAACGCTTCAAAAGTATAAGGCGTCGCAGAAACCCCATCCGAAGTAACATTTTTTAGCTAAACACACTAGTAGAGGTTTTCAAAACCATCGTAAAACCCAAATATAAAGTTTAAGGTTTTAGGATGGATCTCAAAACTTCTACAAGACTAATTGATCATCAAAATGTTATTTCAGCATGAGACCCTCGGACACCTCCTAAAACGCCCCAGAGATTTTCAGGTACACCCTGAGACCCCCTGAAGCACTCCAGGTACTACCCTGAAATGCTCTTGAGACCAAGATTCTATAAATTTCCCCCGGGTGGAGGGGGCGATGTTATGTGTATCAGAATATCCAGAAAAATGACCACATGGTTTATGAACATCTCCTCTTTCTTTGCGTGTCACTGTCACATATCATATATGCAATTCAAAATGTTCCTAACCTCGTAGCTTCATTTAAGCTATTCTCAGAAAATACTGAAACCTATTTTGTTAATCAAGTATGATGGAGGAGAATTAAGAGATTATTAAGCATATAGGGAAACAGCCGGAATGTTCCAGGAATCTAAAGTTTTACGGGAAAGAGGCCGCAATTCTCTTCCTCAATCGGTTTTCTTTCATTTCTCTTAAGTAATAAAACGAACTACTTAAATTACCAGGCATTTTTGTACTTAGTCCTATAGGAATACTTTCACAGCAAGTGCAACTTTGTTTAACCTGAGCTGAAACACATTCAAATTCTCACTATCCTTTATCACATTAAAACTCTTTGTAACAAACAAACAAATGCTAGTACCACGACGGTCGCCGTTGTCGCTTTAAGACTTCCAGCGGCACCATCATCATCCTCGGTGGTGCTTCCCGCCACTGTCGTTGTGGGCGTTTCCGGCTCCGTAGTCATATGGTCCGGATTGACTTCTCCATTCAGCGTAATTCGCCACTCGATAGCCGGATAGATGGGTGAAAAGTTTCTCAGATACTGCTCGGTCATCTCGTACTCTCCCCATTCTAGGACTTGGAAGTTACGACCACTGAACATATCGTATCCATCGCCTCCCTCCCATATGAACTGACTAATGATGATCTTGTACCGGTCGTAGTCGTACAGGGGTGCGAAGGAGGGAGTTGTACACCGAGCGCATCGTGCTTCTACGGAAGACACCCGTTGGCCTGGCGGTTTACTCAAGTCGTAGGTCACGTGCACTCCAGCCATCTGCAGAAATTCACCATAACCACTCTTACCATCGTATCGGTAAACGCTTCGCTCCAACATCAGTCTGATCGTCTCTCCGGTGACCTCAGCGAGGATGATCGCGTTTCCAAACGGCAGAACCGTCTTCAAATCCTTTTTGGTGATGTTTCCATCCTGTCCAACCTCAATCGACGCCCGTATTCCTCCACCCTGGACAAAGGCGATGGCAGCATCGGTCCAGTATTGACTGGAGTCATCACGTGACATGGTGTAGGTCATCACCATTGAATCCGCAATCATGTTTCCAATGTTGCACTCCTCGAACCGACACCGGGTGGCATCCAGAAGCACTCTCGTCTGTCCAATGACTTCCTCCAGCTCCAGAATACCCGGTCGGTATACGTCCAACAGCTGTAGAACATCCGAGTCTCGATCGACGGCTCCGTTCAGCAGAATTGGTTTGCCGTCGAACGACACTAGGTTTCCATCGGCATCGAATTCAACCTTCATGTAACCCAGATACTTCGTGTAGGCATAAGCTTGAACTACGGGTACCTCTCGACTAGCAGGGTTCTTCACCATAACCGGATAGGGACCTTCCGATGGATCAATATCTGGTATCGTACCGGAGAAGAGGAATGTGTGCGAATGTCCTCCAATAACGATATCAATATCCGGGCAGCTAGCTGCAATCTCTCGATCCCTCTCTAAACCGCTGTGACCCAACGCGATCAGGATCTTCACCCCTTGGGCTTTGAGGGTTTCTGCTTCCTTGCTGTAAATGCAATGACCAATCAGAAAATATTCAACTTAGAGAACCCCACTCTTACTTAATGGCGACGATCTCATCGGTAAAGTCCACCGTAGTGGGCACGGTGAGCTGTTTCGTCTCCGGCGTCAGGTAGCCGATGACACCGATCTTGACGCCACCCTTGGTGAACACCGTCGACGGGAGCAGCGATTTGGCCTCCCGCATCGATGGCGTTCGGGAGAGATCCAGATTGGCGGTCAGTACCGGGAACTCCACTTCGTTCAGGAACGGGACCAGCCCTTCGACGCCGTTGTCGAACTCGTGATTGCCGAGGGACTAAGAAAGAGAAAGATAATTAGATCGCTGCTGGGAGGAAATAGACGAAACTAGGACTCACGATGGCATCTGGTTTGAGGATGTTTAGGAATGAAGCGGTGATGTTGTCCTTGTAGACGGCAAACCACGGCGTGCCTGTGTAGGTGTCACCGGCGTTCAGGTACAGAACCGGAAGTCCCCCGGCTGCCTCCTGCGAACGGTATTCCCGAACTCTGGAAGTAGCACAATGTTTTTGGGAAATTTTATTTAAAAAAATATTTATTAAAAAATACGAAATATTAATCTGGTTATATAAAAAAAACAATATCTTTGATAAATTCAAAGAATGTTCCTTGAAATTAGGAAATTCTGAAATATGTGAGTTGGTATAAGAACAATAACATCAATGATATATTTTCATCATCAGAGGCAAGAATAATTTCCACTAGATTTAAAGTTTACAGGGTGCAGCAATAGATAGATATTAGACTGGGTCAACAAAGTCGATTTTTGAAGCAAAGCTTTTTCGATTCCTTTTGGCGTCCAAAACAACTGTGCAAAATTTGGAAGCGATTGGTTGCGTCCCCGTATTCCGCATTGTGATTGAAATTTGTATGGAATTTAGTATGGGAAAACGTGCTTTTTGCATTTTTCTCCTAAATTAATTTTTTTTTTGTCTAAAAGGGTCTAACTAATGACGTTGAAGTATAGCCTAGGATATGCCGAAAAACTTTGCCGAAGACCGCAAAGTGATCCGACACTTGTGAAAAAAGTTATAACGTACAGATTGATTAATTTAACATGTTTATTTCTTTATTCCAATAATAAAGTCTCAATTTTTGGACTAAGTTACCAAGTTAATAACTTTTTTCACAAGCGTCGGATCACTGTGCGGTCTTCGGCAAAGTTTTTCGACATATCCTAGAACGTCTTGAGTTTTTTTTACATTGTATTAAACAAAAGAATTCAACTTATAAATAAAATGTAAAAAAGTACGTTGTCCCATTCTAACTTCACACACAAATTTCAATCGCAATGTGGAATAAGTGGACACAACCAATTGCTTCCAAATTTTGCACAGTGGTTTTGGACGCTAATACAGATTGAAAAATCTTTGTTCCGGATTGATGCGATCAAATTTAAATTTTCTCCATACAACGTTGACCCACTCTAATAGATATGCAATGCGATTTTTTTTTTTCATTGCAAACCCCATTTTTATTCATATGACGTTAATTAATGCATGTTTTGACGTCTCACCATCTGGACCTCTGAGATCCCTTTAAATTCCCCTGAGACCTCCGAGCCCCCTGTAACGCCCTTGAAACCGCCTGAGATGATCTGAAATAGCTCAGAGACGCCTTAGAACCCTCTGACAGTCGCTGAGAACCCCTTCAAGATCAACATTAGAAGCACGAATCCAGAAGGCTAGAGCTGCTTTTACAAAAGTTTAGGAAATATATGAAATACAGGGTGTTAGGTTCATGAGTGCAAACTTTTTAAAGGGTGATAGAGGACCATAAATGGTGAAAAAAGTTGTTCTACGCATATGGTCAAATCTCATCCGTTACGTAGTTATTGAACTCCCCATGTTTTTTACTCTTATTGCCTTAACTGGCTATAACTTTAAAATGGCCAAACTTACCGCAGTTGTTTTACCCTTGTTCGAAAGATTATTGAATTTTCCATCAAATGGTATCTTTGAATCGATTGGTTTAGTTAAATAACTAAGTTTTCTGGAGTAAAATAGCAAAAAATAGCGTTATTTGTTTATGTCAATTATCTTTGAAACATGCGTAATAAATTAAATTTCTTTCTTTCGCAAAGTTGTGGCCCTATTCCATTCTACAATTCGTTCTTTGACGCAAATCTTCCAACTCTTATCGTTTTCTAGTAATTTTGATTTAAATGTGCGGCACAGTGTGCAAAAAGGTGCTTACCATGACGATTGCAAATTCTGTGGTTTACTATTCGGGCCTGGTGACCTCACAATTGGATCTCGAATACTGAGCTCCATCGCCATGGAACCGTCCGAAATCGATATCAACAGAAATTCAAGAACGTAAATGGAGGTGGGTCGGCCATGTACTACGAAAAGGCGAATAATAGATCTGCAAGCAAGCGCTGCTGGATTGGAATCCGGCAGGGCATCGCAGCAGAGCCAGACTCGTGGCGACGAAAACTCAGCAAGGAAGTCGATAGGAATCTGACCTGCTCCTAGGCTTGTTAATTCTCCTCAGTTTTGCTACAAGCTCTATTCTAGAGTGGTAGGTTGCTTCTTGACGGGCTTGGTGGTCTAGTGGCTACAGCTTCTAATTCGTATGCAGAAGGTCATGCGTTCATCCCTGACCTGTCTATTTCCTCCTACTTTATATCTTTCTATCTATTTTCTCTATCTCCGAAAAGCCAATTGTAGAGGGATAAATTCTGCCTATCAGTCGGTCGTTTTCACAATTAGCTCTATCTCTCTCTTCTCTACATATACAGCTCTTTTATTCATATGTTCATAGCCATCGCTAGAACCTGTATTGTAAAAAAGTCGTTTCCTTTCCTTTGCAACTTCCACAGCACAGTGTATATAACGCCTGCAAGTTATGCAACCAAAGCGAACTGTGCCGCTTGAGCTTCATATACACCACACAATCTATCACCTAACGAACACTATAAATAATTCCCTATCCATGGATCGCATCACCGACCCAACGGTGACTCCCAGATCTCCCATCCTCTCCGTCTAACGAATACTCCAGTCCGTGCGGGTTGTGGGGACGCAGAGTGCTCTCGGTCTCTAGTAGCAACAACCAGTACACTCTAACATTCCTTTCTCTTACCAGCTGACTATAAGGACGTGGCCAGCGCCGTTATTGATCAAAAATACATGAGCCGCTACAATTGCACTTTGAGAATAAGTGGAGTGTCCCAGTCCCTTATTCGGTTGTATCTCAGTTAGGCTGTCCCAAAAAAACCTGTTGTCGCACATAATAGCGTCTGTAATGATCTGTCGGTATCTGATTATTCACTAGAATTCAACAAATGATAATCACTGGAAAGAACGCGGTCGGTCTGAATACTTCGGTTTATTGGTCGAAATGATCGGGTCTGATTTACACGGAACTTAGTGGTCTGATATATTACACAAGTACTTAACTGAACACCGTGTTAACTTGTATTTCGATGATGGAACTATTACAGCGGACGTGGTACGTTTTTCTTGGACGGATACTTATGATACGATACTATTCACAATACATTGATACTATATTGATACACTGATAGATTGATACTGACTTGGACTAGAACATGGCAGTGGTTAAATACTGTTTGGCTGACTATTGAACCCTTTAGTGCATTGTACTGTGTGATGAATGCGCTTATGTACATGATCTATTATTAGTGATGGTTACAATTACTACATTGTTGCATTTTTCTGAGAGTACAGACTAACTTCTCTAATGCGGATCAAAACCTAACTTTAAACCTAAACAAAATCAATCTTTGAAAAGTCAAGGTGTTCAACCCTTAAATGAAAGAGGCTGTTCATAAACGTAGACAAAAATTTGGCCGTCTCAGAAACCCCCCCCCCCCCCCTCCCCCCTCGTAGACCTTTGCCCATACAAAAAATTGAAAATTTGTATGGAGCGTAGACTTTGGCCAGACCCCCCCACCCCTCCTCCCAAAAAGTCTACGTGGTTTATAAATGGCCCCAAAGATATACATTATTGAAGCATTTTTGTAGAATATTTCGATTTTCTAAAAAATCGTTTAGAGGTTCCACCATTTTTTGAACATTTTTCATCAAAATTTAATAAAAGAAGACATGTACTATTTTTTATTTTCAACCATGAAGGTTTTATCTGAAAGTACTATTTATATGGGCCATGTTTCTCCAAAACTATTTAATATATTTGAAAAAAAAAATTGAGAATTTCAATGGAAAAGGGTCCAACAACTTTTTTTTTGGGACAGCCTAATCTCAAAGCAATTGGAACCAGTTCAGATCAATCACGGAGGAGAAACCATTGACATGTATAGTCAGAATTGATCGCTGATTGATCGTGAAGCTCTATTCTAGAGTGGTAGGCTAGGTGGTAGGTTGCTTCTGCCTCGTCTCAAGGAAGCGAATGAACCAATGAAAAACCAAGCGAGGAAAAGGAGACCGAAAACGATGATGATTTCGGGTAGAGGAATGTGTTTTGAGCCTAGCGAGTCTTTATTTGTATGACAGTGTAACTCGCCACCCTACTAACAAAAGTAGCTGCATAAAAGCTTATGGAGCAAACGCTTTTGGAAGAAAACTCGTTTAAGCTCTTATACAGCAAAAATGTTAGTTGGGCAGTGCTATTTGAGTGTGAATGGCCGTGAGAAATTATGAGTGTTGTACGAACTCCTAGCTGCGCGATAAGCGCTTGGTGCTGTTGAGGATTTGCGTTGTGATTTCTGAGTTTCATTTTACCTCCTCAGAAAATCTGTGGGCCGAGTACTAGGCTAAATCGATCATCCGCTTAGGATAAATATCTTTTAGGTTGGCACTATTTACTCCAGATGTGCTAAGGATACACGAGTAAGTGATAATGCAGCGTCAATTTATCACGTAATGCTGAATTCTGAATTTTGGAAACCCCCCCCCCCCCCCCACCCATCGTAACGCTTTTTGTAAAAAAAATGTATAATTTATGTATCAGTCGTAACGCTCGGCAGTACGCCCCCTCACCCTAGAGCATTACGTAATTTGTGGATGGCTACTTAGATGATTTTAGGATGTTTCAGGTGCGCTCCAAAGGCATTCCCCGGAAATTTCTAGGGGATTCAGGGGGTGGAGATTTATTTTAGATGGATTAAAGCTTAGACATCGCCTGAAACATCACTTGGACCTCTTGCCCCCTCTAAAACCACGACTCCGTATTACTTCCCTTAAACCCCCTAAAATTCTCTTGAGCTCACTTGGAGACCCCTGAGACCACTTGAAATTTCCATGAGGCCTCCTTAATCCTCCTGTGGCGTTCACTACGTCAGCGAGCTGCTGCCAACGTGACGCAAAATGAAGGTTAAACGATCCCATTAAGCCCACTGGAAAACCCTTAAAACCTCCTGGGACCCTTTCACCATGTACAAACGCAAACGATGCTCGAGTAGGACCTACAAGCACTCGGAGTTTTCGAGCGACGCGTGCTAAGAACGATCTTCGGCGGTGTGCAGGAGAACGGTGTGTGGCGGAGAAGGATGAACCACGAGCACGCTGCACTTTACGGCGAACCCAGCATCCAGGAGGTGGCCAAAGCCGGAAGTATACGATGGGCAGGACATGTTGCAATAATGCCGGACAACAACCCTGTAAAGCTGGTGTTTGCAACTGATCCGGTTAACACAAGAAGGCGTGGAGCGCAGAGAGCACGATGGGCGGACCAGGTGGCGCGTGACTTGACGAGCATCGGGCGCGACCGAGGATGGAGAGCGGCAGCCACGAACCGTGTATTATGGAGAAATAGTGTTGATTCAGTTTTATCTTGAATTTGATGTAATACTAAATAAATGAAATGAAATGCACTGAAAAAAATATGTATGTATACTAGTATGTATTTGTACTAGTGTCTACCGTTGTTTGACGTTAGTTGACAAAACTGAATAAATAAAACCTTATACAAACTTCATCTCGTTTGTGCCAGCTCAGTTTTTAACCGATTGTGCAGCTTAGGAGAAGGAATTTCTCGCTATACAAATGTGGGCCAGTCTACGCCCCATGTGACCCCCTTAAACGCCCATAAGACTCTCTGGAACACCCGGCAAAAGCCGGAGATCTGCAGAAACTCCCCTAAGACTTCCTGTAATCTCCCTGAGACCCCTTTAACTACACTTGAGATCCCCTGGAGCCCTCTGAAACCCCTTGAAACGTCCCTGAGATCTCCCAGGTCCCCGTAAATCCCCTGACAGCACCTTAAACGCCCCTCAGACCTCCTAAAACTTTCGTAATACACCCTGGAGCGTCCTCCAAAAACATCTGGGACCCTCTGAAACGCCCCTGAAAACCACCGAGACGGGTTTGAGCCCCATAAACGTCCGTGAGACTCTTTGTAACCTCCCTGAAACGTCCCGGAGACTCCCTGAAATACCCATTTTCCTGAGATTTCGTAATTTCGGAGATTTCACCCTGTGAAAACTTTAAGACCACATGAGAATTTGTGGTACCTCCTAAAACAGCACTGAGATCCCCTGAAATACCCATGATATACTCTAAGGCCGCCTGAATCACCTCGGTAACCTCTCTTTGCTCTCCCCTATAAAAACCACGCGACCGCCATTGCCATCATTACTGTCATTCCTACATTTTCTCATGCATAATAATATTGGTTCTGGATAGCTGTCTTTCTTAAAAAAGCATAAAAAGAGGTTCTAGTGTACGATGATAAGGCGAAAAATTTGGTTTAAAGATTCTAAAGATCATAATTGAAACATTACAAGGTGCTTTTGCCGCAACAATAATTAATTCCATGCGATGCGGTGATACCAGTCTTGCTCATCACATAATTACTGTTCTCCAGCTAATCGCCATCATTCACAACACATTTCAACAAGCTAATCAGCGTTCTAATTTTCCAGTCATCCAATTACATGCACCACCGCGTTAGTACAAAACTCAACTTTCTTAATCACAGCTTTCTTCCGAGAACATCAAACACATCTGATACTGCTGCTACATTCGAGAGTTCAATGAATCCCTCATCCCCTCGAACCAATATACTTCCCAGTAATAGAAGGCAGGTAAGGTACTCACTTGTGCGCCACTCGTGCGAATCCTCCGTAGCACCGATTGCTGGCCACATCCGCCGGCTGGCAGTCGTTTCCGTAGGCGCCCGTTTGCTCGAAACGCGCGTGCATATCGTTATTGTGGAGGATGATTAGCTGGAAGTTGTCACTACTCCTGGGAGCCGCGTGGACCGTCATCGTCGTCGTCGTCGCTGCTGCTGCTGCCAGTAGCAACAGTGCCCACCGGATAATCATCTGATCGGGATGACCTAGATTTCCGTTGAAAGAAAAACTTTACGATTCGGATCCGGTGGATTCTCTGCTGGGTTTGTGGCAGATGAGTGCTTCTGCAGCAGCGTGTCAGCGGAAGCTAATGATCAATATACCTGGAATGGCAAAAATAAAACACACACTTAGAAATTCTGAATTTTGCACGAAACGGAATCATCAAAGAATGTAAACGTTTTCAAGACTGAATCACAAATTGGACTCAATTTTACGCGCATCATGTAAGTGCTGGTTGGTTGCGTTAGATGTCAACAAATTCGTTTCACCAGAAACGTAGAATCAGTATCACTTTTATCAGCCACCTTTTAACTCGGTGAAATAGCCGAGAGGTAAGAGATGTGACTCACGATCAGCAGATCCGGTGTTCGAATCCAGGTGTGGGATTATTTTACTTTTTCTTTGTTTTATCTGTCAAATCGATTCTAGCGATTGCTAGACGCTAAGAAAAAATAAGTTTTGTTTTGGGGTGTCTTGAAAGACGTAAATTTACATGTTTCAACCTCTAAATTTGTGTTTTTGAAGATGCTCGTATATGTCAGGTTCAGGACACTTAAAATTACATGATATTTTCTAGGTGTGCACGCTTGTTAAGAGCGAAAAGATGCGGACTACTCAACTCAATCACAATCCGGTAATGGATGCTAATAGGCTCTCTGGGAATCGGACTTTTTGGGGATCTTCCCATTTAATTAACAGTTTGCAGAACATTGGTCATCGGGTGGTAATTGAGGCCGGTGTACGGGATAATCGGGACACACTCACTAACGCCAAGTTTGACTTTCTCTTCTGCAGAGTTATAACTTGTTCTGTAGCTTAGTTGATTAAAGCGCCGGACTAGCGATAACGGAGTCGTGGGTTCGAATCCCAGCAAAATAAGTGGTTATTTTTTACAAATTTATCTCTCAATTTGCCAATTAAACGTACTTTGCCGTCCACTCACTAACGCATCAGATAATTTACAATTTTTTAGACCATTTTGGAAAATACTATTAGTCTAATCCACAAAACATAATTATCTGAAAAAAAAAAACAAACCATGGTTACCTGCAGACTCCATATTGGTAAAGTGTTTGTAGCAGCTTCCGTTTTTTTCCCATTTGGAACATCAAACTGTTGTTCCAAGTTGTTGGAAATGTATTATTGAATATATTGATATTTTCTATGTGTTTAATAATAGTTATTTATGTAACGAGTTGCAAAAAGTTGATTTTTTCAGCACGAATCGTACATTTATCCAACGAGGCTTGCCGAGTTGGCTAAATACGAAGAGTGCTGAAAAAATCGAGTTTTGCAACGAGTTCCATACCAAATTTTATGCAATGACTTTTTCATAATGCAACCCATTTGAGTTGCATAATGTTCATAATGCAACTCAAATGAGTTGCATTATGAACATTATACAACTATTTTGCATTATGTAACTCATTTCAGTTGCATAATAAACCAGTTCGGAAAAAAATGGTCATTATGATACCAAAATGAGTTATATAAAATGTAAATTATGATACTGAATTGCATAAAAGTCATAAATAAAACAACACATTGAATGTCCTTCCCAACTATTTTTGTGCGTAGGATATGTCCTTTCTGTCCTACCCACTCCTCTCACCACTGTTGATGACCAAAGTGAGATTGCTTGTAAAAATAGAGAAAATGAGCCATTGAAGATCCACCGATCCAATACTATCACGTATGGCACAAATTTTCAAAATGGATAAGAACGTGCCTCTGAAGCTGACCTAGTGATATCACGTATGGCCCTTCTTGTGTCCCTTTCTTATCAATAAAAATTCTCAGTCAACTTACAGATGATGATGATAATGTCATGATTTTCAATTTACTGCTGATACACGGTTAAAAAGAATATTACGCAGGCGAAATCCTCACTGGAGCCACCATCATTGGAGCTATGCTTGAAGCCACCAAATATTGAACGGGATTTTCACAGGAGATGGGTTTCTCTCAGAAAGTGAGCGCTGTGAGTATTTTCTTGAGTTACTTCTAAAACAATATGTTGAAGAATTCCTGAAAAAAAATTCTCAATAAGTACACGAGAATACCTAAAGATTTTAAGAATCCCTACAAGAAGATATAGACATTTCTGTCAAAATGAATCCCTAAAGAAATACTCAAAGGCATGTCTGGAAGAGTTTCCGAAAAAAAAAAACCGTTAGGAAATGTTGAATAAATTACTGGAGAAGTTTCTGATAGAATCTCTGGAAGAGATACATATTCCACATATTCCTGAGGGATTACTTACAGCCTGAAAGAATTTCATCATAGGGACTCACTGGAGATATTCTTACAATAATAGCTGAAGCTATTCTAGCAACAATCTCTGGAGAGTTTTTTTTTTAGGTAACTTTGATTGTATTCATGCAGGATTCTTTGGAGGAATTCTAGTGGAAATCTCGGGAACTACAGCTGCAAAAATTTTGGGAAGAATTTCTGCAAGAACAAATCCTAGAAGAAAGAATTTCTTCTGCAAAGGAATTTGCAAAAAAATAAGGATTATCGAAGCAAATTTAGTGAAGCAATACCTTTGGGGCTCTTTGTAGAAACTCCTGGATGTGTAACTGAAAGAACTCCCAAAAATACCTTTTGAAGAATTAATCAAATAAAAAAACATCATTAGAAATTTCTGATGATATTCCTATAAAAGTTGCAAGGAATAATCTCTGAAAGAATTCCTGAAACTATTCCTGAATGAGCTCCTGAGGTATTCCCGATGGATTTTCTGAAGAGAGTTCTTACTATTTCCCATGAGGAATTCATAAAGCAATTCTTGGAGGAATAATCTGAAGAACTGCTATGACTTTTCTTGATGAATTCATAGATGAATCCCTGGAGGAAGTTTTAAAGAAACCCTTCACGGGAATTTTGAATAAATTTCGTAAGAAAAACATGAAACAATCCCTGGAGAAAACCCTGAAGGGCTTATATAGAACCTCAAAAGCAAATCCCAAGATCATTTCATGGAACAGTCTCTTGCGAAATTTTCTAGAAGAATTTGTGTAGAAAAAGTGAGGTAAAATTCCTGGAGGAATTTTTGGAGAAATCCTCGATAGAATTTTTAATGGGTTTCCAGATGATATTTGGGGAAGGAACGCTGGCGATATTTTAGACATAATTCCTGAAGTAATCTCCGAAAGATTACCTTGATGTGTTCATGGGGGAATTTCCCAAACAACACACTCGTCCAGGTGTTACGCAAGAATCCTAAGGAGTAATTCCTGGAGATTTTAAAAAATCCTGGAGAAGCAATTCCTGCAAGAATCTCTGGAAAAATGCAGCAGGTATGTCCCAAGGTATCTTTGGAGGGATTCCTGCAGAAATCTCTACAATAATTCCTGCAAAAAAAATCTCTTCAGAAATCTCTAAAGAAGTACCTGAAGGATTTTTGATGGTATGCATAGAAGGATGCAATCTCTGGAGAAATTCTCAGAAGAATGTCTGGAGGAAAACATGCAAGAACATCTAAGAGAATACCTACAGGTATGTATGAATGATTTCTTGAGAGAAACCTTGGAGGAATAGCTAAAACAATTCCTGGGGGAATTCGTGAAGGAATTATTGCAGAAATATTTGAAGAATTTCCAAGATAAAAGAAGCGATCTTGAGATAATCCCTGGTGAATTGTCAGGAAGAATTTCCGTAAAATACCTAAAGAAAACTCTGGAGATATATTTTCCTTGAGTAATTCCCAGAGGAATTCTAAAAGAAATCCCAAGAAAAAAATCCGGAAGATTTTCTTAGCGAAGAAGATTCTGGAGTAATTTCTAAAAATAAAATATACCCGAAAACAGATTTACTGAAGCACTGCAAGGAAAACTGTAAAAAAAACCTGGAGGAATTATCGAAGAAATCTCTGTGAAACAATTCATGGAAGATTAGCTTGAAAAATTTCTTAAGAAACCCCCGGCAGAGTCGTGTGATAATTTTCTAGATGAATTCCTGGAGACATGTCAAAGAATAACTCCTGGAGAAATTTCTGAAGCAATCTGAGACAAGCCCTACAGGAAATCCTGAAGAAATCCGGAAGAAATAATCTTAGAGAAATTAATAGGAGAATTTTTTGTTGAATTTTTGAAAAATTCATAAAGGAATCATAAGAACAAATCCTGGGTGAATTCCTGGGAAAATTTCTGGAGGAGTCCCTGAAATAATCTCTGGAATATCTGAAAGTTTTTTTTGAAGGGTTTCATTTATAATTTGGGGTGAAACTTCTGTAGGAATTCATGGCGAAACACTTGGAGGAGCTCCTGGCGAAACGCATGGAAGGGAACCTACATAGAAGAGGGAAATTTCTTTTGAAATCACAAAGAAAAATCTTAAAGAAGTTCTTAGAGAAATTTCTTCTGAAAAAAATGCTGCTTGGGTCCTCATAATTGAGGACGGGTTTTGCCGGTTTTTTATTATGTAGTCTCGTCTTTCCCTATACCACAAAAATCCATGTTTTTCCTATCTTTTATTATTGTATCTCTTTGAAACTATACCACACCTAAATTTATGGCCTTCGCCTTTTTTGAAAAAAAAAAAAAAATACCGTTTTGAAGAATCCATCACGGACATATTTTTTTCTGATGCAGTGTTGCCATATATGTTGTTTTTCAATTTTAAAATTTTAATTCTATTTGACGCCAAATGAACAGATTCAACGTTTAACAGATTTTTTTTAAAAGCAAATATGTTGCAACAAGTGAACGGCTGCTGTTGTAGATGGCTTACTATGAAAATATAGCGATTGGTCGTAGTTTTTTAAAAGGAAGAACATTAGTTTTTGCGCTTGGAAAAAAAAATGTTTAACAATAATCTAATATACAAACGGTACTTTTATCAGCATTTTTAAACGCGTTTTTCTCTATGGTGAAACATTTTTTAATTTTTTTCCTCGGTGTATTTTATGAGGTAATTTTGGGTCGATTTCACTAAAAAAAGTTTGTTCTACGATGTATAGTTTTTGAAACATGATTTTTTGAAGTTGGGAGTGTTTTAAAAAATTTTGGAAAATCGTGAAATTTCATCTAGCGTTTTTCGGAAAAATAGTTCACTATGATTTTTTTGAATTCCAAATATGATTATATATATCCACGAATTCCTTCCTTGAGAAAATTCTCCAGAAATTTATTAAAGAATTCTTGTAGACATTATCTCAGAAGTTCATCTTGGTTTCTCAAGGTATCTACCAAAATGCCTCCAAAGACTTAATTCAGGTATTACTGATTAATTTTCGCAAAGAATCTTTAAGACAGCTCCAGAAATTCCTTCACGTATTTGTACGAGAATTTTTCCTGAAGTAATGATTTCTCAATCCTTGGGAAATTTCTTCAATGATTCGTTTTGGAATACTTTGAATGATTCTTCCAGGAATTCTTCGACCAACCCTCCCAGCTATTTATTGCGGAATTCTGGCAAGGAATTACATCGGGAATGTTATTACAACTTCTTTTTAGGGATTCTTGGAGTATATCTTAAGTAATTTACAGAATAACTCTTAAGTTTTGCGCTGAAATTCATCCAAGGTTCTTTTGTGAACTTCTGCAGATATTTCATCGGATTTTGTTTTTCAAGTTTTGTTTGCAGAAGTTTTTCAGTAATTTATTGTTTGCGAGAATTTCTGAAAGGATTTGTTTATGCGTTTTAAGATATCCGGTCTTGAAATTTTTTGTGGTAAGTTAGGAAAATTTCTTCAGGGATCCCTTCGTTGCAAATTTGCTCCAGTGGGCCTTTTTTAGGAATTTTATCCGGAATATGCTTTGGAATTTCATCATGATTTTTTTCAGAGATTCTTTGTGGAATTTCTCCATGTACCCTAAGTATTTGTTAGAGCTTTTTACAGATTCCTTAAAGAATTCAGCCAAAAAAAATAATCAGATACTTCTCCATTTATGTTATTGAAAGTTTCTGTTGTAATTGCTTTGGGATTGTTTCCTGGAATACCTTAGGTATTCTCAAGGTAATCGTTAGAGGATACCAAGAAAGGAATTCTTCCAAGCAGTCTTTGAGAAATCCCTTGGAACACTTTGTAATAGGTTTTCCATTAAATTCCCTTGTTCTTATTTCCACTAAATGTCTGATTGCAGTGAAGAATAAGCTTTAGTGAATATTTACATTAACAAAAAATGTGTTTTCATCTAAGGCAAACAATTTGTCAAAGTAAAGGCAGGTTCTTAAATATCGCGGTGCACTTGTCAAGGCTTTGCGGTGCACCAAGTTCACTGCTAGAAGAGTTTTTTGAGAATTTTCTGGATGAATTCCAAAGAATAATTCATGAAGGAAATAATGAAAAAAAAAATCTAAGAGACTTTTTAGAGGAATTCCTGAAGGTATTCGTAGAAGAATATACAGCGGAGTGCCTGAAATTTCTGCAAGAATTTCAAAATAAGTTCTGAAGTAAACTACCCAGAAGAAAAGGAATTACTAGGAGAATTTCTTGTAATATTTTTTGTTAAGGGAGTCCCTTGAGAAATCTCTGGAATTATTGAAAGTTTTGTGCTCAAGGATGTACCAGGACAGGATGAATTTCTTGTATAATCTCAGACTGGGGAGGGGTTAGGGTCAAAGCCCTCCCCCAGAGCCAACACTTCTGGAACAAATTTTCAGTATAAAACGCTCTGCATAAACGCTCATGATTCATTGCTGATTACAAACTGTGAGTGTCAAAAGTATCATTGATAGTCAAAACCCATCCCACAGTAAATGTATGGCTACGCCGCTGAAGCAATCGTGGAAAAGTAGAGGATCATGGTCTCTGCAACGTACATCATATTAAAATTCATTCCCTTACACGGAGACCGTACCACGATTCTCGAGAATGCACACTAAGAACGGTAAGTTACTCCCAAGATCCTTTTGCATCGGAATAGCAACTCCGAATTGTACGTCATCTATGCTTATGCTCTTTCTCTCCTTGTGGGTGTCTACTCTTGTCTGAGCTAAGCTCCACTCTTATCTCACTCACATGTTACATTCGGTTTACTCTCCATATATTTCCGACTCATTTACGATACGCTTTTGATGCACTTTCATTTCTCTTTCAACTTATTAACACCAATCCTTGATTGACTTCTCGGTTCACTCACACTCACTTCTAACTGGTTTTACCTCATGTCCATAATAGTTTAAAGGTACTACGCATATCAATCATTTCTTATTAAAAATTGAATTTGTTTTCGCTAAAGCTATACCTATGATTGCATTTGCACTATTTGTACCTAACTTTTTCAAATCGGAAAAACGTAGAAATTTCCAAAATGTGCGTTTTATGTTTATTGCCCAAGTAATCATTGGCACGATATTTTGGTTTACAAGGGTTATTATAAGACTAATTTAGAACAGGTTAGTTCCTTGATAACACGGCGAAAAAAGTTCAGTGCGTTTACTTGGGTGAAAATTTTCGCCGTTCTAACTAGTAACTTACTACAGATTTTTAAGGTTCGTCCAGATTATCGCGGATACAATCACGAGCAACGCATTAACTTTAATTTGCCACGTTATGCTACCTCTGTGTCGTTTCGATTTTAATCCAGCTTCCGGAAGGGGATTTTCACACCACCAGCAGCAGTGACGATTGATTAGCAAGCACACCGCGTATTCATCTCCCGGCGGTAATTGATTTTGGACTGATTTTGCTCGAATCATCGCACAATGACCGCGGTCCCCGCTAATAGGTTGTTTTTTTAGTCCTCACTATCCCCCATCTCTTTCAGCACACATATGTAGGATTTAATTCCACCACCCCATCAATCAATCGCGATGGCTGGCTGCCCGATCAATCAATGTTTTCCCGAGTATATTTCGTACTAAGCCGAATAATTTGCTCCAACAACGACGGAGTGGGTCCAGCTTTCGAAGGGGGTGATAACAACCAGCTTGATAAGACAACAAAAAACTGCACTTTAATAGCCTGGTTGCTCCATTATCTCAAACGACGACGACGCGGCGGTGCGTCTCTGGCTGCGCGGCGGCGGTGGTTTCAGATAGCCACGAGTTTAGTGTCAAAATATTATACGACGACGGAGTACTTTGTACAAGTGGTCCGCGGACGAAGCACGCGGCCGCGAATAATCTTCAAGTTGACGTCGTCGTCGATCAAACTACGTACATACGTATATTGCATTGGAGGGGATCGAGTGATTTATGAAGTACTTGAGAATTGACCAATCAGAATGGGAGGGCAAGATTGATGGGAGGGTAACGGAATGAACTTGATGAACAATCAGAGCCATAAGGGTTAATCCAATCATCCGTTTGATATAACTAACTTGTCGTCAATTGATTAGATATTGGGAGAAATGTGGAATGTGGAACGAACAACAAGATCGGAAAACGAAATGTGGTGCAAAATGCCATATGCCTTTGGACAATTGGAAGTATTTGTGCAGAATTTGGCATTGATGTGGTATTTGCAGAATTACAATAAAATATCTGAAGAACAAGTTCTGGTAAATATTACATCAATCAAATGTAAAAATTAATAGCAAGAAATGCTATTATTTTGTTATACATACTGCATAACAAATACAGCACTTCAAATTTTAGGTATCCATCCAGAATTAAAGTAACAAGATCATGGGCGTAGCCAGAGGGGGGCAGTCCCCCCTGGCCACCAGATTTTTTTTTAAATTGGAGCCTACTTAAAAATTAACAATAATTCAGAGTTCCAGAAAAAATATCTCAAAAAAATTCTAATAATTTAAGGTTTTTATCCACAATTGTCAATCCTTTTTCAACTCGAGAACCACAGGAAATTTCGTCAAGTGTTTCTCCAAGAGAACCATTTCAATCTTATCATAGAATTTTACCTAATAACAAGCTTGGCTGAATAGCTAAATTTTGGATGTTCATTCATGGAATACAAAAACAGCATGCCAAATTTTCCAGATATGACGGAGCCAGTACCGATAGGGGAAAAGAAGGACTTTGTAGAACCATATGCTGCTATAGAATGCAGTTATGTGCTACTGCTACACGAATTTTCACTAGTATACAATTCAAACAAACGTCATGTTAAGGCGAAACTGAAATCATTTTCACATTTTTTCGGTTTTTGTTTTCTCAAAAAAAAAACGAAGTAATATTTTCAAAATCGGTTTCGGTGCACATGTAGAGTATGGATCAAGGTATCTTCTGATTTTTTTAAGGTGGAAAATGTTCTCCATTTTTGCAAAAAAACATTTCTTTTGTAAAATTTTGTTCAAAAATGGTTTCTGCAAAAACGAAAAATATTTTCACATACAAAAAAAAAATCAGAAGATACCCCGATCCATACTCTACATGTGCAAGAAAACCGATTTTGAAAATATTGCCTCGTTATTTAGTAAAAAATCAAAAACCAAAAAGTAAGAAAATGCTTCCAGTTTCACCTTAAGAGCAGAATACCTGGAATTTATTAACGAATTCTTTCAAGGACACCTTCAGAAATTCCTTTGAGCATTTATTCAGGAACTTCTCCAGGGATTCTTTCAGAAATTCCTCAAGGGACTTCTCCAGGAGAATTTGATTCGTGCATTCTGCCATGGGCATCTTGCAGGGTTCCGATAGTGTTTGTTTCAGGGTTTATTCAAAGAAATGCTTTAAGAATTCTTCCCGCGATTCCATCAGAAATTTTTACAAATACTTCTGCAAGGATGCATTGACGAATTCCGCCAGGAATTTTTCCATAGATCCCTTCAATGATTCAATCATGAATTGCTTCAGAGAGTTTTTAAAGAATTCCTCTATCGGTTTCACCAGACAATCCTCCGGGAATCTTTAGAGGTTCCTCCAGTGATTGTTCCAGAGCTTTTTTCGAAGATTCCTCCAGGATTTTTCCAGGGATTTCCAAGGGAGTGTCAACAGAAATTCTTTTGGGCATTTTTGTAAGTTTTCCTTAAGAGATTTCTTCAGGGATTTCTCCATGTATTCCTTTAAGAATTCCACTAGAGATTTCTCCAATAATTCAAACTAGAATAGTTCGAAGTATTTCAGTTGGAATATCTTCCAAAAACCCTTACAGAAAATTTTACCAGATATTAGCTAAAAATAATCCAGGAGTTCCTTAAAACATTGTACAAAACATTCTTTTGGAAGTCCATCCAAAGATTCCAACAATAATTCGTTCCAAAATTATTGCAGACATGGATTCCTTCATATATTTTTTTCCAACAAAATTTCCTCCAGGAATTTGTTCAGAAAGCTTTCCTGGGAATTCCTGAGGAGTTCCTCATGGGATTGGTTCAGGAAATCCTACAGGTTTTCCTTCAAGAATTCCTGCATTCAGGAATTTCTTCTGTGTTTCTCCAGGGATTATTTTAAAAATTCTCTCAAAAAATTGCCCAGTAGCACTTTATAGAATTCCTTCAGGAGTTGCTCTTGGAATTCTTTCAGGAACTGCTTTAGCAATTTATCCAGTACTTCAGGGACTGTTTACGGATTCCCTGAGTAATTCTCCTAGGAATTGCTTCCGGGGTTTCTTCAGGAACTCCTACAGGAATGCCTCAAGGAGTCCCTCGATGAACTCTTCCAAGAATTCCTCCAGGAGTTCTTCATGGATTCCATCTGCAATTTCTTCAGGAATTTTCTTGTAATTCCTCCAGAAATTTTTCAATGGTTTCCTCCACGAATTTCTTCAAAGAATCCTTCAGAAATTATTCCAGGGATTCTTCCAAGAATTTATTATGTGCTTACCTCAGAAATTCCTTCTGTGATTCTTTCTGGAACAATTTATTTTGCAAATTTCTCTAGAGATTCTCCTAGAAACTCTTTTTAGGATTCCTTCATGAACTCTTTCTTCCTCGAGAGATCGCACTGTTGTATTTCGTACAACAGGATAAAAAAATCTCGCTTTTCGTACTCCGCATTACCGCGCGACTGCCGGAAGGTTAAGAAACTCCTCCAGGAATTCATTCAGTACTTCCAGGAACTGTTTAGGAATTCTCTTAGGAATTCCTCTTAAAATTGGTTCCGGGATTCCTTCTGGAGTTTCTTCAGGATTCCTCCAGAATTTCTACAAGAATTCCAAATGCGATTTCTTCAGGAATTATTCCTGGTAGGGTGCGTGTACCAATTATGGCACTACCTAAGGAAAGCTATTTATACAAAAATAACGAGAAGACCAACGAATGTCATGAATAAGTTAAAAGACAGCTTAGTTTCCATACTTTACAGGAAAAATAATGAAACGGAGCCAAAACCACTTTTAGTATTGATTACAGCATGTGCCAATGATAGGAACCCTGTTCCAGTTATGGTTACATTTTTTAACTTCGGTTCCTTTTCGCACTATTTGCATGCATTCCTTATGGGGTTAACCATAACTGGTACACTATGGCGAAAAAGGGTGCAAGGAAGCCGAAATTTTAAGGAAAATGATTTATTTCTACCATGATTTGAGGAAAATGTGGAGTTTAAATGAGTGCGACTATCTTTTATGAACGTGATCTGTTGTTCACAAAATTTTCCTAGTAGATTTCCATCGTTAAAGGGTGAACATTAACTATGGCGAATAATTGGTACTGTAGCCATAATTGGTACACTTACCCTATTTTTCTACAAATTCCTTAATAGATTCATCCACGAATTTCTTCAGGAATTCCTCTAAGATTTTTTCAAGTGATTTCGTTGGAAATTCCTGGTGGAATTTCTCTAAAAATTCCTGCTGGAATTCATCTAGAGATTCCTTCAGAATTTCCACCAAAAACTTCTCTAGAGGAATCTCTTGAGGTATTTCTAGAATTCCTACAGGCATTTCTCTAGCATATCCTCCAGGGATCTCTCCAAGAGTTCACAAATTTCCTCAAGGATTCCCTCTGGGATTCTATCGAGAATTTCTCCAGGAATTCCTTCAGAAATTCCGCTAGAAATTGCTCTAGGATTTTCTCAAGGGATATTTTTATTTTCAGAAAAAGAAAAGTAATAGAAATAGAAATCTCCCAGAATTCCTCTGAATATTCCTCAAGAAATTCATTCAGTAATTCTTTCAAGAATTTCTCTAGAGATGCCTCCTGCAATTCCCACAGGAATTCTTCCAGGCATTACTCCAGGATTTTATCCAGAAATTTCTCCTGGAAGTCCTCCAGGAATTTCTTCAGGAATTGCTCCAGGACATCCTTCAGAAATTATGTCAGCAATTTCTCTAGTGATTCCTCCTGCTATTTCTCCAGGAATTTCACCTGATTTTCCATCACGAACTTTTCAGGGATTCCTCATGAGATTTCTCCACGATTTTTGCCTTTCTCGTACACTAAGTGTACTGGAAAGGCTATATGTTCACTCCAAAAATGACTTTTTGATAGAAGGCCCGGAGGGTCGAGTCACATATACCAATCAACTCAGCTCGACGAATTGAGGTGATGTCTGTGTGTATGTATGTGTGTGTGTATGTATGTGTGTATGTGTGTATGTGTGTGTACAAAAAACTCACATCACTTTTTGGCAGTAAACCTCAACCGATTTTAATGACCGACGGTTCATTCGACGCGGAACCTGGTCCCATTGTTTCCTATTGAAAATGGTTCGGATCGGTCCAGCCGTTCCGGAGTTATGGCCATTTAGGTGTTCCGGACCGGTACCCCAGGAAGGGGCCAGATATGAAAATGTTACAACCCTATGCATGCGACACATAAAACCGCGGAATTTTCCATTACCCGATGAACGGTATGCAGGAAAATACTCTCAGACCATATCTGAACCGGTAGTGTTCCAGAACCGGTTCCGGGTGTCCCGCCGGAAGCAGCCAAATAAAAAAGTGAACCAAATCCATGCATGCGACACATCAAATAGCGGCTTTTTCGATAACCTGATTAACGGTATGCAGGAAAATAGTCTCAGATAATATCTGAACCGGTAGTATTCCAGAACCCGTTCCGGGTATATCGCCGGAAGTGGCCATATATTAAAGTGGAGCAAACCTATGCACGCGACACATCAAATCGCGGCTTTCTCGATAACCTGATAAACGGTTAGCAAGAAAATAGGCTCACACCAAATTAGAAACTACAGGTAGTGTTCCGGAACCGGTTCCGAGTGTCGCGCCGGAATTGGCCAGATACAAAAGTGAACCAAACCCATGCATGCGACACACCAAATTGCGGCTTTTCTGATAACCTGATGAACGGTAAGCGGGAAAAGAGTCTTAGACCATATCTGAACCGGTGGTGTTCCGGAACCGATTCCGAGTGTCCCGCCGGAAGTGGCCAAATACATAAGTGAACCAAAGTAATGCATGCAACACATCAAATTGCGGCTTTTTCGAAAACCCGATGAACGATTAGCACGAAAATAGAACCAGACTACATTAGAAACTACCGGTAGTGTTCCGGAATCGGTTGCAGTTGTCCCGCCGGAAGTGGTCAAATGTAAAAGAGAACCAAACCCATGCATGTGACACATCAAATCGCAGCTTTTTAGGTGATCTGATGAACGGTTAACAAAAAAAATCTCAGACCACATTAGGGAAAACCAGTAGTGTTCCAGAACCGATTCCGGGTGTCCCGCCGGAAGTGGACGAATGTGGAAGGAAAGCAAACACATGCGCGCGGCTCATTAAATACCGGCTTTTTCGATAACCTGAAGAACGATCAGCAAGAAAATAGTCTCAGATCACATTAGAGACTACCGGTAGTGTTCCAGAACCGGTTCCGGGTGTCCTGCAGGAATTGGTAAAATGTATAAATGATCCAAACCCATGCAAGTGATACATCAATTCGTGGCTTTCTAGGAAATCGGTTGAACAGTTAGAGGAAACTAGTTTCATGCCGTATTTGGTACAATTGGTACTGTCCTGGTTCCAGATGTCTCGCCGTAAGTGGTAAAATGTAAAATTGAACCAAACTCATGCATTCGGTGCATCAAATCACGGCCTGTTCGATTACCCGATGAATGGTTAGTAAGAAAATAGGCACAGACTACATAAGTTACTATAGGTAGTGTTTGTGGTTCCGGGTGTCCCGCCGGAAGTGGCCATATACAAAAGTTAACCAAACTAATGCATGCCACACTTCAAATCGCGGCTTTTTTGATAACCTGATTACCGGTTAGCAAGAAAATAGGCTCAAACCACATTAGAAACTACCAGCAGTATTACAGAACCAACTTTGGGTGCTTTGCCGGAACTACGAAAGTGAGCAAAATCAGAGCAAGCGATAGATATGTGTAATTGTTCTCTTCATCATGACAAAACTAAAGTGATCTCAGAACTCATTAAATCACACCATTTCAGATTCCTACTCATCCTTACAGTCAACGTTGTATGGGAAAATTAAAATTTAATCGCAACAACCCTGAACATTTTTTTTTCAATCCCCTTTTGCGTCTAAAGTTACTACACAAAATTTTGATGTGACTGGTTGCGCCATCGCGCTCTGTAATGTGGTTGAAATTTTATTGGGATTTAGTTTGGGAAATTTCACTTGCTTGCATTTTTTTTTGTTCAATTTTACATGAATCATGTAATCAGCGATAATAAAATATAGCCTGAAGTGCACAGAAAAAACTTTGTCGACGACCCCAAAGTGATCTGTGGTTGTGAAAAAGGTTGTATCTTAGCTTGTAATCATCGTCTTCATATTGGTTGGCCTCCAATGAAAGTGAAGGTGGTCAAGCAGTCAACTGAGAGCTCTGATATTTTTAAGCTCTGCCTATAGTGGTTTCGCAGCGCGGCGTCACGAACACTAATGCAAATCTACTGGTTGAAAATATGCCCATTTGATTTTGCCGGGAACAGCTGATTTTTGTTTACTATTTTCAACCAGTAACTCAGGTAGTGTTCGTGTAATGTAACGTGTACGTACACGCAACACTACTAGAAGCAGAAACCACTATACGTTGAACATAACGTCGGAATATGCGTCATCAATAAGTTTTTCTATTCGATAATGGCTTTGATAAAATTCTTGCTTTTCTCAATCAAGTATTCTCAGGATTCAGGAACACTTCAGCTTACGTCGACATCATGAGTACATATTCGACGAGAAATGCGCTATCACCACTCAATGTGATATAATAGAGTTGTGGAGGAACTCATCGTTTGCTTGTGTTAGTGAGGAATAAAAATCAACAACTTTTGAGGGGAGGGTAGGTGACGTCATACAAGTTCATAAACAAAGGCGTTTGGATCACATGGCTGTTCTACCTTGCAAATTTTGATGGTATGAAAATTCAACCGGAACAAATCTAGCTGAAATTACCCACGGGGTTCTGTTCTAATGGGCAAATTTTCTGGAGGAGCTTGGGTCCAAAAAAAAACTGGAAAAGTTTCATATCCTCTCATCTCTTGCCCCATCATATCGAACGGCGGCCGCGGGTATCGGAGTGTCGCAAAAGAATGATTGCTTTTAGGTCACTAACTTTCGTAATTTTCTTTTTGCCAATTGCAGTATTCTCCTTGGTTCAACTGTTCGTCACACATTAAAACGATATACCATCTGAATTCAATCCTAAATTAAAAATAAAGTTGAAAATTTTGCAAATCCGACATTTTTTTCAAACGCTGCCAACTTACGTTTGTTTTGTGTTTGAATAAAATAACAACATGCAGATCACCCTTGGTAACGGTAGAAGTAGGGACAGCGGAACAGCTGAAAATTTGGGCGGGCTTGGAAAATTCAAAACAACTGACTGTATGACGTCATGCGTTGTCAAGATGCTGAAGGTTGCTATGTTAAATAATAAAACAGCGCACTAACACCAACAAAGACCTGTGTATTACACAAAACGATCTCTTCACCTTACGGCGATGACATAGTGCCGCTTCAAAGTGAGAGTGAAAGTGCGCGTCCATAGGATTTTCGTGAATTTGCTATTGTTGATATTCTTCTTTGCGGCTTCGCACACGCGCACTCCCACTCTCACGCGTAACTATAACGGCACCCTTACTTAGATCACATTTATCACCACTAGGTGGATTAATCAGGGTTTTTTTTAGCAATTTTCCTAGGGATTCCTCCAGGAAACCCTCCAGAAGTTCTCCCAGGGAATCCTCTAGAAATTTCTTCAGAAATTTTTCCATGAATACCTTCATCCAGGTATTCCTCAAATATTCCTCAAATATTCCTCCAGGGATTTCTCCATAAATTTCTTCAAGGATTCAACCAGGGATTTCTTCAGGAATTCACTAGGATTTTTTTCAGAAATAGAAAAATAACAGAAATAGAAGAGCGATTCCAAGCAACAGCATCAAAATTAAGGAAATTTTTTAATTCATGATTTTCTATTGAACTGAAACTTTGCACAGTTTTTCAGTTCCATCTAAATCGCCATTTTTCGATATCAAATTTTTATTTTGAATCACGACTAACTTTTCGAAAGGGTGTATGTGAAAATGGTTCAATAATATTCAAAAATCTGTACAGCCAAAATGGTTCGTTCGATTGCTATGAATTTTTCAGCAAAGTTAGATAACTAAATGGTGATTCCTATGAAAATATACACTGTGAAAAAAACATCTTTTTTAACATTAAAAATATCATTTTTGTCACAAAAACTCAAATATCTCAAAACCCTATCTTTTTACCAACGCAATTTTTTTAGGGAAGACGGTCCATTGTATTAGCAATCTACCATAAAAATTTGGTGATGGTAAACTAATAAACAAAAAAGTTATAACATTTCAAACATTTCACAATTTTCACATTTGGTAAATATTTTTTTCTGTGTAAATTATTTCGGTCAGAAATCGCAGTTTGATGCTGATTTTATTGTTCAGCAAAGTTAGATAACTAAATGGTGATTCCTAAGAAAATATACACTGTGAAAAAAAATCTTTTTTAACATTAAAAAATATCATTTTTGTCACAAAAACTCAAATATTTCAAAACCCTATCTTTTTACCAACGCAATTTTTTTAGGGAAAACGGTCCATTGTATTAGCAATCTACCATAAAAATTTGGTGATGATAAACTAATAAACAAAAAAGTTATGACAATTCGACCATTTCACAATTTTCACATTTAGTAATAATTTTTTTTTAGTGTAAATTAGGCTAATACAAATTTCGATTTTCTCTTATGTCACCGCCCCCTCGGAAAATTTTGGTCGGAATTCAACATTTTGAGGGGGGCACAAATAAAATGTTCAAGAAAATCAACAAATTTAAGGTGTAATTCGAGTTCCACAGAAACTTTCTTAATAAATCCGATGAGTTTATCTATGTTGCCTAATTGTTTGGATATTTTTCCATCGAATACATTTATTATTTATCATCCTCCCCCTTAACGAGTCAACGAGCGCTGTGACAAAAGAAGAAAATGAGATTTGTTCCTGCCTTTATTTCGGCCGGAAATCGCAGCTTGATGCTGATTTTATTGTTAATGGCCTTGCGTGAGTAAAACAAGCTGTTTTTATTATGTATTATGTATATTATATGTACAGTAATGTTCCGATTTTATCACGCCCTCCGCGCATTAGTCGTTTATTCATTATTTGCTGTTACATTTGAGGACAAGTGTTTTCCCTCTTCTTCAAAATGAATGTTGAAAGCGTGTTTTGCAACGTTAAAAATATTGAAATGGGTATAGATGTTGAAGTATATATCAAAGCATTTTTGAAAAGGGGCGTGATTAATTGTTTAAACTGATGTCGCTGATGGTACGGTGACATGACTCTCTGCACTTAGCACTTCTGGCAATTTCTCAGTTGTTGTCGTTTCCGAACTTCCTACGCCCTGCTTTACCGATGATATACAGATGGCTCGTTTGTCAAAGTCTAGACGGCAGGACGTGCAAATGCGTAAATTTGGATTCAATTTGGGCATAACCAGTCTCTTTCAGATTATCTATGGTGCTTTCGGTGAGATTTCGTAACTCCTTTGATCATTTTTTTTTTTCATCAAACGGTCTACAAGAGAGAGTTGAATTGAAGACCTTTGAGAAAGCGACTGTTCATGTTGTTCGTTAGATTATAATAAACAAAATCACTTATTAGTTTTAACTGACTAGTTTGGTGTTGTTTGCTTGGCTGAAGAAAAAATTTACTATTTAATATCCATAGCGGTAGTATTTTTTTTTTGCTTTTTCGTGAGCATTGTCATGGTATGTATACAGACAAACAA
Organism: Aedes albopictus; assembly: GCF_035046485.1. Classification (NCBI taxonomy): domain Eukaryota; kingdom Metazoa; phylum Arthropoda; class Insecta; order Diptera; family Culicidae; genus Aedes; species Aedes albopictus. Next base: position 97,523,102 of record NC_085138.1, on the reverse strand, counting down.
ACGTAACACTGACGAAATTTTCATTGACCACGCCTTTAACGATCATTTTGAATCTTGGTTGTGGCTTTCATAACCAGAAGAGTGCCCATCATTTTTCTTTGCGTTTGACGTTTCACACTAGCGCCTTCTGATGACGATATTGCACATCGCAGTATTTCGTGAAACATTTCCACCAGGTGGGGGTAGTGTGAACTGGGCGATGGATTTTCACGTGGTAGGTAACTCTCATGCATTTGTTGTTGTTGAAGTTACTCGCATTCTTCCGATCATAAAGTCTGTTCTCTAAGAGGTATTTTTTTGAAGATAAACTAGACGTATACACGTATATAAAACATTTATTATACAGCTTTTGTCTTAAAAATAAGTTTAATTCCATTTTTCTTATAATCAACAGCTTTTCAACACTATCAAGGGATTTTTTCACCAGTCACGTACAATAAAAAGTATGACACTCTCAATATTTTTGATCAAAACACTGGATCGCGTCTAAGTTTCAAATAGATACTATAGAAATTATGAATAATCAAACAAAAGTATCATGAAAACAACTTGTTTAATTCAGGCGGTAGCCTTTACAATAAAATCAGCATAAAAAAATAATTCTCAAAATAATTTACACAGAAAAAATTTTTTTTTTGTTACTAAATGTAAAAATTGTGAAATGTTTGAAATGTCATAACTTTTTTGTTTATCAGTTTACCATCACCAAAATTTTATGGTAGATAGCTGATATAAAGGGCCATTTCCCCTAAAAAATTAACGTTGGTAAAAAGATAGGGTTTTGAGATATTTGAGTTTTTGTGACAAAAATCATATTTTTTTTAAGTAAAAAAATAAATTTTTTACAGTGTATATTTTCTAAGGAATCATCATTTAGTTATCTAACTTTGCTGAAAAATTCATAACAATCGAAAAATCCGTTTTTGCTGTACAGCTTTTAGAATATTTTTGAGCTGTTTTAGCATACACCCTTCTGAAAAGTTAGTCGTGAGTGAATATGAAGGTTTGATATCGAAAAATGACGATTTAGATGAAATTGAAAAACTGTGCAAAGTTTCAGATATTTTTGAAATGGTCGCTCAGGATCGACTGACATGACTCCGTGGAATTCCTCAGAAATCTCTCAGAATTCCTGTGGAGATTCCTCTAGAAATTTTTCCAATAATACTTTCAAGAATTCTTCTTTAGACTTCTCTAGCATTTCCTACAGGAATACCTCTAGGAATTCCTCCAGACATTTCTTCAGGATTTTATCCAAGAATTTCTCCACGAACTTCTTCAGGAATTCCTCCAGAAAATTCCCCAGTAATTTCTTCAGGAATTCCTCCAAGAATTGCTCCTGAACATCCTTCAGAAATTATGTCAGCAATTCCTCCCGGAATTTCACCAAGATTTTCATCAGGAAATCCTCTAGGGATTTCTTCAGAGATTCTTCCAGGAAATTCTCCTGGAATACTATCAAGAATTTTTCACGGATTCATCTAGGAATTGCTTCAGGGATTCCTCCATGGACTTCTCCACGAATTTCTCCAGGAATATTCCCAGACATTCCCCCCAGGGAATCCTCCAGAAATTCCTCCAAGGATTTTTTTTTCAGAAATTTCTCCAGCAATTCCTCCCAGAATTCCGCTGAAGATTTCTCCAGGAATTCCTCAGGGGATTCTTCAAGGGATTGCTTCAAGAATTCACCCAAGAAATTTATTCAGGAATTTCTCTAGAAATTACACGAGGAATTTGTTCAGAAGTTTCTCCAGGCATTCCTCCAGGAGTTTCTCTAGAGATTGTTTCAAAAATTGCTTCAGGGATTCTTCCAGAAATTTATCTTGAGATTTCTTCAGAAATTTCTGTAGGTATTCCTCGCATAATTTATACAAGAATTCCTCCGTTTATATGAGAGTTTGCCATTCTTCGCAAAAACCTTCGACGTACATCGTGATGATAACTAAAGAGCACTGGTGAGCTGCGGCTTTGGCTGCTCGTGATTTTTCTCGCTCAATCGCGGCACTAACGTTCCTTCACTCCTCTGTATTTCTCAGGATACTTCTAGGGATACTTTTATTTGAATTACATCGCAAGTAGAATAACACATTTAATGAACAATAATCACGTTCCAACACACATTGCTGACGAACATTCTGACGAAGTACGGATTCAAGACGGCAGAACTGCACCCGTGTCACTATATCAAGGACGCAGCAACATCTGCCTGTTGGTCTATGTAGACGACCTGTTAATCGCATCATCGGAAGAGGTAGAGATTGCTGCTGTTCCAGAGTATACAGCAGAGGTTCCAGATTACTCACTTGGGTCAAGTGCGCCATTTCCTTGGCCTGGAAATAGAGTTCGATGGCGGTCGATACAAGAAACGTTTTGGAACCTATACCGACAACCTGATCAAGAAGCATGGAACCCCGATGGACGTCGGCTACCTGAAGGCCGAGAAAACGAACCAGCCTAAGAAGGATGTGCATTAAACCAAGGGAGTTAACAAGTTAAAATAGTACATTTAACATGTTGTTGAACTGGAGTTAAAAAGTAAATGACTTATGTTAGTTTGTGTCTCCATATGTGCTAATTATGTCTTCAAAGTCAACTACGCGCTACGGCTTCTCTTCCTAAAAACGCGTACACCGCACAAAGCAAAAAGCGAAAACAACGCCCTGCTGCACCATCATACTTCGCACATCCAACTTGCGTGCAATCTGGTGCCAATATTTGCCTGGCCGTTTAGGGCTAGAAGAGAGTAGCGACCGTCATCAACGTATCCCAGGCACGTTTCCATCGGCCACCCAACCACCTCGTGGAGTCGCGGGCTCGAGAAGGATCTCCTAAAGCCTCGTGCGTGACTGTGAAATATTGAATGGCGGTAGCAACATCAACCTGCTCGCTCGGTCGTCTAGTTATCTAAAGATCATCTAAAGGTCATCGATGGACTTAGACGTACAGTATGACCCATAAAAAATGTGACATTCCATTTTTTTGCAGTATTTGATGATTTTTAATGAAATAATCCCAATGAATTAAACTTTTTTGGATTAGGATACAATAAGGAGGTCATTGTCATACAGGATCTCTAAAATTTTTGTCAAAATATTCATTGGTTACGTATATGGGATACCTTATAATTGTTAACAATTTCTAAATAAAATCAAGTTTTCCTATAATTTTCATAGCAAAATGAACTAAGATAAAAACTTTTAAACACATGGAAACCATGAAGAAATATGTACTCTTTAATACGCCCATGTTTGAAAAATATTTTAAAAATAATTTCAAATGTTTAGGAAACAAAAACTAAAAAAGGTGCTACATATTAAAAACCGTATTTAAGATAAATTAATAAAAAACTTAACACTGTTAGAACATTTTTCAACACATTTTTTTGTCGATGAAGGCATATATACCTACCTTTATGATAGGTACAAATACTATGTACTTAAAAACAATTTCATGCTTAAAACACAGACAAATTTATTGCCTCTTCTCGTATGCCCGGTCGGTTACCCTCCTTCCTCCAGAAGAGTGAACCCGATCCGGGGCCAGGCTAGCCAGAAAACCCTTGACACAGACAAGCAGACGTAACTCTTAGAGGAAATTCATCAAAAACTATTGCCCAGAGTCATTTTCATGAGCACACTGTCACCTGTTGGTAGAACCGCGCGCGACACTGTCAGCCATGATAGATTTCGATTTGACGTTTTGCTAACACGCACACTACTACACAAATTGCCTGTAATTTTCGTTTGCATCATTCAGCAACGTGTACACTGGCAAACGTCAAAGCGCCTCTGGTGAAGCGATCGCGCAAATCAAATGAAATTGGAATTGATCGTTAAATGCATGTGCCAAGCTGTTTTGAAGAGTGTTACGTCTGTTTGTCTGTGCTTAAAACATAATATTTTCTAAAAATTATCATTTGTCAAATAATTCAATTTTCACAAAATGTCTCTTAATTTATAAGTTAATATTTTTTTCGTGCTTGTCCGACGAACCAACCAACTCCTGAAGACCTTATCCAGCCATAAAAGTACTATTTTGAAAATAAAATTTGATTGAATGTGATTGAAAGCAATTGAAAGAAAATTATATCCTTAAAAAACGGCCTCTGGCGCGTGGACGATTTCGACATCCATATGTTCAACGTTATATTTCCGAAGGTATTTGCATGGAATCAGTCTATGTTCCTTTGCCATTATAAAATTAGTGGCTCTACTATACTATCCAATAGATACATGCGAGGTTAATCAGTTCGAAGTAGGGGAACGAAACTGTCGCATTTTTTTATGGGTCATACTGTAGAAGGCTTTGGACAGCCAGGGTCCCATCAGTGCATACATTACACCCTAATCGCTACCTCTGGCATTCTGGCGGAACTGTTGAATGAGGGACGCGCAAGGGAGTCCGTTCGTATTCATTCACCGGTTTTCTCAGAATACCACCCGTGTAGTCAGGGCCCATAAGTGCGGAAGTTCTGGCCGTACCGGAACCGATGGATTACCTCTGGCGTTCAGCATGGTCTGGAAGAGTGACGCTCAAAGGACCCCGGTTCGGCTTCCCTGAGGACAACGAGGGAGCCAAGTCACAAGACCCGTCAAGAGATACCATCCCAGTATCTGTGCAGTGGGAGAAGCTTGTAATGTTCAATTCTCCTAAGGACGACGTGGGAGTCAAGAACCTTCCAAGCATAAACCCCCGTAGACCATGTCGTAAATCAGATCAACTCGTCAGTTCCAAGTGTGAACTTTACCGCATGCAATGCCCGGAAAATGAACAACAATCTCACTCAAAAATGAAAGGCTCAGTGTAAATGTTGTAAAGCAATGGAGTAATACAACATGCACTACACTTAGGATACGGGTAATGTCACAATAGACCTAAAAACTAGTCACAGTGATGGACCCGAACAGGAATAAAAAATAAAACAGAGTGTTAATGAGAAACGATACTTGCAGAAACTATTCTACCAAGTCAGCAAAAAAAATGATGAATTCGAAAAATGTAACAGTAATCTCTAAGCTTTTCGATCATTCATCACATTCATTCATCAGTGTCTAGTCTACTTAGTCATAAATAGAATAATACTCAAAATACGCTAAGATGACATGAACGTTACAGTTTCGCTAAAACCATCCTCGAACCAACCAAAGACGAATACAGTGCCATTCAAAATTTTCTCGCGTATGCATCCAGAAGAAAACGTATTTTACACTTCCGACGACAGATTCGAGAGGCAGCCATTCAAAGTTTCCGAAATAGATGCCCATAGAGGCAGGTACTTCCTTTAATGAGTTTTATTTTTAGTTCCTACCACTTTCATTGTTTTTCGATGGGCGGATGAAGACGATGACGATTGCGACACCGACGGAGACAACTCGTGATGTCTGGGTAGATGTCATGTCGTCTAGTCTAGGTTCGGTGAGTCAACGGGAGCGCGCGGAGGCCAAGACGTCACACCATCGCCGGGATGGCATTCTGCTATGCTGGTAGGTATTCTGACGTTCGACTAGCTGCTTCTGGCGTGCCTCGCGATATTGACGAACGACTATTTTCGATCCCATTTACAACTAATGATGGCGGCGGCTGCCGGCGGAGGTGTGGTATGCGCTATTGCCGCGGTTTGGAATTTCGGTCTTGCCGCCTCATAAGGCAGAGAGTAGAGTCGTTAGAAAAGTGCTGCCGGTGCGAACTCGTGGAGGCACGATTCTTGAAGTTCCTGTCTTATTTTACGGGAAAAGTTTTTTCTTGAGAAAAAAAAGTTGTCGGTAAACGAGTTCTTGAATTGAGTGTTTTTTCTCGGTGAAATGCACGCGAGTGAAAGAAGATTGATGGCTGTGTTGATTTGGTGGTCGATGATAAAAACTGGAAGCAATAAATTTTCGAGTTTTTAAAGTTTGAAGAATTTATTCTTTTGAATAGTTTTGGATCTATAAGAGGGCACCACCACCCCTTAAAATCAATAAGGGGGAGAGGGTAAGGTATTTGAGCTGTTTTTCTTAAGAAATTAGTCGAGAGCATTTTCCTGAAATTTCTCGAATGATTCATTTAGATGACCATTCAAGGAATTCTTCAAAAATTCCTCCCTCGACTTCTTTAGAAATTTTTGTTTCAAAAATATCTCCAGTCAATGTCTCCCATGAAATCTTCAAGAAATTCAACCAGGAATTCCTTGAGAATTCTCTGAAAATTCCTTTAAGAATTGTTCCAAAGATTTCTTCAGAAAATCCATAGAATTATTCATGAATTCTCACAAAGCACCCTAAAGGTACATCCAGTAGCCAGGAACTAGAAAACTAAGAACTTTTAAACACATCGTTCCATGAAATCTTCCCAAAATTGTTCCATGGATTCTTTTAGAAAATCCTCCATGTATATCTTTCAGAAAATCTCACACGGACTCCTTCAGAAATTTCTTCAAGTAATTCCTCGATACGTTTCTGCGGATATGTCTTATAGAATCCCTGGAATATATTCTGATGAAAAAAAAAATAAATAAAAACTCTAGAAAATTCAGCAAGAACTCCTCCGGGTATTCTTGCGTTATTACTTTAAGAAATTTCTCCCGAGATTAATATAGAAATACATACAGAGACTCTTTCCGGAGTTATAGTAGTCTTACTCCGTATATTTTCCTAAACAATCTTCTAGCATTCTCTTCAAAGATACCTCTAGAATTTCTTCAGAAATATTTTCTACGAATTTCTACATCAATTCCATTGTAAATTTCTCAAGATATTTTTCTGATTCCTCCAGGACTTTTTTTTAAGAAAAACCATCAGGTATTCTATTCCAGAAACTCTTCCAAAGTATTAATAAATTCTCTCGGAGTTCCTCCAACCGTTTCCCAAGAAGTTTTCCATGGTATTCCCCAGGGAATTTCCTCTAAAATTCCTTCTGAGATTCTTTCAGGAATTTCCCTGGGATCCTTTCAAAAATTCCTTCAGGATTGTTTTACTGGAATGGGATTTGGAATGTCTTCAAAAAAAAAAAACCTTAAGGAATTGTTTGAGAAATTTTGACATGGATTTCTTCGAAATTTATTCAGAAATATCTCCAGGAACTCTTTCAAAATTTTATCTCCAAAAATCCTTCCGTGAATCATTTTTCATATAATTACGCTTTAAAAAACCCTGCGGAAATTCCTCCAAAAGTTTCTTCAGGTATTTATTAAAATGTTCATATAAGTATTCCTGTAGCAGGTTAATTCAGGTAGTAAAGCGGACCTGGTGTGGTGGTTAGAACACAAGACTAGCACGCCGAGGAGCTGGGATCGAATCCCACTCCCGACATACTCACAAGATGTGGGTTCTTCCTTCGGAAGGGAAGTAAAGCGTGGGTCCCGAGATGAACTAGCCTAGGGTTAAAAATCTCGTTAATACATATAGACAAAAAAAACAATTCAGGTAAATGAAAGTTTGAATATCCTAGAATATTTCCAAATATGGCAAATTTTTGACCACATATATATTGAAAATTCGCTATTTCCAATATCCGCTTATCTATTGGAAGCTGCTTGTGTTCTGGGTTCTTTCTAAGTTAATGATTGGACCAAATAAAAATACTACGATGTGTGAATTTGAGTGGTTCTATGACATTGTAGATAGTAGCGAAATCAGCAATGTCAATGGATATATTCAACTTTGCAGCTCTATCCAGGATTTGTGCAAGTATTCATGCTATGCTATGTTGTACTTTTACAACGGCGTGCGTCTTGAAGAGTTAAACAACTCCTGAAGAACTTCTGCCAGTGGAGATTGCTAGATGAAATTCTAGAAAAAGATTTGAATGGATTCCTGAACTAAAATTCTTCAAATAATTTCTGAAGTAATCTTTGGAGTAACTCCTGGAATGATCCTTCAGATTTTCCCACTGAAGGAATTCCCTGAGATATATCTGAAGAAATTCCTCTAAGTATTACATGACATGCTTATGCAAGAACTCTTAAAATAATTCCAAGACACTCCAAGAAGCATTTCTAGAGAAAATTCTGGTGAAATTTCTGAAAAAAAAATTAAAAGGAATTTCTGAAGCAGTTTCCGAATTTATCCCTGAAGAGATTTCTAACGAACGCTCTTGGGGAGTTTCTAGAGGAATCATTCCTGATGGAATTTCTTAAGAAATCCCTGCAAGAACACCTGGAAATACCTCATGAAAAATGCACTGAAAATTTTCTTGTTCGAATTCTCAAGATATAAGAGGAAGTCCTGCCGAAATATATGAAAACCAAAGCCCTGGAGAAATTATTCATGGAATCACTGAAAAAATGTCTTAAGAAAAGGAATTTTCGAAGGAGTTTCTCTGGGAATATCCGAAAGAACTGAAGAATCTTCTCCAGGTACTCCTAGAATTATTTTTTGAAAAGCTCTTGAAAAACTCATGAAGCATCACCGGTTAAATGTTTGAAAAATTCCTGAAAATGGTATGATTAATTCCAAAAATGAATTTATGAAGCAGTCCTTAGAGAAGTACTTGAAGGAACTTTGGAATGAATCCCTGAAATCTACAAATCTTCTAGAAGAATCTCTTGAGAAATTTCTAGATGTTTTTTTTTTTTGGAAAAAAATACAAGGGATAACTCGTGCAGGAATTTTAGAAGAAATTCCTGAGGAAATATGTGGAGTAATTTTTGTTGGTCTCAGAAGAATTCATGGAGGAAGAATCTCTAGAGGAATTCCTGCTGGAAGTTCACATTTTCGACATTTGGACATTTTCGTCAGAACGACATTTTCTACGGAATCTCTGAAGCAACTCCTGGAAAAATTCCATCAAGAATTTTTCAAGAAATGTCTAGAGAAATTCGTAGAGATTTCAGAAAAAGTGCTGGAGGAAATTTCAATAAAATCTGACGGATTTTTTTTTTCGGAAATTTATGATAAATACTTAAGTACAATTGCATGAAAAACTCCTACAGGAATACTTCAAACAATTCCAAGCAAAACTCCAAAAGGAATATCTGAAATTTGTAGAAATTTCTGAATAAGCTTCCGAGGAAATCCCTCTTAGGAGTTTCAGAAAGAATCCCTGGAATCCCTGAATGATTTCCCAAAAGAATTTTTTGAGAAACTCCTCCCGGAATTCTTGAAATAATTCCAAGCAAAACTCCTGGAGGAATTACTGAAAAACATTTGTAGAAATTTCTGAAGACATTTCTGATGTGGTTTCTGAGGAAAGCCCAGTAGAGATTTCTAACGGAAACTCTGGAGGAGTTTCAGAAGGTATCCCTGGTAAAATATGAAAGAAAGTCCTGCTGAGATTTTTGAAAACAAAAGCACTGTAGGAATTTTTCCGGGAATCACTGAGAAAGTTTCTGAAGGGAAGGAGTTTTTTTCACGGAGTTCCTACAGGAATATTTGAACAACCTGAAGAATCCTCTCCAAGTATGTCTTGAATTATATCTTGAAAACATCCATGAGAAGTGCCAAGGTATAAAGCTCTGGAAAAACTCCGGAAGAATTTCCAGTAAAATGTCTGAAAAATTCCTGACATAAAGTATGAATAAATCCAAAAATGAAATTGAGCAGTCCTTGGAGAAGTACTCGAAAGAACTTTGGGATAAATCCCTGAAATCTAGAAATCTTCAAGAAGAATCTCTTGAGAATTGTATAGATCAATTTTTGGAAAAAATGCCAAGGGATAACTCGCGGAGGAATTTCGAAAGAAATGCCTGAAAAAAAAGTGGTGTAACTCTTGTTGGTATCCCAGGATTATAAATATAGGAGTACCTGAACCTCTGGAGGAAATCTAGTAAGAATTTCTTAAAGAATTTCTGGGAAAAAATCTGAAGACATTCTGAAAATTCGTGCGAGAAGCAATCTCCAAAATACCTCCTGCAGAAATCTCTGGATTAATTTCTACTGGAAGTTCCACATGTCATCCTACAAGGAACTGCAAAAAAAATCTACCAGAACGATATTTTTAAGGAATCCCTATAGGAAAACCTGGAGGAATTGCTTGAGAAACCTCTTGAGGAATCCCATCGAGAATTTTCCGAGAAATTTCCAGAGGTAGTCCTCTTGAAGTTCCTAAGAGAAAATGATGAAGAAAATTTCAATAGAAAAAATCCTTCAAAACTTTCAATCCTTCAAACGAATTTCTAAATCAATATCTGAAGGTTTTTTTTTGAAAATCCGTGAAAAATTCTTGAAAGACATGGAGAAACTCCTGAAGAAACTCGTACACTAGTTTCAAGAAGAATCTGACAAGATTTTTTTTTTGAGAAACTAGGAAATTCTTGGAGAAATTCCTAAAATGAGCCCTGAATGAATTCTTCGAAAAGTTCACAAAGCAATACATGGACAGAAGGCCTGCTCACATTTTCAAAAAAATCTTTGTTTCTCAAGTCCAGAGACGAGTATTTGACAAACACACTTTATCGAGGCATGACACGCGCGTTTGAGATTTTTTTCGGTGATTCCTTCAGGTATTCGTGAAGGCAGGGATGGCATGCTCTTCAGTGTGAGTGCAAGTGTGCGCGATTTTAATATGAAAATGAGCTGCATTATTCTTTAGAGGAATTAGACTGGAGATTCCGTCAAAAATTTCTACAGAAACTACATTAGGAATATATATAAAGACTCTATAAAGACTCTCTTTCAGTACTATAAAAAGTTTTTCTATGGATTTTTGTTTTTCATAAAATTCCACTTTAAACAAATCCTTAAAACTTCCTCTCCACGAGTACCTCCAGGAATTCCTTGGAAATTTTCTTTTAAGGATTTCTGCAGAAATTCCTACAAAGGTTCGTTTTCAAGTTTCTCTTAAGATCACTCTCAAGTTTCCTCGTGGGATTTTTTCAGCAGTTCTTCCAGAAATTGGGCACCAAATTACTGGAGGGATTGTTGAATTTCTAGAGGAATGTCTGAAGTAATTTCTGCAGAAGTTCCTGGGAAAAACCTTCAACATTCCCCCTGAAGGAATTACTAAGAAAATGTCATGGAAAATTTCTCAGGAATTTTTGAAATTAATTCAACGTAAAAGTCATGGTGGAATTTTGAAGAAATTTCTGGAATAGTTTCCGAGGAAAATCTGGGAGAGATTTTTAACAGATAACCTGAGAAGTTTCTGAAGGATGCCCTGGTGAAATTTCCTAAGCAATTCCTGGAAGAACTCTTGAAGATCCATCACATTCTCAACATATGAGAGAGATCCTATTTTTTTTTAAGAATTCTTAATAAGATCATTGAAGGAAAGGAATATTCGAAGGAATCTCTAAAGTAATACTTGAATCTGGAAGAACTGAAGAACTTTCTCCAAATATTCCTAGAATGACTTTTTGAAAACATACTTAAGAAGTGTCAAAGACTAAAGCTCTGGAAAAACCTATGAAGGGTCACCAGTAAAATATCTGGAAGAATTTTTGAAGAAAGGTCTGAATAAACCCTAAAACGAATTTATGAAGCAGACTTTGGATGAATACAAGGAGGAACCTTTCCAGAAATCCCTTAAATCTAGAAAATAATCTAGAAGAATTGCAGAAGGAATGCCTGGAAAAATCCCAAGAGAATATTTGGAGCAACCTCTGGAACCTGGAAGAATCTCTAGAGGAATTTCAGCAAGAGTTTCTGAAAGGATTCTTGGAAAGAAAAATAGAAAGGCATCCGTATCAGGTATCAGAAGGCCGGCTCCAGAGGCACGTTATCCTCCATTTGGGACATTTGTGCCATCGCCAAAATAACAGCCTATTTCATCATCTATCTGAGGGAAAAGGAAGGAAAAAGGATTTGGATGGGGATAGGGACAGGTAGGGAAATAGGAAAAATACCCTGGAAGAGGGTACTAACGCACAAGCGTACCACAATGGGTTCAAACAGCGCCCTGAAAAGGGCACTGTAATAACGCATAAAGCGAAAGAGAGCCTATAGCTCTTTACCACAGCGGGTTAAGAACAACAGAATATCCTGAAGATTCAGGTTTCTGAAGTCAGTTTCACTTAATAAGTGTTTACCGAATACTCGGAAACGCAGTTGCGCGAAAACTGGACAGTTACATATCAAATGATACGAAGTTCCATAATCGGATTCACAGCTATCACAGGCAAATGAATCAGCTTGCTGAATATTCGCCATGTGATAGCTGAGTCGGCAGTGGCCAGTCAATGCTTTGACCAGCATGCTGCAATTCTGCTTAGACAGATTAGTTAGATACTTCGCCACCCGTAGAGATGGCTCAGCACTATACAATTTGGTTTGACGACATGACTCCAAACTATTCCAATATTGTCTGTGTTGAGTGACAGCCCAGGTGTGAATCTGAAGCTTAATCCAACACTTCGATATCGGAATAGCTGGCTCAGGGCCAATGAAGTCATGTGATGCTCCAGAGCGAGCTAACTCATCAGCCAATTCATTTCCAGCGATGGAAGAATGACCAGGTACCCATAGAAGGTGAACAGCGTTTGCTGAATTCAGCTCCTCGATTTGAGTTCGACAAGCGATAACTATCCTCTGTCCTGGAGTTGGCCGAAGCAAGTGCTTTAATAGCAGCCTGGCTATCTGAACAGAAGTATATTACTTTGCCCATTACGTGCTGCTGAAGTGCTGATTGCACTCCGCACATAAGAGCAAAGATTTCGGCCTGAAAAACGGTACAGTGTCTACCAAGTGAATAAGACTGATACAGCCTTAGCTCACGAGAATAAACACCAGCACCTGCTCGACCTTCGAGAAGGGAGCCATCAGTGTAACATACGATGCCGTCTGAAATACTTCTTTCCAGATAACCAGATGTCCACTCTTCCCGGGAAGGGAATTTCGTGGAAAATGTCCTATAAGGAAAATTACAAGCAATTGTAAGATCACTTGGAGCAAGGACAATTTTGTCCCAATTCACCAAAAGTGGAAAAAACGAGGTGTGTGTTGAACTGCGGTTCACAGGAGTTTCCTCTAGTAGACCGAGTACCCGTAACCGGTAAGTGCAAGAAAGGGCTTCTTGTTTGAGATGAATGTGTAGTGGGGCAACGTCAAAGAGAACTTCTAGCGCTGCCGTAGGAGTTGAAGAGAACGCTCCAGACATCGCCATTAAGCACATCTATTGGAGATGGCCTAATTTTGATTGGACCGTTCTCACTTCACCCTTTTGCCACCACACAAGACATCCATAAGCCAATATTGGCCGAACCACAGTTGTGTAAATCCATTTTATATACTTGGGTTTTAGACCCCAAGTTGTACCAAAAGTACGCCGGCATTGCCCGAAGGCCATACAAGCTTTCTTGATTCTGAACTCAATGTGAGGTGTCCAGGAAAGCTTGGAATCAAGAATGACTCCAACGTACTTTACCTGTTCAGTCACATCGATTTCAGAATCAAAGAGACGCAAAGGTCGAACGCCATTACGGTTTCGCCTTTCCGTGAAAAGAACAATAGATGTTTTACTCGGATTAACCGAAAGGCCATATTGGCGACACCAACCCTCAACTACCTGAAGGGCGTTTTGCATCAGGTCGAAAAGGGTGCTGATGCACATACCAACTAACAATGTTAGGTAGTCGTCGGCAAAACCATAAGTAGGAAAACCGCTATTATTGAGTTGCCTCAATAGCGTATCTGCTACGCCATTCCACAAAAGCGGTGATAAGACTCCCCCTTGGGGGCATCCACAAACACTCAATTTCCTAATCCCTGCTAGACGCAATGTCGAGAAGAGATATCGGTTTTTGAGCATTTGGTGAATCCAATTGGAAATCATTGGAGATATACCATGACTCCGTGCGGCTTCCAATATGGCATCGAAAGGCACGTTGTCAAAGGCACCCTCGATATCTAAGAAAACACCCAAACAAGATTGCTTTTGAGCGAATGCTTTCTCGATATCGTAAACAACCTTGTGTAAAAGAGTCACAGTGGACTTACCAGATTGGTAGGCATGTTGGTTCACATGAAGAGGCACGTTGGCCAGATGAACATCACGGATATGATGATCCACAATGCGTTCTAAGCATTTCAGAAGAAAAGAGGTCAAACTGATAGGTCTGAAACTCTTTGCTTCTTCATACGACGCACGACCCACTTTCGGAATAAACTTTACAGTAATATCCCTCCAGGATTTGAGAATATACCCTGTAGCAAAACTGCAAACAAGTAGTTTTTTCAAAACATGTTTGAAATAATCAAATCCCTTCTGAAGCAAAATAGGATAAATCCCATCTGCCCCAGGAGATTTGAAAGGAGCAAAGCTATTAAGAGCCCACTCAATCGATTCTATAGTTACAATACTCCGAACCGAAGCTAAAGAATCATAACTACAAGAAAAGACATCAGGATCATCCGAAGATGTAATATCCACACATCCAGGGAAGTGTGTGCTGAATAAGCATTCCAGAACTTCCTCATCAGAGGAAGTCAGATCGCCATTTGGCAAACGAAGTTCGTTCACCCGGAAATCCTTAGATTTCGCAAGGATTTTGTTTAACCGACTGACTTCACTCAAGCTGGAAACATTTGTACAAAGGTTTTTCCAGCCGGATCGTTCAGCAGACCGGAGAGCTTTCCTGTAGGCCTTGCGAGCCGACCTGAAAGCCTCCGAACCAGCCGAACGTCGTCTGTTCCAACTCTTTCTACATTGTTTCCTGAGTTTCGCCAGATCAGAGTTCCACCAAGGGGTTCCTCTTGTGATCTTCACAGACCGTAGAGGGCATGCTTCTTCAAAAGCTTCCATGATGAAGGTCGTTGTAGTATCAACGGCATCATCTAAATCACTTGGAGTGTCAATGGATGGTGAATATCCATGAAATTTGGCTGCAACCAAATCAGTATAAAGATCCCAGTTTGTTGACCGAGGATTCCTGAAACGCAATGTTTGCGAAGTAACATTTAAATGTTCAAAAAAGATATAGCGATGGTCAGATAAAGATTCTTCATCTGACACATGCCAATTGGTCAGCTCGTGACTAATTCTGCTAGAGCAAAGCGTTATATCTAACACTTCCTCTCTAGCAGATACCATGCAGGTTGGGCGGTTGCCTATGTTAAGTAATGCAAGATCTGTACTACTTAAGTACTCCATCAAACTGGAGCCTCTCAAGTTAATGTCTGAGCTGCCCCAGATGATATGGTGAGCATTAGCATCACTGCCAACAATTAGCGGAAGGCCTTTTGAAGTGCAGTATGCGATGACTTGTTTGAAAGCATCCGTAGGGGATGGTTCATCATGTGGTAAATACACAGAACAATAGACGTATTTCCTGTTGAGGTTTCCAACAGATACACCAATTGTGATAGCACATACATCTCTGGTGGTTAGTTCAGAGATGAGTGTAGCAACTATTGCGTTGTTGACAAGCACACAGGCTCGAGGCATGACACGCGAGTTTGCCATTTCATGTTTACTGAAAGTGGCAAACACCGGGTTCACAAGGTTTCCTAGATAGAAATTTCCCTTACGAAAGTAAGGTTCTTGTACCAAGGCCACTTGGGCAGTACCATTTTGCATAAGTCTGCAAAGATTGATCGTTGCTGTTCTTTTATGCTGAAGATTGATCTGAGCTATCCTAACCGTAGCCACTACCCAAACTAGGTAAGATTAAACTCTTCGCAACAGCAGCACAACAAAGAACAGCAACAATAAAACCAAATCGGTATCGATTGGAAAACGCCAAAGGCGAGGATAAACAGAATACACTGTGTAAATCGCATAATGCGAAACCATATAGGTGAAAATTTAAACTAATTAACAACATCTTCATAATCCCGCCCTTATTTAGCCTCAAGTGAGACTAAAGAAGGGCAGCTGATTGTCTCGGAGAAACACAAGGTCCACTGTACCATTGCTCCGGTTAGCGCAGTAAGGGCTACATACTGTGGAGGGCGCCCTGGTACTCCACAGGCTCCGTTAGCGGTTAGGTTTTTATTAGACCCCCCTAGCCATTCATTCCTAGGCACGGTAAGCATAAAGCCGCATCACACCATGAATTAGGGGTCACCTGTTGGTGGATTCTTACCACCGGAACAGGCGGTCCGTAGTGTTATTCTTAGCCAATTGAGACAATCGCTACCGACACTACACAGCTATCTAGGCTGATCGAGAAAAGAAGTTAATATTGATGATCAACTTCATACTGACTCGAACAGCCGAAAATCCGTAGAGAAATTCTCGCAAGAACCTCGGAAGGAATCTGAGAAGGAACTCCTGCAGAAATCTCTGGAGCAATTCCTGCTGGTAGTTATTGATGTAATCCAGCAAGAAACCGCAAAGAAAGTTTTGCCTGAACGACTTTCTAAGCACTCTCTGGAATAATACCTGAAGGATTTTCTTGGTAAACAACTAGAGGAATTGCAACAAAAATTCTCGAGAAATTTCCAGGGGAACTTCTGGAAAATTTACTAAGGTAAATTTCTGGAGGAAATTTTGATGGAATCTCTGAAATAATTCCTTCGGATATTACTAAAAGGATATATGTACGAATTTCTGAAGCAATCTCTGAAGGAGTTTCTTAAGAATCTCTGAATAAATCGTGGAAAAAATACCTGAAAAAACTCCTCAAGAAACCCGTGGACCAGCTCCAAGACAAATCTTTCGAGAGTTATCTTGAGAAATTACTGAAGAAACCCGAAAATGCTTGGAGGAATTTCTGGAAGAACCCCTAGAGCAATTCTTCGACAAACGTACAAAGCTGCCCACATTTCAAAATATGTTCTATGATTCTTAAGTCCAGAGACGAGTGTAACACTAATTGCTTGGATTTTTTCCCCCGGATTTCGAAATGTCTAGGAATTTTCTAGGAATTCCTGAAGCAATTCCATTGGAAATTTCTGAAAAGATTTTTTTGGATTCCTCCAGGACTTTTTCCCCCGTTATTCGTCCAGGAATTTGTACAAAAATTCCTACTGAGATTTTTTATGGGATTCCTTCAAATATGTCATTAGGGATTTTAACAGGAATAAGATTTGAGATTTCTTCAAAACTTCGTTAGGGTTTTTTAAGAAATTTATCCACAGTTACCTCCTGGTTTTTTTTCACGAATTACTTCAGGAATTTATTCATAGACTCTTTCAGTAGTTTAAGGATTTTTCAAGTAAAGTATTTCTTCAAGAATTCTTGCATAGATTTTTTTTTTCAAAAAGGCCCCATTTGAAAATTATACGGAAATTCCTTTAAAAGATTCTTCTGGAATTCCTTGAGAAATTCATACAGGGATTCCTGCAGAAATTCCTATAAATATTCCGCCAGAAATATCTCTTCAAAATATTCCTCCAGGGATGTTTTATCAGTTTTTCCAGAATTTGTACCAACCAAAAATACTGAGGATTGATTTTTAATTTCTAAAGGATTTTCTGAAGGAATCCCTGAAAAAATTCCAGAAGAAATCTGTAAGGGTTCCATGAAGAAATTCTTAGAATAAATCGGAAATTTTTCTATACTAAGATTCATGAAGCATTTGCTGAAGACATCTCTGAAGAAATTACTGAAATCAGTCTTGTGGAAACATTTGAAGGAATTTCCTAAGATATCTTTGAAGGAACTACTAAAAGAATTTCAAGAGAAACTTTTGGAGAAGTTGTGAAAAAAAGTGCTGCGAAGTGTCAGTATCAACCGAAATTTAAAGCTGAAATTGAGATAGGTAACCATTAATTTACCATCGAAATATCAATTGACTAGCCTCTGATCACTCAATTGACATTAGCTCCAGCTTCAGTCATGGCACATAACATTCGATTGAACCCCAGCTAGGAATAGCAAAATTTGTGGTGTTGTAGATTTATAGCGTTTACCATCATTGATGACGTCAAACCCGACATCAACCTATCATTCACCTATTTTTTATTTTGGCCACCAAACCCAACATAGACTCAATAGTTGTTCGATGTTGGTCCAACAGTGGTCCAACCAACATTCGATAAAAATTTACCCGATTTTGACCATTCGATATTTTTTTCAGTCTGGCGAAATTTTGCAGGGTTTTTCGTCTTTCGTGCCCAGCTACTCATTCTAGTGACAATTTATTCAATAGGATTCGCTTCTCATTTGATAGGTCTTCTACTTCTTCTTTATGGCTCTACGTCCCTACTGGGACTTGGCCCGTCTCGCTCAACTTAGTGTTTTTTGAGCAATTCCACAGTTATTAATTAAGGGGCTTCCTTTGCCTGCCATTGCATGAACTTGTATATTGTGAGGCAAGTACAATGATACACTATGCCCAGGATGTCGAGAAAATTTTCTCGACCGGAACGGGAATTTAACCCGCCGTCTCCGGATTGGCTCTGGTTGAATGAAATCGTTTTGAACATAACTGGAAGGAAAAATGACTGACATGATATGTTGGTTAGTGTTCAAGGATTCTCTGAGAAAATTTCCGAAGGAAAGGAAGTTTTGAAAGAAGTTCCGTAGGAATATCTGGAAGAACTGTAGAACCCTTTTCAGGTACTCCTAGAATTATTTCTTGAAATCATCTTTGAAAATAAAAAATCCAAGGAATAAAGCTTTTTAAAAGCTCCTGGAGGATCACCGGTAAAATATATAAAATAATTCCTGAAGCAGTCCTTGGAAATATACCTGGAGCAACTTTCAATGTCTTAGTATATGGAGATTATATGGAGGAATACCTAAAAGAACATCTGAAGGAACTCCAACAGGAATTTCTGAAAAAAAAACCCTGGATAAAAATCTGAAGGAAGGCATCTATAGAGGAATTCTTGCATAAATATAAGAAGGAATCTGCGAAGGAACTCCTATAGAAATCTCTGGACGAATTCCTGCTTTAAGTTCTACATGCAATCTTACACGAAACTAAAAAGAAATTTCAACCAGAACGACATTTTCAAGGAATCTCTGGAGCAACACCTGAAGAATTTCTTTGGGAAACACGTAGAATAATTCCACAAGAATTTTCGCGAATTTTCTAGGGGAACTCCTGAAGAAAACCCTGAGAGAAATTGCTGGAGGAAATTTTGATGGAATCTCTGAAAGAATTCCTTCGGAAACTTCTGATTGGATACTTGTACGAATTCCTGAAGGTTTCTTAAAAATCCCTGAAAAAAAAATCTTGGAAGAATACCTGAGAAAACAGGAATTCTTCGACAAACTTACAAAGCCTGCCAACATTTGCAAAAAGGTTCTTCGATTTACAAGTCCAGAGACGAATATAACACATAATTGCTTGGAAACCTCTGCGATTTTTTCCCACGGATTCCGAAATTTCTACAGAATTATTTTCTAGGAATTTCAAAAGAAAATTTCCATTGAAAATTTTCTAAGAAATATTTCGGATTTGTCCAGAACTTTTCACCTATATTATTCCTCCAGAAGTTATTACAGAAATGACTTTTGAGAATCTTCCAAAACATCCGTTCAGGGATTCCTTCTGAAATTGCTTCAGGAATAAATTCAGAAAAATCTTTAGGGACTCTTTCAGTATATCAAGACTTTCTACAAAGGAAGCAAGGGATTCCTTCAAAAGTTTGTCGATGGATTTTTTTCATAAAATTCCATTTCAATAAATCCTGCGAAAAGTTTCTTCAATGTATTTTTTGAGAAATTTCTTCAAGAATTTCAGCAGAAACTCCTACGAAAGTTTTTTTGAATTGCATCTATGATTCCGTCATAAATATTTCTTACGATTACTTCAAAGACTCCTCCAAAGATTTTGTCTGCAGTTCTTTCTGAAAGTGCACAGAAAAACTGGAAGATTTTCTGGTTTTTTAAGGAATGCCTCAAGGATTCTCTGAAAGAACTCCAGAAGATGAATGTATAAGATCATAGATGAAATTCAAGAAGAAGAAAATGTAAAGATTCCTTGCCTTGAATCGCCGAAGCAATTTCTATGTAATCTCTCTGAAGAAATTTCTAGAATAATCCTTCCCTGAAAGAATTCCTAAAACAAGGAAAGCTCCGAGAAATTGAAGGCTAGAATCATGAAAACATGTGGAAGAATCACTTGAGAATGTTTAAGATAAATTTCTGCTGAAATGCCAAGGAATAATTTGAGGATAAGTTTTAGAACAAAAACTTGAGGAAATATGTGTAGTATTCTAAGAAAATATTTGATGGCATTCCAAGAAAATATATGGAAATAGCACCTGAAGGAATCTCTTTAAAATTCCAGAGAAAAATTCTGAAAAAAAATCTTCAAGTAAGAGCCTGCAAGAACGACATTTTTAGGGATTCTGTGAAGAAACACCAGGAGGAATTCCTCTGCAAACCCCTAGGGGAATTTCAAGAAGAATATTTCGAGAAATTTTCCTGAGGAAATCCTAAGAAATTGCTTAGAAAAATTGCAGGAGGAAATTTTATTGGAATCCCTGACATGTACGATTTTTAATCTTTCATTGAGAGATTTTTTTTTATTCTCCGAAAGAATTTTTGGGGGAATAGTTCCAACAAGAAATTTTTGAGAATTATCTTGAGAAACTCCTTAAGAGATCCCAAGGAACCAGAAAAATTCCTGATACAAAAATCTCAAGACGCGAAGCGAGACTGGACATAACACCTATTGTTCTTACAACCGTCTGATCCTTTTCCCCGACTCTTTCCACTCAAATCCCTATCTAAGGAACTATCGTCAGAATTGGGAAAAATCTTGCAAAAACATGAGCATAGTGCGCAATACTGAATTCATTTCCAGGAAGACCCACTAGTACAAGGGGTTCTGAAAGTTGTAAGCCATGAGTGGTCAGTGTTAAATTTTACCAGGACACTACAACACTGCATACGTCAATCGCGGAAGCTCTTATTGGTACAGAAACGAGAATAACACACAATTGTTTTTTTTTTTACTAGGCCACTTGCCCGAGGCATGACACGCGAGTTTTCTGTTTCGTTTTAGCTGGAACTTCCAAAAAAAAGAGTACTTTGGTATTCTCAACGGATATGCTCTCTTCGTCATGAGAGGTTTTTGTAAGTCAGCTTTTTATTATTGTAAATAGTAGCTCTATCTTTCCCCTTTTCAACAACATTTCGTTTTGAGGTGGTTTTTGGAGAAACTTTTGAGTTATAACGGTTTATATGAGCCACCATTTGACCAAAATCGAGGGGTCTGAAAAAATTGTTGTGGCTCTAACTAACGGGGGGTCCATCAATTTGAGTAATCAAATACATTTTCCTTACTTTTTTAGCGAGGACTTTCAGAAAATCGCCACCTTAAACATTTTTGAAGACAAGGTGTAAATAGTGGGCCGGTCTCAGCGAGAATTACCCCCACAGAGAACAGACATCCAAGTCCAGTTCCGAAACTGTGTAAGGAATTTAACGGCCATTTGAAATCGGCAACACAAGTGGCAATAGCGTGGCGCTGCAATCGGTTAATTTCCCATACAAATTTAATTCACCACTTGAAATGTTTCAATTCACCACTGACTGTGGCAATATGGTGTTTGGTGGCGTTAGTGTTGTCATCGTGTATTGGTTTGCAACCTTACTCAAGTAAAGATTCAAATCCTTACACAACTTTTCGAATGAAATTTGTTCTAGCCTGGATGTCTGTTCTCTGTGTTACCCCTATTCTTTATTACACCAACGAATCTAACCTTAAAATGACTGACAATTCACAGGTCATTTTGACAGATGCAACATGAGCATGAAAAGGACGACAACAAGATTGATAAAGTAGAATATATGATCCGTCTTTTTCCTGCATGTGTGTAGTCTGTCAAAATGACCTCAGAAGTGTCAAACATTTTCATGGCTAGCTTTGTTGGTGTAATGAAGAATTACTCTATTTAAACAAGAGATATGTACTTTCCCAATTAGGCAAGGTAAGCTCTATCAATCATAGCACAAGAGCATGAAAATGTTGTGGTTCTGCCTTTACCATTTCCCCTTGACATTCTGGTATCAACTTGACAGAGATTAAATTCTACTATCATCATGATAAGCAGCCTAAGCCATGTTAAGAAAGCACAGGTAACTTATAGCTTGATTGTATTATTTGATTAACTCGAATGACTGCTCCTTCGTCAACTTCATGAGATATTAAGACATGGATAGTGAAAGCATCTTTCCCCTTTCCCCGCAGAATCATCTGTTTTCGTAGGACTTACACAACAGTAGTGGTGCACCTCAAGCTATGTATCAGCGGTTGTGGTAGTGGTCGGCAGTATATTGTTGTAATTGTCAACCCTTGATGCTAATTGCATTGGATTAAGATAAATTTACCACACAGTGCAGTTTATAAACCAATTAAGGGCTCTGTCATGTAAGCAGAAAATAGCTAGGCTTTGTGTGAATTAGAAATGGCTAGGTCATACACAGATGAGAAGTCAAGCGTGCTCGATGGCTATCTTGCTAATTGGAATTGTCAAACGTGTGAAGGTGTGTTGATTTTTTTTTCAGGATTAGAATCAAAGCTCCCGGACGTATCCTTTCGTTATTATATTGAAAACGTGGCTTGATATGTTACTAGATCTGAATACAGGGATGCCAAATGATTTTTCAAAAAATCTATATGGCACAAAAATAAAATAGCCCCTGTAGCTAAAAAATCTTCTTCTTCTTCTTTATGGCTCTACGACCCCACTGGGACTTCGCCTGCCTCGCTTCAACTTAGTGTTCTTGGAGCACTTCCACAGTTATTAATTGAAGGGCTTTCTTTGTCTGCCATTGCATGAATTTGTATATTGTGAGGCAAGTACAATGATACACTATGCCCTGGGAGTCCAGGAAATTTTGGAATTCATCCCACCGTCTCTGGATTGGCGATCCATAGCCTTAACCACTAGACTAACTGGATATAAATATGTATGTATGGCACCCCTGCTTAGGTACCTTGGGACTTTCTCAGAAGGTTTCTCCACGAGCTCATCAAGAAATTTCTCAAAAAATCTCTGGAAAGAATGTTTCAGAGTAGCTTAAGAAGCTTTAAAGTATATCAGGAATCAGGAATGGATAATGCCTCCTCACATTTCTCGGGAAAAGGCACAAAAAGTTGCTCCTGAACGTTCTTTCATGGTCACTGGGGTCACACGAGGAATTAGTTCAGAATTTGCAAGGAAACATCATAAAAGTAGTTTTCTCGTGAAATTTTTGGTTGGAGAGCTACAGTTGTAAATCGAATATTAATCATCCGTCAATCGTGCGGTTTAGCACAACCGTCAGCACTACGCAAGTTAAAAAAAAAGTGAGGTTTATACAACCTGTTGTGCAAAATACAACAGCGCGATCACTGGATGGTTAAGATGGTAAATTGTTGACTGACTGATATTATGAATATGATGTTGAACTAAATAAATGATTGAATATCTATCGAAAATCTTTAAAGAGTTGCTCTATGAATTTCCGAAAAAGTTCATTGACAGATTACAAATAAAGCTTCTTTTCAAATGTACATAAATCTGATCGATCGAGTGTGAGTCAACACATTTACATGAAGCCCATTATCGACGATCAGACAATTCTCTCACATGAACGCCACAAAATGCGTAAAATAGCTAAAACCTCACTCAGAGAACAGAGCGTGCATGCATGCTAATTACCTACCTACCGCTCAGCCGACTCATACGTAGTAGCCAGAGCTGCAGAGATAACACCAGTAACCACGTGCTCGCACTCGCTTAACTAAACCGCTTCCATCAAGTCTCAATTCTTTATTTTCTTGTGCGTCAAGTTCGTCGTCCGGCGGTCTCCTCTCTGATGCTGTTTTGGAATGTCCAGTTGGAATTTCGCGATGCAAAAAAAAAACTGAAACAAACATCGTCAAACGACGCACCATAACAACCGGTTTATTAATGCTGGGAAATCACCAGTCGAAGGGGAATTACACATCGCGAGCGAAAACAAAGCATCATTTCACTCCACGTTCCCCAAGCAGCAGCAGCATCGCCGAAAGGGAAATTGTTTACAGCACCAGGCCACTTATCGTAGGTATAATTGCAAACGTTCGTGTTTTTTTTTCAATGGCAATGACAATAGCAGTGAACGGTTCACAGTGGGATTGTTTCTCGGAAGAAGTGGTTATAGTGTCTTCTCAAATACTCGTACAACGTTGTGCAGTTCGCTTGTGCACCAGCTTGTGCTATGTTCTTCCCTCCTTCGTAAATTTTGAAAACGGAGACTTCAGTAACTGTCAAAATTTCAGTAAGAGAGAGCAAGACTGCATAAAAGACTGCACAGGCTTGTACTGGACTTAATGACATAATGAACACATAACTTGTCCAAACAAACTGTTTATTAAAAACAGATGGTTACCAAAATATTACAAAAATATAAAAAAAAATCTTTTTTTTTTCTGATATAGGAGTTTTGTAACATTTCAGAAAGTTTAGCTAGGAAATAGGGTGATTGAGTATTATTGGCAGGTTTATTCTCCTCGTCATGAAGAGGTCAAATTGCCAAATGCAGCTTAGTTGGGAAATATGTGAGCCCTAATTTGCGTTCAACAGGTTTTAATAAGCCAAAAATAAGTAAGTTGCCCTATCTGATTTTTTCTCAGATCATATTTCTTTTTAAGTAATTATGAATACTCATATTTTTTTTTAACTGTATCGTTGCACTATAAACTGAGATTCATATCACTGAACTTAAGCATTTTGTATGAAAATAGGTAATGTGCACGGCGAGATTGGGTCAAAATATTATCTCACATATCTCATCAAGTATTGCGAAAAACGAATTAAAAAGTTTTTGGTGTAATCCTCACAGTTGCCAGCAGTTCCTGTCATAACATTAGGTTTCTAGAACAATTGCTTATTTCTTTATAAATCATCGAAGAAAGCCTGTAAAGGCCTTTTCAAAATGCCACTTTTGAGGCTCGATGAAACATCACACTTTTAGGTGGGTTGATACAGTACACAAAATAAGCAGAGAAATCTCCTGAAAAAAAACAATGAAATTCTAAAACTCAACAGAGCCTATCATCATCCATCAATAAACGCTTCTAGTATTTTGCAACTTTGACACATGTCATTGCAGTGCTGAGCTTCGACAACGGTTTTCTGATAATCAGATAATAAACGTCATTTTTATTGATACGCCAGTATAAGAATTTGTACAAACATAACCGTATTTGTTAATATACCGTCTATCCCCGTTGGTTTGACCGCATCTTATCTGAACACTTTTTAATTTGACCTTCTATAATCTGCACATCCTTCGAACTAAAAATGGTTCAAACATCATTCTGCTCATGGAACGGGGTGAAACGGAACGCAGAATCAAAACAAAACAGCAAAAAGGGTTACCATAAGTGTGTTGATGCCCACAGGGTTACTAGGAGTCCAAATTAAAAATGAACCCCGTTGGTTTGGTTGGTTGGTGAGGTGTCGTTCAAACCAACGGGGGTAGACTATGAGATTATGATTTTAAGACAGTAATATAAGAAAATATAAAATGAACCATTTTTCTTTGACATGATTTATGGATGTCACTCCTAAATTACCCTGTTAAGTTTTCAATGAGCACTTCCATAGTTATTAACTGATAGCTTTCTCTTTCAATGACGATTTCACATGTGTGTATCGTATGGCAAGCACTAAGATACTCTATACCCGAAAGAAGTTAGGGAAGTTTCTATTACGAAAGGTTCCTGGACTGAGCGGGAATCTAGCCACGCCTTTACAGCAGCGTTTGATTGAAGATTGATTAGCAGGAATGACTAAAGAAACATAGTGTAACTCCATTATTTTGATAGTTAATGAAATGTTTAAGGGGTGAAATCCAATACTTATCCAAAGGCCTTGTTTCGTTATCATAATATTGTTGTTCACTAATCCACCTAGAAGTAAGAGTAAATTTCGTTTTTCCCATAAGCGTAGAAAACGTGTTTAATGTTCATGTTTGCAGCAAAGGGATAGAAAATGACATTATGAGAAAACTTTTCGAACAAACTTTTGTTCTATCTGCTCAATTTTTAGAGATACGAGTATTTTTTTGTGAACGACCTTTTAAAATCAGTTTACTGATTGTAACTTCTTCTAGACAATTTGGGGAATTTTAAAACCTCCCACAAAGTAATTCTGCGAGATAAAATATGCGTTTTTTCAGAGACAGCGCAATGCTATTTGAAGTATTTCTCGAGGTAATTACTGATTAATGTTCAAAAACTGCCCATGTTTTATACATTATTTTGACACTGAAAAATTGGTTCCACAAGCATAGTTTGTAAGAAGAAGTTGTTTGATAGACATTAGGTCTTCTTTAAAAATACTACTGTTGTGATTAATTTACCTAGTAGTGAGATAAAAACTCAATTTTTATCATTTGTGAAGACAGTGTACTGATGTCTCTAGGAAAGTTTTTGGAAATATCATTACATATTCGAAAACTTGTCGAACAAGCCATTGCTATATAAACACAAAAAATCCAATTTCAGACTATGTAAGACTATGAGACTCATTCATAACATGTTATTTAGAAATATTTAAGCACTGATTTTAGTCTAATTTTTGGAAGTCGTATTATTCAATGCGTTTCATTTTATATTATTAAATTTAAATAAAAAAGAATTAACCCGAGTAGAGAAAAAAATCAATAAAAGCATATTTTGATATAAAGATCAAAAAGTGATATTGGTCAAACAAAGTAAAAGTATTGGAAATAATAGCTAAAATTTACTCCTCGACCAACACAATCATATCATATTTAGCTGTTTTGAGAGCTAGCCAATAGCAGCGAGCTATTTGGTAGATCTTAAAATATCAAATTTAGCTCTAGGTCAGAAGTTCCAGGAACAACTTTTTGCTATTGTACTCGGGAATGCAAACAATTTTCTTCATTGGTTTTTGGTTTTGAAAATTGAATTTTCTTGGATTTTTGCAATTTGGGCAATGTTTTGTTCAGATTTGCTGAAACTGCTCAGTGAACCCCGCGTGCTGGCGTGCTGGCGATTTTTAATTTTTCATTGTTACTTTTTCAAGAATATTTTAGAAAATTTTAATTCCAAACTAACATAGTTTACATCCCGATTTCAAAGTCAAGAAAGCTAGTACCTATCATGGGTGGCAACAAAATCTAAACAAACAATTACATTTTCTACAATACTTTCTACAACTTAGCCAAGAACACAAACACGCTATCTTCACTTATGAGTAAAATATATTTCTATAAAACACTACCCACACAACCAGTAATCGTAAAAGATGTGGCATAAGATGATAAAGTGGAGGCCATATACGTGCATGCCTCCATTTAGGCGCATTCAAAATGTACGCATATCGCCTCCACTTTAACATCTTATGCAACATCTTATACGATCACTGGTTGACTGGGTATCTCTCTAAAATCAATTTTCAAGTTCAAAATAATTTGAATTTAACATGATATTGGTCCTTTGGAAACAGGGTGTGTTGAGAGCCGATAATTCTTTGTTCGTCAGGACCGCCACGGATAAATATGTATTAATTTATATCAGAAAAGTGCAGAAGTGTGAAGTGTGTTACTTTATTCGGTCAAAAGAAGTAAGGTCCAAGGTAATGCCTTCTCAAGTGATATTTTAATGACCAATTAGTTTTGCAGAGGTTTTTATAACCACCATAAAACCTAAAACCATTTATTTTGGTTTTATGATGTTTCTAAGAACCTCTTCTAGTCCATTTGACATGAAAACATTACTTGGGTTAACATCTGTGTTTCAATGAATGTAAAAAAAAAACACATTCCACTCAGAATCAAAACTCAAAACAGCTCGAGAGCCCCGTAAATATAGAATCTTGAATGCTATGTGCCGGTAATTCCAGCGGAACTCTACGGCACTTCAAGGGATCTGAGAGGCGTTTAAGGAGGTCTCAAGAGGGTTTTAGGGGTCTCAACCCAGCCAACACACGATCGCATATGCTGTTGAATGGGATGCTTAAGTGTAGGCGATATGCATACACTTTTCATGCGGTTGAATGGAAGCATGATCGCATATGGCCTCCACTTTAGCATCCTATTGTACATCATTTACGACTTCGTGTTGGCTGGGAAGGGCACTTCATGAGGTCCACTGGATCTTATGGGCGTTTCAGGGGCTCCCAAGAAGGTTTCAGAGGGAAATCTGAGGATCTCTGAACATTTGATAGATTGTCGATGCACTAGAAGCGTAATATATCAGCTTCCAAACAAGACATTACAAATAGTTTTTTTACAAAAACTTTACACATGAATAGTATTACATCACACAGAGAAATAAATTGTAAACACAATTTAATTCTTGAACTACATAGAATCAATAGATTTTTCAGTTTATTATGATGACAAACTGATTCTTGTTTAAACTGAACTGTTCCATTGCTTGATAATACGAATATTTTCATTTGTATATTTTTTTACAGTTTGTCAGGACAAATAGAGATATGATAGTTTCAACATAAAGTAATGGATTGTTTTAAACGGCTGCACTTTTGCCACTAACAAAGCCGGAATTTAATTGTGGTGACGGCGTCTCCTGCAGCAGCTCGGAAACTTGTTGAAGACAGTCGGCAAGCGGTTGGAAAGGAGAACGAATAAAAAAAGACAAAATGGCGAAACCGACCAACTGTTTTGGATACTGTCTTGAGTACCTGCGCGTTATCCATCACGGCCAAAACTGCATTTGGAAATTGGGGAGATGAATTTGCTACTCCTCCCTCGTTTTGGCAAAGCTGGAGTAAGAAATTAAAAGATGTGTTAGTGCTTCCGAGCCATGTATAAGGCCCCCATTTTGTAGAAACAAATGAAATTGCTAACGTTTTTATGAAATTATGGTAATTGGTTGCTTTTATCGATAAAATATAAGTAAGAACAAAGAAATATCACTTTGGAATAAATAAATTCTCAGTTTGAAAATCAACTTTGTTTTTTTTTTAAACAAGTGTTATTTTTCTGCGTGTATCACATATAACTTGCATAATTGAAAAAAAATCATGCATTTTTGTCAATTTTTTATTTAAAAGGCTCAAAAGCAGCCATTTTATCGGAATAAAAAAGGTTCTGCGGTCAATATATTCGTAATATTTTTAAATCCAATATTGAAGGGTATGCTTAGCTGTCTAGAGAACAATACAAAAATATTTGAAAAATTCAGAAATTCAAAAATATTACGGAAAGCTAATATTTTTTTAATTTTTATGAAAAATGGTCAATTTTTCAATTTTTTCAAAATAGAAATGCTTTAAATATACATACAGGGGATAGACAAAATGGTCGGGACAGGCAAAATTTTCCCTTCTCAAAAAAGTTTCAAATAGCTGTAACTTTACGAAAAGCGCATCAAATATTCTCAAATTTTCACTGTAAGTTGATCAACTATTTGTGTAACAGTAGACAAAATTGGGAAAAGATCGGGCTATTCTGCACGAAGTTATAAAGATTCTAAAAAAAGGTTTAATTATCCGGTAGCCAACTTTGAGCTGTTATATCTTCGGATTAAATGAACCGAATGAAATGAAATTTTGTCCATTTAGGACTTATATAATGAGCTTTGAAAAACTTTTGACGTACACCAAAACCTCCATTTAGGTAATGAGTCGGGACTGCCTAAATAGAATTTTTACCTAAATAGATTCATTACCTAAATGGATTCAGTCTATTACCTAAATGGAGTACAAGGTTGAAATTAAGTTCAAGAAGGGAGATTGACTAGGAGATTTAAAGGGAGTCATGCGGAGTTTCAGAGAACTTTCAAGGGAGTCTCAGGAAAGGAGGGGCTTTAGGGGCATTT
This sequence comes from Aedes albopictus, assembly GCF_035046485.1. Taxonomy (NCBI): domain Eukaryota; kingdom Metazoa; phylum Arthropoda; class Insecta; order Diptera; family Culicidae; genus Aedes; species Aedes albopictus. The sequence goes on along the minus strand of NC_085138.1, from coordinate 97,493,563 downwards.
TTGAGGGTTTTGGAGGGTCTCAGGTCAGACTTGTCATTCAAATGACTAGAAGGGCACGAAACACGAAAAACCCTGCAAAATTCCGCCAGACTGAAAAATTGTTGAATGTCGGGTCAAAGTCGGGTCAATTTTTATCGTATGTTGGGCCACTGTTGGACCAACACCGAACAACTGTTGGGTCTATATTGGGTTTGCCGGCCAAAATGAAAACAGGTCAATGATAGGTTGATGTCGGGTTTGACGTCATCAATGATGACCAATGACAATCAAATTCCATTTAGGTAACGTTACCTAAATGGAGGGACCTAAATAGATTTTACCTAAATGGATCCTACCTAAATGGAGGTTTGAGTGTAACTGAAAATTCTTAACACGGAAGAAAATTATAACGATTATATTATTTTTCTATTAAAACACCAAATTTTCTTAAATTTCAACATCGTTTGAAAATTCAAGATACTAATTATAATACATTTAAATTCCCTCTGATTGTCTTGATTGTCTAGATATGTTTTGAAAAAACGTAACAACATAGGCGGCAATTATTTGAAAAAGAAATGGGATGCATATTAAAAATAGACCAATTTACTAAAATATCATAAAATTAATAAAATCGCTATAACTTTTTCTCTTGCTACTAATGTCAAGTTGAGTCGAACGTTTTTCAGAGCTCATTATATAAGTCATAAATGGGCAAAATTTCATTGCATTCGGTTCATTGAGTCCGAAGATATAACAGCTCAAAGTTGGCTATCAGATAATTCTACCTTTTTCTAAAATACTTATTACTTCGTGCAGAATCGCCCAATCTTTTTCAAATTTTGTCCACTGATACACAACTAGGGTGACAATGGGTATTATCGGCAGGTTTGTTCTCTTCGTCATGGGGGGTTTTTGTCAGCCAAATTGCCTGGAACTTGGCCATATAATTCAGCTTAGTTGGGAAGGATTTGAGACCAACTCTGAGTTCAATAGGTTTCAAAAAACGTCCAAAGACGAAGAGAACAAAACGGCCGAGAATAGGTAATTTCCCCTAGTTGATCAACTTACTGTGAAAATTTGAGAATATTTGATGCACTTTTCGAAAAGTTACAGCTAATTGGAAATTTTTTGAAAAGTGAAAATTTTGCCTGTCCCGATCATTTTGTCTATCCCCTGTATATACTAAAGTGGGTCTACGTTGTATGGGAATAATTAAAATTCCGTATTCCGCATTGCGATTGAAATTTGTATGGTATTTAGTATGAAAAAACGTACTTTTTTGCATTTTCTTCATAAATTGATTTTTTTTTTTGTTTAAAACTATGTTACCGATAACGTTAAAGCAAAGTCTAGGATATACTGAAAAACTTTGCCGAAGACCGCAAGTGATCCAATGCTTGTGAAAAACGTTATTCACTTGGTAAGTTAGGTCAAAAAGTGAGTTTCTATTAATGACCATCAGACGACCTGCACGTAATAACTTTTATCACAAGTTTCGGATCACTTTACGGTCTACAGAAAAGTTTTTCGGAATATTGTAGGCTATACTTCAACGTTATTAGTTAGATCGTTTTAGACAAAAAAAATCAATTTATGCGAAAAATGTAAAAAAGCACGTTTTTCCATACTTAATTCCATACAAATTTCAATCGTTATGCGAAATACGAGAAAGCAACCAATCGCTCAAAGGAATCGAAAAACCTTTGTTCCAACAATCGACTTTGTTGACCCAGTCTAATATATACATTTTAGGGTTGAGCAACCTATTTTTTTGAAGCATTCATTTTTTTTTGGGTAACCTAATGTTTACATGAATGAAGAAATCGATTAAATTTGAAGATACGCCAGTCCACTAACGGTTGAGATTTTCCTCTCCAAAATTTAAAATTTGGCGTTGATGCAAATTAAGATGAAAAATTGAGATTAGATAACAAATAATAATTTGATCTTCCCTACCATCTTTTTTATCACTGAGAACTTTTACAGAATTTCAAGCATGAATTTGTATATTCTGACGGAATCCACTATGGATTTCATTGACACTGTAGCATTTCACGAATACTGTGATTCAAGACACAAACACCCTTAATCTGAATATATCAAATAACATTATGAAGTTTTTTTACAGCCCGCTGTTGTGGGGTATTAAACTAGATGTATTTTTAATGCATGTCCCTTTATATTATTCGCACCTTTAAGTTTGTTTTTTTTTATGAAGTTATCAGTATATGCCATGAAGCATATTCAGTGGAAAGCAATAAATAAACATTTTCAGATGCTGCATACCAGATCTCACTAGATTCCATTCAATTGCTGACCGATGAGAAATTTCTGCTTTCGCGTGTACAATTACGAGATCTAGGTTGGATTTTCGACTGGATATCACATTGGGACTAGACGTGTGCGCCGAATATTCGGCGTAAAATCGGCGTGCATCGGCGTGGGGCTTCTCAAACAATTATGAACAAAGTAAACTACTTTCTAATGATTGGATTGCAACAAATGGACATCTAGCTATGTGCTACTGCAGAAATTTTTTGGTTTTGATGATGGTAGCCTTTCTGAGAAAGGATACGCCGATCGGCGTGCGGTTTTCACGCCGCCGCCGCCGCCGTTTGTCACGCCGATACGCCGATGCTTCCTGGATCGGCTTCAAACAACATAACCATAAACTTTTTCCACCAGTGCATGGATATAACCCCCCTTTACCTATCCCCGTTTAAAAAATATAGTATTTTTTATTCTTGTTGGCTTGGGGAGCCGCACGCCGATTCACGCCGATTTCTCATCGGCGCGGCGCGGCGCGGCGGCGCACACCTCTAATTGGGACATGACCACAACTTTATCACGCCGACGTTTCGGTCCTGATTCCAAACCATGACCGAAACGTCGCAGCGAGAAAACTGTAGTTTGTTTAATGTTTGAATAAGACTGACGAGCCAATAAAATTATTGTCCCATTATGGGATTTACCTTTGTCAACAAATTATTGATCTATTGTTTAAAAAAGTGTCAAATTTTCAAAATCTTTTCCACAGTTCATTCGCCCTCCGTAACTCGTGCGGTTGGCAACCACCGTCAGCACCACGCTAATGCTGAGTTAAACACAACAATGAACACTGACTGTGGTGAATAAAATCTTTCAAGCTCCTGTGGGTAGTCTGTCGCTTCAGTGTCCTTAGTGTGGGTCATCGGAACCGTTTTCTCAGATCAAAGCGTTTTTGGTTCCGTTTCGGGTCCTGAGTATTTGTGCAAAATTTGAGCATGATCGGTTGCGTCTACACTTTGCGCATTGCAATTGAAATTTGTATGGGATTTTGTATGGGGAAACACACTTTTTGCATTTTTGTCATAAGTTGAAAAAATTTGTCTGAAACTTTTTAACCGATACTGTTAAATGATAGCCTAGGAAAACTTTGTTGAAAACCGCAAAGCGATCCGATGCTAGTGAAAATAGTTATAACCTACGAACCGCATGCATGTGTTTATGTTTTAACATGTAAAGAAATAACAATAGCAACAAAATCATGCTGTTTCGCCAAGCAATGCCAACGCTATAATTTTTCCATAAGCATCAGATCACTTCGCGGTCATCGACAAAGTTTTTCAGGGTACCTTAGGCTATGTTTTCACTTTATCGGTTACATGGTTTTAGAAAAATTCGAGCTTGTTATGAGAGAAATGCAAAAAGTGTGTTTTCCCATGTAAAACCCCATACAAACTTCAATCGCGATGCGCAAAACGTAGATATAACCGATCGTGCCCAAATTTTGCACACTTATTTGGGTCCTGAAAAGGGATCTGAAAAGCTTTGATCTGATGAGATACCATTGAATTTTTCACTTTTTCATATAAACGATGACCCACTCTAGTGTCCATCCTCTGTCAGATTAAAACTTACTGAGATAATTCATCTCCAATTGAAAAACACTGCACTAAGTCATATTTCGTTAAGGACAGACTTGTTAGGATCCCAAAATGGCCGCCACAATGGCCGACTTTGGCACCTACTCACGATTTCGAGCGCACAAATCTCTTCGTAAACAAAACCAGCGCACCTGATCTTCTTATTTTAAGCTTATTATAAGTGAGAAAGAACAGAATAATAAAATGCATTGTAGTTTGAAGCTTGCTTTTTGAGATTTGTGCGTTTGAAGTTCTGATGCACTGTTGAAGCGGGGTTTCAATACGTTTGTCCTTAAAGCAATATGTGTCACATTGCTTAAGTTGGTGTAAAAAATATTAAACCATCACATTCAAACAATGAGTTTCCTCGGAACTTACGACGCATCTGAATGTAAGTCATTGTGTCGCAAAACTGGTCAAGGACATTGTGGTCCCGGACGATATGATACTGCAACTGTTACAGAACAATTCCTGCTAAACGATCATAATTTCTAATTTTGACTTGCATCAGCACCACTGTGCACCGCAAACATAACATAAACGATAATAGGTTGCAATATTCCGCACGCCATGGATACGGCTCAAACTTGTTTAGGTCTTTTTACAAAAACAGCATTTTGAAGTGTCCACGTTGTCATCAAATTGAAAGCAATCCATTCAACAAAAGGTCCAATTGACGAGAACCATCGCTCCATTTGCAATGCCCCCGTCCGTATAGCATACGTGAGATTCCATCAATCTCAGCAGAAATGTAACACTTACAGCAGACACCATGTGAGTTGAGTATCGCTTTGAAGGTGCAGGAACGTTCGGGGTTATATCACGTTTCGGCACCAGGTTCGATCACCAAAAAAATAAGCGCGCGCTTCCTTCCGACAGACGAAAAAAAGAGCACCACCACGCTGCTATCCAATCCAACCCGAAAATAACCCGACGACCGGCGACGACGGTGGCACGCTGCGCTGTTTGATCAGCTTCTTGTCAGGGACGACGACCGGCGACAACCGCGCCAAGGCGAATGTGGACGCGATCACGTTTCAAACGATACTACCGAAGCGGAGTCAATTTGTGTCAGTAGGAGCATCAGCAGCATGTAGTAGGTAGCTACGCCATCCACCACAGTGGCTAGTCAGTGGGCTTCGGCAGGTTGTTGGAACACTGATAGTGCAGAATTGAGTGGGTTAGTGATCTGAGCTCGCGCTGCTCACCTGTGCGAAATACGGTGGTGCGTTGAATCGTGCGATCAACAGGGTTCATGTTGTGAACTGTGGTGATAATAGCTAATTTATTTGTACTACATCATATTGATACTTACCTTACTGGTCAGACTAAGGCCTGAGTTCCCTCTGATGTATGTAAGAGTCGTATAAAGTCTACTCGGACCACGTCTGTCTCCAGTTCCGCACTCTGCGTAGGATCCGCAGATCGTCCTCCACTTGGTCGACCCACCTAGCTCGCTGCGCTCCACGTCTTCTTGTACCGGTCGGATGACTCTCGAGAACCATTTTAGTCGGGTTGCTGTCCGACATCCTGATGACGTGACCCGCCCACGGTAGCCTCCCAATTTTCGCGATATGGCAGATGGCTGGTTTTCTCATCAACTGATGCAGCTCGTAGTTCATTCGCCTTCTCCAAGTCCCGCCTTCCATTTGCACTCCACCGTAGATGGTACGCAACACCTTCCGTTCGAAAACTCCAAGGGCGTGTTGATTCTCTGCACGTAGAGTCCATGTTTCGTGCTCGTAGAGGCCTACCGGTCTAATGAGCGTTTTGTAGATGGTTAACTTCGTGTGACGGCGAACTTCGATCCAAGAGTTCTGGAAAGTCCAAAGTAAGTTTGATTTCCTGCCACAATGCGTCTCTGAATTTCTCTGCTTGTGTCGTTGTTGGCGGTCGAATCTTCAACCGTCTTGATTTCATCACTGTCGATAGAAATTCGGGTTGGTGGGCGCGGTGATTCCTCCTTGGAGCCCTTTGCCATCATGTACTTTGTCTTGGACACAATAATGACTAATCTGATTCACTTTGCTTCACTCTTCTTTAGTCAGATGTACGTTTCCGCCATCGTCTCAAATTGGCGAGGTATAATATCAATATCAACAGCAATGCCGTGCAACTGAACGGACTTCGAGAAAATCGTTCCACTCATGTTAAACCCTGCTCTCCTTTTTACTATTGAACAGCAAACACGAAAGACCTTGCCGTAGCCCTCTGTGCGATTCGAAGGGACTCAAGAGAGTCCCTGATATTCTAACTACACACATTACTCGATACATCGTCGCCTTGATCAACCAATCGGTGCAGACAGGTAGCAAACTTTTCCGGGACTGCTTGTTAAGTTCTGCTACGATACCATCCTTATCCTTACCAACGGATTTGTTGGTTTTGTACCCGATGGTTCGCTTGGATGCATCGTTGATAGCTGCTTTAACTGTACTCCAGCCTAGACTTCAGCAATCCTCAAGATCTCGATCTTGCCTCGTCCAGCAACACTGCCTCTTGTATGCAATAGTGAGACACTCAGTGCTTCAGTCACTCTAAGTCGTACCGAGGAAACCGACGTTGTTGCATATTGTAGATTGAAGAGAATATTGTGCAAAATCTGAGCATCACTGGGAAATGTAGAGTCTAGGAACACATTGCCCCTTTGGATAAGCAGATCAGGTGTGACAACCATGTCATGGATAGATCGACTGTGTACGAGATAGGGGTCGACGGTGTGGGCCGAGAAGTACAACGCGAAGGGTGGGACGTCGAGAGTGAGTGTGTGATTCAGTGAGAAATATAATGTGTAAAATATGAATAAACATTCTTTTAATTATGGTCCCTTTAACGTCTTCGATCCTACAGGAAAGAGCCGATGTTAGCGCCATGATAGGTCCTGACTTCGATTGGAGACCTTTAACCAGAACGTGCACACTCAAACCAATTAATGAGCTCGGTGAACCGTTTGATGATGTTTCTGCACGTCCATTATATTTTGCAGGAATTCAGTAACACAGCTGTCATATAGAGGATCATTTGTACATTCCTGAACGCCATGTTTTTTCAAGTCTCTCTGTGGTGATCTCCAGGTGAAACGACAAACACGGCTATTGTAAAAGAAAGTCCTACCAATGGCCACATTCTTGTAGGACACGAAATCAACGAGTCGTATAGGCCGCTTTCGTTTGTCAGCTGGTAAGCGCTGAACTTCCAATCATCATCGGTCTAACCATTTAGGTCTCCCATGATTAACTTAACGTAGTGGTGTGATAGATGGTGTGGTAGATGGTTATTATTTTTAACTTTATTAGGGAGATTTTCAGCCCGAGGATGGTTTATCTCCAATGGTAGATGGTGTGATTGTTGGATACTACATCCTGCCAAGCATCCGGCAGCAAACTTCCAACGCAAAGAGAAAAGTAATACGTAAATAATTAGTCACATTTTTCTGCATTTGCTCATATGACTTCGGTCGTCACTGGACTATCTAGGGGAGGCGGAGTACTGATCGCTGTTACTAATTACCTGACTTCGAGTCTAGTCTAGGTTCGGACCGTCGCTGAGTTGGATCAAATCTGGGTCAAGACCGAATTTAACGAGTGCAATGTGTACATCGGCGTTGTGTACTTTAGCCCGGATCAGGCCACTACCACAACTACAATCGAAGATCATCTTGATTCAGTAAGAGCTATCTCCGAAGCCACTTGCGCGCCTCAGATATCAACCGAATTAAGGTTGTACCGAACCCCCTTCAGGCTTTGACTACACAAACCCAGTTTAATCTCGTTTCATCGGCCTTTTAGATGGCTTTTCCGTATTGGATCTTAAACAACTGAATGTGATCAAGAACTCTCTTGGACGTACGCTAGATCTGGTGTTCATCGGTGGGGATAAACAAACACGAATCCTGTGAAATAGTGCCAGCTCCTGAGTCGCTTGTAAAGGTGGATTCATTTCATCTTCCGATGATTTCTCTCCTTAACTGCTCGCCTTCAGTCCGATTTGAAGAACTTGATGACACTGGAGTGTTTAATTTTCGCAAGACCAACAAAACTATTCCCAATCTAGACGCTGCAACTTTCAATAGAATCCTTACTAATACGTTCCGTGACTACGTTTCCGTTCCGCCCTCGTCCATCTTGGTCAAATGGTCAGCTTAGGCATCGTAAGCTTTACAACCGTTATGCCCGACGAACCCAAGATAGCCTGAGACGAAATCCTCGACATTTTTGGTCCTTTGTCAACAGCAAGCGTAAGGAAAGTGGACTACCACGTAGTATGTTTCATGAATCAGAAACGGCGAATTCCTTGCAGGACAGCTGTAACCTTTTCGCAAAACATTTCTCGGGTGCCTTCCATCAAAGTCCAGTTAATCCGGAGTCCATACAAAATGCACTCACCAGCGTTGCTACTGATGAAGATATTCTCTTCACGATCAGCAAGTTAAAGTCTTCGACTACCCGAGCAGGAGAAAATAGCTGAAGAATACCAAACTCAGGTATGGAAAACTGAATACCTACAACCTGAATAAGGTATTAAGTAGCCCTGCATAAGAGGTAAAATACCTAAAATAATAACTGGTGTGTATTCTGTGCATAACGCGTCAATAATGACATCAGGTATGGCAATACCTAAATAATAATTGGCGAGTTTTCCATACAAATAGCAATTTTTCCATAATTGAATAATACCTCAAGCAGTCCTCAACAGCAAACCAATAACTCGTTGAGGTATTGTTTCAATACCTACAAAATACCAAAATAAGTTATTTTCAATACCTGGATAACCGACCAATACCTTATCTTGGTATGATACCTGACCTTGGTATGCTCCAGTTATGTGTCAGTTATTCATTCCTGCTCGGGTAATGCTGGACCAGATGGAATTCCACTGATTGTTCTGAAGCAAAATTGGGCAAAATCAAGCCCAAAGGTGAAAAAATTAATAGCTTTCTTAATACAAGACCCTATGTGACCATCGATGGCTTATTCGAAAGCAAATTTTCTCAAGAATTGGTTGGTAGATGATTCATGTACGGGCAACTACTCTGAAGCGAGTTATAGAGCCTGTTTTACCCCAGTTCCCCCAGAAATTTGAGAATTTCTGCTATTTAACGGCATTTGTTATTATTTTAATGATTTTTTCGCTGGGATACCATCGCCCCAACTCCATTGAGTAACGTTACATACAAAAAGTCATTTAAATGTTGGAATTTTAGGGTATTGTGGGGTCAATTAGGTAATGGTATATTTTCAAGGTAAAAAATCATTTTTTATTTTTATTAATGATTTTTTACGTGACAATAACTATATAAATGATCGAATGCTCATGGAATATTTCTGAAGAATCCATTTTTGGCGAGTTTGATCTCAAAGTATTGGTAATATTTGAGTTGACACGCATTCAAATATGAGTAGCTCTCATCCTAATACCACCGATTCCAAATATTTCCAAACGATGATCCATTGCTTATATACTCCAAAAATATCGTAAATGTTGTTTTAATTCTCGAATGCAAGAAGAAATTCCCGATAAACTTCCTGAGAAATTTCCAAATATATTGGAAGATTAATTTCTATAAAAATTTCCTACTCAGTTTCTAATGGAAATCAGTCAAAGGGGCTTTTCTCTCTTCAAAATTAAAAAAAAAATAATAATAATAGTTTTCAATTGAGATTCCAAAAAAGTTCCGTAATAATTACCGAATGACTTCCTGAACAAATTATTAAATATTTGCAAAGAAATTGGACAAATACTATCCTAAAATATGACAAAAATAGTATGGTATGTGGGGGCAAGATGGGTCAGTACCGTTTTCAATCGCACAATATAAGTTTTGAATCTTTCAATAATTTTCCCAGATGAACGACGGGGATACACAAAAAAGTGGTATATTGTTTTGAAAATTCTATACGTTCCTCGCACAGAAAAAAATAAAATATTTTTTCGTTAAACTCCTTATGCTATACATTCCATATGACTACGTGTATTGTGTAGACGGGGCAAGATGGGTCACCCTAATTTTTCGGTATGTTTGCATAGTTTTTGAAAATGTTTTATTTTTCATGGAAAGTCTATTCTGTGACCTACATTATCGAAGCGATGAGAGCACTGAAAATTTGAGAACATATTTTTTAAATTTTCCTTCAAAAAATATAGGTTTTCAAAGTCCGTTTTTGGCTACCCGAACAAAAATCTTCTAGTTCTGAGAATAATCTACCGATATGTTTCAACACTTTCTTCATGTAATCTGTACGTCTATGAAGCTTAGATGTATAGAGAAAAACTAGAAGATATAGTATTTTTTGTTGGAGGAAAATCGAGTTTTCTTATAGCTGACCCATCTTTTTTTTTTTATTCTTAATCACTTAACCTAATTTACAGCTCTATTGTCCACTGGGGCACTACGTGAGCAATTTCAATTGACAGCTGCACTTACATTTTATACAGCGCCTAGATTCTATTCTACTTTATCGAACTGGTTGCCTTTCTGCTGCTTTCACTTTTTCTACTTTATACCTAGTAGAATGATGAGCACACAAGGATGATGATGGATGGCCGTTGTTCCTTTCCAGTCCGATTGGGGGTCCATTATGAGTAGCAGTTCACCGATGTCCAGGTATCCGGGTCCGTTTGAGCCATTGGGCTCAGAAGAGGGTCAGTGTCAGTTGCTCTCGGGGGAAAAGCAACTGACGAAAAATTGCAAGTGCCGGGGCTGGGAATCAAACCCATGACCATCCGCATATGAAGCGAACGTGTGACCAACTACGCCACGGGCCCCGGCTAGCTGACCCATCTTGCCCCCGTTAAAATGAGGTGGGGCAAGATGGGTCATGTTTTGAAAATTGTTTGTCATGACGCAGGTTTCAAACTTTATAACCTTTTTATACTCTTATATCATAGCTGACTAGTGTATCTGAGAGTCGTGATAGAATACAGAGAAATACGATTTATATTCAGAAAGTTATAGGGATTCATTTCTTAGGTGACCCATCCTGCCCCCACTTACCATATATGGCAGTTGAAGAAGAAATATCATTTAAAAGTATTCACAAAGAAATATATGAAAGAATTTACAAAGAATATGCAGAAGGAGTTCCGAAATTTTCAAAAAAAAAAAGGTGAGGAGTTTCCTAAGGAACTGTTTTTCAAAAACCATGCTAGAGAAATTTTCAAATGAATTGTTGGAAAAATCACCAAAGGAATTGCTGTTTTTTTTCATGGAAATTCCGAAGGAAAATTCTAAGAAATTTGTCGGGGGAGAAAGAATTCCCTAAGAAATTAACAGAAAAACATCCCAAAGTGATGATCAAAGAAGTCTCCAAGAAATTTCAACACAATTCCCGAAGCAAGTTCCATCGGAATTGCCGAAGGAATTCCTAAAGAAACTGTTCCAAGAATTAGTTTATTTATTGCTGAAGAAATCTCGAAGAGTTTCTAATGAATTTCAAAGGATATATTCCTTTGAAATTCATTAGGCAAACTCTTCGAGACAGGAATTATAATAGAATTATTGAATGAGTTTTCAAAGGGTTAGCCAACAGATTCCTTAAAAAAAAAAAAAAAAAAAAAAAAAATGTGGAAGGAATATTGAAGCAGTTTCGAAGAAAATCCCGAAAAAATGTAGAAGGAATTGTCGAAGACATTTCCAAAGAAATTTTCAAGGAATTTAATAGAGTCATTGTGAATTAAAAAAATACACTACCTAAAATTAATTGCCTGAGAAGTGTCTGGAAAAAAATAATTAAACTCCAAAACAATTGCTGGCATTATTAAAAGAAAAACGCATGATTGGCGAAGGAAAAATATCCGAAGGATTTGATTGCGTTCACAAAAATAGCTGATTTTTTAACCAGGAAGAGCATGTTATGTGTAGTTAATGCCCTAAAAAATTTCATCAAAATCGGTTCAGTATTGGCGCAAATATTGTCAATACAATAAAATGTGATTTTGGAAATTTTGGGCTCCCATTTTAAAAATTGTTTAGGCTATAACTTGGTTGTTAGCTCATCAAAACGTCTGAAAATTTGTCTGTAAGTTCTTCAAGTAAGTCATAATAAGTGGGCACTTTTTAACATTTTAAAATCAGTGTGCATTATTTTGACTGTAGTATTGGCAACACTGTCTCGATTTTTTTTTGAAACTTTGGCAGTGTAAAGTCTGTGTTAATCTGTTCTCAGTGAAAATTTCAGCCATTTTGATTGAACATTTTAAAAGTTAGAGCAGTTTGAATGTCATTATACCAAAAACCACATCTGCTTTTTGTGACATAGTGCTACATATTTGGCTATAACTTTTTAAAGATCAAATCAAATTGAATGAAATTTTGACACAATCCATCTACATACATCAGAAGGCCGGCTCCAGAGGCACGTTATCCTCCATTTGGGACATAAAAAATGTGATATTTTTCAAAGTGTTTGTTTGGCCCAAGACTCTCAAGTGGTAAGTCTCTTGTTTCGACGATATCTCCGCCAACTCTTACCCGATTTTGATGAAATTTTTATGGTATTAACTACACATAATGTACTATTCCTGGTCAAAAAATCAGCTATTTTTGTGCACGCAATCAAAAGTTATACATTATTTTTTGTGTCTTATTTTTTTTCGAGTCCAGTCTTTAATTAAGTCAGATCTTGAATCGGAAAGCTTAATTCGCGAGAACAGGTCTTGTCCTTTGAGTCTCCAGTTTCCAATAAGTACCCAGAGAGTTTAAAAGAAAAGGTTCCAAGGGACTAAGGGGGCGTTTCAAGGATATTCAGAAGCATTCAAAGGCGTTCCAACTCCCAGACTCCCTGGAGCACCCCTGTAACACCCTGAGATCCCTCGAATCCCCTGAAACACCCATGAGATCGCCTGGTACCCCTCTGTCACCCACTGGGACTCATTGAGATCCCATGAAACTCCCCTCTCTCTCTTCTTGGCGTAACGTCCTCATTGGGACAAAGCCTGCTTCTCAGCTTAGTGTTCTATGAGCACTTCCACAGTTATTAACTGAGAGCTTCCTCTGCCAATGACCATTTTGCATGCGTATATCGTGTGGCAGGCACGAAGATACTCTATGCCAAAGGAAGTCAAGGAAATTTCCTTTACGAAAAGATCCTGGGCCGACCGGGAATCGAACCTGTCACCCTCAGCATGGTCATGCTGAATACCCGTGCGTTTACCGCCTCGGCTATATGGGCCCTGGACCTCCTGAAACGACCTTAAACCCTCTTGAAACGCCCCTGAGATGACCAGGACCCCCCCCCCCTTGGAGCTCCCTGCACCTGAGATTCCATGAAACGCCGCTGAAACATTTTCCTAAAAAAGGCGGGTATGCTGTTTCCCTTTCTGTTTGTATCGCTGCACGTTCTGCCGGGTTATATGCTGGAGCATTACCGCCGACACGGCGTTCTCGCTTTCGAAATCGTACTGCATTTCTCGTTGAACTATTCGTTCCTTCCACTCCTTTCAACGTCCTCAATTATGCTTTCGGCTGCATCGACGATGCCTGCTTCAACTGTACTCCAGCAGTCCTCTAGAGGGGCATATCTAGCCCACCCTCGTCTGGCGAGCCGACATCCGGTTGTTTCAGTTACTCCAAGTCGTCGTCGGTATCGTTCATCTATACAGGGGATAGACAAAATGATCGGGACAGGCAAAATTTTCACTTTCCAAAAAAAGTTCAACTAGCTGTAACTTTTCGAAAAGTTCATCAAATATTCTCAAATTTTTACTGTAAGTTCTCCAACTAGTTGTGTATCAGTGGACAAAATTTGGAAAAGATCGGACAATTCTTCACAAAGTAATAAAGATTTTTGGAAGAGATAAAATTATCCGATATCCAACTTTGAGCTGTTATATCTCCGGATTCAATGAGCCGATTGCAATGAAATTTTGACCAATCATGACTTATATAACGAACTCTGGAAAACATTTGACTTAACTTGAAATTTTTAACAAGCAAAAAAGTTACAGCGATTTTATTTTTTTCACGATTTTTAAGTAAATTGGTCTATTTTTAATATGCCTCCCATTACTTTTTCAATTTATTGGCGGCTAAGTTGTTACTTTCCTTCAAAACGCATTTATATATATGTCAATTAGAGGGAAACTAAATGAACTATAATTTGCGTCTTGAATTTTGTAACGATGTTGATGTTTTAGATAATTTGGTGTTTTATTAGAAAAATAATCTAATCGTTATAATTTTCTTCCGTGTTAAGAATATTAAGTTAAGTCAATAGTTTTTCATAGCTCATTGCATAAGGCTTAAATGGTCAAAATTTCATTGCATTCGGTTCATTGAATCCGGAGATATAACAGCTCAAAGTTGGCTATCGGATAATTTTATCTTTTTCAAAAATCTTTATTACTTCGTGAAGAAATGTCCGATCTTTTCCAAATTTTGTCCACTGATACACAACTAGTTGAAGAACTTACAGTAAAAATTTGAAAATATTTGATGCACTTTTCGAAAAGTTACAGCTAATTGAACATTTTTTGAAAAGTGAAAATTTTGCCTGTCCCGATCATTTTGTCTATCCCCTGTATATATATAAATGTAGTGGCATACGTGGGACCACGCATAACTTGCGAACGGATGGTTCGATTTAGGTCGTCTAAGTTTTGTTCTGTTAGTTTTCACTCAAGGAAGGTTTATGAGCCAAAAAACATGAAAAAATTGAGAGTTTTTGAAAATCGGGTTTTCAAATTTTCGGGACTTGGGCTTGGATAGAGACTTGAAACGTCAAAAAACGCAGTAGGCAAGACAAAGTTTGCCGGGTTCAGCTAGTAGTTAATAAATGAGAGCTTTTTGGGTGCAACTTGAAAATGATTAGGAAGTAGTAAGAGTCTATGTTGGCGCCACTATTGGTCGTGACGCCGACAATATCAGAAGAGTGGCGTCCATCAAGTTGAACACGTGCTCGATTTGAGATTCCGTCTGCCTTGGTGATATCCAAGAAACAAACAATAAAGAGAGGCTTAGCCTTAAAAGAGGAATAGCATCGCATTATTCGGAGGACGACTGTGTCCTGGTACGTACGTTAGATTGCAGAAACAACAAACGGCTCGATTTGATTCTTTCCCCCAGAAGTGGTTGCGATTCATGCATCAAAGAGCAGTTAAATTGGATCAGGCTCCCTCATCGTCCACTGGAAAACGGGAGTGTAGGTATGTTGTCGGAAGCTTTTTTTTCCAAGGACTCACTAGGGTAATTGATCCGATCATGGAGGAGTTAAGCGCTGGGTTCATGTTTAAACCACAATTGTATCGCCCCAAGCAAACTTTTTACATGGATTGAATTGAAAATAATAAAATCCATCCTTAATCTACGGGAAAATAACGAAATATTGCCACTTTGATGTTGTTATGAGCATTTTATTCGTTTTTATCTGAAAGATCATTGTGTTCCTAATGTTGCGGTATGTGTTCCTAATGTTGCGGTATTTTGTTCCTATTGTTGCGGTATCCCATTGAAATCATATGGGATACCGCAACATTAGGAACACTACCGCAACAATAGGAACACAGCAGCAAACACATTTATGAAAATATTTTTTTAAAATAGGTTTTTGGGCAAATCTTAAGCAAACAAATGGTGCAATCTCATAATTTAAGCACCATACATCTATTAAAAATACCTTTTGGTAACATTTCAGTCGAAAAAGTGCTCAATTGCCACTACCGCAACAATAGGTACTACCGCAACGATGGGAACAATTACCCTATGTGTGTTTCGTTCTGAATGGTCGTCAGTGATGTCGTTTTTCGAGCCGTTGCCGTTCGTTGCAACGCATTCTTTTTCTCCACCTCATTTTTTTTGTTTTGTTTTAATCTTGGGATACCTACAATAAAGAAGCATTCCGATAGGAACCTGTGCAACGCGACGAGGCCAATCGAGGAAATAAATCACTACGAAACACGCGGCAAACAACCAATTGTGGGCTCCACATGGATGATCACCGGGGTGTGCTTGTTCTTCGTTTGCTGGCTGACTCAGAAAGCTTTGAATGTGAAACAGATGCAATGTTATGAAGTGTTGTTTTTATTGCTTTTCTTTTCTGGAAAACAACATTTGACTAGGTGTTTTCCACGTAGTGTTTATTTACTATCTGTATCGAAGCTTCTGGCTGTTCCTTGGAAGTTATGATTCAAAATAAGCAGTTTTCGTTATATTTCTCAGAATGTAGAGTCATAGTTCAATAACATTATAATTGGTTATGCTACACAGAAATGCGTCACACTTGATATGACTTATCGCTACAAGAACAAAATAATGAAAACCAATTCTTTTGTGTTTATGCAAGCAATCACTATTTGGAAATAGTAAGCAAATGACCAATAAAGCCTGACGTTTGGTCATCTAAAATACCCCTTGCTGCTTGCTGCTTGCTGCTTGCTGCTTGCTGCTTGCTGCTTGCTGCTTGCTGCTTGCTGCTTGCTGCTTGCTGCTTGCTGCTTGCTGCTTGCTGCTTGCTGCTTGCTGCTTGCTGCTTGCTGCTTGCTGCTTGCTGCTTGCTGCTTGCTGCTTGCTGCTTGCTGCTTGCTGCTTGCTGCTTGCTGCTTGCTGCTTGCTGCTTGCTGCTTGCTGCTTGCTGCTTGCTGCTTGCTGCTTGCTGCTTGCTGCTTGCTGCTTGCTGCTTGCTGCTTGCTGCTTGCTGCTTGCTGCTTGCTGTTTGCTGCTTGCTGCTTGCTGCTTGCTGCTTGCTGCTTGCTGCTTGCTGCTTGCTGCTTGCTGCTTGCTGCTTGCTGCTTGCTGCTTGCTGCTTGCTGCTTGCTGCTTGCTGCTTGCTGCTTGCTGCTTGCTGCTTGCTGCTTGCTGCTTGCTGCTTGCTGCTTGCTGCTTGCTGCTTGCTGCTTGCTGCTTGCTGCTTGCTGCTTGCTGCTTGCTGCTTGCTGCTTGCTGCTTGCTGCTTGCTGCTTGCTGCTTGCTGCTTGCTGCTTGCTGCTTGCTGCTTGCTGCTTGCTGCTTGCTGCTTGCTGCTTGCTGCTTGCTGCTTGCTGCTTGCTGCTTGCTGCTTGCTGCTTGCTGCTTGCTGCTTGCTGCTTGCTGCTTGCTGCTTGCTGCTTGCTGCTTGCTGCTTGCTGCTTGCTGCTTGCTGCTTGCTGCTTGCTGCTTGCTGCTTGCTGCTTGCTGCTTGCTGCTTGCTGCTTGCTGCTTGCTGCTTGCTGCTTGCTGCTTGCTGCTTGCTGCTTGCTGCTTGCTGCTTGCTGCTTGCTGCTTGCTGCTTGCTGCTTGCTGCTTGCTGCTTGCTGCTTGCTGCTTGCTGCTTGCTGCTTGCTGCTTGCTGCTTGCTGCTTGCTGCTTGCTGCTTGCTGCTTGCTGCTTGCTGCTTGCTGCTTGCTGCTTGCTGCTTGCTGCTTGCTGCTTGCTGCTTGCTGCTTGCTGCTTGCTGCTTGCTGCTTGCTGCTTGCTGCTTGCTGCTTGCTGCTTGCTGCTTGCTGCTTGCTGCTTGCTGCTTGCTGCTTGCTGCTTGCTGCTTGCTGCTTGCTGCTTGCTGCTTGCTGCTTGCTGCTTGCTGCTTGCTGCTTGCTGCTTGCTGCTTGCTGCTTGCTGCTTGCTGCTTGCTGCTTGCTGCTTGCTGCTTGCTGCTTGCTGCTTGCTGCTTGCTGCTTGCTGCTTGCTGCTTACTTCTCAATGCTATTTTTTTATTGTTTATTACTAGTTGTTTATTGCTTATTGCTTATTTATTGTTAATTTTGTCTTTTGGTTATTGACTATTTATTATTAGGTCATTACTGATTGTTTGTTCGTTATTGATCTATAATTCTTTAAATTGGAAAAATTCAACCCAGACCAAACCGGGACGCATTCCACACCAAAGGGACACTATCTCGTTCCGTCTACAGACATATAATCAATCCGAGCAGTCATCGAAACCATAAATCAACTGGAATCGCTCGACACGATGGACAGATATCTACCGTATCTGGTTTCTGATTGACATATTCCATTGTTAAGCAATCAGCATTGGCGACCGACCAACCCGCGTTTTCCGTTGTTATCCTTCGCCGCCGATAGCCTGAATGAATGAATGAATGGAAAGATGCTCTGACTAAGCCACCTAACAGCAAAGAGTGTTAGGGCCGATTTCTTCACCTACCCGGCTTAACGACGTAAGCCTGGTTTATCTTAAACCACACTTAAAGTTAAGCCAAATTTTTAAGCCAGGTTTAAATATTTGCATTTCTTCACGCCGGCTTAGCAAATGAAGGCGATGGCTTACGCTAAGCCAAGCTTAACGAATTTTCCCATATCATTCCAGTGACTTTCCAATGGAAACGTCATTTTAAGCCGCCGATATTTTGAAATGCCCGCTATTTGCAGTATGGAGTAACAACAAAACATCCGCTAAAATTTGGACATGAAAAGCGAAATCGCTCGGTAAAATTTTCGGATGCAGAAGGAAATTAATAATGATGAACTACCTAGACTGTTGATATTTTACCCAACGCTAGTATCGAAGATCTTCGATTTAGTACCTACTTCATATGATCGTTCCACAACATTTGGTGTTTGAATTTGCCTTTCATTGTACAAAGTTGGAGTTCCACATTGCAGAAAAGGCGTTGCAATGTTGCTTTATGTTTTGATATCCAGAATTGCCTTCGAATAAATAATCTTCATTATCGCCTTATTAAAGTTGCATTTCGATAGTGACTTTTTGAAAATGTGTTAGTCGTGTAGGGAACGTCAAACATTTGGGGGAGGGGGGGGGGTGGTCTAGAAAAGTGTGACAGTACGTGTATTGGGTATAGGGAAATTGCGTGACAAAGGGGGGAGGGGGTCTAGAAATCCCGAAAAACGATGGACGTAATTTTTTAATCTTCCCTGATGCTTCAGAGTCTAGACCATTTTTCGAATATGTTTAAAATTTTGAACTGTTTACATTCAATGAAAGTCACAGCAAAGTTCAAGTTCAACTAGAAACTGAAATCCCTTAATAGAAACAGTTCATTCCACTTTTATTCCATTCGTTGGTGTTTTTTAATACTTTATTTTAAAAATGTTTAGGTGCCGTTCACAATGCTCTAAAGAAAAGGAAAATATGATCGTGCGTTACGGCTCATGCGAAAAATTTAGGAACTCCAGGGAGTTCTTCAGGAATTCCTCTTAAATATCTCCAAGATTTTTTTCTATGGATTTCTCCTTGATGGAATTTCCTCTAAGATTCTTCCAGGAATTTGCCTTGGGATTCCTCCAGGAACACCTCCAGGGGCTCCTTCAGGAATTACTCCAGAATTACTCCAGAAAGTTATCTACGATTCCTACAGGAATTCCTGCATGAATTTCTTCCAGGGATTCCTCAGGAATTATTTCAGGGATTCCTAGAGGAATTTCTCCAAGAATTCCTCGAGGAATTCCTTCATGTTTTTCTCCAGGTATTCGTCTAAGATTTTTCCAGAGATTACTTCAAGTTCCTCCAGGATTTCCTCTAGAAACTCCTCCAGGAGTTTCTCCAGGGATTTCTTCAGCATTTCCTCTGGGGTACCTCCAGGAGTTTTTCCAGGGATTTCCCCAGAGATTCTTCCACAAGATCCTCCAGCAATGCATCCAGGGATTTCTCCAGTAGTTCCTCTGAGATCGCTATAGGAATTTCTCCAAGAACACCTTCAGGGGTTCCTGCAGGAATATTTCCAAGACTTTCTTTAGGAGATCCCTTTGGGAATTCATCTAGGAATTTATCTGCGATTTCTACAAGAGTTCCTTAAGGTTTTTGTCCAGCAATTCCTTTAAGATTTTACCAAAGATTCCTTCAAGAATACCTTCAAAGTTTCCTCTAGCGACTCTTCCAGGAATTCCTTTAGGATTTTTCAAAAGGATTATTTCAGAGATTTTTCCACTAGATCATCCAGGCATTTCTTCTGGAATTCCTCTGAGATTCCTCCAGGGGTTCCTTCAGGAATTCTTCCTGAATTTGTTTAAGGAATCCCTTCGGGAATTCTTCCAGGAATTTATTTGCGATTCCTACACATTTTTTTCCAGAAATTCTTGCAGGAATTTCTTTCGGGGATTCCTCTAGGAATTTCTTCAAGAAGCTCTCCAGGATTTCCTCCATGGATTTCTCCAGAGATTTCTTCAGGGATTACTCCGAGATACATTTCTTTCGGGGAGCCCTTCAAGCATTCCTAGAGGAATTCCTTTATGTTTTTCTCCAGGAATTCATCTGAGATTTTTCCAGAAAATCCTTCAAGACATCCACCAGAAGTTTTTCTAGGAATTCTTTTGAGATGGATTAAAATAAATAGAAACTTCAATTCAAATGTGCTTTCGATTTCCAAATTAGGATGACAAAGTTGCAAACACGGTGCCGTTTTGAAGACTTTCAATCTAATATAAAAACTTGATTGTCCCAAAAACCGATGTTGAATATTTTATATTGACGATGCGCTGGATGTAGATTATCATTTTCTATATGATCGCCTCCATCCGTATCCAAAAGTTTTACAATTGTATCGTTCCTAAATGTACATGCTTCATTAAAAATATTTTCTGCTGTTTCAAAAATGTAGGATGAAGCAGGTGAAGAAACCCAAACTCTGCAATTTGCGGCTTAAGCGTGGCTTAGCGCTGCTAAGCCACCTCAGAGCACCGCTTA
The DNA here is from genome assembly GCF_035046485.1 of Aedes albopictus. NCBI lineage: Eukaryota > Metazoa > Arthropoda > Insecta > Diptera > Culicidae > Aedes > Aedes albopictus. Next base: position 97,473,105 of record NC_085138.1, on the reverse strand, counting down.
AAATAAGCCACGCTTAACGTAAACCGTAGCTTTATTAAACCGGGTTTAGTGGTTAAGCCGAGGTGAAGAAATCGAAAAAAAGTTAAGCATGGCTTAAAATTTTGCTAAGCCTGGTTTAAAATTTAAGCCCGGGTGAAGAAATCGGCCCTTAGTGATCGAATCATATCATCTGAAGAATCCGGGGTTTAAGCTTTAACATGCTTAGCTATATCGAATTGTTTATGTATGTCTTAAAAATCTCATTTAAATGATTCCATATATTTTCGCAGGACAAAAAAACAAACATTGTTTTAGTGCTGTTAAAAATAATACTTCAAAACAGGTTGGATATATTAAATCAAGTTCCACAACTGTTTAGATGTTTATGAAAACATCTTTTTTCCAAATCGAGGATTGCTTATTCGTTTGAACATAATTCTTAAAAAATGTCCAATTTCCCGCCAATGCAGCGGTGCAACCTTGAAACTACAACAATTTGGATTCGTTCCAACGTTTCGGCAATGATTGTTGTCATCTTCAGGGGAAACGGAGGAATTTCATTATAAAATATTAGCTCTTGGTTATCGTTATTATTGTGTTTCTATATTAGTCTTCAGAAAGTCTGGTTTAACTTTTTGAGTAGTCTTACATGTGCTGACCTGTTCAAAGAGAGCATCTTGAACAACTGACATGATAACAGTCAAGATAGGTACATCCATCCCACACAAAGTTATCACGTGAATTTATTTTCACTCATTGTTGCTGCACGTTGATGGTTAAACCTATCTGTTTTTGATCGCTCCCTCAACTAGAGTGGCAATGGTTTATTGCCAGGTATCTCTTTTGACTGTCTCGACCCGCCGTGTCTCCCACTCCGATGTGCCTACACCTACTTAAAATGTATCTTATCAGTTAGAGCGTCTAATGACTGATGATGAACATGATGTTTGGGACTGTTGAATGACTGTTTTCTTTTTGTTCCACTGCCGGCCACCGCCAACCAACGCCAGGTGTTATCGAAATTAATAGACAATACGGATGATGTGTACTTGGAGATTTTCGGGGTGGTGTTTTGCGTGATAGTAATATTTTGAAGGTTGTTGGTCAATCGTTCAAAAGGGTTTCTATAGTTGGTTACCACAACAGCGAAACAATAATTTATCACTGTCACTCGCGAAGGGGTATTGAAAAGAAACGCTTATGCTCTGCGAGCTTGTTTTCTCACACATGTGTTATAGACAATCTCGAGAAATTCTTGAAAAATTCCCACTTGAATTCGAAAATTCGATAAAGCAATCAATTTTCTCAGGAACTGCGGTCGTACACTGCTTCCAGCCACACAGACCAAACACAAAACAAACTTTATTTGGCACGTCTGGTGAAAATTGGCACCAATTGATGTGGGAAAACTATCGTGGTACTTCTTCCAGCAACTATCGTGCACAGGTTGGCGAAATTGAATTCGTTGTATGTTGTGTGAAGCTATGTTCAAAACTAGTTGCTTCAACACATGAACACAACATCAACGTTGATAAAGTTCATTTTCTATGCCATGCTATGCTGGAAGTGATGAATACAAGTGTGGTCAGATTTAGAAAAGTTTAGACAGCAATTCAATTTTCGATATTGATTATGTAATACAACGGTTGGAGGTCAAGAACGGCGTCATACTAAAAACCCCAATATCGATTCAGAACTTTTTTGAAACTTTCTCACAAAACACGTGTCGAATGCATTGAAATTCAGATTTCAAAAAGACCAACAGTGCCTTCATGGTAAAATGAGAGATGGTAACTCAAGATTTCCAAATCTGGAAGACATTTCTAAGATATTCCTTCAGAATTTTTTTCACAGATATCGTTAGGACTCCTCTCAGCAATATCATAAGCAATTTTTTTTTCCTTGAAATCACTTTCACTCCTCAAGAAATTTCTCATGATTTTTTTTTTCTGAGAATTAGGAAGGTATCTTAATGAGTTTGTTCAGGTCTAAGGTCCAAATTCCAAGAATCGCTCCAGAAAACTTAAAACATTTTTTTAAGGAATCTCATGAGTTATAACAAGGAATTCCTTCAGATAATCACTCACAAATTTCTGTAGAACTTTCTTCAGAGATGCTTTAAAGAATTTCACCTGATATATTTTGTGCAATTTCTGGAAGAACTTTTGAGAATAATCCCGAAGGAATATCTGAAACGATTCCTTTATGATTCATTGAAGGAACCCCAGGAGCCGCAGGAGCAATTTCCAAAATTAAATTGTGTAGGATTTTTTGCTGGAATCCCAGAAGGAATTTCTCGTGGAATTCTTGGAGGAACCCTTAGAAGAATTTCCGGAAGAATCTCTGCAGGATTTTTTTAAATGAAATTTTCCGATGAACTTTTGTAAAACTCCACGATAGAATTGTTGAATAAATTCCACAGTGGGATTCCTGAAAACTCTGCAGAAGTCTCTGATGTTATTTTTGAAAGAATCCCTGACGAAATTTCAGTTGAAATCCGAGCGAGAATTTCTAAAGAATCTCTGAAGGAATTTTCGAAGAAATTTCCAGTAAAATTTCTGTGAAACTTCCGGAAGAACTTTCGAATGAATGAATCTTCAGAGGAATATCTAAAAAAAACCCTGGGACATTTTTGAACAAATCCCAGTAGGAAGTTTTGAAAAAAATCCCAGAGAAATACCGGGGCAAATTCCCGGAAAAGCCTTGAGTGAATTTCCTAGAAAAGTTTATTAAGTAATCTCTAATAACATTATTGAAGAAATTCTTTAATAAATTCCTCAACAAGCCTTTGGAGAATTTTCTAGAGAAATCCATGTAGTAATTTCCGAAGGAATTTTGAACTTTTGATTTTATGAAGAAATCGCTGAAAGCATTTCTGCAAGTATTCTTGAAGCAATTTTTGAACAAATTTCTGAAGAAATTCTTGTAGGCATATTTGAAAAACTCCTAGACAAGCTTCTGTCTAGATAAGCTGATCTTCCGAAAACATTCGAAATATTTCCAAAGGAATTTCTGTGAAACATTTCTGAATAAATTCCTCAAAGAATTCGCAGAGAAACTCTTGAAGCTTGAAGGAAACGCCAAAGAAATTTTTGGGGCAAAATATGTAGAAATATCTGGAGGAATCTCCATATATTTCTGTAGGATTTTATGGATGAAACCCTGTAGAAGTTCCTGAACACATTGTAGCGAGAATGTTTAATGGAATTCTTAGAAAAACATCTGAGCAAGTCTCTGATGCTCTTCCTGAAGAAAAACCTGAATAAATCTGTGGAAGATTTTTCGAAGAAACCATAGAAAATAATTACAAAACAATCTTTGAAAGATTTTCTGAAATTATCCTCGTAGAAATTCGTAGAAGAGTATCTGAAGTAATCCCTGGCGAAGTTTCAGGATAAACTCATCGGAATCTACACAACAGAATTCCTGGGTTAATTTCTGGAAAAATATTCAAGGGAATTTCTAAAAAGAATCTTCAAGAAAACATCCATTAAGCAATTTTGATATTAATACCTAGAAGGTTTTGGATAAATTCATGAAGATATTCGTAAAGAATTTCTGAAGAAATCTCCTGGGAAATTTCGTAAGGAATCCCTAGAAAAATTTCTGCAGAAAACATTGGTAGAATACCTAGTGCAGTCTGTGGAAGATTTTCTAGAGAAATTCGTGGGAAATTCCTCAATGTTCTGTTGGAATTCTGATATTTTTTATTGACTGAAAGAATCGCTGAAAGCATCTCTGATGAAATCCGGGCATGATTTCCTGAAAAAATGCTCGTACGGGATTGGAACAATTGAAGGAGAAAGGTTTTCAAGAGGAGATCTTGTAGAATTTTTGGAGGATCCTCTAGAGATAATTCTAAATGAGATTCAAAAGCATTTTTTTAAGAAATCCATGGCATGAAAGAAATTTTCGGAAAGATTTTCTGATGCAATCCATGGAGCAATTCCGGAAGGAATCACAGGAGAAATTTCCAAGGGTATTCCTGGCAGATTTTTAATTAAATTCTCTGGAAAATTTTCAATAGGGATCGCTTAGATAATTCCCTTTGTATTTTTACAGGAAACCATGCAGTAATGTCTGAAGATATTCATGAATTGTTTTCCAAATGCATCCCACGGAGGAATCTCTAAAATTATTTCTGAAGGAATATCCATTCTTTCTGAAGAAATTCATCCAATCCTTTCTGGAAAAAAATCATGGAATAATTTCTGAATAAATCTTTGCAAGATTTTGTAAAATAACCTTTTGAGAAATTCGGAGAAATTGCTAATGAAATATTTGAGTTAAGCCCTGTGAAAACCCTAGAAATCCCTGGAGAAAATTTAGGTTGACCACTTGATATTTTTTAAGGCCATAGAGTTTTTTTTTTCCGGGGAATTTGAATTGGTGAACTGGTTAGAAACTATTTTTTTTATCTAAAGAGCTGGTTACTGAGTGAGTCACTTGGAGTTATCTCGATGACACCACTGGTAGCCAATAAACAATTATCAGGATGCGCGCCTATTTGATTCTAAAACTGAATCGCGCTCGCGCTGTATATCACGAGCGAGGTTTTTGATGATGTTGTACGACACGACGCACGTTTTGAAGTATTGAACAAGCTGTATTTCAGCCGCTTATTTCTCAATCAGCAGTTTGAATGCTAAACTGTCCTAAAATAGCAACTGAACTTCTACCTTCTAAACTAAATATACCGCATTTAGTTCACCACTGGACTGCGCACTCAGTCTTCATAAGTGCGAAAACGTATATAAAAGTGCGCGATTGCATCAAATCAAGTCGATGTCTTCGGCGCACTATTTCTTCCATCTATGTTGAATAAGTGCTCTAAAAACACCGAGTTGATTTGATGCAATCGCGCATTTTTATTTGCGTTTTCGCACTTGTAAAAACTACCGCGATAGTCCAGTGGTGAACTAAATGCGCTATATGAAGGCACATTTTAACTGCGTATGGTTACTTGATTACACGTGCACTGCTGTAAATCGAACTTGCACTTTCCATCATCTCCATTTAGAGCTGATACAGATGTGGTCTAGTGGAGGAGTAAATCAATTTATTGTTGTATGGCGAAATGCATCTAAACTTGAATTACTTGAAATACAAAGCTTTTCCCGAAAAAATATTTGGTGGGCTTAATAGTGGCCACCATTGTGCACAACCACTACCAAATATTTTTTCGAATAATGTGTTCCACTTTGAAGAATTTGCCTTTAGATGATATTCGCCATACAATATTTTTGCGTTTTACTTTTAGCGATTTTTCGCGCATAGAAGCTAACGCCACATTGGTCGATGCGGAGAGTAGGAAAACAGCCGATGTAGTTAATTCATTGTTTTTATTTTTGTGAAGTCATTACAGTACAGGAAACCCGTGTCATTTCGTGCACTGGTCTGGAGCTATCTCCCGAACAAAATACAGCTAGGGAAGTGGAACCATCTCGGCAGGGCTCCTATTTTGGGAACTTTTATGCTATAACTCATTCAATTTTGAATCAATTTACACAATATTTGGAACGCGGTGAGATACGTATAGTATCTAGCCGTTTAGACAGTTTCAAGTCAATTAGTTGGGATATGACTGGGTAATAGTAAAAAGTGCCCAAAACTCCGGCTACTGCCCAAGTGGCTCGCTACCTACATATGTCCCATTAAAGTGTCTCGAGTATAGGGCACTGCATTGTTTTGATTTTGTATGGGATTTTGACGTTTCTTGGCCTTGTTGTTTACAAAATTTCTGTAAGAGTAAAAGAGAAGGAGAGAATTTCATGCAATGCCCTATATGTTTTATCCAGGCTCGGTATGTCCCATAATACATTCTGCTTTCTTTAACCCTCGATCGATCACGCTGTTGTATTTTGTACAACACGTTGAAAAAATCTCGCTTTTTGTGTTCAGCTTTAGTGTTTAGCTTTTTGTTTCAGCTTTTTGTTTTAGCTTTAGCGTGGTGCGGGTGGTGGTGGCCAACCGCGCGAGTTACGGATGGTTAACCAACGTTCCGATCTTTATTGAATCTGCCAAACAAATTGTCAAGCAACCTATTCACCATATGGTGTTTTAAAACTCCGTGAAGTTTTTAATCGGTAAACCATCCTTTTGAAGATTACTGTTTGCTACTTCTTATACACTGTGTTGACACTTCTTGAAACAACAATACACAACATATTGTTCCTTCAATTACACTAGTTTACAGCATTTTTGAACTCAGAAATCTGATGATCGTTTTTGGTGTAGAATCAATCCCTGAGTTCGAAAACGCGAAGGAAAAAAAATACAGTAGAGCGGAAAATTTTTCGACTTTCCATACAAGGTTGATGATTTGAATTCGGTTTTTGTTCTATTTTAAAGCAAAGTAGCTCACTTCACACATCTCATTCTACGTAATCAATGCTCCGATTGAGCTGATTTTTTTTATTGTAACTCACCTACATATGATACGTCAAATAAACGTTGAGAAAGAATTTTTAAATTGTTTTTTTCTTATTGAAAAAAATACATTTCTTCACATATTTTTGGAAAATTTGCTAAAATTTAAGGAGATCGTCCCTAAAACTCGCCAATATCTTGAATTTAATCAGTCTGACGCAAAACCTGCATTCAGATGATCGAATGGTATTATATTCAGCTTTTAATTTATGGAAAAGATTTTAAATTAGTTGATCAAAACGCAAGATATTTGAATTTTATTAAATTCCATATTTCAAAAAGTTATAAAACCCGATATTGAGCTAAAACTTAAAAACTGTTCTACTTTAAATTTTTTGAAGCACGGTTTCGAAATCAGCGCTAAATTATGCTTCAAAAATTTTGGTCGTTGACAGAAGTTCACGACTTTCGTTTTATTTTGTAAACTAGTGTTATTAGTCCTTATGTTATTAGTCTTTATGTTATTCACTAATAGTCCATTTTACGAGCCGATTTTATGAATGAATTTTGACAGGAGGTAGTGTCCAATAACCCGTGAAAACCAATATCATCATCAACATTGTTGTCACTTCGTAAAATGGCTCATTTAACGTTCGTAAATGTAAATAGATGTGCTTCTATAAAATTATTCACCTCAACGCAAATTTACCACAGTTGATCATGCGGTGACAAACGTGGTGTGAAGTTGTTCAAATGCATACATTTAGGCGAATATAGACTGCAGCGAGCAAGCAACAACGCTCAATCGCCGAGAACTGAACTACATACAGTCACGTGAAAAGTGTTGGATGGTTGTTATTACCACCACAGCCGCCAAATAGAATGGCTGCGCTTGTAGGATTGAATACACCGAATAAACGATCCTACCGTCAATCGGTAAAAGTTGACCACTGTTCATCTAGTGGGAGGCAACTAGAATTTTTTTTTTCATAGTGTTCTAGACAGGATGACAATCTGAATTATCTTTAACAAAGGTATTATCAGCGCCGTCATCAAGGTCATGGTCACGATTTTTTCGGCAGTCAAGTTCGCAGATTGTGAACGATTCTCGGAACCCTACACAGCAAATAAATTTTAAATTTAAATGGCGTGTAAGCCATAGAGCTTGGAAATTTACATTGCTTAAAATGCTCTATTCATTCAAATTTCAGTTTAAGTAAATGCACATAATGAGAGCATAAAAAACATACAATTAAGCATGTTTATTGATTTGATATTACGGCCGAATGTATTTTTCAACGCGTTCTTGAAAGTGGGTTGATGTACATTGAGTTTTCAATTGATAAAACTGTAAATTTCATTCATCATTTAAAGATACACAAGCACCATCGATTGGAAAAGTAAACATGGCCAACGCGTACAAGTTTAGCTGCTGACCGTGAATCGGGTAATTTTCAAAGCAGTTTTAGTGTTTAGTGACGTTTTCAACTGTACGCAGATAGTTTCCTTTCGGAATAAGCAGGAACTAAAGTGCTCAGTGAATCCGCAGGTGAGTTTTACCAATCATTTCATTCCGTGCTGTTCAATCATCATCCGGTAATTTTCAGGTACCCGCTGATACTACTCACCCGCATTCCCTAACAAGCAGTAAACGGCATCGGAGTATATCGAGCTATAGGACATGCTTCATCAAATTATGCTCGCAATTTTAATCACACATAAGATGTACCGTCTACCCCCGTTGGTTTGAACGACATCTCATGCAAACCAATGTGGTTCATTTTCTAATTTGAGCTTCTGGTAACCCTGTGGGCATCAAAAAACACACTGATGGTAACCCTTTTTGCTGTTTTGTTTTGATTCTGCGTTCCGTTTCACCCCGTTCCATAAGCAGAATGACGTTTGAACCATTTTTAGTTTAAACGATGTGCAGATTAGAGGGGGTCAAATTAAAAAGTGTTCAGATTAGATGAGGTCAAACCAACGGGGGTTGATGGTAAACAAAAATTTCATTAAAATATATAGTTGAAAAGCGTTTTTGGATTATTTGTTGCCGGTATTCCATTCGTTGGTGTCCTTGATAGTCGGGGCGAAGGGATACATTCATGCAAAGAAAGAAAAATGAAACATAACAAGTGAAGCTGAATAGCGCACCGCGCGGTGGCGGATGGTAGCTGTGGTAAAATTCAACGACGTTTAAATTTAAACGATCGTGTTGTCATTCAGTACATGTGAATTTTAAACTCGATTGAATTTTCAGTTTATTTTCATGCTCCTAATATGTGCATAAAAATAAACTTAAATTTACATTTTTATTTTAACTGTGTAGTACATATTTTACATATTTTCAATATCTCTGCTCGGAGTGGATGGATTCGAATGATTTTTGACACACACTACAAAAATCTCTACAGTTTCAGAAAATAAGGGTGTCATTCGCCGCACGATGTGTATCGGACCCGATTTACCCCACTCTCTCATTTTTCACATGTTTAAAAAAATCCTGGAGTGCAAAATAAATGATTTATTTAATTTGTGTTTGTGTTAAATCTTACGTAGTATCGAATGGAGCTGGTTTGGCTCCCCGCACGGCCTTTAAAATTGATATGCCTTCAAAAAACCCCTATATTCACTATTTCTTTAAACATTCGCATGCATATCCGCCCAGAGTAGAACGCAATCGATAAGAGCAGGACCAACCTTATGTCAAATTGGAAGATTTTACACAACTACGAGTTAAATAAGTCATTTGTTTTGCACGCTAGTCGGGAATAGATGAGGATTTTCTCAAAAAGGCGTGAGAGAAGGAGAGAGTGGGGTAAAACGAGCTCAATACACTGACTTCCAGCACCGTGCGGCGAATGACACCCTTCTTATCTGAAACTAAAGAGATTTCTGTAGTTTATGTGAAAAATTCATTCGAATCCTTCCACTCCGAGCAGAGATATGAATTTATTCGGGTTTATACCTATTTGTTGTGTACAAATTTTTTTTTTTCAAAGTTTACTGTCACATATTTTCTGCATCCGTGAAACGTGATTTTTCTGGAACGTAAGAATGTGTCAGCCCTTTTACGAGACGTTTCGGAACAGTTGTTGATATGAATTCAAGCGTAATTTTTTAAAGTACAGAATGTAACATTTTTTCCTTGTACCGTCAAGGCACCATTCACCGTGGATTTAAGGAGATTCAGGGCAAATAAGGGCTGTCATTTGATACCAGTCGTACAAACATTGTTGGTGCCGCTTTTAATTGCCTTTATTATAGGTTAAAATTAAAGCAATATCCTCAGAAGTAGAACATTTTTCACAAAATTTGGTGATATAGTACAATTAGTAAAGGGTAGTAGGGTCGCCCAATTCCGTGGTAGGTCACCATTCACCGTGGTAGTAGGGACCCATTCACCGTGTATGAGAAATTTTATTCTACTTTGTTTAAAAATGATCAAAACAACCCAGCCAAGGAAATTTTCTTCGTTTAAATTTATTTCAAGTAATGACTTGCAAGATTTTATTAGAAAAACGAATGTTCAAATTTTCGATTTTTTCTAGATATATGGGACAATATGGGGCACGGTGAATGGAGACCATTGATTTTTAGGGTACCCATTTACCGTGCCTTTTTGTTTCAATTAAAAAGTACGAGTAATCGTACTTTCATGTTAATCTTACTTCGGTAATGCAAAATACATACCTGATATGTGAATTTAATTGCCTCTTGGTGGAATAAAAACGATACTACATTTAGTTTATCGCTTAAATCACCTTAGCGCAGTTTTCGTGTTTTCACTATGAATGCAGTGAACGAGCAGAAACCCGCGTCATGTAAACACACTTTAGTGTCAAAATGGTACTTTTAAATGTTTCTAATGAGCGTTTTGACATGGTAACAATACATTAGTGTTGTATTGGTGAAATCGAAGGGAAATTGTCATATCATTCAATCATAATATGGAAAGAATGAAAAAATATTCGAAGGCACACGGTGAATGGCGCCTTGACGGTATTCGTAAATTTTTACTAATGCGAATTCTTCACACTAATAAGTATAACAAATGTAAACGCATTTTGTATGAAAATCAGAATTTTTCTGTATGGGCCGTAACGCTCGACCATACTTCACCCCCTCCCTCTAGACTTCTAGAGCGTTGCGTCATTTATGGACAGCGCCTTACTGTATGTATAACTTGCTTTGGGAACAGTGAACATCAGTGTTTTGTAAAGTAATACTTGAATTGAACAGTATGGTTCATTTTAGGTCTTTTTGTGCTATGTTTTACAAATCACAATTTTTATGTTCACAAATTGTTGCTGGCTATTAGTAACGACCATAAATAATGAATGGTTCTTTGCAGTAATTTATTATTAACCGTTATGTGTCCTTCAAACTTTTTGCTTTTTTCTAAACCGTGCTTTTTAGATAGGCGCTGGGTACCCGGGTACCCTGTCGGCCAAATAAGGGTTAAATCACCAATATTTAATAACCAGAACTTTTTCCTGCTTGAAGAATTAATTATAGAGAACTTATGCTTTTAGGAATCTGACATATGTAAATATATTATCAAAACGTTCCACACCAAACTACATAAATAAATTACATCCTAGTCAACACCTTCCAAAAACCAATTCTCGATTAAAGTTGTGTTTCAAGTTCTTCATGCTGGAGCCTATTGACCGCCAAAACCGAGTCAAATTTGCCCACATTCAAAGAAGATATACGATCCTCCTGCCGCGCCGGCAGGCCGCATTATCCTTGTTTCCATCCTTCCTCAACGTTAAAAATATGTTCGTTTTACATCTTGACGTTGGTGTTGTTGTTGCTGCTGTTGCTGACTATCTTATTCACCCTCGCAACCCAGTAGCGCTAAAATTCCATTCTAAAGTGCACTATCCTTCTTCTGTACGTTTGCGTTCGCCCTCGTTCGTCCGTTTGGTTCTGAGCTGCGCGCCCCCCTAAAAGCATTTAAAGCATACGACTACTACACAATACATATTTTTCAATTTTGGCTCTCTCTCCGCATTCGCCGATATAGCACCACCGAGGAACGGCCAGAAGCCATGTGTCAACCAACAGTATAGTATGGTCGTTGCGTAGCACTGTGGTCAATAGAGCTGGCCGAAAGGTGTATTTTTTTTTATTGAAATGAGTGAAAATTGGGGTGGGGCAAGACGACCAGATTAGGCGCGGAAGGAGCCGTAATTTTCAATCTAGAATATTGTTACGTTTTGACATTTTTATTCTGTTGAAGTAAAATAAAGTTGTGAATTCAGTCAGATAACTTTATTGTATTGTATGGGGTATCTAGTTAGCCTAGTGGTTAAGGCTAAGGATCGCCAATCCAGAGACGGCGGGTTCGATTCCCGTTCCAGTCGGGAAAATTTTCTCGACTCCCTGGTCATAGTGTATCATTGTACTTGCCACTGCCACACGATGTACAAATTCATGCCATGGCAGGCAAAGAAAGCCATGGCCAATTGATAACTGTGGAAGTGCTCAGAAAACATTAAGTTGAAGCAAGGCAGGCCAAGTCCCAGTGAGAACAGGTTGATTTAAAGTAGAAATGGGCAATTAGGGTCTTGTACCATTTGGGCAGGTGTACCTATTTTGGGCACTTGCCGCTATAACTAAGTCAATTTTAAACCGATTGATTTGAAATTTTGTATAGAGTTAGGCACGTACAGTATCCAGCTCTGTACAAAAATTCAAATCAATAGGTTTGAAATTGACTTAGTTTTAGCGGCAAGTGCCGAAAATAGGTACACCTGCCCAAATGGTACAATACCCTATAGAATCAAATTACGATTATACTGGTATAATCTTGAATCTAGTCGCATAATTGATTATGCGTATGATTTTGTTCACTTCTTACTCAAGTAACATTTTGAGTTTTGTTCGACTCTACAATGGATCTTCATGACCAATTTTATAAAACTGGCAATAAAACTGATTTATACATTAAAACCTCTTGATAACCTCTTTGAGAGCATCTTCTGGCTAAGTGGACCACTCTCGGAGAGGTTTTGCAAACCGCATTAAGAGAAGCAATAAACCCGTTTTAAAACCTAGTTGAAAAAAGTCCATTCTCGATTCTTGTTTTTTTTTTTTCAACAAAAACTATGACAGCTCAAGATGCAGAGAAGCTTCTTCGATGGCACGTAAAGTTCAGGAGGATACATCATTCGTAAGTAGAATCCGATCATTTCAAAGTAATATTTTAGTAGTTATGCGCGTTCAATTTTACCGTGAATATTGGGGTTGCAGAATCATAAAATTAATGCGCTTCGAAAATAGTGAATATTATCATCTTGGAATGAAATAAATCAATTTGTTAATTTAGTAAAACTATCCCGAATCACCAGAAAACTAGGCAGAGAGAGTTTATTTATGTGAACATGTTATGGAAATGGTGGCAAACTATCAATTCATTGCTAAATTGAGCAAAATTAACTATTTTCCATTGACGTTAGCTAATTCTTCAATATGGCGACGACCATAATCAGCGAAAATAAAACGAAAGCAAGTTTACTTTTATGATGACCGCAATAAACCTAGCAGTTTCGTAGTTTCTGCTTTTTCACCAACAGATGTCGTTACTAATCGAACGGACCGCTATCTGTTGAGAGTTTAAACAGTTTTATTGTGGTAATAATGATTGCCTGAAGGTTTACATATCGGAAAGCTTTGTTTACTCTTAAAATCTGTCTTTATGGATATCTTCAAGTATACTATAGAACATTTTATCAATGGTTTTCATAAAACCCTAATAAAAATCAAACAAAACCAATCAGCAATGGAATTGTTACTTGGGAAGTAACATTTCCATTGCTGATTGGTTTTGTTAGATTTTTATTAAGGTTTTATTACAGCAATAACACTAGTTTACAGTATTTTTGAACTCGGTAAGCTGATGATAATTTTTGGTGTAGAATCATGCCCTGAGTTCGAAAACGCGAAGGAAAAAAATTACAGTAGAGCGGAAATTTTTCCGACTTTCCATACAAGGCTGATGATTTGAAATCGATTTTTGTTCTATTTTTAAGCAATGTCGCTCACTTCACGCATCTCATTCTACGTAATAAATGCTCCGATTGAACTGAATTTTTTACTGTAACTCGCCTACATATGGTTTGTCAAATAATCGTTGAGAAAGCATTTTTAGATTGTTTTTTTCTTATTGAAAAAAATACATTTCTTCAAATATTTTTGGAAATTTGGCTAAAATTTAAGAAGATCGTCCCTAAAACTCGCCAATATTTTGAATTTCATCAATCTGACGCAAAACCTGAATTCAGATGATCTAATGGTATTGTATTCAGCTTTTAATTTATGGAAAAAGATTTGCAATTGGTTAAACAAAACGCAAGATATTTGAATTTTAGTAAATTCCATATTTTTAAAAGATGTAAAACTCGATATTGAGCTAAAACTCAAAAACTGCTCCACTTAAAATTTTTTTAAGCACGGTTTCGAAATCAGTGCTAAATTGCGCTTCAAAAATTTTGGTCGTTGACAGAAGTTCACGACTTTCGTTTTATTTTGTAAACTAGTGTAATTAAAACTCACAGTTTTATGACTACTTTTATGAAAACCATTGACTCCTGTTACAAGACACTGAAGACGACCTTACAGTTTAGGTCGAAATACGTATCTGTCAAAGGATGCAAATTATTAGTGGAATTCAAAGAAACAGTACTTAACACGATTTTCTTTTTTTACTGGCTCATAGGGTTTTTTCTTTCGGTTAATCTTTCGGGAGTTAATTTAAAGATGTCTTGAGGAGTTCCTTCAGGTATTTCTACAGAAGTTCTCCCAGGGATTAATCATGGATTTCCTTCGAGGATTCCTGTAGTATAGTAGTTCTTTCCGAAATTTCTCCAGAAGTTCTTTCTAGGAGTTCTTTCAGGGATCTCCCCTGTAGTTCCAGGAGGATTCAGGGACACCTTCAGGTGTTTCATCAGGGATACCTCCAAAAGTTGCCTCAGCTATTCCAACAGTAGTTCCCTAAGGTATTCTTCCAGAAGTTGCTTTAGGGATTATATCAGGAGGGTTCAGGGATGCCTCCTGGAGATTCATATATCAATATTGCACCAGAACTTGACGGGTCACGTCATCAGGATGTCGGATAGCAACCCGACTAAAATGGTTCTCGAGAGTCATCCGACCGGTACAAGAAGACGTGGAGCGCAGCGAGCTAGGTGGATCGACCAAGTGGAGGACGATCTGCGGACCCTACGCAGAGTGCGGAACTGGAGGCAAACAGCCATGGACCGAGTGGAATGGAGGCGGCTACTATGTACAGCAGAGGCCACCCCGGCCTTAGCCTGACCGGTAAGGTAAGGTAAGGTAAGTACCAGAACTTCCTACAGTTCAAGAAGTGAACTTTCAACGATAGTTTAATTTTTATTTTGTTCTTGCTTTCTTGTAATAAGCCCAATATAAGCAGATCCGGTGCGCTGGTTTGGCTTTCAATGAGATGAGTGCCCACAAAATCGTAAGTTGGATTCAAATGAGTCTGTCCTTAAAGACTTTTCTATAATCAGGCATATCTTCAGGTTTTCTTTGAAAGATCTCTCATGGAGTTCCTACAAGAATACCATCAGAATTGCTTTCGGGGATTTCTCTTGAAAATCCTTCGGAAAATCTTCCTGGAAATCCTTCCCCCTCCTGGAAGTCTTACAAAGATAACTCCAGCAATCGAGGATTGCTCTAGAAAATTCTTCACGGATTCCGCTTGAAAATACTTTGGAAATTCCTCTTAGATTTATTCAGAGATTTCTGCTGGAATTCTTGCAGTGATTCCCTGGAATTGCTTCAGCGACACCTTCTGGTATTTCTTCGGAGATTCCTCCTGAAATTTCTTTGAGGATTCGTCCTGAAATTCTTTCCGGGATTTATCCTGGAATTCCTTCGAGGATTCCTGCTAGAAATCGTTTGGGGATTCCACCACGAATTCCTTTGGAAATTCCCGCTGGAATGGTTTTGGAGATTCTTTCTGGAATTGCTTTGACAATTCCTGATGACATTCCTTTGGGATTTCCGCTGGGTTCTTTCGGGGATTCTTCCTGGAATTCCTTCGGGGACTTCTCCTAGAACATACTAGCCATACGAACTTTTAAGAAGAACAACTTATGTTGTGGACCATCTTTCCCCCACGAGCTACAACCCTGAACCCAACCTCAGATTAACTGCGGTCTGTTGATTCGGCAGAACAATACATTAACTGATGGTCAAGACACCAGTTAGACCAGAGGCAACGGGTAGTAGATCGAGGATGCTGGCATGATAAACAACCATCAATATCTACCTGCTTCGGTGCTGAGAGAGATGTTTTATTTGGAAGATCGTTAGAGAACGGATATATATATAATTTTGCTGTGGATGGTATGTTGCTAGGAGATAGGTCGTATTTGGGTGAGCACTTCTATATCGTGGATCTGACTTCGGTATATTATAGTGTTGATAGTCGTACTCGAATCAGTCATACTCAAACCTCCAACCGAACGCAGGCGCGCTGACAGGGGCCTTCGCATGGCCGTTTTATTGTAACGTTTTCTGTCTAGTATTAAGAATTCAATGTTAGAGTTTAAGCGAAAATAAATGTAATCCGTGTAGTTTGTGTTTTCCGTAAATATATTGTGTTCTAATGTGACCGCGAGTGATTTTAACAAGTGAAAGGAAGGATCTATGCTGCCCAAAGGATAAGGCGAATAGTTCGCCCCTCTCAACACCGACGACATCCCAATCAACAACATCTGGCCGAGTGTTGGAGAGCCACCCCAACCAAGTCGAAGGAGGTAATTTCTCGGTTCCCCAACATTGTTGGGGTCCTTCGAACCGCATAGGTAGGTATGGTGCCGGTTTCGTTCCGTACGTAACGGTTTTGAGCTCGTACACATTGATCTCGTCCTGAGGATTAGCGAGCCTACCTTTTGGAGTGGACATCGATTTGCCCAACCATTGACCATTGCTGTTGGACTTGACACTGCAATCGACGACCGACGATATTTGGACGATTCAACCTAAACACGCGTGGCGCGTGTGACGTCAGTGATTGAAGAGGTGGCGCCATCAGTTACCTGTTCAGGTGAGTCACTTAGAACGTATATGTCACCGAAGCGGGACAACAGAAATTACACCCTTTAATAAATCACTTGACACGATTCCCTGAGTGCACTTGACGTCACAATTTGCAATTTGGACTACTGCTCTTTTGGATTGCGCTCGATTTTGGGCTTTTGCGCCGCTGTTGGTTTCTCAGGTGAGCCACCACAGTATATGTCCAGTCGAAGCATTCAATTTGGATATTACACCTAAAATTTTCCCTCTTTTGGACTACCCATCCATGAAATTGGTTGACGTGACGTTGAGCATTACTATCGAGTTCAACCGAAATACAAATTTTGGATTGCGAATTGAATTACCGACTGGGAACCACTACCAGTTTGTGAAGGTAATTTACTATGGTATATGGCCAGCCGTGGCCAGGCTCGTTGGATACTACATGCGTACCCCCTCCTCCTCTTCCGTACATACACCTACACACTTGAGGTTTTGAGCTGTTCTGAGACAATAACCGTGACGTCATCGATCAACCGTTGGAGATAACGTGTTCCTGCTCGCTGGACTTTCGATGGGAACCGCATTTTACTGTGCTAGGTAAATATACATAGTATATGCCCGCCGAAGCCTAGGATCACGCGGATCACTACACCCTCCATCCTATTCTCATTTCCTGCTTGATTGATACCAACCAACATGGCACCTCGAAAGCCTGCATCGCTGAAGAACCTGGTGGTCAAGCTGCAAGAGATCCAGGCCGATTTGGACGACATTTTGGAATTCACCCAAGGTTACGAAGAAGCTACTACCGCTACCGATGTCAACATGCGCTTGATCAGATTGGACGAACTTTGGGAGAAGTACGGCGAGACGTTGGTGGAAATCAAGTGCCATGAAGATTACACCGCTGAAGATGAGACCTACAACGATCAGCGTCTGCTTTACAGCAGCCGTTACTACCGATCGAAGTCATCCCTCACGGACAAGGCAACGGAACTGCAAGATACACTAGAGCTGAACCAGTCAACGCGTGCCAACGATTCAACCCTGCATGGCGCGCTGGACCATGTGCGCCTGCCGCAGATTAAGCTGCAGACTTTCAACGGCGACATCGACGAGTGGATTAGTTTCCGGGATTTATTCACGTCTCTGATCCACTGGAGAACCGATCTTCCAGAAGTAGAAAAACTTCATTATTTAAAGGGGTGTCTTCAAGGGGAACCAAAGGCGTTGATTGATCCTTTGAAAATTACGCAGGCCAATTATCAAATCGCGTGGGACACTCTTTTAAAACGCTATAACAATAGCAAACAGCTCAAGAAAAAACAGGTTCAATCGTTGTTTAGTCTGCCTTCGCTTTAAAAAGAGTCGGTTTCGGATTTACACGTTCTTGTTGAGGGGTTTGAAAGAGCCGTGCAAACTTTGGACCAGGTCGTCCAGCCAGCAGAGTACAAGGACCTTTTGCTAGTAAATCTTCTCACTAATCGTTTGGACCCTGTGACCCGCAGAGGATGGAAAGAGTTTTCGTCCACAAACGATAAGGATTCCTTGAAGGATTTGACGGAATTTCTACAACGAAGGATCCGTGTACTCGAGTCACTTTCAACGAAGGCCGTCGAATCTGGTGTGTTTCAGGTCGGAGAAGGATAGCTCTACAAAGGTCGCAGCGGTTGCTAGGGGCAGCCATCCTTCAATTCCAAGGGAATCCTCCGAGGCCAGCGAAGCTTCCGGATCGGGTTCGTCTCAGGTGGTTAACATGACAGCCACCGACATTTTGGTTTCTGGTGCGGCTCAACAGTATTCTTCGCAAGTCTTGCTAGCAACAGCAGTCGTCGTCGTGGAAGATGACGAAGGAGGGCGGTTTCCTGCTCGGGCTCTGCTGGACTCAGGTTCGGAAAGCAACTTCATCACGGAGCGGCTTAGTCAACGGATGAAGACCCACCGAGAAAGGGTAGACATCTCGGTGCGTGGGATTGGTCAGTCAGGGACCAAAGTCAGGCAAAAAATCCAGGTGGTGGTTCGCTCGCGAGTTTCTCAATTCTCGCAATCTATGAGCTTCCTTATTCTACCTAGCGTAACAGTGAATCTTCCAACTGCTACAATCAATACGGATGGTTGGTCGATACCTCCAGGGATCAAACTGGCTGATCCCGCTTTTTTCGAGTCTGGTAGAGTAGATATGGTGCTCGGTATCGAGTCGTTCTTCGACTTTTTCGAAACCGGTCAAAGAAAAATCCTAGAAAACAAATTGCCAACGCTCAACGAATCGGTTTTTGGATGGGTGGTGTGTGGAGGCTTATCCAACTCAAGTCAAGATCTGCGCATCACTTGCAACGCTTCAGCAAAAGAGAATCTGGAGTCTCTGGTTGCCCGGTTCTGGTCCAGTGAAGAGGTTGGTCCGGTCAGGTACTCTCACCGGAGGAAAAACGATGTGAGGACCTATTCCAAAATACGGTCCAAAGGAATCCCGAAGGCAGATATACTGTCACACTCCCAAAGGAAGAAGACGCTGTTTCACGGCTGGGCGAGTCCAAGGAAATCGCTATCCGGCGTCTTCAAGGTACCGAGCGTAGATTGGGCAGAAATGCAAATCTCCACAAAAGCTATCACGACTTCATGGAGGAATATGAGTCGATGGGACATATGGTGAAGGTGGAAGGAGCAGCGTTAACATCACAACGGCGTTGTTTCCTACCTCCCTGTTTTCAAAGAGGACAGCACTACCACGAAGGTCAGGGTGGTGTTCGACGCTTCCTGTGCGACGTCATCCGGCGTATCCCTCAACAATGTGTTACTGACAGGACCGGTAATACAGGACGACTTGAAGTCAATCATCATGCGGAGTCGTACCAAGCAGATCATGCTCGTTTCGAACGTCGAGAAGATGTTCCGGCAAATCTTGGTGCATCCGGAAGACAGACCTCTCCAATGCATCTTGTGGCGCGCTAATCCTCAGGACGAGATCAACGTGTACGAGCTCAAAACCGTTACGTACGGAACGAAACCGGCACCATACCTAGCCACAAGGACCCTCAAACAACTAGCGATCAAAATGTCAGGAGGTGTTCCGAACCGATTTTAGTGGACTGTATTTTTAGGTGGGGGGTCCCTTGCCCGACATCGCAGTTGTCTCTTACTGGCCTGTTCTGGCTAGTTCCGTCATTGTTCATTGTTGACTTAAAACCAACATTTACTTTCACATACTATATTTACAGAACTATACAGATAACATTTAAAACGCGATACTACACATATGGTGGTCCAAATCCTACTGATTACAATATTAAAAATGCCTGCTTAAGATTGTCTTCGCTGCTGGTGATTGCCGAAGGTTCCCGATGTCATCAATTGTTACTCGTTACATTAGGGGGTTGACAGTGTCTTTTAAAATAGTTTATCAATCCATAATGAGTGAGGCATGCTACTCTCCAACAACTTATATTACAAAGTATTCGACACTGTCTAGTTTTATAGTTAATATACTATCAAAATCAACGAGAGGAAAAAACAAATAGCAACCAGTAAGCTCCGTTAGGAATGTTATTTGAACTTTGTTTAACTTATGCTTGTATTTGGTCAAGAGAAGCGAAACTTTCGGCTACCAGGGCAGGGCATGAATATTCTTCTATTTAAACGACAGCTACATTACATAATTAAAATGGCACCATACCAGTTCCACCTAATTATATATCATTTTGCACATAATTTGCACATCGTTGTAAGTTTTTAAATACGTGTTCAAATAACTTATGACCAATATGACCAACAAATATCCCATAGTGCTTCATCCCCCATTTGCGTTGCGTGTGGTGGCGTTGTAGCATTTTAGGAATTAAAGATTCCCTTAACAACAACTCCCGGCTGCCAGTCAGGCAGCAAGCAGCCTATAGGGAAGCGAAAAAGGGAAACGAAAAAAAAAACCGAAAATGAATGAACCCATATCGTTCGTCGTTCGGTTCTCGGTTGTAGAATGCCCCTGCCGCTCAAACGGCTCAAACATTCAACTAACGGCGTCCTTGCCCGGCAGTTCTATTTCGGTCCCCAAAGTGATAAAGTCGTTGCTCCTTAGCGCCGAGTCAGCTGTTCCGGTGCCCGTTACCAACCGATCGGTTTGAATAACTTAAAGTTCCCGGATCGAATTTCCTCCGTCGTTCAAACGCCGTCAGTTAATCGAAATGATACCGCCATCAGCTTCGGGATCGATCCAGCCAGCTCATCACTATCACCATCACTATCAGAACGTCCAACTAGCGTACCAGATGTACGACCGGCTGCGACGGATGTCCGACGATCGCAAATTGAATCTCTCGGCGGAGGATGTGCTAATTAGTGCCTATCTCGGGTGCAATTTGGTGTATCGGGCGCGGAGTGACAGTGAAACATCCGATACCACCACCAGTAGTAGTGTTATCGAACCGGGCAAGGACATCATGGGAGTGAACCACAACCAGGCCGCTGTGGTCTAACTTCAAGCGAAAATATGCGGGTGTTTCGCAAACTCTGTGTAGATGAGAGTGGAATGACACGACCAGAGGATGGTTGATGATAGCCCGCAGGAAGTGAGAAGGATTACGCGGTCAGAATTCTTCTAGTCATGCAGTAGCAATCAATTGATATAGTGGTAGAGGGCAGACACAAAAGTAGATATAAATGTCGAAACCAAAGAGATGAGACGGAGATTATTGTTTGTTTTTTTTTTCTGGGTGATGGTTTTATCGTGAGATCATGGGGTAGATAATTAATTTTATAGGAACGATGTTCTTTAGTTTTAGTAGACAAAACATATCGAGAATTAGATATGGGTGCATTCGAATATTACGTACGGAATACAAAATTTCCTATACAAAAGTTGCTAGAGGGGTATAAAACAGTCAAAATTTGTTTTATTCGAATGAAACCCAAATGCCGAAGCACTGAAATGTGTAAAAGAGACTTATTGATATGCTAACCAAAGATATTTTATGGAAATACTCAAAACAGCATGAATGTCAGTGTGTTTAATTTAAGGATATTCGCAATAAATGTTTAATTTCACTCAAGACATGTTTTGTATTGTTGCATCCGAAAAACATTCAATTGCTAATGGTTAGTGTTTCCTGCATTTGTTACTATCTAGCTGGATTTGTTATAATCAATCTCCAAGCTGAAAAATACTTACTTACTAATGCAAATATTAGTTTTTATTTCAATACGGGTTAAACGGGATATCCTAACATCTTTTCCAAATGACGCTGCTACGATGTTCTCTGAACGGACATACATTTTGAGGGGTTCGTTATTCTTAACAGTACAAGAGTGTTAGTTTGCTAATATTAATCATAATAATTACCTATCTTAAAGTTATATCACAGACAAACAGACGTATCACTTGAACCAATTGAAATCATCGTCGCAAAAGCATAATCGCGATTAAAATCATCTATAAAATGCATAATCGCCCAATGCTAATTATGTTGCGTTTCGCAAACCCACTGAAGAGATGGCGGTAGTGAGCAAACGTCAAACAGGAGCAAAAACGATGCGAGTGCCGTCAGTGAGAGATTTGCGGACTACAGAATTTTTTAATAGTTCGTTTAAAAGGCAAGTTAAAAGGAAATCGATGGGAAGTGGGTAGGATTACGTACAAAAGGCTGAATTACGAAAGGCTAAAATTACAAAAGGCTGAATGCATCAAAAGCCTGAAATAACATAAGGCTGAAATAGTGCTTCGACTAGTTTTCAAAAGTACCTAAAGACTAACAACAGCTCAGAGAAACAGATGTATCGCTCCAATTGAGAATAATTACATACATTCATTGATTTTTCGATCTATTTGAAAATTTGCTTGGTCGATTAGAGTAATGCGGGGCAAAAGTTCGCACCTAACAGACTTCACAAAATAACTAATAAACGAAAAGAAAACAATATCATTTTTCTTCGTTAAACGGGTCCCTATTATGTTGCCTTCAAAACGTAGTACTAGATTTTTTCGCGTTACTTTTGTAGTTTAAGTAATACAATTTTTAATACAAGTACTCCAATGCGAACTTTTGCCCCATAGTGGGGGCAAAAGTTTGCATTAGGCGGGGCAAAAGTTCGCTCCTTGTTCAGAGTAGTTTATTGGTGTGATGTTCATTTATTTCATGTTAATTCATGTTCGTCTTTTTACTCTAGCCATGAAATCTGTTTCCTTCTGTTCTTAGCATTACGGTCCTACTGGTGTTCAGCTTTTTGTATAGAATATGTTTTATGAAGACATCCACAACTATTAACTAAGAGCTGTCCTTTCCAGCGTTACTGGAGCTGTCAAAATACATTGTGGGGTAATCATAGAGATACATGTTGCACAAAATACATAAAAAAATGCAGCAAAACTGTTGAACGGGACCGTAATCGAATCTTGTCCCCGTCAGTATAGTGATGAGTTATAGCTGTCAATTTACAAACTGATTAGAAAGACCCCGGTAGAGTAGATACATAAGAACTTCAAAAATATACGAAAAGAAACGACGAGGATGACGAGGAAATTTTTAAAAATGTTTTTCTAGCCATTTTTCATTTCTTGATTTAACCCTAAAAGGGATACCTTCATGGCCTCAGTTTCGTCATCTCGCTGAGTGTGTTCCATCAAAGACGAGCTCTGAAAGGCGCCTGGGGTCCAATGGACCCCAGGTATCCCTTTTAGGGTTAAATGGGTTAACATAATGGTTGCCTTTGATTGGAACTTCTCACAAAACTAAGTTCAAACCCTCTGCCGGAACGATTTCAGGGTGCATACTACACATATTATACATATATAGTAGTTTCTATACGAAATCTTTATTGCTTCAAAGATTCTGTAATTATATTGATGTACTAGATTCACAAATCTAGTGCGAACTTTTGCCCCACTGTCGAGGATTTAACTATGTCCCTTTCTGTAAGAAGCACTAGCAGTTTATTGTTTATTCGAGTGCACCTCTCGAACTACTATGGAATAACGATTCTCCGACATCAAGAGGTTATGAGATTCTTCTTCTTCCTGTTACTACAAATTCTTATTCCAGAAGGTCCGAAAATTCTATCAAAACACTTCGATACACATTTTTTCGCATAACTTTGCCAAACCATAACGAAATAATTCCAATTTTTATTAAAAAAAAAACGATCAAATCTGACTATACATGTCAATGGTTGCTACTCCGTGATTGATCTGAGCTGGTACCAATTGCACTGAGATCCAAATGAATAAGGGCTGGGACACTCCACTTATTCTCAAAGTGCAATTCTAGCAGCTCATACATTTTGGATCAATAACGGCGCCGGCCACGTCCTTATAGTCAGTTGGGAAGGGAGAGGAATGTTAGAGTGTGCTGGTTGTTGCTACTAAAGACCGAGATCACCTCTGCATCCCCACAACCAGCACGGACTGGGGTATTTGTTAGACGGAAAGGATGGGAGATCTGGGAGTCACCGTTGGGTCGGTGATGCGATCCATGGATAGGGGGTTATTTATAGTGTTCGTTAGGTGATAGATTGTGTGGTGAAAGGTCAAGCGGCACAGCACGCTTAGGTTGTATAACTTGTAGGCGATATATACACTGTGCTGTGAGTGAAAATTGGAAGGGAGGGAAACGACTTTTTTTACAATTCGTTTCTGGTTCTAGCGATGGCTATGAACATATGAATATACATGAGTTGTATATGTACAGAAGAGAGAGAGAGAGAGGAAGTGGATAGAAAGATACAAAGTAGGACGAAAGGGACGGGCCAGGGATTGAACCCATCACCTTCTGCATACGAATCAGAAGCGGTAGCCACTAGACCACCAAGCCCGTCTAACGAAATCATTCCAATTTTTATTGACGAGTAACTGACCTGATTATGTGTCGAACCCATACAGATTTGTTTGGGTTCTTAACTTGTGCTCAGAAAAAGCCCCACTGCGAACTTTTGCCCCGCATTACTCTACCTAGCCGTGGCACTCACATTAGTTTTGCTTAAGCTTGGCGATTGACCGTCCCTTAGTTCATGGTTGGCCAAACTAAGCCATTTTGGGGGAACGTGCTTCAGTTACTATATTCTGAATCAGAAAGTTTTACGACTGGTCACTTATCATTTATTTAGTTCAACATCAAATGCATGATATTTAACACTGAATCAACAATTAGCCGCCATAATACTCGATTTGCAGCTGCAGCTCTCCAACGTCGATCACGCCCAACACTCGCCAGATCACGCTCCACCTGGTCCACCCATCGTGCTCTCTGCGCTCCACGTCTTCTTGTAGGTACCAACCGGTTGGTTAGCAAACACCAACTTTGCAGGGTTGTTGTCCGGCATTCTTGCAACATGCCCTACCCACGTATCCGTTCAGCTTCAGCCACTCGTGGTTCATACTTCTCTGCCACACACCGTTCTCCTGCACACCGCTGATGATCGTCCTTAGCACGCGTCGCTCGAAAACTCCGAGTGCTTGCAGGTCCTCCTCGAACATCGTCCATGTCTCGTGTCCGTAGATAACCACTGGTCTTATTAGCGTCATATACATGGTGCATTTGATGCGGGGTGAATCTTTTTTGACTGCCGTTTCTTCTGGAGCCCGCAGCACGACTTCCGCTGATAATGCGCCTTCGTATTTCACGGCTCACGTTATTGTCAGCCGTTAGCAAAGAACCGAGGTAGACGAATTCTTCTACCACCACGAAAGTATCCCCGTCTATCGTAACATTGCTGCCAAGGCTTGTCCTGTCTCGCTTAGTCCCACCTACCAGCATGTACTTTGTCTTAGCCGCATTCACCACCAGTCCGACCTTTGCTGCTTTACGTTTCAGGCGGGTGAACAGTTCTGCCACCGTTCCAAATGTTCTAGCAATAATATCCATGTCATCCGCAAAACAGACGAATTGGCCGGATTTCGTGAAGATCGCAGCCCGGCTGTTGAGCCCGGCTCGTCGCATAACACCTTCCAGCGATATGTTGAATAGCAGGCAGCAAAGTGCATCACCTTGTCTCAGTCTCCGGCGAGATTCGAATGAACTGGATAGTTCACCCGAAACCCTTACGCAGTTTTGCACACCGTTCATCGTTGCTTTAATCAGTCTAGTTAGCTTCCCCTGAAAGCCGTTTTCGTCCATGATTCTCCATAGCTCTGCGCGGTCGATACTGTCGTATGCCGCCTTGAAGTCGCTGAACAGGTGACGCGTTGGGACCTGGTATTCACGGTTTTTCTGGAGGATTTGCCGTACGGTGAAGATCTGGTCCGTTGTCAACCGGCTGTCGATAAAACCGATTTGGTAACTTCCCACGAACTCATTCGTTTTTGGTAAAAGACGACGGAAGAGGATCTGGGATAGCACTTTGTAGGCGGCACTTAAAATGGTGATCGCCCTGAAGTTCTCACATTCCAAATGGACGCCTTTCTTGTGAATGGGGCAGATTACCCCTTCCTTCCACTCCTCCGGTAGCTGTTCGGTTTCCCAGATCCCGACTATCAGCCGATGCAGACAGGTGGCCAACTATTCTGGGCCCATCTAGATGAGTTCAGCTGCGATATCATCCGTACCAGCTGCTTTGTTGGTTTTGAGCTGGTGAATGGCATCCTTAACTTCCCTCAGCGTGGGAGTTGGTTCATTTCCGTCCTCCGCTGCACTGGCGTCATCGTTTCCTCCGTTGCCGTGGTCTCCCGTGCCTATGTTCTCAACGCCGTTCAGGTGCTGATCGAAGTGCTGCTTCCACCTTTCGATCACCTCACGTCCGTCCGTCAAGAGGCCTCCGTCTTTATCCCTGCATATTTCGGCTCGCGGCACGAAGCCGTTGCGGGATGCGTTGAGTTTCTGATAGAACTTCTGTGTTTCTTGGGAGGCGCACAGCAGTTCCATTTTTTTCACACTCCGCTTCTTCCAGGTGGCGCTTTTTCTCCCGAAAGAGGCGGGTCTGCTGTTTCCGCTTCTGTTTGTAACGTTCCACGTTCTGTCGAGTCCCTTGCTGCAGCGTTACCGCCCTCGTTGCGTTCTTCTCCTCCAAAACCGTTCTGCACTCTTAGTCGAACCATTCGTTCCGTCGATTCCGTTCCACGTACCCGATGGTGCTCTCGGCTGCGTCGTTGATGGCTGCTTTCACTGTACTCCAGCAGCCCTCTAGAGGGGCCTCATCGAGCTCGCCTTCGTCTGGCAACGCGGCCTCGAGATTCTGCACGTATTCTGAGGTGACATCCGGATGTTTTAGTCGCTTCAGGTTGTACCATAGCAGTCGCCGGTATCGTACATTGTTGATGACGAAGAGTTTTGGGCGCAGTTTGACCATCACCAGATAGTGGTCGGAGTCGATGTTGGCGCCACGATAGGTCCTGACGTCGATAATGTCGGAGAAGTGCCGTCCGTCAATCAGAACGTGGTCGATTTGAGATTCCGTCTGCTGTGGTGATCTCCAGGTGTAACGATAAGGGAGGCTGTGTTGGAAAAAGGTGCTGCGTATGGCCATGTTCTTGGAGGCGGCGAAATCAATGAGTCATAGGCCGTTTTCGTTTGTTTGCTGGTGGGCGCTGAACTTACCAAACGTCGGTCTGAATACCTCCTCCTGGCCTACCTGAGCGTTCAAATCTCCTATGATGATATTGACATCGTGGCTTGGGCAGCGATCGTACTCGCGTTCGAGCTGCACGTAAAATGCGTCCTTGTCATCATCAGTGCTTCCGGAGTGTGGGCTGTGCACGTTTATTATGCTGAAGTTGAAGAATCGGCCCTTGATCCTCAACATGCACATTCTTTCGTCGATCGGCCACCAACCGATCACGCGCCTCTGCATATCACCCATCACGATGAAAGCTGTTCCCAGCTCGCGTGTGTTGCCGCAGCTCTGGTAGATGGTATGATTACCTCTCAATGTTCGCACCATGGATCCTGTCCAACACACCTCCTGCTGCGCGACGATGCCGAACCCGCGGTCCTTCAGTAGATCGGCGAGTATGCGGGTGCTCCCAAAGAAGTTGAGAGATCGGCAGTTCCACGTACCGAGTTTCCAATCGCAAGTCCTTTTTGTTCGCTGGGGTCGTTGCCGTTGGTCTCGGTTCGTATTATTCTGTTGCTGATTTTCCGTTACAATGGTTTTTATTGCTGACACCAACCCCCTACTTTCCGGAGGACCATAGTGTACAGTTGAGCTTAGAGTCCTTCCCTGGCACTTGGACGTAGATCAGCCGACCCTAATATGGGGAGGGGATTAGACGCTGCTCCTCCAGGAGAACAGACGCTTAGGTTTGCCGCAGTGTGGGCGTAAGCACTGAGTACGAAATCAACTCCAGAAGGATAACAGTGCTCAGGCTGCACTACCAGCTAAAGCACACAACCCTTAGCTGGCAGTCTTTGGCATCGCTAGACCCGTGGAAGACTAACCATTTTACAGCTCAACATTCTTCTCGTGGTCCCCATGAATTACTTTCACCTCTTACGCTGCCACAACCTGCTTAATCCTCGAACCGTTATTCACCATCAGAAAATAATGCCACTTTTGCACTTTCATTAACCCAATTACGGTGTACGGAAGTTTCAAAAACAGCATCCATTATGCGCTCATGCTCCACAACCTACAACCATTTGTCTCGTGTTGCACGTCGTCTTGAATAGCGTTTATAATCGGAAAAGGATGTGTGCATAATGTATCAAGATCCGGCGGCACCTCGTACGTTTCCGTCTTAAGAACACGGGACGCCAGCCAGCCAGCCAGTTATCGCTTCCGGATTCGAAAGCGTAAGGTTTCGCGCCTTGAGTCCCTGCTGCACACTCACGTGCCTCTTTAGTTTTACGGTTTATCTACTTCCAAGTCGGTGAAGAAACGGTGTCAGCACAAGCACCTGATGGTTTGCTTTCGGTGGTGGGTGGTGGTGGTTCTCTTCATTCAATTTTGCTACACGTGAAAAATTAATTCCTGTAATCCAATCTTTCACCTGCTCTCAGCAGCTCAAGTGATGTCGCATGTAGCCTGTGTTTTTGGATGCGATTTTCTGTGTTGCTACTGGGCGACGAAAGTACTTACACCACCGACACGACATGTGCATGGGGGCTACCTATCTTACTGGAGGAGAAGCTGGTGATAACAGGTCTAGGAAGACTGTCGCGGTGCTTGCTATGTACCGACCGACGTACGATGAAAGCACCGAGCTTGTTCTCGGCGAGTCAGGTTCAGCATGAAGCTTTTTAAGTGGAGTGCACACTCCCTGGTGAAAAGTCGACGGAGCTAGTAGCAGCATGACAGGGAATTGTTCACCAACGAAAAATGTACATGTGCACATTTATAAGAAAGCAGGTGTTCGTTGGTGAAAAGTTAAAATCACCTGCTTAATCATTACACCATGGGTCTCTTCGGAGTAATAAATAATTAGGTTTGCTGCATTGTGGCTTTGCAAAACAAGGGCAGTGAAACTTGTTGATCCAATTTGACCTAATGATTGGATGTAGTTTTTGGATTTCAATTGGTGTTTAAACATCGAAACAGTTACAAATCTGAGGCAAGAGTAGCCTATGTATGACCACTGTACACGGTGCTTCATTTACCGTTATAATAAAATAAAAATGACCATCAAAACCTTAAACGCCAGTTGATTTATTATATTATTCTACACCCCTGGAGTGAATTTAAAAAAAAATCGTTAGACGATTTTTTGAGTTACGCCCTTTTTTAGGTAAAAAAAATGCAAAAAATTGTATAAAAAGTGCTCAAAGTAATGCTACTTTCTTTTTTTTTCATATGAAATACCCTGTCTGCGATTGTAAAGATTGTAAATAACGTATTATAATCATATTATATTATTTATCAAATATGTTACCCCCAAAGTGCATGGATTTTGCTATTATAAATATGCCATTTTGGTAGTTATATATACTTGCATGGTTATACGTACTGGGTATTCGAATGCATCAATTGTTAGCGGGAAAACACGGCATGCTCATGTTTTTTAATCGTAGTAGGCATTGTATTTTCGTGACAATTGAAAAATCATAATAGTGAATACTTACTACTCAACCGGTCGTGGTTTACCGTAATCGTTAAAAATGGATAACCACGAGTTCAATAGAAGAAAAGTTTGTATTCTGTGCCTCTCGAACAACAAAAACGTCAGGCCGTTATCCTCTTCGATTAAAAAAGTTATCCGCGAACATTATTTGTCCGATTTCGACAGCCGGGAGTGGTACTACCCATCATCCATATGCACGCCATGCCGGGTAAAGTGTTCTGCTAAAATAAAATCGCATTTGTACATGTACAAATATGATTATACACATTTGACAAGATCTACTGATTTCTGCCGATGTGAAGTGTGCAAAGCTTCGAAAGTGATTATCGGTGGAAATCTACCAGGTGCAATGCCCAAAGTTCAGAAGCGTGGCCGTCCTAAAAGAAAGCCATCTGATGCAGCCAAAGTGGTCCGAATTTGTAATATGTGCTTATCAGAAATAATGCGGGGTAAGAAACACGAATGCAACTCTTCGCAACGAACGGAAAATTTATCTAGAATGCTTAAGGCAAAAAGTGCCCCGCCAAAAGCAGCAGAAGCGGCGGTGTCTGAATTCCTAACTGAAAGAGTCACATCATCCGGTATGAAAACAAAATGTATAATTGTTATAAAGACTAACAACGAGTTATATTTAATTTAATAGATTGCAACAAAATTCGCCTGTCCAATCGTCGAGGTAAGCCGTCTCATTACGAAAAAGCATCTGCAGCACCAGCTCCGAAAAGTCAGAACAAAGTAAGTTCCGAAAACATGTTCAAAATAAAGGCCGACAATTCTTTGAGCATGCGAAAAACATTAGGTAATGTCAATCAGTTTTTTTATAAAACCAACCGGCCTTATAAAATAAATTTCTATAGGTGTCATGAAAGGACTTAAGCGGTCCGGTGTAAAAGTAGAGTCTGGAACTAATGAGAAGCTAAGAAAGATGAATTCCCAGCTTAGCGAACTATTAAGTATTATTGAGCTTGGAGAAATAACTGGAGGTAATCATTACAAACTATTTTAATCTATAAGTAATTAATGCAGTTTTCTAAAAAATATAGCCGAAAAAGTAAAACTGGATCAGTACACCACTGTACCAGTAATATATTGCAACAATATATCTAGCCTTATCGACCAGATCAAGCAAAACAGACAAACTGAAGGAGGAAGCGATGAATACATAAAACTTGGGATTGATGGAGGTGGAGGGTTCTTAAAGATCACTCTCTCCATTGTTCCACGATTGTCTGTTCGTCCCACTAAGTCATTCAAGGATAGTGGTGTTAAACGTCTGCACATAATAGCGCTGGCACCAAAACTGCCAGAGAAGTACGAATATGTTCGTCTGATATGGAACCTATTGGAACTGGATAATTTTGAATATGTTGTGGCCGGTGATTTGAAAATTATCAATATTATCGTAGGCATAATGGCCCATTCCTCTTCCAATCCCTGTCCCTATTGTGAAATTGGAAAGAACAATCTTATCGATGCTAGTGGAACACCACGAACTATCGGTCGAATAAAGGAGCACAGTGCTAGGGACAAGACATCAAAGAAACGAAGTAATCATGCCAGCTGTATTCACGAACCATTGGTTTCCGGGAATGATGAAAACCTCATTTTACAAGTTTGTCCTCCGCCACCTCTGCATATATTGCTTGGAATTGTAAATGCAGTATTTCAAGCAGTAGAAAAGGGATATCCAGATTGGGCAGATTTGTGGGCTAATGCAGCCCATGTACGTCATCAGCAGCGAGCGTACGGTTTTACGGGAAGAGCTTGCCACAGCCTAATCGGAGCTGTTGATGTCCTCCAGGATAATGAAGATCTGGTAGGCTACTTCAATGTAAGCTATTGAATAGTGTTTTATTCAAAATTATAATTCTTACATCTATATATATAAAAATGCAGTGGCATACGTGGGACCGCGCATAACTTGCGAACGGGTGGTCCGATTTGGGTCGTCTTTGTTTTGTTCTGTTAGTTTTCACCCAAGGAAGGTTTATGAGGCCTACAACATGGGAAAATTGAGAGTTTTTGAAAATCGGGTTTTCATACATTTTGAACGGGGACTTGGGCGCTTGGCTAGGGACTTGAAACGTCAAAAAACGCAGTAGGCAAGACAAAGTTTGCCTGGTACAGCTAGTTTTTCTATAACATCGCTTAACAAATTGTTTCCTACGCATAAAATTAAGCTCGATAAAAATTTAAAAAAATATTTCCGTGTATTTTCATATGCGTATCTATTATGCAACCCTTAGGTTCAATTGAAAACATACACTTTTGAACCTGAAAAATGAATTTAAACACCAAAATCGATATTTTTGAAAACCCGTTTTTCTATTAGATAAAAACAAGCTTCTGAATCTACATCACAACATGCAGAAAATTACATTTTAATTTTACTACAAGTAAAATAAATGGGACAGCTTTAAGAAGTGTAGATTGATTTTTTTTTATTCTCGTTAAAACATGTTTAAAAACTCGAATGTCTGTGAGCATGTCTTATCCAGAAATAGCAATGGCGAATTTTCCAAAACATATTTTAATAAAAAATTTCAATCAACCATCTGAGGAAACATGTTTTCAAATATATCATGTGAAAAAAATTCGAATTTTTTTTTCGAATTTGGATATTTGGCAAAACTGTAAAAAAGTAGTTTGTGCAGAAGTTTTGAAAGGTGTTTTTTCTTTTTGCACATTCTGCATACAAAAACCCATTTTAATGTAAAAACTCTTTATAGGTATCAATAAAAATACCTTGAATAAAAATACAAAAATATAAAAATTGTTGTTTGTTAAGAAAATCATTTTATTTTCGTTATACAAAGTTGTGCCCATACTTTCTGGGACACCCTATAGTCACAGAACAAACCTCAACACTTGAAGAACTTGGTGGAAAGTATGCCACGACACTTGCAATCCGTGATTGAAGCTAAGGGATGCCACACTAAGTATTAGAAATAAGAATAAGCAGTGATATTCCTGAAGTTTTGTAATGCGTACTTTATTTTGTCCACCACAAATACAATTTCTTCCATAAAAAATGAAAGTGTTTCATAATTTTCCACTTCTAAGGCTATATAACCGACATATTCTGAAAGTGCAATTTCAGTGCTAGTTTTCGTTAGAATAATTCGATAATGTATCTGTTTTAAATACTTGAGAATTCGAGAGAGTTTGAAAATATGCCAGATGCATACTTTATTTTGTCCAGTACTGTAAGTTAGCATCAATTTAAACACAAATCTATGTTCAATAAGCCAACCATGAATGAATAAAAGTATTTTATGAGTCATCTGATATACAAACAATTGATGGGAGGTTTTTTATCTTTTCACGGTGTTTTATTACACGTCCAAAAAAGTCATTATTTTTATGTAAAATCTGACACATTGGCATGAAAACCTTCAAAAATCCTTCAAATATATTCACCCAATTGATTTACGTCAAAAGTTCTTCCACTGAAACAGAATTGTAGCGTCCTCATCCGTAGAAAGACGTGGTTCCCATAGTGATCAACTTCACCCCAGATTACGGTATGTATTCATTATTGAAATAACAATTTTCGAGGTGTTATTTATACTAATTTATGGAATTTGTTTTTGTTATTTTGCCCCTTATTACCACCTAACGAAAGACATATCGAGGTATAATAGTTAAGGGTTATTACCTTGATATGTTATTCAGTTGTTATACTTTGTATGCTCGGGTGCTTTGGAAATATTTTTGATAATTCCTTCGTATATTGCTTCGGCTTTTTGAGCATTTGGAATTTGTTCAGCACTTCCAAAGGGAATTTCTTTGTAAATTTCAACGCCAATGTTTCTTGCGTAAATTCCTTAAGTTGTGCCTAAGGAACGGGAAAACTGATTTTGAATTTTCAATTATGACGATTATATCAATGACAAATCCTTCAACCTTAAGGAATTCGTAGGAATTGTAGAAGGAATTCGCCAAAGTATGCAATAAATTCCTCTAATTTCACCATAAAGTTTTGAAATTTCTTGAATATTTTGTTTGTTTCCCCTCTCAAAATATTGAATTCAGACAAAAAAAAATCCGTTGGAGGGGGAAGGGGGGGGGCTAACATGAGAGAAAATAGAAATTTGTGTCAGCCTATTTATCTCCAGATGATTCTATGCAATATTTTTGTTTCGTCAATACGAGCAAGATATGTATAACATTTGGAGCAGCCCCTGAAAATCTGCGTTCCATATAACCGCTGAGATATGAGAAGTTGAAGAATACAATTCTCACTGTTTTGAAACATAGAATTTGTGTTAAGCCTACAGTACACGCTTTGCCAAGTGTGCAAATTTTTCCGCACGCATAATCCAACAGGCCAACAGTGGTCGCAACATTGACAAAACAACGGAAATGTCAATCATATGCTTTGCTGTTGGCTGATGCGTGCGGAAAAGTTTGCACACTTGGCAAAGCGTGTACTGAAGGCTTTAGTGATGTGGCAGTGAGAGTTTTGAAACACATTTCAACAATTTTCAAAAATCCAACTTTTTAAATAAATTATAACTTTTGTCCTTCATTTCTCCATCTTGAACCACAGCGTATTCAACTGCACTAGATATACACCACAACAAGAACATAAAAAATATCAAAGCTACCTTTTATGAGATGATTTTTAAAGTTTTTTTTATAATATAAGACTACAACTTTTTTAAAGTTTTTGCATGAAAATCGTCCAATGCATACTTAATTCTATGATATAGTAGATAAATATCTGAAACATTAAATAAACAATGTTTAAAAAACACACAAAACATTCACATTTTTATGAATGTTGGTTGGAACTGGACGTTAACCGCAACAACAGCTTTGTTTTATAACATGGAAGAATACAAACAACTAGACAGGCTTCAAAAAAATAAATTTTAATAACTTCTACAAATACCCTCAGCACTCATAAACCTTTGAATAAGGTGCTGTCTTGTTACAATGCATTTGGTGACAGATATGTTGTGACAATCAAAGGAAATATGCCAAAGCATGAACGGGATAAGGCACGAAACTTGTTATGCAAAAATTGCATTATATTGATGTTATTTGTCTTAGAAACGGTTACGCAGTCTTTTAATATTGAAACGAAGTTTATTAACTGCCCAACAGTTCGACACGGGATTTGTGTCATCTTCAGGGGAAATCAACTTGATCGTTCTGGGCTTGTGTTTTGTGTAACTGTAACTGTCCTGTTAATGTTTGGTGGGTACATGACTGTGTAAATTGATTTAACTTTAAACGAACAATTGGCAATGGCCATTGCCGTTAAAATGTGAAACAATTCACGGAGTTATGTACAAACAAAACAGATTTCTTGATTTTGAAATGATTTGGGAATGTAACTGTTTAAATATATATGTTCTCTGCAAATATATTCAGCCAATCGAACCGCACAATTTGTCGGAACAAACTGTTTACTAAAAATATTTTTTATGATTAAAAATGAAAAAAATGCATTTTTTTTTCTGAAAATGGTGGTTCTGCGTGACCATGATAGTCGAGTGTTCTAACCATCACACCACTCCATCAAATTTCAAGTTTTCGTTACTGTCAAGTGAAAGTAAAGGATTAGTTGGTGCTCCAGGAGCTGAGACTCACAGCTCCAAACTTGAACATTGTGTTCGAAAATTGGTCTACGGTCAATGCGTGCTATATTCTGTGCA
Organism: Aedes albopictus; assembly: GCF_035046485.1. NCBI lineage: Eukaryota > Metazoa > Arthropoda > Insecta > Diptera > Culicidae > Aedes > Aedes albopictus. The sequence continues at coordinate 97,438,062 of NC_085138.1, read as the reverse complement.
GTACTATAGATACTTTTCAGAAACATTGAATGAACAGCGTTCATCTGGAGTTTTGTTTTAAATATAATACATTACTACTACACAATACCCGCATTTTTTTTTTTATTTTTTTTTAAGTTTATACATTTCCATACAATGTGGTTTGTACTGAACGTTAATCGCAGTAATATCTTTGTTCAACAGCTTGGAAACAATCTAACGTTCATGAAAACAAAACAAAAAACTGAATAGTCTTCAAAAGTACATGTTCTTTAATTTTTCCATGCATTTATTATTCAATTTCTTCAGGAATGTTTTCAACATTTCTGGAACTTCAACTCTAGGTTAAGGTTGGTCATAAAAACTTTACTTTATTTACAATCATGTATGGTCTTTAAGAACTTTATTCATCAGCTAAGGTTCACCCAGAAGATGTTGATAGGATTCCTGAAATGATTCTCCAGTAATTGTCCAAGACAAAAGATTCTTCAAGGATTTTTTCTTTGAAACTTATAGAGAAGTCTTCTGGAATTCTTCCAGTTATTCCTGCTATGATTTTTTTAGAAATTACTTTAATATGATATTTTTACGCCCTCAAATTCCTCCAGAATCTTCCGTGGTTACTCCAAGGATTTCACTAAGGACTGCTAAAGAAATTCGTCCAGAGATTTTGTATGGGAAGTTTTTCGGGAATTCGTCCCGTGGTTCCTCCAAAAATGCTGAGTCTCCTCCAGAAACTTCTGCATGTATTCGTCCAGTAATTCCTGCATGAAATAATCCAAAGATTCCTTCAGAAATTCCTTTTGCAAAACTTTGCGGCATTTCTCCAAAGATTCTTTAATAAATTTCTGTTGTTTTCGTGGATTCCTCCTTTAATCTCTCTTGAACTTAAAACTAGTCATTCCTGCTGTAATTCCTCTAGTAATTTCTACGCGTTCCGGGATTCCTACAAAATTTCCTTATGCGATGCTTCCAGGATTTCCTTCGGATATTCTATCAGATATTTTTTCCATGAATTGCTCCGCATATTTCTTGAAAAATTCTAGGAACTACGTCGGTGGTTCCTTCATAAATTTTTCGAAGGATTGCACTGATGCACTATAGGATATCAGGCGGACAAAAATCAGAAAAGTGACTTCCACTAATGCTTGTTCTAAAATTTTCTATCGATAATAAACATATAAACTAAGAGAAATCTAGAATTTCAAGTTTCAAGCTGATGTTCCGTTTTTATCAACACGGTCCGTGATTTTCAGTTGACAAAAACGGAATAGTGATAAAAACGGAATAATTTTCTTTGACAAAATATTTTGCAACATTTTAATATGGATTGGAAGTTTTACTGTAGAATACACTCCAAAAGTAAAAATATGGTGTTTACTATGAAATTTAATTGTTAAAGACATTAATTTTAGCACATCTGCAACCAATTCAAACAATTCAAATTACAGTTTTCTGACTATGACGCCGACAAGAGGTTTTCACCATATTTGTGACCACATTTTTGGAAATTTATTTTCGTTGCACGCAAGAATGACACATACTACAGTTCCAGTACCCGGATCGACGTTCAAAATATGACATACTTCCAGGAATAATTATTCTACAAGAACATAATTTCGATATCCTAAAAAAAGGGAATGTTTACTTCCTTCCGGAAGGCATTTCTCCACGAGCCGACCACGAGTATAATCTTCACAGATTCCTATAAAAGTTTCGTCTAGGATTCTTTTAGGAAATCTCCAGGAATTTTTCCAAGCAAGCACTTGTAACTTCTCCAGAATATTTGATTCCCTAAGAAGTTCCTCCAGAATTCTTCTAGGTTACCCTGTAACATGCCGCTTGTTTATCTTTTGGATTCGATAAGAATTTTTAAAGAAAGTTTTCCCCCTTATGATTTCTTCCGAAATTCCTTCTCGGATCAACCTAGATGTCTTTTTTTTATTTCTCCTGGAGTTTCTTTGGGGATCCCTTCAAATATTCAACCAGGAAACGGAATTTATTAACCTTCCTTATGCATTATAATGGGAACAGCTCGCTAACGTAGTGTACAGCTTGGGTCTAGAATGGTCCTAATGCACAACGTGGGCTAAGAAAATCATTTTGGGATTTTACCTAGACATCCAGTTGAAGTTAATCCTACTCGAGTTGCTTGAGAGATTCACCAAGATTTTACTTTTGAAATATAGGAGTATCTCCGTTTCTTCAGAATTTCCTGCGGGAATTCTTCCAAGATTACTTTTTGAAATCCCTCCAGAACATGTTTATTATATTTCTCCAAGGGTTCATTCTGGGGTTCCTGCAAAATTTATTTCTGGGATCCCTTCAACATTTTTTCTAGAATTTCATCAGAAGTTCTTTCTTGGATTCTCTAAAGTGTTTCTTATGATATTTTTCCCTGGAATGTCCTCCATCCAAAAATTTCTTATAAGGATTCCTACAGGACTTTGTTTTGGTATTTATGCACAGTAGAAACACCTACACCTACTGGAACTTTTATTATGAATACTTCCAAGAGAATTTTATCTTTCATCTTTGTTATTTCCCCATGATTAGTAGATGAACCAGCCTTGGGCTGATAATCTCGTTAAAAAAAATAATATAAAAACACTAGTTTACAAAATAAAACGAAAGTCGTGAACTTCTGTCAACGACCATAATTTTTGAAGCACAATTTAGCGCTGATTTCGAAACCGTGCTTCAAAAAAAATTAAGTAGAACAGTTTTTGAGTTTTAGCTTAATATCGAGTTTTACATTTTCTTTAAATATAGAATTTACTAAAATTCAAATTTCTTGCGTTTTGATCAACCAATTTTATATCTTTTTCCATAAATTAAAAGCTGAATATAATCATCTGTATGCAAGTTTTGCTTCAGATTGATGAAATCCAAGATAGCGGCGAGTCTGTGTAGAAATCTCCGGGGAGTTATTCCTGAGAATCCTCCAGAATTTCCTAGTGGGAAACCTTGAGAAATTCCTTCTAGGAATCCTGTATAAGTTCAGAATTGATGGGATTTCTTTAGGATTTTTGGGAATCCTTAGATTCTTCTGGGAACCCTTCAGTAGTTGCTGAAGAAATCCCCAGATCGATTGTCAAACTCCTAGACTCCTCTTTCCTAGAGAAACTTATGTCTGGAAGACTTAACTCCTAATTCACCTAAAGAAACTTCTGAAATATTTCCTAATGATATCTCAGAAGAAATCCATTAAATAATCTGGAGGAACACAAGGTAGAATCGCTAATTAAAATTACTGAAGTAAACCAAGATTTCATTTTTAGAGCAATCGAAAGATGAAATCCCGGATAAAATTCTATAGGAATCTCCAGTTTACCTAGTAAATATAACAGTTTCGGACGGGAGAACTTGGACAGGGTATCAAGGATGACAAGAGAGATCTCTGGTTGAAATTTGAGACCCGTCGAAAAGAAATAATGACCAGAAGAGAAGAATACAGCACATCGCGTAATTTCAAGAAAATCGTGTAAAAAACCGCGTGGAATTTATTGCACTTAAAAAAAAATCTTGTAATAAAGATTATAGTGTAAAAAATCAGGCAATGACGGGCAAAACCCCGAACTGTTTATGTTCTCGAAGAACACTTGAAGAGGCAGGCCATGTTCCAGTTGGTACGTAGAGCTAGAGTAATTTTTCTATCGAATTGGTTTAATTTTTCTCATGTTCAAATAAGAGGTAAAATTATGCGTGAGAATTAACATTATCTACAGCTGAATTTGAAATGTGTTCAAAGTTATTGAGGCGTATACGTCTTCTTTGTCATCATTGGTGGTTGCTTCAAATTCACTTATGAATGCATTATATCAAGATTAATGTTAAACTATAAATAACTCGTGTTCGAGGGAACAAATTTGACAAAAACTTTAGTGTTGACAAAAACGGAATGAAATGTTGACGAAATCGGAGTGACAAAAACGGATAGTGATAAAAACGGATAGTGACAAAAACGGAACATACCTGTATCAAAGTTGAGTAAAGCTAAAAAATGTAGTTTTCGCAAAAAAACAACACATAATTTCAAATCGATATTTTCTAATTATTATCATCATTATCTATTGGTTTCAATACATCATTGGTAAGATAATGAAGCAAGCTTTCCAACAAACACGTGGTTTTGTGAAATAATTGAACCATTGTATAAAAAAAAGGTACAAGAAGAAGAAGAAGTTGAAAAAGGCATGAGATTCAAATTTTGATAATCGGCATCTTTTTTTCCCCAAACATTCCCAGGCTCAAAATCAGTTTATGGTCAAGCTTTAGGTCTACTCTAATGATTTTGTATGCGAAATGCTGCGGTAAATTGCGGTCTTGGGAGATTCAGCATTTTTCACGCACGAGACCGCCCGGGCGCACCCCTTGAGATTAAACGACGATTCTCAAACATTCTAAGCAAATTCCCTTGGAATTAATTTTTGAAAGTAACTACACAATAGTGTTGATCATTCTAAGCACAAAAAAAACACAATAAAAATTTAAAAAATAAAACAAATTCAAAATTTTTATATATTATCAGTTATTTGACCATATTGAAAATACACCCTTTTCAAAACTTGGTCGTGATGTTTAAAAATGTGTGATGGTGTTGGTGTAGTATTTTTATTTTTTTCAAAAATTCCACTAAGGACGCATCCAAGAACTCCTCTACGGATTTTTCAGGATTTTTATGGGATTACTTGGCGGATTCGTCCAGTGGTTCTTCAAGTCATGCCATCACTGTGTATTTCTTAGATATCTGTGAGCATGTACCTCTCTTACAATTTATAAATGTAAAAATAAGCTTTGGCAGCAAAAATTAAAAAAAAACAGCTAGCAATACAATGTTTTCCAAACTTTTGGAATATTGTTCATTCATTAAAGCGTAGAGACAAGGACACGTTCAATGCTTCCAGTGAGCTATTCGCTCTTTGAAGGAAGCACGACACTAGACAACGGACCAGCATGCAACGCCCATTGGCACAACCGAAAACTATTCCTGACAGCTGCGGCGGGAATCGAATCCGCACTTCTAGCACGATGCGACTATATGCTTGGTGACACTAGCCACACGGCCACGAAGCCACACAAATATGTTAGCTTCTTCATAAGATATTTTAAATTTTTAGGGTAATGGCGCATATTAACCCTCGAGCAGTCACGCCCTCGGCCACCTTCAGTGTCACCACACTCACGCTATGTACCACAAGCGTGCTTTTTTCATGGTGCGTGTACTCAGTACAAGACGCGACCGCTCCCTGGCTAATAGTAATCAGATAAAACATTCATGGTTGAAAATTCAAAAAAATAGTACCTTTTATCAGCAACATCTAAAAAGTTCTGCCGTCAATGTAAACACAATATTTCGAAAACCAATACCCTTGAAAAATGTCTAGTGGTCCATAGTAAAATACAAAAATATTAAAAAATATTAAAAACTAGCTGAACCCGGCAAACTTTGTCTTGCCTACTGCTTTTTTGACGTTTCAAGTCCATAACCAAGCCCAAGTCCCCGTTCAATGGAAACCCGATTTTCAAAATTTCAATTTGCCCATGTTTTTTGCCTCATAAACCTTCCTTGGCACAGTGGCTGATTTCGTCATTTTAGCGCGCTTAATTAATAACTTTTTTACTATGAAGTTTAGCGTCATGGTGTCTTCGGGAAAGTTTTTCACTATAATAAGGAGCTTCTTTTGAGCTTCTGTGAAAAATGATCAATCCTCCTAAAAGTGAGATAGAAAATTTATTTTTCGAATTTTTCAAGATACGAGGTTGGTGTCTTCACAAAAGTTGTAGAAAATGTTGTTTGGAGCAACTTTGCTGAAGACACCAAGTTTGTAACTCCGTTACTTTTCAAGATACGTTACGTTTTCTTTCATCGACCCCTTAAAAAAGGTTTTGGCGCAATAACTTTCTAAAAATTGATTCTACAATTTTCTCATGTTCTACAAAGTTATAGATAATGGTAAAACACACAACTTTGCCGAACATGACATCTCGCTAATTCCAAAATTAAAATAGTTATAACGGTTTTTATAGTTTTTTGGGCCATATTTCAAGTATATATAGCTTAGCTATAGGCAAATATATGCAAATTTCCTTTTACGCATGTGAAAGTACATGTAATTGCCTCTCTTAGAAAGCCAAAATCATCAAACTGTAAGATGGTTTTTGTATAGGAACTTACATCCATTTATGTTACTCTTATATGGGATTCATATATATTTTCAACATATTTATTTGACAGTTCATGTCAGCTTGCATTTTTATTGTTATTGTAAGTGTGTGTTAATATAAAGAAAGGTTTGTTGTGTATTCTGGATCATTCATGAAGTACGTTACATAAAAACTCACCAACTACTTCTATTTTCTTACGTACTCACAATGCTCCACGTAGTACACGAAAAAAAAAACGCATAAATTGAAACTTCTTTCGTCGGATCACGATTTAACAGCAGCTTTCTTTGAAGTGTAATAAGATTTATAATTTACTATAACCAATATAGACATAGATATGTACTAGTGAGAGCGTTGACAGAATATGTCACGCGCATGTTTGGAATTTTTTAAGAAATGGCACTTCATTCGCTCTATACGTGGACTACGTGGAGCACTTGAGTTAGTAAGACAAAAGAATTAGATGGTAAGTATTTATGTAACGTACTTCACGAATGATCCAAAATGCACCACAAACCTTCCTTTATATAAACACACACTTACAATAACAATAAAAATGCAAGCTGACATGAAATGTCAAATAAATATGTTGAAAATATGTATAAATCCCATATAAGAGTAACATAAATGGATGTAAGTTTCTATACAAAAACCATCTTACAGTTTCTTACAGTTTGATGATTTTGGCTTTCTAAGAGAGGCAATTACATGTACTTTCACATGCGTAAAAGGAAATTTGCATATATTTGCCTATAGCTAAGCTATACATGCTTGAAATATGGCCCAAAAAACTATAAAAACCGTTATAACTATTTTATTTTTGGAATTAGCGGGATGTCATGTTCGGCAAAGTTGTGTGTTCTACCATTATCTATAACTTTGTAGAACATGGGAAAATTGTAGAATCAATTATTAGAAAGTTATTGCGCAAAAACCTTTTTTAAGGGGTCGGTGAAAGAAAACGTAACGTATCTTGAAAAGTAACGGAGTTACAAACTTGGTGTCTTCGGCAAAGTTGCTCCAAACAACATTTTCCACAACTTTTGTGAAGACACCAACCTTGTATCTTTAAAAATTCAAAAAATAAATTTTCTATCTCACTTTTAGGGGGATTGATCATTTTTCACAGAAGCTCAAAAGAAGCTCCTTATTATAGTGAAAAACTTTCCCGAAGACACCATGACGCTAAACTTCATAGTAAAAAAGTTATTCATTAAGCGCGCTAAAATGACGAAATCAGCCACTGTGCTTGGGTGAAAACTAACAGAACAAAGCTTAGATGACCCAAATCGGACCATCCATTCGCAAGTTATGCGCGGTCCCACGTATGCCACTGCATTTATATATATATTTATATATATAGATTCAAAATATTTTTTTTAATTCTTTCTATGAAAAATTGTTATTGAGGAATAGTATTGGATAATTCGGATTTATTATAGAAAATCATTGGATATTAGCTTGAGGATTTGCTTCTGGAGTTCCATTAGCATTTTCCTGAAATACCTTCAGTTATTCGTTCAGACATGGTTAGGTTTCGAATGCAAAACAAACGGCTTTGCATCTATTCGTTTTTGAAGTGATGAAAAAGTTTTACGGAAACATCCCTTTCTAAGTATTCTCAGTATTCTAAATATTGAGTAATCATATTTAGCACTGATAATTAGAAATTGTTAATTGATTTTTCAGTCGTACATTTATCAATCAAGGCTTTCCCACTTAAAAAATATACTGAATGGATTAAATTACTTCGTCCATTTGAAAATAGGACAAGACAGTTAACTACCCAAGGTTTATGATTATTAGGATTGCGATTTTTCTCAATTGTTTTGTCGTCATGAAGAAAAGGAAATAAGAAAAAAACATTCGATGTACAACGACAATTTTACTACATTATGATGTTACTTAAAGCATAAATCATGTAAATATAATTAAATATCGAACTCAATCTCTCAATCTGGCAACTCTTTCCATTTTTCCCAGCCACCCTTATTATGCTCGTTCCTGCTCCTGGATGGCACCAGGCAAGCAATAAGGGACAACGAAACATATGCTCGATTTTTTCACCATTCATTTTCTACGGCTCTTCCCCCTATGCATATGCCGTATTCCCATTATCGTACGCCACGCATCGTAGCACCTTGTATCCGATCGAATCGTTGCATGTTGGGTTTCATATTTATATGTATACACATATTCCCGTCCTTCCTCTTATGCTCGTGGCTCGTGAAGGGAAATTAAAAAAAAAGCCTAAATGAAGGGAGGACGCCTGGCACACGCCACCAGATTGCCGACTTCGACTCGACGGAACGGCAGGTTTGATTCGCTGCAGCCGGCATCGTACCGATCACTTCAGGTAGTGCCGTCCGCGAGGCAACACGTGCGCATCCTTCTTTCCGTGGAGTTGAGTTGAGTTATGATCGAGAAAAAAAAAAACTAGAACTGAGTGCTTTGAACTGAAACGTTGATCGATTCCGAGAAGGTTTCCTGTGCGTAGTCTACGACCATGTGACCAAATTGTAACCCAAAGATCCAGCTGGAAGCCAAATTGTTAAGTGTTAAGTGTACCAAATATGCCAAAAACTGTTCCAAAGAACTGTTCGCAGAACGATGATCTCGCAGAGTGCCGCCGCCCCGGAAGTGGTGGCCCCCGAGCCAAAGCCAAACGTAGACATAGTGAGCTGGAACCAAACGGTGGCGAAGGGGAGGACGAGTCTTCCCACAGTGCCACCACCGCTAAACGACCAAATCGAACAACCGAATCAACAACGAACCAAAGAGTGAACCAACGACGACAGTCCGGAGATAGTACGGGTGAACACCTCTCGTCGACGGCGACGCCACCTGCCTCTCCGGCTAGAGCGGACTTCCTCATCCAAGCGCTGCAGCGGATCCAAGAGCTCCAGGATGAGATCGACTTCCTGGAGAACGATCCGTATGCAGAAGACACGGACAGTTCCGGTACCGATGAGGAATTTCACGATCCACAAGGAGCAGTTGTGGTGGGCCACCAGGCGGAAGCATTGGGATTTGCGGTTTGCGTACGGGAAACTATGGCTTTCCTGGAACGTGAAGGCGTCCCCGCCGACAGTCCGATGATGGTGAACTTGCGGAACCGACTGGTCGGCAGGTGTGAGCAGAATTTGTCCTGTTGAGGAGAGATGTGTTGGGGAGGGGAAGGGTGAAAGTGAATCTAGTCAAGAGGGGAGTTTATATCAGGATCCATAAAGTACCTGAAGTGATTCGCGAATCACTACGGGGATGTTTCTAGTCAGATGTGTAGATTTAAGCAGAGTTTAATCGATTAGCTTTGTAAGATACCAAAGTATATGAATCTATGACCAAAAATAAAGCGTAAGAAAACATCCGCAGTTGTTTTATGTTTTTTTTAGAATGCTGTGACATCCTGACATCTTTACATATAAGTGTACCACACAGTGGTCCAGCACCCACTTTCAGAGATTTTTAGACAAATATATTCTTCAACAAAAGTGTATCTAAAAATAAAGCCTTCTTTCAAATGTACAGGGGATAGACAAAATGATTGGGACAGGCAAAATTTTCACTTTTCAAATAATGGTCAACTAGCTGTAACTTTTCTAAAAATGCATTTAAAATTTTCAAATTTTTACTGTGAGTTTGTCAACTAGATGTTCATTCATGATCAAATTTGGAAAAGATCAGCCTATTCTACATAAAATTAGCAAATATTCTAGCAAAAGACATGGTTATCATCTGATAGCCAACTTTGAACTGTTATATCTCCGGATTCAATGAACCGAATGCAATGAAATTTTGAGTTTTCATGACCCATATGCTCTTTAAAATACAATTGGCTTAATCTGAAATTGTTTATCAGATTAAAAGTTATAGAAGTTTATTTTTAATTTTTTTTGTAAATTGGTCTGTCTTAAAAGCATCCCATAACTTTTTTTTCCAATTTATTACCAGATATTATTGTTACTTTTTTCATAACATATTTATATTCAAGTCAATTGGAGGACATTAATATGAACTATAATCATCATCCTGAATTTCGAAGCGATGTTAATGTTTTGGCTAATTTGGCTAATTAGAATACTATATAGAATTTCTTTCCGTGTTAACAATTTTAAGTTAAGTCATTTTCTTTCAAAACTCATTATGCACTCTATGATGCATCGGCTTTGGGATGAACCTGCCCACGGCAGAAAATTTCTGAATAAAACAAAGAAAAAAAATGATACTTCAGACCCGAGTTGAAATCACCAGCTGAGTAGAGATTATTGTGTGGATACTTAGAATTGTTGGACTAGTATCATAAAGGGTATGCGGTATGGGATTTTATCAAAACGATACGAAACGAAACGGTACGTAATTTTTTTATACGATGCGGTACGAAACGAAACGAAATTCAAAAATGTTTTGCAAGATCGATACGAAATCGGAATTTACTCGGTATTTTTCGAAACGAAACGAAATTTTCGTAAAAGTTCCGCGGAATTTTCCAGTTATGACTTTTTTTGCAAGTTGATACTAAGTGTTCGCATTTTTTTTTCCTAGCGGTGTCAGGCGTTTGAAAATTTCGGTAGCATCGGATTGTTTGTTCGATTTCTGCTCTAGCTCGGGGACAAATATCATCAATCGAAAATTTTTCTACTAGGCCATATAATGCGTTTCCATTGCACAATGGTCCGAGGACCAACATTAAGTGGAAAAAATTAATAACTCAAAAACCATCCAAGATAGAGTCTTCATGTCTTCTAGACATTTGCTCGTGAGTCCAAGCCGCGTTATATGCAAAAGTGTCCTAAACGCCAAATCTTAAAATACTTCATATTTCAGCACCTAACTTTTTTATTTCAAAAGATATCGAAATAAAATGTTCTGCAAAGTTGAAGAAGGTAAAAACCCCGACAACTTTTTCGAAGAGCAGTTTTTTCTATCTCTTCAATCTGAGGAGATATAACTTATTGAAGAAATTAAAAGTCCGAAATCGGTTTTTTTTGTCATATGTCAAAAACTATCATTTTTTCAAGCCTACTATGTTCAGAGCAATTGTACATATTGCCAAAATACACATTTCGTCAGAAGACATCAAAGCTGTACGATGTTTCTATCAAAAGATATAAGTGTTTTTGCACTTTTTTAAGCCAATTTTTCTAGCGTAACATTTGAAAAAGGCGCAAGTGAATCTTTAATTTTCTCCCACCACCGGATCTAGTATGACAAAAACTGCATTTTAACAAATTTTGGAGAGGGTGTTTTTTTATTTTGCGTTTTAAATGTGATTTGACTATGACCGTATTTTAGGCATGAAATTCACGAAAAATGACATCCATAATGTCCGAGTTCAACATCTACTCGTGTTTCAAAATCACTTATCTTAAACATTCGAGTAGCGATGAACCCAATGTTGTCTTTTTTGTTTTGTTTTGTTCCTTTGTGTAAGTGAGCAAAAATATAAAACAAATTCCCTATAGTTTTTCGATTTCTTAATTCATCAGATATATGCATCTGGTGGTGATCGTATGCAAATGTGGAAAATCGTCGTTTTTCACGCCTTTCTTTCGACAATAGCAGCCGTTCTTGGGCTTAACCTGCTCAGTTTGAGTTCTAGTTTGCTTGAATCTAACGAAAACCTCCACAATATGATATGAAATCGCGTGAAGGCGTTTTGCCCGCAGTTCCCCAGTTATATGATAGATTGACACTGTGCTGTGATGAAAGTTGGAAGGAAGGGAAAACGGCTTTTTTCAATCCGTTTCTGGTTCTAGCAATCGCTACGAACATACGAATATACATGAGATGTATATGTAGGAGAGAGAGAGAGAGAGAGAGAGAGAGAGAGAGAGAGAGAGAGAGAGAGAGAGAGAGAGAGAGAGAGAGAGAGAGAGAGAGAGAGAGAGAGAGAGAGAGAGAGAGAGAGAGAGAGAGAGAGAAGGGACGAGCCAGGGATTGAACCCAGGACCTTCTGCATATTTGTTTATTTGTTTATTTTATAAGATTCAACTGACAATCATTGTCTTATTGAATATCTTAAAACTAATTTAACAACATACAAATTCATAAACATTTTTACAAAGTAATTAACAGAATAATTCACATATCAACTTTTATCACAACTTATTAACGACTTAATACAGTTTATAACTTACACATCGACAATTTACAAATATTCCAAGTATATTAACGAACGAACATATCAACTCTACATATCAATGAACTATTACAATTAGGGTCGCCAAGTATTATTTTGCCTACTAACAAATTCTCGGAACTTTATGTTAACAGGCCACGTCGATGGATCAAGCGCTCGTTCTTTCCATTTATTGCTAACGATCACCTTGAAAGAAACAAAATCCAGCAATCTCCGATCATTAACATTTCTTGTTAGATTTATTACATCCAAGCGTTCGGGGTCAGGAATGTCTAGAGCGCGGGATACCATTCGATGGACATCGCAATCAGAAACACTCGGACTAATATTCGATAAGAACAATGCAAAGTAGTCGTCGTTCGATGTACTATTGTCCCATCCTCGGTGTCGGCTTTCATGATTGCTATCACGGCTATCACATCCATTCGTTCCGTTCAAAAGCGTGTGTGTCGAGATCGGAGTTGAGTGCAATATTTTTGGTGGGTTCGGGCAAGCCGTAGGTACGATTTTGGATAGAGTGTCTAGAATTTCATTCACCGTATTCTTCAGCTGCTTGACTTCTTGCTCCACAGTGTTTGTGCTCTCCGAGGTTGAGGTAGATTGAATGCCATCTCTCGTTCTCCGAAATGCGTTCATACAGGGTCACACATCCACAAAATATTTTGTGATCTCGCGAGAGTATCAAAATCTCCTTCCTTCAGACTAACACATTCAGCATGAAAACAACTCGCACATTCACCTTCACATACAGTGTAAAGATCAACGAGACCGTCAATGTTCTGAGAACATTTCTTGCATTTTCTGTCTTTCGCCATTGTAGATTGAAAATGACGATGAAATTAAATTCACTTTTATAGGCTTCTAGTGGCACTGACACTAACTGTACTATGCACTAAAGCAAGAGCGACCAAACTTGCAGGATCAACGATGCGCGGATTGATTTTTAGCGGTGAATAAACAATCTATATCACGATTTATAATCAGAGCAACAGCTAAAACAGGCACACGTATTGCAAGCTCTACTTTCTTTTATATGAATCAGAAGCGGTAGCCACTAGACCAAAGCTTGTCGTGGATTGCCGAAAAATCCGGATTTCGGTGCAGAATCTTAATGCCCGATGCCACAATGTCTCACTTCATTGTGGCGCATATTTTCGGCCGCTGCTGGACTTGCCAGCGCTTTTTGTGTGCGCCGTAACAACCGTTTTTGCAGGTAAAACCCGCGTTGAAGTGTTTTTTTTTGGATTCTACAACCAGCAACAACAACAAGTCGACGAACCACTGTATCCACGTGGGTGGAGAAAAAAGTGCAATAAACCGTTTGATCGAGAGCCAATACACCATACCACTGGAACAAAACTTATTATACATCATCTTCCCCAATGAGTTCTTAATGTTTTTGCCTTTCTCGTACAGCAAAGTGTACTGAAATGATATATATTCACCCAAAAAAACGAATTTTCGATGGCGGCCGATAACGGAGTTTTAGGCCCTAAAACCATGCAATAAGGTTATATTTTGTATATTGAAGATATCTAGAGTCCAAAAATGGCGACCAGAATATCAAAAAAGGCGGTCTAAAAACCAAGATGTCAGTTCTAATTTCAACATGGCGGCTGCATAACGGAGTTTTAGGCCCTAAACCATGCAATATGGGTTTATTTTGGATGGGCAAAAAGTCCAAAAATGACGGCAATAGTATCCAAGATGACGGGTCGAAATCCAAGATGGCGGCTCGAATTTCAAGATGACGGCTGTTTAATGGAGTTTTAGGCACTAAAACCATGTAATATGGGTATATGTTGTATAGAGAAGATGTTCGGAGTCCAAAAATGGCGACCTGAATATCCGAGACGGCGGTCTAAAATCCAAGACATATACTGATTTATCGACCGTATTCTATTAATAACTTGATGATTTTGTGGCTATATCGGTCTCTTTCTACTCATAGTACAAGGGAGTAGAGATCAAAGTGGATAATGAAATGATAGATATGATAGAATTCGGGCCCATATAGCCGAGGCGGTAAACGCACGGGTATTCAGCATGACCATGCTGAGGGTGACGGGTTCGATTCCCGGTCGGTCCAGGATCTTTTCGTAAAGGAAATTTCCTTGACTTCCTTGGGCATAGAGTATCTTCGTGCCTGCCACACGATATACACATGCAAAATGGTCATTGGCAGAGGAAGCTCTCAGTTGAAAACTGTGGAAGTGCTCATAGAACACTAAGCTGAGAAGCAGGCTTTGTCCCAGTGAGGACGTTACGCCAAGAAGAGGAGGAGAGGATATGATAGAATTCGCTAGATAGCGAACAAGTGTGAAAATTTTATAGAAGGTGAAATTCGGCAAGTAGGCCATGTATTGAACGAATACATCGAATGCGTGAAACTTCTGCCGTGCGACCTGTGCTTTTAAACAGATCGGCTTGGTTGGTAGTTCATACCACCTTACCAAGACTGGCAAAAGTTTCAGGCACCCGACAGTCTATGTAAACAGAACAATACATAGGCAGTCGGGTGATATCTACTCCCTTATACTATGAGTAGAAAGAGACCGATATAGCCACAAAATCATCGAGATATTAAAATCCAAGACGACAGCTCCAATTTCAAGATGGCGGCTGTATAACGGAGTTTTAGGCCCTAAACCATGCAATATGGGTATATTTTGTATGAAGAAGATATCTGGAGTCCAAAAATGGTGACCTGAATATACAATATGGCGGTCTTAAATTCAAGATGGCGGTTCCAAATTCAAGATGGATGCTGTTTAATGTAGTTTTAGGCCCTAAAACTATGAAAAATGGGTATATTTGGTATAAGGAAGATATCCGGAGTTCAAAAATGGAGACCACAATTTCCAAGAGGGCGATCTAAAATCCAAAATGGTGGCTCCGAATTCAAGACGGCGACTGTTTAAAGCAGTTTTAGACCCTAAATGCATGTAATATGGGTATATTTGGTATAGAGAAGATGTCTGGAGTCCAAAAATGGCGACCTCAATATGTAAAATGGTGGATCAAACACCATGGTGGCGGCTTCAAATTCAAGGTGGTGGCTGTTCAATGGAGTTCTGGGCTCTAAAACCATGCAACATGGGTATATCTGGTAAGGGGAAGAAGTGTGGAGTACAAAAATAAAGACCAGAATATTCAGGATGGCGGACTTAAATCAAAAATTGCGGCTCAAAATTCAACATAGCGGCTTTTTCTCAAGGTGAAATGGGAGAGTGTCCAGGTGCATTTTTGACTCGCATTTTTGAGAGCACCGATCTCGTCATCCACAAAACGCCCGAAAACGAAAATGCTACTCAATTTTTATGAGGAGTGAGCAAGGCTACTCATTGCTTTTTCAGCTCTGTTTGTTGTTTAGATGACGAGATCCGTCCTTTCGGTATTTGCAAGGCAGGCATTGTGACGGCCATCTTTGGATTCGCTCATATATGTTGTAACCGTTCGTAAAATTCCGTTTGAGAACTACTGCAAACGCAGTGGCTTAAGCGCCACTCTCAATGAAGAGAGACCACTGGTCGTGTGTTGTAAGGTTGCCCGACTAGACTGTATTAGCATGAGCGCAATTCTCGGGGTGTTCGAACGGTTTCTCAATAGTCACTCCTAACGGCCTTGAAATTCAGAATCAAATAAACTGGAACGCAAACGATCATCTAGATATCAGGTCACACGTGCTCAAAGTAGAAGCAAGGTAGAAAGTTCACCCGGGCGGACTAGTTATACCACAGGGCTCAGGTAGCATAAATGAACGTAGAATAGGTAAATTTAGCTTAAATTCATTTTATGTATATTCATTATTTTTTCGTTTTATATAGTGTATGTGTTTGTGTGTGTGTGTGTTGTATGTTGTGTGTTCATCGTGGCCACGATTCACTAACCTGCGCAGGGTTTATGCTGATGACCATGCTGGCGGTTCGCCAGCCGGGGGGCACGTTCACGGCGTGCGATGATCTGGCCGCCGCAGTGGTGTAGCCAGGGGGGCCTGAAGCTTCAGTAGGCCGACTTCGTTCGGGGCGCGCTCGATGACTTTGGCCGATCTAAAGTTGCGAGGAGAGGGCGTCGGCTGTTCCGAAGCACTGCCAGTTCGTGACGTGAACCGACACGCCAGCAGGCCGGATGTCTTTCAGCTCTGCCTCGTTTGACTGCCTGAACAGGCGGGCCGTCGAGAGCTGTTGCCACCGGTATGCCAAGCGTAACAAAATGGCGGATGGAAAAAAGGTCAACGGACTCTAGGTCCGGACAAAAAAGCGTCGGTTGGACGCTTTGTAAAATTGAAAAAAAAAAATGCACAAGAGCGCAGAGCGTCTGCCACTTGTGGTATAACCTTCGGGAAACTTAACTTTAGAAAAGAATAAAATTTAGCACAAAGTGACTGGCTTCTGTACTCTAGCCGACGTCTTTTGTAAAAATCTATTTTATAGAAGATGGCTGAGCGATCCTCTTACTTGCAATTTTCTAATAAACTTCACCAATACTAACTAATGTAAATCTTTAGACAAGTCCCACAGTTGATTTAATTCATATTTCACAGGCCACCTACGTCTAATCCACGAATTATCTTAGTACTAAACTTTATTGAGCTTTAGGTAATTTTAGTACTCCGTTCGAACGAAGCTTTTATAGCAATTCAATTTAAAGCTTTCATTGCTTATATAAGTGGTTCTCAACTATATTAACTAAAAACGTATCGGAAACGAGAATTTTCAAACGAATTGCTAATTTCATGCCTACAGATATGCCGAAACGTTACAATGTCCTTAAAAGTTTGAGGCTCAAACACCAAAGCTATATAGACGATATGATTTCTGGTGCCATGTAATGGATTTTTGTTTAACGTATGAAAGTACGATATTCATCAATGTGTCACTGAGTTTTGTGAGTTTTGTTGAAATGTGTTTTCGAAGACACGAGAAAGGCGCCATCACCGCTAGGTGGATTAATTAGGTTTTTTTATAATAATTAGTAGAACACGAGTTTAAAATCTCAAGCACAAATTGAAAGCTTGAATTTACCAAAATAATCGTCCTTATTTCAAGATAGCAGCTGCTGGTAAGCCAAATGCACGCTGATTCTCCATCTGCTGCATTTTTATATAATTCAGTGGTTTTTCAGCTTTGCACTTCTCCCGCCGCGGCGCTCCTCATCCAGTCGGTTTCAAACAGCCAGTGGCGTACTAAAATGTTATGACTATTTCATGTTGCTTCGTCCTATACCCGGCACGGCATTACTTGTACCATCAGTCCGTACGAACACAAACACCATTAAGTAACTTGCCATTTTCGTGCGGTACGGTTCAGTTGGGGAAAATGTGCAGAAAATGTATCCAAATAAAAAGGATGTTTACACGTTCAACGAGCTGCACTTTCGGTTCGGATTCGCTCCGAATGGAGACGGCTGCACCACGTGCCACACATAAGCTAGAGAAGATGCTCTATGCGCGATACAGGAAGTGCCTTCTACCTACTTGTTGGTAATCCGATAATCGTACAGAACACATTAATAAAAACGACTTGAGGCCACCCCCTTTGACTGCTTGTGTGCCTCGACAACGTGGCTTCCGGAAAGCTCTGCTCCGTCTCGAGCAATAATCCAGGAAAACAACAACATCAATCAAAACCGCTTTAAAGTGGCACAAACACATATCCCAGAAAACCAATCAATTCATTTCAGCAAATCTGCCCCACCGGATTTCACCGACCGACAGCAAATCTGAGGGGATTCCGGCTCGGTCGATTTCCTGAACCTTCGCGTTGGGGTGGGATTCTATTGGATTAATGATCCGTTAAATGAAATCCCCAGCGGCATACGACGATCCTTACTCCATTGTCATCAGTTTGTAGCAACCGGATCATCCTGCTGTCTTCACCCTAAACAGTCCTATATCGGCTTTCTAAACCCTGGCGAGGAAAAGCAGACTATAGCCGAAAGAGAACGAAATTTCCTATTCCAAGTGCCCTCGCTCCGAGATGATGAAATCCGATTCGATTTGTTTGGATCCCGGAACTGGCATGGCGGCAATAGAGGACGTGGGCACAAGAAATCGTCTGCGTATGGTTCAGTCGTGGAACTGTCGTCGTCTTTCCCTGGAGTGAGTGATTGATGTACTTCACAAACTTGATATTCATACAACGACGACGCGACGGCTCAACAGCGAAATGGCGAAATCATGATGATTGAGAGGAACAAAGCGAAATCTCAATGATGAATGTTACCGAAGACCAAAACTGATTGGAATACTTCATGCATGGTGTTAGTATACCTGAATCATTCAATGAAATAAAGCTGCGATCGCGTTCTGCTCTTTATTTCGAACATGCATATGCTAATATCCTTTTGCACATGCTCACCGAACTGAGCTCAGTGAGCATAATTAAAACCAGGCATCCTGCATGTCGATTATGTTGCTCCATCCAACTGAACCGGATCGGAAGTAAACATATGCCCTATACTCAGTTTTCATTCTCTTCCATCCGCATTGGTGCGCCGGTTCAAAGAGCAGTGCAGTACATGCAGCGCACGCATAGCAACCGGCGCACAGCTTTACCCTACAACCTCTTACTATGTGGCAGTAGGCAGTAGCTCAACAGGAACCAGAACTCACGACAGAGGCGGCAAGGAGAACAATCCAACTAATCAACCTAACAGATTTCTTACGGGGTCTGACTGGATTTACGGAAACTTAGTGTTTTTCAGCTTTCAATTACAGAAAAAGCGTTGATTCCAAAATATTGATTACGTTTCGATCCTGTGGTTAGGATCTTCATCAGGGTGCGATATGAATCAACTTGTGAAGATCGTGTTGATGACATGGTGGAATGTCGTTTTCATTAGGGTTGGATACCGCACTTATAATATTGGACCATCCAGCACCCTGGTTGAGATAGTACACTTAGCCAAATAATAGCAATCTATTTTTAGAAGGCGTTTTTTTTTTTTATTTTTACACTGACTATGTTCAGTTTTTCAATCATATAAATTTAACATTATATCTGCTTTGTTATACGGCATTGATGCCATAAATGTACATTTTGTAAGACTTCATTGCATTAGCTATGACTGATTAAAGACTTCTATACGGCACAAGCATTACATACACTTTAGCAGTTGCTAAAGAAAAGCTTGTTTGGGAAGCTTTATATCCACAATAGTACTCAAGCAAAGTCTAACAACAAAATGATAGCAAATCGAAAACACGATTTGTAAGCAGCAAAGTGATATCATATTTTGATATCAGATTGTCTTGATTAATTTCGATTTCAAATTTTGATATCGTTTTGCTGTCATTTAAAATTATTACAAATGTTTAAGTTTCCAAGTAATTTCAAAACTTCTAGGCGACCTTTTATAAAGCATCTAATAATATACCATCATTGCTATTAACGTATTGCATTTAGGTTTCCATATTATTCGAAAAACTCTAAATTTAACGATTTTTCCATTTTTTTTGCACTGATAGCAAAAACAGTAATCAATTTGCCATCACTGATAGCAGGAATTGTTTTCAACTTGCTCTCACAGGAACATTTTTCTGCTCTCATTTTTGATGTTTTAACCGTTAAAACGACCAAAACGACATCAACCTGAGTAATCATAATTTGCAATATCACAGCATCAAAATTAGTTTTCGATTTGCTGTCAGACTTTGCTCGGGTAGCGCCACTTTCGACTTTAATACTACATTAATGGTGTCTATATGGCAGAAAAACTTTAAATCACCTACTATTGTCGTCGCGGTTGAAACCCGAAGTTTCCCCACACCCGACAATCGAATTTTCTCAAAATCCATACGTGAAACCTAACGTCGGACGTAGTGCGCTGGACAGCGGACCTGGCCCTCTATCCAGCGCACTGTGCCCGACGTACGTCCGACACACGGTTTAGGAGAAAAATCGACTTTCGCGTGTCAAAAATTCCGATTTTCAACTGCACGAACAATATATATGTTGGAAATTAAAGCTTGTTTAATTTGCTTCAGTGTAAAGTCTAGTGAGTTCCGAGTTCTCCTTAGTTTTTAATAGCATTCAATTGTAAGCAGTCAGATTTTTTCCGCTGTATAATCAGATGTAGCTAGTAACTGTAATTACCGATTTCGACCGTTAGGAGAGTCGCGTCTCGAGAAACCTAGTTATGAGACTATGATGTAAGTTTTCATTAATAATCGTAATGAACCAGTGAAATAAATTGAAATTCGTTGCAGTCTCGAAGCTGCTGTAATCGTAAGCTGTTATCGAGAGGTTTCTTCGTTTCCGAGAAAGTTGCGCCCCCTAACAATATAAATCGCTAAAAAGTGGAATTAGAGCTGCATTTAGAGCTTCATGGTTACTTGGGTACATAATGACAGAAACTAAGGCAACGACACCCAGGGAGGAATTTAAAAGAAGTGAGTATCAGAAACGTTGCATGTGGTTCCATGGAAGTCCAGTAAAGTCCAGTAAAGTTTTTCAGTGGATTCTCAGAGACGCTTTTGCCCAGCAAATCGAGGACATTTTCCAGGGAATTTTCAGCGGGTTCCAAGGGCGTTGCAGTGAGTTTCACGCCCTGAACGTCATTGTAACCCTTAAACCTCTTACAGTGCCCCTTAACCCCCATGTAATACCCCAGAAACTCGCTGGAAATCCTCTGAAACACGCTGAAATACCTCCGAAACTCAGCACTTCAAACTGAAAAAACACCTGAAGATGACTCACTTTAACTTTTAGAGAAAAGGCATTAAGCATTGTTGACATTTAGTAACCATCAGTACTGAGTCACGAAATTCATCAAATTCATGATAACACTGTATCAACAATTTGCCGCCATAATACTCTATTTGTAGCTGCCGCTCTCCAAAGTCGTACACGCACAACGCTCGCCAGATCACGCCCCATCTGGTCCGTCCATCGTGCTCTCTGCGCTCCACGCCTCCTTGTACCAACCGGATGGTTAGCAAACACCAATTTTGCAGGGGTTGCAATCCAGCATTCTTGCAGCATGTCCTGCCCACCGTATCCGTCCAGCTTTTCAGCTACTTTCAGGATATTTCGATAGCGATTGCTGGCGTATTTTCGGTCCTCGGGTTGCTTATAAAACAACTGTTTTAATTAAAGCCGACGTTTCGAGCGTTTATTCACTCATCTTCAGGGCAAACTACAATTTACATACAAAGTTTGAGTAGTCAAGTCATTTGTTATACAAAAAAATTACTCACATCAAAAGTTGTTTTTAGGTCAAGTGGGTTTGGACATGGACTGATGGAACGGCTAACAACATTACACTGTAATTATACATACAAATTTTGGACATAATGACTTGATTCGTTTTTACAATAATTAAAACATTGGACGGAGCACAAACTTACACAGCTTTCACCTAGGCACATCTAAACAGGTTTGAATTAAAATGTCTATGAGTGGAGACGTCAAACGAAAAGATGGAACACAAAGGACGGAAACATTAACAGAAACAGAGAATCACAGCGTGCTGTGACGATGTTCTGCTATCTTTCTCCGCTCGTGATTGAGTGCAGAAGACCCGAGTAAACAACACTTAAGTTACTTGTGTCGGTTCTATAGTTAACCGTTTTGGTGTCACAAAAAATGTGACACATTTCAAGAACTTGAATTCACAGTGCTCATCTTCGTACGGGGCAGTTCAGTGTGTTTTTGGAGGCATAGTCGAAATGCTGGAGTGTGCGGTGGACGCGTCGTGGATCGAGTCGGTTCCGAATTTTTCGCTTCCCGTCGGCGCTAGTTCCCAATACACTTAAAGTTGATAATACATATTTTCTTTCATTTTTTGCATTTACACAAAAGAGTGAAAAGTGTTGGTTCGGGCTCGCCGGTCGAGAAAAATCCGGGCGCCGACAAGTGAGTCGCGTTCAGTGTATTTCTGTGTGAAATAGACTTAAGGTTTCTGCTCCTGTAGTAATCCAGGAATTAAACAACCGTACTGTTTGGCGGTATTTGACAGAATGTCATTTATTTTCTCCTAACAAAGTCAAGGCCTACTTACAATACTTAATCTAAGTCTACTTAGTCTTGATGTACAGTGATACTACTACATTTCGGCCATCCTGATTAACGCGATGTCCTCATCGATCTACATCATTATCTACATCATTATGTACCCATTTCCTCATATTTTGAGGAGAACAAACCGAATTAAAAGGAACACTTGAAACTTGCAAACCTTCAATGTCAGTAACTACAAATCTTTCATTTGGCAAAACTTTTTTTATTTGATAAGGACCTGCAAATTTCGGAGACAATTTATGTGACGCAATAGTTTTCAGAACCACAAAATCTCCTTCTTTATAATCAGGACATTTTATTCGCTTTTTATCTGTGATTGCTTTATTGTATTTTTGAACTTCTAAATTTTTCAGCCTAGAGTTTTCTCTAATAACTTCTAAATTTAAATTTTCCCTTTCTGGTTGATTATTTTGAATAAATGTCTCAATATTGTATTTTTCTACATCTGAAGACCTTTGCTGTGTACCAAATAATAAAACACTGGGATAGTTACCAATAGACCTATTGAAAGTGTTATTAAAAACATGTTCTATTTTAGGCAGTTGCTTATCCCAGTTTAATGAATTTTCATTGCACATCTTAGCCAACATGGGAGTTAGTGTTTTATTAATCCTTTCAGCTTGCCCGTTTGATTCTGGTGTTCTAACTGCCGTTTTTATATGGTCTATACAATTATTTCTATTAAATTCCTCAAATTTATTGGATGTAAAACACGTTCCTCTGTCAGTTATTATTCTTTTGGGTTTACTATAAAATTGCATATATTGGGTTAGATGACGAATTACTTCTTCACTGTTAGTTGTTTTTGTGGCAAAGAATTTTGTAAATTTTGTGAAAGCATCAACAATTACTAAAATATATTTCAATCTATTTGAAGATGGTAATTTAATCGGTCCATAATGATCAATATGCAAAGTCTACTAATCCGTCTCGTCCTTCCTCCTTTTCTATTTGTGTCAAGATTTTTGGTTTAAAATTTTCGTCAGAATTTTGCGTCAGTGTATAAATACTTGAATCTTCATGACTAGCTCGCGTTGATTGACCAAATTTGAGTTCATCAAAGGGCCTTTGATTCTCCTTGACAATTTTTGAACAGTTGACCGCTACATGTCCTAGTTGATTGCATTTAAAACACCTTATCAGTCTTCTTCTTGAGCTAAACTTGATCATTCGAAAAGCTTGAATAATTTCAGGAACAGTTTGAAAATTTTGCATCCTTGCTTGGTTTTTGATTTCATTACTTAAAATCCCTTCGATAATGTATTGCACCAACTCGTTCTCCGGCATTTTGAGCTTCTGGGCAATCACTATTTTTGACTGGCAGTAATCCAAAAACGATTGTTGTCCATTCCATTTGATGCTGTCCAGTTTTCTCCGCAACTCGATACAACTTTCCACCACACCAAACATTCTCCGCAGATCTTCAAGGATTTCTTTATAATTCTTAGCGATGACGTTGGAGCAGGAAAATATCCACAACCTCGCCTTGCCTTCAAGTTGCTTCAATAAAAGTATCTTCATAATCTCGTCTTCCACATTCAGCACTTCCTTCGAAACTTCTACAGCGGTTATAAACTGAGAGACATTTTCATCGTTTCCTCCACTAAACGTTGGCAACAGGGTCAAAATTTCGTTCAGCTGATATCTTCTATTTGTTGCTTCACAAAAATTGATTCTCTGTTGCTGCTCTTGACTTCCACTGGTTACAGGAACACTCGGAAAAAGGGTCACACCAGCTGATTGAATAGCTGATTGACTGTTTGCAGCGGAATGAATCTCTTCAGGAACTTGCAACCTCGGAATAACTGCAGCATTCACTGTGCTTCTCGCAACGATACCTGCAGCCGATTCTCCCGGAAATTGAATTTTATTCTCCTGAGTCCTTGAAATTCTTGGTCCATCCATCGAGAAAACAAATTTTCGGGCTTTAGGAACTTATCCCACTTCTGAGTTGTAGTAATCCAGGAATTAAACAACCGTACTGTTTGGCGGTATTTGACAGAATGTCATTTATTTTCTCCTAACAAAGTCAAGGCCTACTTACAATACTTAATCTAAGTCTACTTAGTCTTGATGTACAGTGATACTACTACAGCTCCCTAGTGGAGTGGAGACGCGCGATAGAATTTTCTTTTTGGCTAGTTTTTGCGTCGAAAAGTGGTCGGTTCTTAACGGCGGTTTGTGTATATTGATCCATTGTCAAATCATATCACCAACCATAGGTGACTCCCGGACTGACAATGTACCTTTTTTTTTTTATTCCTTGTTGGGTATCTAAGTCACTGCGACCAGTTGATAGATCTATTGTGACATATGCCCCATTTTTATTTAGCTTTGTCAAGTCGACGTATCACCATTGGTATTGGTAATAATCAGACTTTGACCAGAAGCGATATCCCAACACGGTGCCACACTTCGAATGAATTGGACCACCGTATTTGGGTTTGTCCTCCAGACATCAAAGGGTTCTATTAGCCCTTTGTCGAAGAACCTAATTCTTTTAGTTATAACTGCCGGACAACGGCATAACAAGTGTTCCGAGTCTTCTGTATCTATGCCGCACAAGCGACATACATCATCTTGAAGTTTTCCAATAACCTTCAGATGATACCGGCTCGGACAATGACCTGTTAAGAGGCCAGTTAAAGTACTAATATCTTTTTTGGAAAGTTCCAGAATTTTGCGAGTGTTTGCAACGTTTGGCTTTATAAAACGCTTAGACTGCCTCGCAGTTGTGGTGTTCTCCCAAATGGGACAATGTACCTTACCCTACTAATAAAAAAAAATCCTTCCTGAGACAAACGTGGAGATGCAGCGATTCGCGGTCTTTATAACAACGTTTGTCTTACTAACATTCCCTCCCATCCTCGATGACCGTAAGGACGTGGCCGGCGCCGTTATTGACCCTATTAAAGTTGGGAGCTCTCGACCTGTGTACATTGAGAATAGTAAGCTAGTCCTAAGCCCTATTCATTGGTTCTTTGTGCAATTTCGATTGCTCTGGTCAATCACGGAGTAGCAACTACGAATTGTGCGGTCATCTATGCTCATGCTCATGCTCACATTTCAAGAACTTGAAGTGCGTTCAAACGATTGTCCTGTTCTAGAACTTTAGTACCAGGTAAATCGAATCGGTGTTCGTTTTCAATCACATGGACCATCAACGCCGTCTTTTTGAATTCTTCCTCCCTCTCCGTCGCTCTGTTCGGGTCGGAAGATTTCAAATCTGCGTATCGGTTAATGAGAGACCGATGCCCAGAGAGACGGTTTTTCAACTGTTGCGTAGTCGCAATCGGCGCAGGGAATGCGGTAAATCACATTTCTCTTCTCCAACTGCGGCGTTGCATCTTTGAGCTTCGAAAACAACAGTCTGTTTGTTTTGACGCATTTGAAGCCCAGTTGAACGTTGGGGAAGTTTCTATTGATGACTTTTGCGAGAGCCGGCGTGAGCTTCTCTACGTGGTGAAGAGATCGATACACTTTTGGTTCGGGATGTGTACTGTTGTTGCTCTCATGTGTGTTTGTGTTCTTGTTGATATATCGGTTTATCAACCGATTTATCAATGAACTTGAGTAGTTGTTGTTAAGCAGATAATCCCGGACCAACTCTTTTTTCTCATTTTCTGATCTGCACGTCGACAACTTGAACACTCTCCCAATAAAGCCAGTGGCCGTGTTTAGTTTTTGTGTGAGAGGGTGAAATGAAAAATCTAGACTAACATTTGAAAAGGGCGGAACAACCATTGCAAATTCTCACTTGTTCCGTCCCTCCTGGGCGTATTTCAATATTTTTATGCAAACTTTTCCCGTTAACAGATAGAGGGGAGTCAGATCTATCTGTTACTGGTAAAAGATTTCGTGAATAATGGGAGGTAAGCCTAGGAGGAACGGGAGAAGCAGAAATTCGAAATGGCTGTTACGCCCTTTTCAAATGTTGGTCTAGAAATAATTCAAAATGCGCCCCGATGCTACAGGGTTTTTGTACTAGTCGATGACGATTTTTTGCTGCGCTGTGCGTATCAGCAGCATGTCAAGGTACGGCAGCTGATTATTATTTTCCATTTCACACGTGAATTGAATGTGTGAGTTGAACTCGTTGAGCGCATTTCTCACATGTTCAATCATGTCGATTGGGAGAGCGGTGATCAAATCGTCGACGTACTTTTTCAAAAATGGAATAGGAATATCAATCCCTTCAAGCACGTGATCTAGCAATCTTCCATCACTAAATCTGCAAGAGCCGGAGACAATGGGTTACCCATTGCCGTTCCCGACTTTTGACAGTAGAAGTTGCCACGGTGGACAAAATAACTGGAGGAGAGATTGAATTTAATTAGTTCTATGAACATTTCGACATTCTTTATTGTGGTGTTTTTCTCGATCATACTCCAGTTCTTTCGCACCGCTTCTATCGCAACGTCCCGTGGAATACAGCAGCGTACCACATCGAACGAGACCAATACATAGCCTGGAGGCAGGTTGATATTGTTTATGAATGTGCAGAATTCATATGAATTTTGCACATTGTATTTGTCGTGGTCGATCGAGCGGTGTAGTATGTCTGCTCACGCCGGCTCTCGCAAAAGTCATCAATAGAAACTTCCCCAACGTTCAACTGGGCTTCAAATGCGTCAAAACAAACAGACTGTTGTTTTCGAAACTCAAAGATGCAACGCCGCAGTTGGAGAGGAGAAATATGATTTACCGCATTCCCTGCGCCGATAGAGGCTTGCATCAAAAACATAACCTCATCGAATTCCCATACGATTTGTAAACATTGCCCTCAAATTTTTTTTGAGGGCAAGGACGGCTTTATGGACCGACGCCGAAGGAAAGAAAGAGAAGGAGATAATGATGACGTCAGCGTGCAAGCGCTCATTGCGACTACGCAACAGTTGAAAAACCGTCTCTCTGGGCATCGGTCTCTCATTAACCGATACGCAGATTTGAAATCTTCCGACCCGAACAGAGCGACGGAGAGGGAGGAAGAATTCAAAAAGACGGCGTTGATGGTCCATGTGATTGAAAACGAACACCGATTCGATTTACCTGGTACTAAAATTCTAGAACAGGACAATCGTTTGAACGCACTTCAAGTTCTTGAAATGTGTCACATTTTTTGTGACACCAAAACGGTTAACTATAGAACCGACACAAGTAACTTATGTCGTTTTCGTTTTTGATTCAGTTCCAACCTGGGTTGGAACTGGATCAGATCACAGTTTCAACCCCAACCCGACTTCGTTTTCGCTTGTACTAGAGTTTGTTTGACGTTGTTTGTTTACACATTTTCCGCCGATCCAGTTCCAACCCAGGTTCAAAAACGAATTCGACATTAAGTGTTGTTTACTCGGGTCTTCTGCACTCAACCACGAACGGAGAAAGATAGCAGAACATCGCACGGTGTGTTGAAACAGGATTATTATCGCACTTTCATGAACCTAAAATATTTTTTCGTTATAAGTTAGCCTTAGCTGTATATATTAAGATTCTGGAGGTTAAAAAATCTTTCATCGGGGAAAATTAAAATAAATTCGACTTTAGTAGTTTACCACCTTTCTCATATAATATGGTATTACAAAAATCTGATGAACCTAATCTCCGCCAGAAAAAGTCCCCTTTCTAATAATAAATTCGAAACCATCTAGAGAGAAACGAATGCAGAAGTCTTTACAACGAGTTCAAATTTGTTTGGCGTTCGTTTCATGTGTCCAGCCCACTACAGTCTGCCGAAAGTAATTAATCATAAAAGTCTGCATTCCTTCCATTTATCTGGCACATAGGTATTTGTAATGGAGTTAAACAAATACTTCCCATTAGTGCGACTCATACATTTGAGGAAGCACCATACACCTGTGACTCGTATCATTTACAGCACATACTTTTCATGTGCTGATTTGCCGGGAATGGCGGGTATTAGTTGCACATACTTTGCATGCCAAACCATGTTACGATTGTTCGCATGTTGGACACATAGGGACGATTTCTTCATCCTTGCTTAGGCGTTAAACCAGGTTTAACTATATGGGTAAGCCTGGTTTACTGGTTAATCCGAGGTGAAGAAATCAGCCCTTTCGGTAGAAATTACTCTTTCGATACACGCCCTCGACGTGCTTTAAGGTAAGCATATTTAATCATTTTTTTTTTATCGTGAAATCAATCAATGTTTGATTGAAACAGTTTTAGATTTGATGATGATGAACCTGGGCGTGTTAGCGTGTATTCCGTACGTAAAAAAAATATCGGATTAAGTACGAGACACTGAAGATGACCTAACAGTTGAGGTTGATATACGTATCTGTCAAAGAATGCAAAATCGTAGTGCAATTAATAGGAACAGTCCTTAACTCTATTTTCTTTTTACTTAGTTTTAGATATGTTAGTGTTAGATATGTTCATTGTTATTTATTATAAGAACAAATTTAAGTAAACTTGCAGATAAAATAAAAATATAAGATGTACAACAATATTAAGAAAACATCAATGTTCTGGAAATGTCATAAAATATTAAAAAAAAACAACAAACAGTGATGTGTAAAGTGAGGCAAGATTGACGCAATTTGAGGTTTCAATACAACTTTTTAAGAACTTTTATTAGTTATTTCATGCTTCTTTTCAGAATCATTAGATATATTTTGATTGCTAAATAGTTATAATACATAGAAGATGGTTGGAAGGTATCGAGTGTACGGGTGACTTTTTAATTCAACTCTAATGGATAGTTTCCACGTACAACATTTAAAATTTTTATTTTTCCCAGGAATAATCATCAGATAAACTGCAAAATCAATCAAATCAATGCTGTGTTGCAGCATTAGCCTTGTTACAAAAAATTAGCGCAATGTGGGGGAAAACTTTGTGTACGTTATATCGAAGCAAAATGTACGTTATATCGAATTCGCTATATCGAGGGTACGTTATATCGAAGAATACCTGTATAAGGCTAAAATATATTAGAAACATAGCAGTTTGCAAGTAATCTGATGTATTTCATTAATAGTAGTTTCGTGCAGTGTTTTTTCTATGTTTGTCTGGGTTATCTGTAGTTTTATTTTATAAGACATTTTGATCTTGATAGAAACTTCGTGCGTTTTAATGGTTTAAATGTTATAACTGCATAAAATAAAGTTTCTTTTTCCCAAGTAAAATCCCTTCATTTTTGTAAAGTGAGTTTGACAACAGATTCAGTATGGGGACAAATGTCACTTGTCCTTGCAGAGCGTGACATAAACGAAATAAGTTTTTCGTGAAAACTCAAGTTCTTCATTATTGGTTTTATGAATTTCACCAAATTCATTATTATGGGTTTATTTCACGTCAAATACATCAACACTAGTATAAAAAATATTAATTTTTTCTCTGCTTCGATATAACGTACTAAGAGAATTTTTTGTACGTTATATCGAAGAATACCTGCACTATAAGATGTCATCCACTTTGACATATATTAAGCATGCATTGCCTTCGGTATGGTAAATTCTTAATAAAAACTTATGAGGTTTTGAAAAAGGTTGTAATACAATTTGTATAATTATCCTTGACCAAATGATTGTTTGATTCAAAAATGTCATGACATTCAAATTGCTTATCATGACTAGATAATATCGCTGTTTCTTCTTACCTTACCCGTTTCAATTCGCCCTGGTGTATCTTATTTTAAACCAAATGTTTAATAATAATTTATGAATGTAATAACATAATATGACAGCACCAATCGTTTGTATTTTGTGTCAATTTTTTGTTATTTGAGACTCAACAGCCCATTTAACCCTAAAGGTATCGTTTTACAAAAAAAAAAAAAAGGAAATATGCCTTTGAAAATTTTAAGATTTTGTATGGACAAAAGTCCTCAACAGATCAGAGGCAGACCTTTTACAAATAAGTAACGCACGCTCAGTATAGTCGACTCATAATTTTTGGCAAATATCCTAATGTGGATGTGGTTTGACATGCAAAGTATGTGCAACTAATACCCGCCATTTCAGGCGAAATAGCACATGAAGAGTATGTGCTACAAATGGTACGAGCCACAGGTGTATGGTGCTTCCTCAAATGTATGAGTCGCACTAATGGGAAGAATTTGTTTACCTCCATTGCAATCTATGTGCCAGACAAATGGAAGGAATGTAGACTTTTACGATTAATGACTTTCGGCAGACTGTAGTGGGCTGGACACATGAAACGAACGCCAAATAAATTTGAACTCGTTGTAAAGATTTTTGCATTCGTTTTTCTCTAAATGGTTTCAAATTTATTATTAGAAAGGGGACTTTTTCTAGCGGAGTTTAGGTTCATCAGATTTGCGTACTACCATATCATATGGGAAAAGCGGTAAACTACTAAAATCGAATTTATTTTAATTTTCCCCGATGAAAGATTTTTTAACCTCCAGAATCTTAATATATGCAGCTAAGGCTAACTCATAACGAAAAAATATTTTAGGTTCATGAAAGTGCGATAATAATCCTGTTTCAACACACCGTGCATCGTCACAGCACGCTGTGATTCTCTGTTTCTGTTAATGTTTCCGTCCTTTGTGTTCCATCTTTTCGTTTGACGTCTCCACTCATAGACATTTTAATTCAAACCTGTTTAGATGTGCCTAGGTGAAAGCTGTGTAAGTTTGTGCTCCGTCCAATGTTTTAATTATTGTAAAAACGAATCAAGTCATTATGTCCAAAATTTGTATGTATAATTACAGTGTAATGTTGTTAGCCGTTCCATCAGTCCATGTCCAAACCCACTTGACCTAAAAACAACTTTTGATGTGAGTAATTTTTTTGTATAACAAATGACTTGACTACTCAAACTTTGTATGTAAATTGTAGTTTGCCCTGAAGATGAGTGAATAAACGCTCGAAACGTCGGCTTTAATTAAAACAGTTATTTTATAAGCAACCCGAGGACCGAAAATACGCCAGCAATCGCTATCAAATTATCAAAGACGGTCGTTATTTTATCAATTTCAGGATATTGGATTCACCATAGAGTACAGCGAGCTCATGGTTCATCCTTCGCCGCCACACACCTTTTTCCTGCACGCCGCCGAAGATCGTCCTTGGCACGTGTCGCTCGAAAACTCCGAGTGCTTGCAGGTCTTCCTCGAGCATCGTCCATGTCTCGTGTCCGTAGAGGACCACCGGTCTTATTAGCGTTTTGTACATGGTACATTTGGTGCGGGGTGAATCTTTTTTGGCCGCAGTTTCCTCTGGAGCCCGTAGTAGGCACGACTTCCTCTGATGATGCGCCTCCGAATTTCACGGCTCATGTTATTGTCAGCCGTTAGCAAGGAACCGAAGGAGACGAATTATTCTACCACCTCGAAGGTATCCCCGTCCATCGTAACATTGCTGTCAACGCTTGTCCTGTCTCGCTTAGTCACACCTTCCAGCATATACTTTGTCTTAGCCGCATTCACCACCAGTCCGACCTTTGCTGTTTCACGTTTCAGGCGGGTGTACAGTTCTGCCAACGTTCCAAATGTTCTAGCAATAATATCTATGTCATCCGCAAAGCAGACAAATTAGTCGGATATCGTGGAGAAGGTACCCTGGCTGTTGAGCGCGGCTCGTCGCATAACACCTTCCAGGACGATGTTGAATATTAGGCAGGAGAGTTCATCACCTTGTCGCAGTCCCCTTCGAGATTCGAAAGAATTGGATAGTTCACCCGAAATCCTAACGCTGTTTTGCACACCGTTCATCGTTGTTCTTATCAGTCTTATCATTCTTCGTCGAACCAATCGTTTCGTCGACTCCGTATTACGTACCCAATAATGCTTTCGGCTGCGTTGTTGATGGCTGCTTTGAAGGTACCCCAGCATCGAGGCCACATCGAGCACACCATCCGGTAGCTTCAGTCGCTCTAGATCGTACCGGTGCGGCCGCCGGTACTGTACATTGTTAATAACGGAGGGTTTTGGGCACAGTTTAAGTGGTTTAACCATCACCAGGTAGTGGTCAGAGTCGATATTAGCGCCACGATAGGTCCTGAAGTCGGTAATGTCTGAGAAGTACCGTCCATCAATCAGAACGTGGTCGATTTGCGATTCCGTTTGTTGTGGTGATCTCCAGGTGTAACGATACGGGAGGCTGTGCTGGAAGAAGTTGCTACGAATGGCCATGTTCTTGGAGGCGGCGAAGTCGATGAGGCGTAGGCAATTTTCGTTCGTCAGCTATGGTGCATCCTGTCCAACACACTTCCTGCACTGCTACGATTCCGACCCTGTGGTTTTCAGTATATCGGCGAGTATGCGGTAGCGTGGTTCAAAAAATCATGTTTGCTGCACACCGCTTATTTGATTTGTAACTAGATTCTAAGCCTTCTCCAAAAGAATGGGCTGATTTGGTTAAAAATTGAGAGTGCATTGCACAAGCCCTTAAAAGTTTGTATGGGAATTACCACAGACAAACAGACGTAACACTCTTTAAAACGGCTTGGCACATGCATTTAACGATCAATTCAAATTTCATTTGATTTGCGCGATCGTTCCACCAGAGGCGCTAGTTTTCGATCGCTTTGTCGTTTGCCAGTGTACACGTTGCTGAATGATGCAACCGAAAATTACAGGCGATTTGTGTAGTAGTGTACGTGTTAGCAAACATCAAATTGAAATCCATCATGGCCGACAGTGTCTCGCGCGGTTCTACCAACAGGTGGTAGTGTGCTCATGAAATGACCTGGGCAAAAGTTTTTGATGAATTTTCTCTAAGAGTTACGTCTGTTTGTCTGTGGAATTACTGTGGAAAAATGACGTTTTTCCTTCAATTGTCCGTATCATTTCTTCAAGTGCCCTAGAGTGTTAGTTGCCGCTTGGTACTTCTAGGCTACTCTATCAGCTGCAACTTTGCCGAAGACCACATTCAAATCGGACGCCTCATTAATTAGTTATCGATTTTTATCCAGAATGAAAATCTTCGACCATGATGATTACACTATTCGACGGAAACATATAGTAGCCATGATTTCTTAGCGCCATGTGCAGCAATGTTGCCTGCTGAGAAGCTGGAGGATCACTGTTAAAGTTTCTCCAGTTGGATAAAAATCGATAACTAATTAATGAGGCGTCCGAATTGAATGTGGTCTTCGGCAAAGTTGTAGCTAATAGAGTAGCCTAGAAGCATGGGGGTGAATCTTCGTCACGAAAAACGCTGCTCGTTTGATAGCTAAACACTAACGAATCTGGTGGTGGAAGTCAAGCTTAAGCCTACAGCGAGCATCGGGAGGCGGGCGTAGCGCGCTTTGATGATTTTTTATTTCTCCATTGACATTCATTCCGATCTAGTTCTCCAAGTGACAATTTCAGGACTTCCACCACGAAACTTCAATTTTGTTCGAAGATACACATCTGTTCTGTGCTAGAAGTACCAGGGGTCAACTAAGGGGAAATACTACGGTTATTTGAATGAAAAACGTCATTTTTTTATAGTAATTCCCATATAAACTTTGAAGGGCTTGAGCACTAAGAATGAGCTTGCTCAGAAATGACATCGTATTTTATACCTTGAGCGAACAATCAATCACCAATCACAAACGAGAAAGGGGAAGCCAAGATGGGAAGGCGATCTTGCAAAGTTAAATCCTCCCTTTTTTTTCGAGTAGAATCCGTGGAATCAAAATTTTACTTTTATCGGAATGCATTCTTTCCCAAATAAATTTCAACACAGATGTTTTCAAGTTTTATTACATTTGTTCATCGCATCGCTTTCTTATACTACAGCATCCATCGCGTAAAAACAGAATTGAGTGTATCTGATATCTCGGCAAAACGTTGGCCCAACCCGAGCGCCGAGCAAAGTCCAACAACAAAATTACAGCAAATCGGAGACATGATTTGTATTCAGCAACAAATTGATATCACATTTTGATACCATTTTATCTTTACTTAATTTGATTTCAAATGTTGCTTTCGGTTTGCTGTCATTTTGAATTAATGTAAATATTTAGTGTTACAATAGTTTTTAAATCATTCAGTAAACTATGTGAAGTAATTCTAGGAATATATCATTAGTGCAATTGTATTATTGCACTTAGGATTTGATATCAACCGAAGAACTCTACATTTAACGATTTTTCATTTTTCTTGCGCTGATAACAAAAACAGCTATCAATTTGCTATCATCGATAGCAGGAATGGTTTTCAATTTGCTGTCACAGGAACATTTTTCTGCTCTCATTTTTGATGTTTTAACCGTTAAAACGACCAGAACGAAAACAACCTGAGTTATCAAAATTTGCAATATCACAACATCAAAATTAGTTTTCAATTTGCTATCAGACTTTGCTCGGGAATCTCAGCATTGAACTGCCGAAATTGCTTAGATCTCGGCAAAATTTGCTGATTGCTCGGTTGTGAAAATTTTGGCCAAAAGAAACGAAAAAATGCTGTTATCCAGACAATTAAAACTACATAAGTGTTAAGTGTCCATAAAAATGCTTTCGTGAATGAAGTTATACCCTTTCAACCCAACCAAGTTATGCCTAAGAAGCATAAGCGCATAACATCAACGAACCTCAAAGGGGAAACGCAATCGGCCTGCTGCCAGCCACACGCGCCCGATCTCTCGCTGACGACTACGACGACGACGATAGTTTTAATTGATGTGGTCGACAAGCACAATGATATATGAGACAATGAGGGTAGGGACAGGGGGTCCAAACGGGGTCCTAACTTTTGCAAAAAAGAAGGACATGAAAAAACCGGCAGCTGCTCGAATCGTTTTTGTTTACTTGTCGTTTGCTGTATGCGCCTGTATGTTACATACTAGGTAAGCGAACCTCAAGAGATTCATAAGGGACTTGGGTTGATTCATGAAACTCACTTCTCCGAGGAAGTCGACATCATTCTGAGCGGTTCATGTTCGAGCTTGAACACCATCTGACTCAGGACGAACGCGCCGGGTGTTCGATAATGTTTGATTGCTCTTTGATGAGGACGCTTCCAGTAGTTCGGTTCGGTAGGAACCGGCGGGGTGGTGCGGTGGTGATCTTGATCGCGATCGTACCTCACCTAGGAGCAGACCGGGTTTTTACGATCAGCTTGCGCAGCACATTTTGTTTGGCTCTTTCTCGTTTTTTTTTTGCTCTTCTCTCTTCCGTTGCATTTCTTTTCCATCTGCTGGCCCTATTCAGGTTAATAAGGATAGGAGCCAGTAGCATGCTGCATTGGGCAGCAGTTGTTTTTGTTCGATTCCTCTTCAATTGCTGATTCGGGGAACAGCTGGCCCAGCACTGAAACGAAATTATATGCGTGGACGAGGCAGTGCTGGCAGTTTCGTTGGGAACGATGTAGCATACATCGTGTAGGTTGTGGGATGATCGCTTATACACTCGAACTACCATTTATGTAGAAGTACAGTACAGTAAATTCTTGTTAAGTACCATAATTAGAGTAATACCACAGATATACAGACGTAACACCATGGAAATCCATCGCCCGGTTCACACTACCATCACCTGGTGGAAAAGTTGCACGAATCACTGTGTTGTGCAATATCGCCAACAGAAGGCGCTAGTGTGAAACGTCAAACGCATAGAAAAACGATGCGCGCGCCTCTGGTTGTGAAAGCCACAACTATGAAAATTTAAATTGTTCGTTGAAAGCGTGGTCGATGGAAATTTCATAAGTGTTATGTCTGTGGTAATACATAAGTAATAACATGTATAAGCAATAATATAAGAATAATTATAATATGAATACAATTGAATTGTATTCAGAGGAGCTGGGAGACTTAGGTTGAAGTTATTTACTTCAAAAGCTGGCGATGGACCAAGGCATTTTTTGAAGTCTACCCTGCTGCTCACGTACCCATCCCTTTCCCAAGCTAAGCTTTAGGCTTTCTTTCCATTCTATGAGAAGTAAAATTCACTTGTCATTTTTACATTTCGTTCACGGAACATTCTAGTTTGATTTTCTTCATTATTTCTTAAACCTAAAAGTACAAATATCCAAGTTAACAAAGTATTTGATTTCATCTTAACCCTCCTTTGGCATTAGGGTCATTTTTGACCCAACCCGTACACTACGTAAGCGAGCTGCTGCCAACGTGATGCAAAAGGAAGGTTAAATATCATTTCGGTATCGTCAGCTTCCAAACTTCTATCGATAGACTACTACATGATCAATATATAAACGCTATACGAGTGATTAAACTTGTGTTTCTATAATATGAAAATACTGTTCGATTCCTTCGCAACGTGTTGATGTTGTCTTTTTTTCTTTTGTTCTGTTTGTCCCGCAATTCGCACCCTATAATTTTAATTTGATTTTTTGTTGTGTTGTTTGTACATGCAAAAATTCGCTTCGATGAAACTCAATTTCCGGCAGCATTATCGAAAAAATGCCCATCGTACCGAGCACAGCAGCCAGCACGCGGCGGCGGCGACATCAACAATAAAAATAGGAACGAGCTAAAGGGTTCCATCCTGGTTGGACGGGTGGGTGGTAATGAGCACCCTAGGCAACTGAAAGCTGTTTTTCATCAGGAACAAGTACATATATGCATCGGCAACGATGAGGCTTAAGATGAATTAAATTTCAGCAGCTTTTCGATTCATTGGCTTGGTGTAATTATGGTTCCATTTTTGTACGACGCGACTCGGTTGGAGAGTGAGGAACATGCTTTTGATTTTTCGTCATTACTAGTGTCTCAACTAGTGCATAACCATAAAAATATAAATAAATGAGATTCTGGATTGTAGGTTGACGGTCATGAATGGAAAATCTACAGAGTTTGCTACAAAGATTTATTTGTTGTTGATTTTAATTCTTTGGTATCCTGGTAGGCTTGCCCTCGAAAAGCTTCATTTACCATTATTTCCCAGTAAATTAGATTAAGATCTAAAAGATGAATGATTTGCTATAAACAGTAAAGTACCAATACCCTTCTTTTACCAATTTTGAGCTGCTGATTGCCGCCTCATTATATATCCACGATGTTGACTTTAGCAGTCATAGATTAAAAAGTAGGTAAGCTCTATAGGCTCTCTTTTAGCGAATGCTGAACTACTGGTATTGTACGTGGATTTGCTAACTGAACACGACAAATCAAAACCGGCGTTTTTGGTATCGCCGTTCAAATCGTCGTTCGATTGAAGAGCGAGACATCAGCAAAACTGACACATTGCTTTGACATATCTAACGTTGGAGCAACACGTGTGTGAGATTCTCTCTCTCAGTTGGTTTAGTTTGTTTTGATCCAATCTGACATTTCTTTTATGCTGCACATGCTGACGATGCTATTGTGAATTTACATCGAAGATGAATTCCAAGGGAATTTGTTTGAGCTGTTTGGAAATCGCCGTTCAATTCAAGGGGCGTTTCCATGCGTTCTTGTAAAATTATAAACATCTAAGTTTATGCGCTTATTATGTTAAACGACCTTTACAATGATTCTCCGTTAATAATATACAGGGTGTTAGGTTCCTGAGTGCAAACTTTTTAAAGGGTGATAGAGGCCCATAAATGGAGCAAAAAATTGTTCTACGCATATGGTCAAATCTCAACCGTTACGTAGTTATTGAACTTCCCATGTTTATGACTCTTATTGCCTTAACTGGCAATAACTTGAAAATGTTCAAACTTATCGAAGTTTTTTTACCCTTATTCGAAAGATTATTGAATTTTCTAACAAATGGCATCTTTGAATCGATTGGTTTAGTTAAATAACTAAGTTGTCTAGAGCAAAATAGCTTAAAATAGTGTATTTTTATTGGTTTTTGTCAATTATCTTTGAAACATGCGTAATAAATTAAAATTCTTTCTTTGGCAAAGTTGTGGCCTTTGTTACACTCTACAATTCGTTCTTCGACACTAAACTTCTATCTCTTATCGTTTTGTTGCAAATTCGATTTTAACATCGCATTTCAGATCATAAATTTGCAACTGTCATGGAAAGCACTTTTCTGCGCATTGTGCCGAACATTTAAATCAAAATTGCAAGAAAACGATAAGAGCTAGAAGTTTGGTGTCAAAGAACGAATTGTAGAGTGTAACAAAGGCCACAACTTTGCCAAAGAAAGAATTTTAATTTATTACGCATGTTTCAAAGATAATTGACAAAAACCAATCAAAATACACTATTTTTAGCTATTTTGCTCTAGAAAACTTAGTTATTTAACTAAACCAATCGATTCAAAGAAGCCATTTGTTAGAAAATTCAATAATCTTTCGAATAGGGGTAAAAAAACTTCGATAAGTTTGACCATTTTCAAGTTATTGCCAGTTAAGGCAATAAGAGTCATAAACATGGGAAGTTCAATAACTACGTAACGGTTGAGATTTGACCATATGCGTAGAACAATTTTTTTCTCCATTTATGGTCCTCTATCACCCTTTAAAAAGTTTGCACTCAGGAGTCTAACACCCTGTATAAATCACGCATTGAAAAGTTTAATGCTGAACTTTTAAACCAGAATTTTTCAAAAAAAATTACAACGTTAAATTTTTATTTCGACAAACTCTTCTGAGAATGCATTGGAAGACCCCTCTGATTATGCTCCTCCATCAGCTGGTAGCTGAGTCCGGTTGCGTTGGTTAAGAGGATATCGGCTGCGACCGGTTATCACTCGATAAGGGTTCGAGACCCGCTGTGCGCAATAGTTGAAAACATGCCCGAGCAAAAGCGTATAGAGCGGTTCCATATCATTGCAGCAACGAGTAATTTTCATATATGTTTATTTGGATGAAACCTTGCATACAGGTTTTTGGGGGAGAAAAACGCCGTTTTGCATACTTGGTTCGCCATTTTGAATCTAACCTTACTTATGAGAAGGGCCTATGAAAAATGCACATGATATCTTCAAAAAATTGTTTCTCTAAAACGGTTTGTCCGATCGGTTTGGCGTCTTCGGCGAAGTTTTAGACAATTGTTGGTGCTATATGGAGAAAATATGCACGGTAAAAAAAATGTTTGGTTTTTGTGATTTGAACTAAAATATAGATTTTCCCTCAAAAGTGACATGTCAATATTTTTTTAATTATCCTTATGTTATAGCTGACTAAAAATGCTATCTAGTGCACAGTGAGTTGTTCTGGAGAAAAATAGGTTACAATGAAAAAAATATGTTTTAAAAAATTACGGTTTTCAAAAAAAGCTATTAAGTAAAGTCAAAAAAGGTTTGTCGCCCTAATTTTATGAAAGTACATCAAATTTGCAAGAAAAAAGTTCTTCGGTAACATTTTTCTAAGATGCACCGTTTAGAAGATATTACTCATTTAATATTGATTTTTTTGATAACCTAATAAGTTTTAGCCCTTTTCGGATGTACTCCGTGTTTCACCAGTTTCAAAAGTATTTTTTTCGGAAAGATTGGAAAATTTTGAGTTAAAATGACACTGACAGCTTAAAGATTTGACTGAAAATCTCTGCATTAAAAGTATTTTGAAACAAGTTCCAAAATCCAACTATCAGGAACAATGATTTCTTCCAGTGGTTTTTGGTGCCTTGTGCTGAAAACGTGCTAATAGGTATTAGATACAGGTAATTAGATACCAGTTAGCTGAACTACGTACAGTTGGTGATTGTAAACATGGTCTTTGTTGGAACTAAGGACTGTTCATTTTATAAAGAGGACAACTTTGCAAGGCTATAAAAAGAAAACGCGTAGTTCAAATTTGAGCAGCCTTGGTTGGTTGTTCAGTACATTATGTTAGCAGATAATACCTATAATTAAATTGGGTTAAAATTGTTGGACTTCATAGAAATGTGGCAAAGTGTTAGGAGAGGTCAATTTTTCGATCCCCAAAAACTAAAGATAAACACAAAATTACTGTAAAACATCGGTGTATCGTTTTTAATTTCATAAAAGTGTTTGCCATACTGCAGCAGTATGAGTGATACATATTCTGGCAAAATATAGACCTAATCGGAATATTAGTTGTTGAGATATTAAAGTTACAAGTTGGTCAACATGAACAAGAACAAAATTTATTTGTTAAACAAAAAATATGAGAATATTGAATTTTGAATGTTTTCAATGGATCTAGCCGAAAGTACTAATAATGCAATTTCAAATGCAGAAAACCGCTTCTTGATAGCATTGTTGGCTTGGTTACTGTGCTTCATGGCAGTTACCGGAGGAAAAACAGTTTCGTTCTTTGAAGGTTCTTCTAAATAACGATGTAACCCATTGCAAATACAACATAACAATGATGTCGAAAATAAAACTTTACATGTAGTCATTTTCAAATAAGGTATATAATCACATAGGATCAAGCCTTGCTGAAAATAAATAATAAAAAGCTTCTCTAGAATCGAAAACTTGCATTTATGGGGCAAAAAAATATGAAATTTTTCACAATGGCCATAATTAAGGATTAATTTTATGATGAAGAATGTACTTTAAAGCATATTTTTCTTCGGTATAATTTAGAATGCGATTCTCTTCTATACTGGACAAATTTTGAACTGAATCCGTAGTGTTATTGCATCACTGGACTTAAATAAGTATGTTTTATCAATTTCATTGATAACAAGGCAACTTACTATATCAAGCTGTATAATGCTTGGTGCATTATTATTGACCAACTATTACGTTCTACCTTTAGTAGAATAGTATTAGATCCCAAGACATTGAAAAGTTCATAAAAATTTAAAAATTTTGTATGTGGAAAGTTATGTAGAATTTTGAGAAATTGGTTTTTACTGAGTTTTAACGAAAACCGCTCCAGTTCCATCACTAATGACAATTTGTATAATGTTATATTTTTCCTACACTGTAGAATAGCTATGGAAGTTTATGCAAAAAACTGGTAATGATTTTATTGAAAAATAAAAAAGATATCACACAAATAAGGTGTCCTCTTTATAAAATGAACAGTCCTTAGTCCACCATGGCCAAGCTGGCACAGGCTTGTAAACATTCGACACTTTTCACTACCTTCGTTTCGTTGTCGCGGTCGGGTGTCAGCTTGCTTTGTTTCATTCGAGCGCGACCGCTACCTCTTACACACAACACAA
Organism: Aedes albopictus; assembly: GCF_035046485.1. Lineage (NCBI taxonomy): Eukaryota > Metazoa > Arthropoda > Insecta > Diptera > Culicidae > Aedes > Aedes albopictus. Next base: position 97,396,795 of record NC_085138.1, on the reverse strand, counting down.
GCGGCAGAACAAAGATCAATAAACAAAAAAGTGGATCAAATCAACGTCGTCTGACACGATGACATTAGTCTAATTCCAGCTTTTCGTAAGATTTCAGCCAATTTTGATTAAGATTGGTATAATATTAGTTTATTCGTGTGTGATAAATCGATTACGACACATACATTTATCCAAAATAGCTCTCTTTATGGGAGAGACAGGAATAACAAAAACCGAACCATCTCCCGAAGACGCAATCGTGGTCAAGCGCATTCATTCGACATTTTTGTTCCGTACAGTAGTTTGATTGCTTGTGTTGCGAATGTTGGAGACAAAGGCAGCCTACAAAAACTACAAAACAAAACTTGCAAGATGGTGAATTTTTAGCTATTTGTGACTTTTCTGAAAATTACAGCTTCGTTTTGCAGGATGAAGTTCAATCACACCATTGGAACGTGCAACAGGCCACAATCCATCCTTTCGTAATATATTATACTGAAAATATGCAAATTAAACATTTCAGCTTCAATATAATTTCAGAAGAACTAAGACATGATTCATTCGCTGTTAATTTGTTTATTGATAAAATGATGAACTTTTTACAAATTGATCAAAATAAAAACATGAAAAAAAATATTTTATGTCAGATGGTGCTTCACAGTATAAAAACCGAAAAAACTTTTCTAGCCTTTGTAAGTTTAAGTCAAAGTATGGTATTGACGCTGAATGGCATTTCTTCGCAACATCGCACGGAAAAGATCCATGCGATGCTATTGGAGGTACGATAAAACGCATGGCTACCAGAGCAAGTTTAGCCAAAGAACGCGAACACCCGATAAAGACTGCAAGAGAGTTGTTTAATTGGACAAACAAACGAAAAGAAGAAGAACTTACAAAGTTGTCATTTTGTTATTCTACTACAGAAGAATACGAAAATATGTCTTTGCAGGTAAATAATCAATATAATAATGCAAAAACAATTCAAGGAACTCAAAAATTCCACTCATTTCTTCCTCTATCAGAAAATACAATAAAGGCAAAGCTTTATTCAAACTGTCCTGACAATGATGCCAAAATATTCGATATTGTTAAGAAAGTTGTGTAAACAATAATTTGATAAAAATACAGGAATAAAAATAAACTGATGTACAAAATATAATGTTATTTTTTAATGCGCACAAATACCACCGCTGAAAAATAAGCCTTATTCGCTCTTTTGAATCTTGCTAATTGAGGAGCTTGCGATATGCAAGAGTTGAATGCACATTTTCAACACAATACACCAAAAACCACTGGAAGAAATCATTGTTCCTGATAGTGGGATTTTGTAACTTGTTTTTCAAAATACTTTTAAGGCAGAGAATTTCTCTCAAATCTTTAAGCTGTCAGTGTCATTTTAACTCAAAATTTTCCAATCTTTCCGAAAAAAAAAAATACTTTTGAAACTGAAGAAACACGGAGTACATCCGAAAAGGGCTAAAACTTATTAGGTTATCAAAAAACTCAATATTAAATTAGTAATATCTTCTAAACGGTGCATCTTAGAAAAATGTTACCGAAGTACTTTTTTCTTGCAAATTTGATGTACTTTCATGAAATTAGGGCGACAAACTTGTTTGACTTTACTTAATAGCTTTTTTTGAAAACCGTAATTTTTTAAAACATTTTTTTTTCATTGTAACCTGTTTTTCTCCAGAACAACCCACTGTGTACTAGGGTCGCGAACGGGTGGGTTTTCTCTGCTTGTCACGCTTTTTCGCGTTCCAAAACTACCGTTTTGAAAATTTCAACTCCAGTGAATATTTTATTGTGAAAAGTGCAAATTGAAGTTTTTTATTATGAAAATAATGGCGCGCGCATCGAAAGAACGAATTTAATGCGTCATTGTTCGCTGCAGGAGATAACCGCAAAATTTGGTGAATTTTTTTGCGATTTCGCTCATGGCGTAGCGCCGGCACTACACTATCCCCAAAATGCAGTAGTTTCGCGTCCAGAACCGGGCGGGGCGTGTTTTAGAAAAGTATTTAAGTGATTACTGCAAGTCGAAGTGCCGGATTTCGTCGCTCGTAGTTCTCGTGTTTCACCCACCAAGTATATTATCGTGTGCCGATATCATTCGAGAGACGCAGTCATTCGGAAAACTTGTTTGTTTTACAAAGAAAGAGTAATATTGCAAAATTCTAGCTGCTATATGATATGCAAATTGATGTAGTGTGAAGTCTTGACAATATGAGAACAAGTGAACTAAACAAACTATGAAGAATGCTGAACGAGCATATTTTGCTATTGGTGTCCTGTCTTGCGGTCTCGCGAGGAGCTCTGATGATTAACTTCGGACCAAACAAACGAAATGGGTGAGAGCTTTCCAATACTCATTATCATCATATACTATTCGGTTATATTCTTTAAACCTGCTTATATTCTTTCAACCATAATCAAATACATATGCGGAGCGTTTGGTACGGTATGTCCACGCATCCTTCCTCCCCTGTAGATTCTAGAATTGCTTCGAAGGTAAACAATCGTTCAAACTCGAGACAATTCCAAGAATCATCTTTGCGTCAAATACAACGCAGTAGGCCTGGCCGTTTTGACGCTTGTATCATATCTTTGATATGCTGCAAGCCTCAATATTGACAAGAAAAATAATTGGGCCTAATCTAACCTGATTACTTTCCAGGATGCTTTCTCGTACTGGCTGCGTTTGTATTAGATTAGATTAGATTAGATTAGATTAGAACAACCCACTGTGTACTAGATAGCATTTTCAGTCAGCTATAACATAAGGATAATAAAAAAAATATTGACATGTCACTTTTGAGGGAAAATCTATATTTTAGTTCAAATCACAAAAACCAAACATTTTTTTTTACCGTGCATATTTTCTTCATATAGCACCAACAATTGTCTAAAACTTTGCCGAAGACACCAAACCGATCGGACAAACCGTTTTCGAGATACAATTTTTTGAAGATATCATGTGCATTTTTCATAGGCCCTTCTCATAAGTAAGGCTAGATTCAAAATGGCGAACCAAGTATGCAAAACGGCGTTTTTGTTCCCCAAAAACTTGTATGCAAGGTTTCATGCAAATCAAAAAATACAAAAAAAAACTGGAAAAATTTCCCACTTGTTCGTGGAATCGCTCTATAACAAAGTGATATCACTTTGATAACAAACTATGTTATCGATGTTATTATTTTGTTATTTTTGTTATCATCTTTTCTATTTGATGATAGCCAGATTATAACAAATTTAGTTACCGATAATTCTGGTTCATCGAGATAACATAAAAATACTAAATAATAACAAAAAATGTTATCAGTTTCCTAGCGCATATTTCAAAGCTTTCCCAAAGCTGAGAGTATGATGAACCTCTAATCTAGAAATAGATTCCACTTTCCACCTTCAATGCAACTGCAGTACGAAAGCCTTCAACCAATTTCCCTCTCATATAGTCCCGTTGGTATATGGGCTATCGGCTGGGCCCAATAGTTGAAAGCATGATTTTTTAGTTATAAGAAACTTTTTTCAATTGCTGACGCTGTCGGTTAAGGTTTTTACTATTTTGGTCGATAAAATAGTTTTGAATGACAGCAAATTGATAGCAAATGCTGTTATCAATCAGTTGTTGAAATATTGAATATTGAATAACACAGTTAGGTATCAACTAGTACTCAATGATAAATTAACTTCTTATCACTTTTTATTCGAAGAGTAAATTTGAGTTATCATTTTTGTTATGTTGGCTCTTAATTCAACCTAAATAATAACAAACTCGATTGATCAGTACGCTGATAAATGTACATATTTGTAAATAGTTTGAATTTGTAAATATATATCATAGAGTTAAGGAACCCTTAATTTAACCCATATTCGCCCAGCGTTCCATAAATTGGACAGTCCTTTTGATGTGAATATCTCAAGAATTATGCAAAATTTTAGAATACTTTCTTCAGAGAAAATGTTCTCCACACCCATACCTTGCTCATAGTGGACAGTATAGTTTGTGACTGGTTCACTAGGTGGCGTAAACGATGCTACAAACAATACATATTGTCACGATCTATGAGCTTCGATTGCAATTCGAAAAAAAAAAAAATATTTCCATGTAATCATGACAATAGTTAATAATTTATAGTTCATTTCTTCGGCAGAGTTGTTAATCAATACATACAAAAGTCGATGTATGTATAATTGTATGTTTATATGCTCGTATGTTTATATGTGTGTATGATTGTCTATTTGTATCCCAAGTAACACAGTAAACATCTTTCAAAATTAAAATTTTGAATGATGCTCTACAAACGTCTTATAAAAGCATTAGTAAACATCAAATGTTTTTTGCAAGCTCTATTTTTGTTAGCTGCTTCCTAATAATTAAGAATATTATTAGCTATAAATGGTGAAAAAATACGCAGATAATGCATATACTCAACACCCATCTTTGTTGAGTCTTGGCAGCAATCAATTCGAAAATAATATTTACTCTGTTGATGATGCGAGCTACTGGATTATCTGGGGACAAAGCTGCCAAAAGCAAAAACTATCTAAGAAACTGGTTTATTTAGTTTAGTAAGCTAGGGGTATGAAAAACTAGCCTCGAGAAGGACAGCGTATCTGTTGAATTTGAACGGAATCACCAGGTCGATACACAGCCGACGTCCTCGGAATAACCCATCATTCTCCTCTCCAAGTTCTTCTGGAAGCAGCGGCTGTGATCAACGTTTCTGTTCAAACACGGTGTCAACATTTTCCAATATGGGAAGCATTCGGGCAGTTCCTCTGAAATTCCGGTCCATTGCAAATTAACAGCCACTTCAAATCCGTCAAATCCGCCAACCATAATCACCATCATTCTGTTATAATCTGCTGTGCTGTACATAACTCACGAACCGTCCAATCACGGGTTTCTCCGGACATGGTCTAGTCAGGTAAATAATCGTGAATCGTTCGTTTTGCTTATTAGATTTTACTGAAAATTGAAGACAAATATGAGCCTCCATCAGCAGAATTGGCGATTACTGTTGATTTTTATTTGACACTTTGACAGATCAACAGAACAGTTATAATGAAGTTGTTTTAGCGTTGTCAGAAAACAAACAAATAAACGAATGTGTTGAACGTATGTAAATCAAGCGTATTATAAATGTTACAAATGTGCAAGTTGTAGAATTGCTCGAAAGATGTAAATCAGAAGTAACTTAAACTTCTGTTGTATCAAAACAAAAGATTTGTGTTTTCTGTTCCTCTTTATTCCATTCCAAAAATGATTCATTTTACAGTACCGTATAAAAGCATCAGAAAACAAATCAAATTTGAAACAAAAACTAAATCTTATTTTACTTGATTTGTTGATAATTGTTAATAAATAAACGTTAATGTTAATTAATACTCGTTCATGGGCAATAATCAGTGGTCAAGGGTTCGATTTGAATAAAGAAATAAATTTTAAATTGTTTTCAAAATATTTTGAACAGCACTGTAAGTTTCGTGGATAGTCTGCCATATTTATTTTTGAGTGGATTGAAAAAAATATCAGTAAACCAGTATCAAATGGCTGATTTTTGCCACATTTTTCAATTCCGCTAAATGGCGCTTGAATTATGAATAACTGAAATCATAAGTTTCACAATAAATCTTAAAGCGCAAGTGAAGCAGTATTGACACCACATACTATATCTCATTTTATGATCAAACACCCAAATATCAAAATATATCATCGACTCTATCACTTGGAAAGTAGTTACCATATTGAAACAGGAAATTTCATTTATTCAGAAAATTTTTTTATTTTTCTTTTCATATTTTTTTTCTCTGGAGGTTGTCACGCTTTACAGTCGGGTCTCTTAAGAGATTGGTATTACATATGGAATCCTGAAGTTATATAGCTTTCAAACATCCCAATTACAACATTTTCGATAGATAGTGGCATAAACGTTTTCTACAGATTTGTATTACTGTAAAACAGCCTAATTCCAACTTATGAATGAGATTGTGTTATATGTGTTATATTCTAGTATTCTTATTGACAAATAACTCGATTTCAACTAAACAATATTAAAGTATGGATCAAAACGTACCTGTGGAGTACTATTAGTGTATTAGGATACATCTTATAGAACCTGTAAGATGTTCTATAAGCCGCCATTTTTTGCGCTGTTTTGCTTGTATAAGTGTTCGATATTAAGTCAATAATACAGGAAAAAAACAACCAACTATGTATGAATTGTGAATTTTAAACTGCTATAATACTAGCTGTGTTACTTGGGATGTTTATATGTATGTACGTATGTATTAGACTGGGTCAACAAAGTCGATTTTTTGGAACAAGGCTTTTTCGATTCCTTTTAGCGTCCAAAACAACTGTGCAAAATTTGGGAGTGATTGGTTGCGTCCTCGTATTCCGCATTGCGATTGAATTTTGTATGGGATTTAGTATGGGAAAAGTTACTTTTTCGCATTTTTCTCATAAATTGAAATTTTTCGTCTAAAACGATCTAACTAATGACGTACAAGTATAGCCTAGGATATTCCGAAAAACTTTGCTGAAGACCGCAAAGTGATCCGACACTTGTGAAAAAAGTTATAACGTACAGATTGCTCGGTGGTGCTTAACATTTAACATGTAAAGGAATAACATCAATAATAAAATCTCAATTTTTGGCCTAAGTTACCAGGCGAAGAACTTTCTTCACAGGCGTCGTATCACTTTGCGGTCTTCGGCAAAGTTCTCCGACATATCCTAGGCTATACTTTAACTTCATTAGTTACATGGTATTAGACAAAATAATTCAACTTATGAGTAAAATGCAAAAAAGTACGTTTTCCCATACTAACTTTCATACAAATTTCAATCGCAATGCGGAATACGGGGACGCAACCAATCGCTCCCAAATTTTGCACAGTTGTTTTGGTCGCCAATATAGATTGAAAAAGCTTTGTTCCGGGTTGATACGATCAAGTTTAAAGATTCTCCATACAACGTTGACCCACTCTAGTATGTATATATGTATGCCGGAACATAGAGCTTGTATCCGCAATAATCAGGACACAGAAAAAAGGCTGAAACTCTGCAATGGATACACTAAAATTGCTCAAATTTGGTCTGAGGACATTTAAGGATGTGTTTATTTCACCTGCAAAATTTCATGTAAATCGGTGCAGTACTTTTTGTTACAGCAATGAAACAGTAGAACGTGCGCAATTAAATTCTGTAAAGTACCTAGTATTGCTTCTCAGTGCTGTAACTTTTCCATTTGGCAAAGGAAATAGCTGATATCTCGAACACAAACCTCTCAATATACGTTTCTTGCATAAGCAAAATTTCAAAAAAATCGATGCACTACCAACAATTTTATAGTCGAAAAATGTTATGGGACAAACTGTGATTCTAGCCCCTTATACAGCATTTAGTGAGCACCCCTTATTGTTTCGATTGCACTATTGAAAGTACTCTACCTATAATCATCAAATCTTGCACGTATAATATACATATAATCAACTACCATCTGTGAAAATTTCTTGAAAATTGACAGAGATATTCAAAAGTTATGAATAGGCAAAAATTGCAAATGAAAAACACGAAAAAATTTAACTGACACTCACCCCTATCAACACTAGTAGCTTTCAAACCAATTGATCAAATTTGATGAAATTTTGCAAGAAAGTGTCTCTTAAAGTATCATAACTGATAACGAAATTTTATAATTATCATCACAGAACTTTGAATTGTAGCGTAAAAGAACCATCTATTATGCGAATGAAAACTGGTCATGATTGTACATAATGCTTAAAACCATATCTGTTTGTTTTACATCCACAGTTAAAAATAATGCATCGATTTTTATGAAATTTGGCACAAAAAATAAACATACACCAAAGGGGCTGTCCATAAACCACGTGGTCATTTTTTTGGGACTTTTCAACCCCCCCCCCCCCCCCCCCGCGTGGTCATTTGTCCATACAATTTTTTTTATTTGTCCATATAAAATGGTCAATGGTCGACCCCCCCCCCCCCCCCCCCCCCAAATGACCACGTGGTTTATGGACAGCCCCAAAGAGTTCTCAGTCAATTATTTGGCCCATTTTACCGATTTATTACAGAGCTACATCCGTACTTCTGTGTCCCGATTACTGCTGATTCAGGCTTTAGGCATAACTCTGGAATGCGTCAAGAAATTACAATCAAATTTGGCATACACATTCCTTAGGATCCAGAGATACAGAATGGGTATTGTAATTCAAGATGGCGGCTCAGGTTCCAAGATGGCGGTCAGAACTCCAGAATATATGCTTTTTACGGCAAGGCTGCTTCGGATACTATGCTATATGGGTATCTATCGATCGGGTTTGATGAATAGAAGTCAAAAATCGATATTTAACGCCATTTTGAAATCCAAGATGGCGGACCATATCCAAGATGGCTGCTACGGAATGATAGTTTGAGCTATGATACCATGCAATATGGGTATTAGCGTGGTTCAAAAATCGGTTTTGCTCCACACCGCTTATTCGATTCGTAACCAGATTCTATGCCTTCTCCCAAAATTTGAGTTCATTTGGTTGAAAATTGAGACTGCACAAGCCCTTCAAAGTTTGTATGGGAATTAGTATGGGAAAACGATGTTTTTCATTCAATCGACCGTAGTATTTTCCCAAGTGCCCTAGAGCGTTAGTTGACCCTTGGTATTTCTAGGCTACTCTATCAGCTACAACTTTGCCGAAGACCGCATACAAATCGCATGCCTCATTAATTAGTTCCTGATTTTTATCCAGAATCGAAATCTTTACTCATGATGGTTAAACTAATCGTCGGGCATCACTGCATTTTGCAGAGAAACATAGTAGCCATGATTTCAGTGTGCTATCTTTGGCACCATATGCAGCAATGTTGCCTGCTGGGAAGCTGGAGGATCATTGCTAAAGTTTGTCCAGTTGCATACAAATCGATAACTAATTAATGAGGCATCCGATTTGAATGCGGTCTTCGGCAAAGTTGTAGTTGATAGGGTAGCCTAGGAGTACCAAGAGTCAACTAGTCCTCTAGGGCACTTGGGGAAATGCTATGGTCGATTGAATGAAAAACATCGTTTTCCCATACTAATTCCCATACAAACTTTGAAGGGCTTGTGCAGTCTCAATTTTCAACCAATGTTTGCACCATCGTACAAATAAGGTACCCATATCACCTGCACACACAATGTCTTGGTTTTTATTGCATGTACGTAAGCTCTAACTCATATCACAGTAGGTTGCGGGTAAAAAAATCAAATTTCTTAAGTTCAAAATTTGCACAATGAAGGGGTGGCAGCAATAGTCGGGACTTGTCCACGCGCAAATGTTAAAAAAGACATTTCAGGAGTGTTCAGGAGAACCGTAAAACGGTCTTAGACCAAAAAAAGCAAGGGCAACTATTCCCGAAGGTGTCCACTGGTCGTCCAAGGTTAGCATGGATTAAGAAGGCTATCGCTGCCACAAAAAGAAGATTTGGGTGAATTATTTGCGCTCAATGAGAAAAATGGCAAAGAAACGCAAAATCAGCGACTTAAGGACAAACGTCTTGAAATCCCGCTTCAACAGTGCATCAGAACTTTAGACGCACAAATCTCAAGAAGCAAGCTTCAAACAACAGGGAAGTTAATTATTCTGCTCATGCTCACTTGTAATAAGCTTAAAATAAGAAGCTTAGATATACTGGTTTTGTTTACGAATAGATTTGTGCCCTCGAAATCGTGAGTAGGTGCCAAAGTCGGCCATTGTGGCGGCCATTTTAGGATTCTAACAAGTCCGTCCTTAACGGCATGGCATATCGAAAAGGAAAATTACGGTGGCCTTTATGATAATTCGACCATAGAAAAAAAAACTTACATTATTACCAATGGCATCCATATATACGCCATATAAGAAAGTCTTGAATTTGCCCAAAGCAACATCGGTTTTTTTTTCGATTTCCGAAGAACTATCGATCCATACCAAATTCCAGAATCAATAGTCATATTAAATTCTGTTTGTGTGTCAATGTCTACACCATTAAGCATTGTCAAAATAAAAAAAAAAATAAACTCAAACATTGTTAATCTTGACTTTGACACTACCACGGACACTTTTCGACATTTGCGCGTGAACAAATCACGAGCTAGGTTGCCACTTAGTCATTATGCAAGTGTTAAACTAAGGAAAACAACACTTTTTATTCACAGCCTACTATGAGTTATAGCTTAAATGCCTGCAAATAAAACCAATACATTGTATTTACAAGTAAAACTGCAACGTTATTTAACGATGATGCAAACATTATCACGCATACGGTAGAGGGTCATGGTACATGATAGGGTAGCGGGTACGGTAAACGGTGGAGCAGACGGTCGGGTAGAGGGTTTGGGTGAAGGATAGAGTAGAGGGAGTGGAGTAGAAAGTTAGGGTAGACGATAGGGAAGAGGGTAGGATAGAGAGTAGGGTTGATGGTAGGAAAAAGGTTAGGGTAGAGAGTAGGATAGACGGTACAATTAAGCCCAATATAGACTAGAGGGTATGGTAAAGGATAGGGCAGTGCTTATGGTAGAGGATAGTTTAGAGGGTAGGCCAGATGGTAGGGTTAAAGGTTATGATAGATGGTTGGAATGGAGGACAAATAATATAGTAAGGTAAAAGACTAGAGAAAAAGGTGAAGAATTGAGATGAGATTAAATGAGCTGAGGTTTTTTTTTTTGAGATATCTTCAGGAATTCTTTCCAGGATTTCTTCAGGCATTCCTTCCCAGGTTTATTCCCGGCATTCCTGCATTGATATTGCTACCGAGATTTTTGCCAGAATTACTTAAGAAAAACCTAAAAGGAATCTTTCAGAAATTTTAATTTGCATTCTTTCATGGATTTTTGCTGGAATTACTTCACAGATTAATTTTAGTATACTTTCAAAGTGTTCTGTCGAAACACATTCAGAGAATCCAAATGGAATTCTTTCTACGAGCCGGGATCCTCGCTCAGGATTTATACAGCAATTCCTCTCGGGATTTCTTCTGTGATTATTTTGGGGATTCCTACCAAGTTTTCAGAGAGAACTCTACCAGATATTTCTCTTAGAATTCCTTCAGTAAATCCTCCTGGGATTCCTTCATGGATTGCTACAGGGAATGTTTTTCCCCCAGCCAGCGTTATGTTTTTCAGACTTTTGTACGTAATTCCAAATTGCAATTGGTAGATCGAATAAAATTAATTTTATTGGTTTATCATTTTTCATGTAGCCGAATGACACATTATCTTTTCGATGTAACTTTGATAGTGCCCAGAATAACACCATAAAACCCACATATTATTCACGAATAAAAATCATGGAGTAGTACAAACATAAGTGGAGAAGCTGTGTAGAGTATATCTGGTTGAAATTTAATATCAAAACGGGAAATGATGATGAACCTGGGCGTTTAAGTGGCATACCTTTAACTACGAAACACTGAAGACGACCTTATAATTGAGGTCGAAATACGTATCTGTCAAAGGATACAAATTAAAAGAAACAGTACTTAACACGATTTTCTTTTTGAAACATGCAACATTTCTGAAAAGTTTACGTTTGGTGAGTACGTAAAGAGAGTTTGTGGGGTATTGAAGGAAAAACTCAATTACTTTATAAGAAATAATTATCTGCGTCAAATCTAACTTCTACCGTATTTCAACCTTTGTTTATGCTACACATAGTGAGCACTCTTTATTTGATTTGTTTAAAAAATAAATTTGAGAAATGTTGAACACTGCAGTCGAAACTACATGAAATTACAAGGACCATGCATTGCAAACTTTTAGGCGTTTATCAGGTTACATGTACCATGATATGGGGTGAGGGTTCGACTCCGGATGATGAAACTTTCTTGAGATGCGATGCTTGAGGTGTATGCTTCGTTTGCCGTTGTCAAGTGTTAAGTTTCGTTCAGTCTGTACAGCCTTTGGCTGAAGATGGTGCCCGCGTTTTCCTGTTTTTTTTTTAAGAAATCCTCAAAGGATATTCGTGTAGAATCAATGAAAAAATCGTTTAAGATTTTTCTATAGAAATTCCTATATAAAATCGAAAGGAAAACCTAAAAGCCGTAAGGAATCCCATGAAAAATCCCTAAATCCCAGATCCTTAATGAAAACCAGAGAATAATCAATGAAAGAATCCTCAGAGGACTCATGGATGGACTCCTGGAGAGAATTTCTGAGAGAAGCCCACAAAGAATCCATGCCGGAAGACCAAGAAAATCTCTGAAAGTATCCCGGCAGATATCCCGGAACGAATGCTTAAGAATCTTAGAGTAATCTTTGAAAACAGATATAAAATTAACAGGAGTAATTTTGAATGAATATCCTAGGCGAATCACTATAAATAAAAATGGAATGGTGTTTGTATGTCACGAATATGCTCGGGAATGGGCCAACGGATCTACACCATTCTTTCAGTATTTCATTCGTACAGGGCTCCGACGTGTTCGTACGAAAAAACAATTGGGAAAATCAACCGGGAACGCACCGAAAACGAGAAAGTTCGAAACTCCACTTTGCGGCTTGCGGAGCGTTTTTCTGAAGAGCTACATGTCAATAACATAGTAGGCAGGCAGAACGACGTTTGCCGGGACAGCTAGAAATCCATGCATGAGTCCCGGAAGGAATCTTGGGAGGGATCCCGGAATAAACAAATGAACGAAACCCTGATGAAATGTCGAGATCTATCCCTGAACAAATGCTGGGGGCGATTCCGGGATGAATCAATGAGTGGATTGCAGAAAGAATTCCTGGAGGAATTCTTGACAGAATCTCGGAGAAATCCCCGAAGATTTTTTTTTGAGAATCTCTTAAAACCCCGAGAAAGATTAATGAATAGATCCCAGAAAAACGACCGGGATAAACAATGCCGAAAGAAATCCAAAAAAGAATCTCGGGAAAAATCTAGAGAGGAATTCCTGATGGAATACTGGAGAAGTACTTGAAAGAAATTTCTGAAAGAAATCGCGGAAAAAATATCAAAGAATCATCTCAGAACTAATGAAAGAATCCCGTAAGAAATCTCTGAACGAAACCCTGAAAATTTATGAATCTCGGACGTAGTCTAGAGAATAGTTCAAGAAAGAATCCCAGAAGTAATCGCTATAGGAATCCCAGGAGAAATTGAAGGAGGGATCCCGGGAAAAATTAATGAAAGAACATCGGAAGGAATTTCCAACGGGATTCCAGAAAAATAAATCCGTGATGATTTTCTGTAGGAATCTCTATGGGAATTGCAGGAGAAATTCCTGGAGGAATTCCTGTAGAATTTCCAGGAATTAGAGAATATCCTGGAGGAGTTCCTGGATAAACTCCTGGGAAAATTCCTGGAGGAATCTCAATAGGAACTCTTGAAACAATTACTGAGTTATCTCAAGAGAAACTCGTGGAGATATTTCTGAAAAAAAACCCTTGAGAAATTGCTTGAAGAATTTCTGGAGGAATTCCTGGGGGAATTCTTGAAAAAAATCGTTGATAAATCCCTGGGAAAGTCTCGGAATAAGTTCCTGGAGGAATTCTTAGCGGGATTCCTGCAGCAATTTCATTTGGAAAATCTAGAAGAATTCCTGGAGGACTCCCTGGAATATTCCAGAAGGTATTCTAAGAAAAAAATCCTGGAAGAATTTATGAAGTAATCCCTGAAAGACTTCGTGGAGAAATTTCTGGATGAATTTCTTACAGAATTTATGAAGAAATTCCTATTTCAATTTCTGGTAAAATTCCTGGGGTAATTTCTGTAGGAATTTTTCGGGGAGACTCTAGAGAAATTCTTTTGTGAATTCCTGGAGGAATCCCAGGAAAAATCCTGCAGAAATCCCAGCAGAAACTCTTGGAAGAACTCCTGGGGAATTCCTGGAGGAATATCTGGAGGAATTTTCAGAGGAATCGCTGAAAGAATTCCTGTGGGAATTGCTGGAAAAATCCTTGGAAGAATCCCTTGAACAATTCCTGGGTAAATTCTTGTAGGGAGTTCGTATGGGAATTCCTGGTGGAATTCTTGGAAGAACCCCTGAAGCAATTCCTGGAGGAATGTTTGGAGAAATGTCTGAAGGAAGTCCTGGAGGAAGTCCTGAAGGAATGCATGGAGGAATTCATGGAGCAATCCCTGTAGGATATCCTAGAGGAATGCCTGTAGAAAATCATTTAGAAATCTCCGGAGAAGCTCCAGCAGAAATCTCTAGAGGAATTACTAGAGGAATTTCTGGCGGAATTTCTGGAGGAATTTTTAGAGCAATTCCTGCAGGAATTTCCTACAGGAATCTCTTGAAGAATTCTTGGAAAAATTTCAGAAGAAATCTCTTAAGGAAGACCAGGAATAATTCCTGATGAAAACACATATAGAATTCTTGGGAGAAATTTTAAAGGAACCCTCAGAAGAGTTCGTGGATTAATTATTCTAACAGGAGAAGTTCTTGAAAAAATTCCAAGAGGATTTCCTGAAGGAATTTTAAAAAGAGTTCCTAGGGGATCCTTGGAGGAATTTGTAGAAATAATCCCTGGAGTTGTTCCTGAAAGAAACACAGAAGAAATTCCCGAGTGAATCCCGGGAGAAATTCCTGGAGAAATCCCATAAGGAATTCCTTAGGAAATCCCAGGAAAGTTTTCTTAACAAATTTGTGGAAGAATTTCTGTAGGAATACCTACCTAGAATAAAATGAAGGAATTCATGTCTGCATTTTTTCTGGACATATTATTGTTGAAATCTTTGGATCGACTCCCAAAAGAATGTTTTGTACAATATTTTAGGGAATTCCTGGATTTTTTTTTTTCAATCTCTGGTAAAATTTTCCGAAATACTTCGAATTACTCCAAATTGAATTATTGGATGAATCTATAGTGGAATTCTTGAATATATGGAAACTTAAGAAACCTCTGAAGGAACACTTGCAGAAATTCCTAAAATAATCTCTGTTGACATTCCTTTGGGAATCCCTAGAGAAATTTCTGGAGAAATCTTCGAAAAGAGCACTGAATCAATCACTGAAGGAACCCGACTAGAAAATTGTATCAAAAATATAACGTAATCACAAATCATGATATTTATAACTCATTGTTATATAATCATGATCAACATCCTTAGTGTTTTAAAAATACTATAACTCAATTATATCACATTATGTTATAAATGTTGTTTCATAACTCATTGTATTATAATTCTGTTTTGAGTCTTCTACATTTGGGAAATAATGTAACAAAATTACATCAAATTTTGATAGAAACCAGTAATGCTGAGGCTGAAATTCATATCATATTTTGTTATAAATTTGATATGATTATAACAAAATAGGTTATAATCTTGATTAGACCAGTGTACTTTTTGTTACATCCTGCATCTAGTTTATAACATAATACGATAGAGAAAAATATTATAACATCATAACACAATATGATACAAACCTGATATAATTTTCTAGTCGGGAACTACTAAAGATGGAATCACTGGAGAAAGGTATGGAAAAAAATCTGGAGGAATTCGTCGATGTACCCTTGCAGAAGTAGAAAAGTATCTGTAAAAATTTCTGAAGGAATCGTGGGAGGAAGTCCTGAAGCATTTCTTGGAACAAACCCTGGACACTCACTATCGGAACCCTTCAAGATTCCCATGGAAGAATGTACGTAGGAGAAATTCCTGGAAGAATCAATGGAAAAGTGAAGAAATACCTGGAGGAATTTCTGAAGGTGTCATTGAAAGAATTCATAAAGAAACCCCTGGTATTGTGCTCCTTGCATGACGTTTGTTTGAATTGAATACTAGTGATCATCGGGATCAAATGACATACGAGAGTCTAATGGTTCGCCTTTAATTTTGGGAATGTCAGAAACGATATTCCTACCAGTAGGTACTAATTGATATCGAAAGATAATGGTAAATGAAGCACCTTAGAACTTATTATTCCTTATTTACAGAACATTGTTAAACCATCTGAAAATAAATAACTTCAAAAGCCGTTTCACGATTATGTATTATGCTAAACAGATTCTTATCTCGTCTTCGATCTTACGATACAATTTTCGTTACCCATTGAGATGATTCTAATTACATTTCCCTAACGCGAATTGAACGATCCGGTCCCTAAATTTGAGCTATTTTTTGCCTCCTGTGCACGTGAAATCACAATTCGCCCCAACGTTCGCTAGCACTTCCCCCCATCCATTTACCGAAGCTTTTCCCACCTGACTTCACCGATTACTTCCGCATGGTGGCACCTCGTTTACCACCACCGGCAGCGGCAGCGGAGCGGCCGTCCTGAAAGTACACCATCAGCCGTACGCTGTCTCACCTCTTGGTGCTCTGGACCGAGTGAACCGAGAGCGACTTCCGGATGCTGTGGTTGTGCTGGGACCGGCGGATCGTCGACACAAAACTCGTTTCGCAAGCATTGCCAACCGAGGACATGCCGATGCGCCGCTGGACGGACATCTGCCGGCAGCACAGGTACCGGTGGAAGTGCTGCCGAAAAACGCCGGAAACGCAGTACAGGGCCACCGGGTTGATGCACGAGTTGAGAAAACTGCCGGAGGCGGAGAAAATAAATGGAAAATGTGCGGAATTAGTGCATATGGGGATGCGCATGGTTGGAATAATTGATGCGTAAAAAATGTTTTGATTGACTCACTGTAGCGTAAAGTGAAGTAATGGAAAGTTACTAGTGACTCTAGTGCCCCAAATATGGAAAGGATGTTAACATATATATATTTGTTGAGTACTCATTCCTAATCCCAGTAATTAATGGCTATAATTTTCAACGCTTAGGATTTGTAAGTGCCACATTGTCACTCGTAAATATTTCGCAATATTTTTTGGTCCAAATTTATGCGTGAAATCCTCCAGGAATTTCGTCGATGATTCTTTTAGATGTTTCACTGGGAATTCATCCAAAAGCATCATAGCAAATGCATCTAAAATTTCCAATGGGAATTTCTCTAGGAATTTGACTGAAAACATTTAAACTAGTCCTATTGGGAGGACCTGCAAAAGTTCCTCCGAGGATTTCACTAGAAGAATTTCGAAAATTCTTCAAGGAGAAGTATCGAGAATTCCTCTGGTAGTTCCAATGTGAATTCCTCAAGGTGTTCCTCCGACAATTGCTCTAAAAGTTCTTCCGGGAGTTGCTTCAGAAGATTCTCCAAAAATTGCTTCAGGAATTTCTCCAGGAATTCCGCCGAGAATTGCTCCAGGAATCCCTCCGGAAACTGCTCCAGGATTTCTTCGGGAAATATTCCAGAGGCCCCTTTGAGTATGGCTACGGAAACTCCTCCGGGAATCGCTCCAGGAGTTTCTTAGGGAATTCCTCCAGGAGTTTCATCGGGAGTTTCCTGGAAATTCCTTTAAGGCGTGTTCCGGAAATTCCTCCAGGGATTTCCCAGGAAATCATCCAGAAATTCCTCGGTGATTCCTCCAGGAAATCCCCGATAAAACTTCCGGGAGTTCCCCGGGAATGCCCCCAGAAGCTCCCCGTTAATTCTTTCAGGAGTTCGCCGGGAGTATATCCAGGAGTTACCCAGGAGTAACCCGAAAATTCTTCCAGGAGTTCATCGGGAATTTGACATGGGGATTTTCGAGAATTTCTGCAGGAGTTCCCCGTGAATGCTTGTAGGAGTTCCCCGGAAGGAGTTCCAAATTCTTCTGGGAATTTTTCCAAGAATTCCTCCAGAGATTCCTCCGGACATTCCTCCGGGAATTTCTCCGGAGATTTCTCTAGGAATTCTCCCATAGATTCATGAGTAATTTGTTCGAAGATTCCTCCAGGAATTCCTCCGGAGATTCCTCCAGGAATTCCTCCGGATATTCCTCCGGGAATTCCTCCGGGGATTCCTCCGGGAATTCCTCCGGAGATTCCTCCGGGAATGCCTCCGGAGATTCCTCCAGGAATGCCTCCGGAGATTCCTCCAGAAATGCCTCCGGAGATTCCTCCAGGAATGCCTCCGGAGATTCCTCCAGGAATGCCTCCGGAGATTCCTCCGGGAATGCCTCCGGAGATTCCTCCAGGAATGCCTCCGGAGATTCCTCCAGGAATGCCTCCGGAGATTCCTCCGGGTATGCCTCCGGAGATTCCTCCGGGAATTCCTCCGGAAATTCCTCCGGGAATTCCTCCGGAGATTCCTCCGGGAATTCCTCCGGAAATTCCTCCGGGAATTCCTCCGGGAATTCCTCCGGAAATTCCTCCGGGAATTCCTCCGGAGATTCCTCCGGGAATTCCTCCGGAGATTCCTCCGGGAATGCCTCCGGAGATTCCTCCAGGAATGCCTCCGGAGATTCCTCCAGAAATGCCTCCGGAGATTCCTCCAGGAATGCCTCCGGAGATTCCTCCAGGAATGCCTCCGGAGATTCCTCCGGGAATGCCTCCGGAGATTCCTCCAGGAATGCCTCCGGAGATTCCTCCAGGAATGCCTCCGGAGATTCCTCCGGGTATGCCTCCGGAGATTCCTCCGGGAATTCCTCCGGAAATTCCTCCGGGAATTCCTCCGGAGATTCCTCCGGGAATTCCTCCGGAAATTCCTCCGGGAATTCCTCCGGGAATTCCTCCGGAAATTCCTCCGGGAATTCCTCCGGAGATTCCTCCGGGAATTCCTCCGGAGATTCCTCCGGGAATTCCTCCGGAGATTCCTCCGGGAATTCCTCCGGAGATTCCTCCGGGAATTCCTCCGGAGATTCCTCCGGGAATTCCTCCGGATATTCCTCCGGGAATTCCTCCGGGGATTCCTCCGGGAATTCCTCCGGAGATTCCTCCGGGAATGCCTCCGGAGATTCCTCCAGGAATGCCTCCGGAGATTCCTCCAGAAATGCCTCCGGAGATTCCTCCAGGAATGCCTCCGGAGATTCCTCCAGGAATGCCTCCGGAGATTCCTCCAGGAATGCCTCCGGAGATTCCTCCAGGAATGCCTCCGGAGATTCCTCCAGGAATGCCTCCGGAGATTCCTCCGGGTATGCCTCCGGAGATTCCTCCGGGAATTCCTCCGGAAATTCCTCCGGGAATTCCTCCGGAGATTCCTCCGGGAATTCCTCCGGAAATTCCTCCGGGAATTCCTCCGGGAATTCCTCCGGAAATTCCTCCGGGAATTCCTCCGGAGATTCCTCCGGGAATTCCTCCGGAGATTCCTCCGGGAATTCCTCCGGAGATTCCTCCGGGAATTCCTCCGGAGATTCCTCCGGGAATTCCTCCGGAGATTCCTCCGGGAATTCCTCCGGAGATTCCTCCGGGAATTCCTCCGGAGATTCCTCCGGGAATTCCTCCGGAGATTCCTCCGGGAATTCCTCCGGAGATTCCTCCGGGAATTCCTCCGGAGATTCCTCCGGGAATTCCTCCGGAGATTCCTCCGGGAATTCCTCCGGAGATTCCTCCGGGAATTCCTCCGGAGATTCCTCCGGGAATTCCTCCGGAGATTCCTCCGGGAATTCCTCCGGAGATTCCTCCGGGAATTCCTCCGGAGATTCCTCCGGGAATTCCTCCGGAGATTCCTCCGGGAATTCCTCCGGAGATTCCTCCGGGAATTCCTCCGGAGATTCCTCCGGGAATTCCTCCGGAGATTCCTCCGGGAATTCCTCCGGAGATTCCTCCGGGAATTCCTCCGGAGATTCCTCCGGGAATTCCTCCGGAGATTCCTCCGGGAATTCCTCCGGAGATTCCTCCGGGAATTCCTCCGGAGATTCCTCCGGGAATTCCTCCGGAGATTCCTCCGGGAATTCCTCCGGAGATTCCTCCGGGAATTCCTCCGGAGATTCCTCCGGGAATTCCTCCGGAGATTCCTCCGGGAATTCCTCCGGAGATTCCTCCGGGAATTCCTCCGGAGATTCCTCCGGGAATTCCTCCGGAGATTCCTCCGGGAATTCCTCCGGAGATTCCTCCGGGAATTCCTCCGGAGATTCCTCCGGGAATTCCTCCGGAGATTCCTCCGGGAATTCCTCCGGAGATTCCTCCGGGAATTCCTCCGGAGATTCCTCCGGGAATTCCTCCGGAGATTCCTCCGGGAATTCCTCCGGAGATTCCTCCGGGAATTCCTCCGGAGATTCCTCCGGGAATTCCTCCGGAGATTCCTCCGGGAATTCCTCCGGAGATTCCTCCGGGAATTCCTCTGGAGATTCCTCCGGGAATTCCTCCGGAGATTCCTCCGGGAATTCCTCCGGAGATTCCTCCGGGAATTCCTCTGGAGATTCCTCCGGGAATTCCTCCGGAGATTCCTCCGGGAATTCCTCCGGAGATTCCTCCGGGAATTCCTCCGGAGATTCCTCCGGGAATTCCTCCGGAGATTCCTCCGGGAATTCCTCCGGAGATTCCTCCGGGAATTCCTCCGGAGATTCCTCCGGGAATTCCTCCGGAGATTCCTCCGGGAATTCCTCCGGAGATTCCTCCGGGAATTCCTCCGGAGATTCCTCCGGGAATTCCTCCGGAGATTCCTCCGGGAATTCCTCCGGAGATTCCTCCGGGAATTCCTCCGGAGATTCCTCCGGGAATTCCTCCGGAGATTCCTCCGGGAATTCCTCCGGAGATTCCTCCGGGAATTCCTCCGGAGATTCCTCCGGGAATTCCTCCGGAGATTCCTCCGGGAATTCCTCCGGAGATTCCTCCGGGAATTCCTCCGGAGATTCCTCCGGGAATTCCTCCGGAGATTCCTCCGGGAATTCCTCCGGAGATTCCTCCGGGAATTCCTCCGGTGATTCCTCCGGGAATTCCTCCGGAGATTCCTCCGGGAATTCCTCCGGAGATTCCTCCGGGAATTCCTCCGGAGATTCCTCCGGGAATTCCTCTGGAGATTCCTCCGGGAATTCCTCCGGAGATTCCTCCGGGAATTCCTCCGGAGATTCCTCCGGGAATTCCTCCGGAGATTCCTCCGGGAATTCCTCCGGAGATTCCTCCGGGAATTCCTCCGGAGATTCCTCCGGGAATTCCTCCGGAGATTCCTCCGGGAATTCCTCCGGAGATTCCTCCGGGAATTCCTCCGGAGATTCCTCCGGGAATTCCTCCGGAGATTCCTCCGGGAATTCCTCCGGAGATTCCTCCGGGAATTCCTCCGGAGATTCCTCCGGGAATTCCTCCGGAGATTCCTCCGGGAATTCCTCCGGAGATTCCTCCGGGAATTCCTCCGGAGATTCCTCCGGGAATTCCTCCGGAGATTCCTCCGGGAATTCCTCCGGAGATTCCTCCGGGAATTCCTCCGGAGATTCCTCCGGGAATTCCTCCGGAGATTCCTCCGGGAATTCCTCCGGAGATTCCTCCGGGAATTCCTCCGGAGATTCCTCCGGGAATTCCTCCGGAGATTCCTCCGGGAATTCCTCCGGAGATTCCTCCGGGAATTCTTCCGGAGATTCCTCCGGGAATTCCTCCGGAGATTCCTCCGGGAATTCCTCCGGAGATTCCTCCGGGAATTCCTCCGGAGATTCCTCCGGGAATTCCTCCGGAGATTCCTCCGGGAATTCCTCCGGAGATTCCTCCGGGAATTCCTCCGGAGATTCCTCCGGGAATTCCTCTGGAGATTAATACGGGAATTCCTCCGGAGATTCCTCCAGGAATTCCTCCGGAGATTCCTCCAGGAATTCCTCCGGAGATTCCTCCAGGAATTCCTCCGGAGATTCCTCCAGGAATTCCTCCGGAGATTCCTCCAGGAATTCCTCCGGAGATTCCTCCAGGAATTCCTCCGGAGATTCCTCCAGGAATTCCTCCGGAGATTCCTCCAGGAATTCCTCCGGAGATTCCTCCGGGAATTCCTCCGGAGATTCCTCCGGGAATTCCTCTGGAGATTCCTCCGGGAATTCCTCCGGAGATTCCTCCGGGAATTCCTCCGGAGATTCCTCCGGGAATTCCTCCGGAGATTCCTCCGGGAATTCCTCCGGAGATTCCTTCGGGAATTCCTCCGGAGATTCCTCCGGGAATTCCTCCGGAGATTCCTCCGGGAATTCCTCCGGAGATTCCTCCGGGAATTCCTCCGGAGGTTCCTCCGGGAATTCCTCCGGAGATTCCTCCGGGAATTCCTCCGGAGATTCCTCCGGGAATTCCTCCGGAGATTCCTCCGGGAATTCCTCCGGAGATTCCTCCGGGAATTCCTCCGGAGATTCCTCCGGGAATTCCTCCGGAGATTCCTCCGGGAATTCCTCCGGAGATTCCTCCGGGAATTCCTCCGGAGATTCCTCCGGGAATTCCTCCGGAGATTCCTCCGGGAATTCCTCCGGAGATTCCTCCGGGAATTCCTCCGGAGATTCCTCCGGGAATTCCTCCGGAGATTCCTCCGGGAATTCCTCCGGAGATTCCTCCGGGAATTCCTCCGGAGATTCCTCCGGGAATTCCTCCGGAGATTCCTCCGGGAATTCCTCCGGAGATTCCTCCGGGAATTCCTCCGGAGATTCCTCCGGGAATTCCTCCGGAGATTCCTCCGGGAATTCCTCCGGAGATTCCTTCGGGAATTCCTCCGGAGATTCCTCCGGGAATTCCTCCGGAGATTCCTCCGGGAATTCCTCCGGAGATTCCTCCGGAAATTCCTCCGGAGATTCCTCCGGGAATTCCTCCGGAGATTCCTCCGGGAATTCCTCCGGGAATTCCTCCGGAGATTCCTCCGGGAATTCCTCCGGAGATTCCTCCGGGAATTCCTCCGGAGATTCCTCCGGGAATTCCTCCGGAGATTCCTCCGGGAATTCCTCCGGAGATTCCTCCGGGAATTCCTCCGGAGATTCCTCCGGGTATTCTTCCGGAGATTCCTCCGGGAATTCCTCCGGAGATTCCTCCGGGAATTCCTCCGGAGATTCCTCCGGGAATTCCTCCGGAGATTCCTCCGGGAATTCCTCCGGAGATTCCTCCGGGAATTCCTCCGGAGATTCCTCCGGGAATTCCTCCGGAGATTCCTCCGGGAATTCCTCCGGAGATTCCTCCGGGAATTCCTCCGGAGATTCCTCCGGGAATTCCTCCGGAGATTCCTCCGGGAATTCCTCCGGAGATTCCTCCGGGAATTCCTCCGGAGATTCCTCCGGGAATTCCTCCGGAGATTCCTCCGGGAATTCCTCCGGAGATTCCTCCGGGAATTCCTCCGAAGATTCCTCCGGGAATTCCTCCGGAGATTCCTCCGGGAATTCCTCCGGAGATTTCTCCGGGAATTCCTCCGGAGATTCCTCCGGGAATTCCTCCGGAGATTCCTCCGGGAATTCCTCCGGAGATTCCTCCAGGAATTCCTCCGGAGATTCCTCCAGGAATTCCTCCGGGGATTCCTTCGAAGATTTCTTCAGAAATTCCTCCGGATTCCCTTCCGGGAATGCCTCCGGAGATTCCTTCGAGAATTTCTCCTAAAATTCCTCCGGTAATTTCTCCGGGAATTCCTCCGAAGATTCCTCCGGCCATTCCGGCGGAATTCTTCCGGCCATTCCGGCGATTCCTCCGGGAATTCCTCCGGGTATCCAGGAATCGCTCTAGAAGTTCCTTCAGGCATTACTTAATTGCGTCAGGAGGTTCTACGGGAACTTCAGGGGTTCCGGAGTTCCTCCGGAAATTGGTCCATGAAATTCGACGGGAATTCCTCCAGGAGTTCCTCCCAGAATAGCTTCAACAGTTCTTTCGGAATTGCTTCAATTGTTTTTTTTTTTTCGGGAATGACTTCAGGAGTTCCAGCGGGAATTGCTCCAGGAATTACTCCGGGACTGGCTCCAAGAGTTCCTCCGGGAATTGCTCCAGTAGTTCTTCCGGGAATCGCTCCAGGAGGTTCTATGTAAATCCCTCCAGGATTTCCTCTCGGAATCGCTCTAGGAGCTCCTCGGGGAATTGCTCTAAGAGTCCCCCGAGAATTTCTCTTGGACTTTCTTAGGGATTTCCACCTGTATGTTCTAAAAGAATCCCTCCAGGAGTTCCTCCGGGAATTGCTTCATCAGTTCCGCCGGGAATCTCCAAAAGATCCTCCGGGAATTGCTTCAGGAGTTCTTCCGGGAATAGCTCTAGAAGTTGCTCCGGTAATTGCTCCAGAAGTTCCTCCGGGAATTACTATAGGAGTTCCTCCTTGAATTGCTCCAGCAGGTTCTACGGGAACTCCTCCAGATGTTCCTTCTGGGATTGGTGCAGGAGTTGCTCAGGTAATGGCTCTAAGAAGTTCGACGGGAACTCTTCCAGGAGTTTCTCCCGGAGTTGCTCCATCAGTTATTTCGAGAGTTACTTTAAGTGTTTTTTCGTGAATGACTCCAAGAGTTCCAGCGGGAATTGCTCCAGTAGTTCTTCCAGGTATCGCTCCAGAAGGTTCTACGGAAATTCCTCAAGAATTTTCTCCCGAAATTGCTCTAGGACTCCCTCGGGGAAATGCTCTAAGAGTTCTCCCAATAATTGCTCTAGAAATTCCTTAGGGATTTCCTCCACAAGTTCCTTCGGGAATTACTCTAAGAGCTCCGTCAGGAATTCTTCCAGTATGTCCTAAAGGAATTCCTCCAGGAGTTCCTCCGGGAATTGCTCTAGGAGTTCTTCCAGGAATCGCTCAAGAAGTTCCTCCGGTAATTGTTTCAGAACTTCCTCAGGAAATTACTTCAGGAGTTCTTCCTTGAATGGCTTCAGGAGTCCCTCCGGAAGTTGCTCCAGGAGGTTCTACGGGAATTCCTCCAGAAGATCCTTTCGGAATTGGTTCAGGAATTCCTCCAGTAGTTCTTTCGAGAGTTGCTTCAAGGGTTCCCTCGGAAATAACTTCAGGAGTTCCACCGGGAATTGCTCCAGGAATTACTCCGTGAATGGCTCCATGAGTTCCACCGGGAATGGCTCAAGTAGTTCTTCTGGGAATCGCGCCAGGAGGTTCTACGGGAATTCTTCCAGGATTTCCATCCGGAATTACTCTAGGAGATCCTCCGGTAAATAACTGTAAGGTTCCCCCGAGAATTGCTCTAGGAGTTTCTTAGGGATTTCCTCCAGGAGTTCCTCTGGGAATTGCTTCTGCAGTTCTGTCGGGAATCGCTTCAGGAATTCCGCCAGGAATTACTCCAAGAAATCCTCCGGAAATTGCTTCGGGAATGCCTTCAGAAGTTCCTCCGGTAATTGCTCTAGCAGTTCCTCTGGGAATTACTTCAGGAGTTCCTCCTTGAATTGCTCCAGGAGGTTCTACGAGAACTTCTCCAAAAGTTCCTCCCAGAATTGGCTCAGAAGTTCCCCCAGGAACTGCTCCAGGAAGTTCCAGAACTGCTCCAACAGTTCTTTCGGGAGTTACTTCAAGTGTTTTTTTTTTTTTGGAAATGATTCCAGAAGCTACACCGGGGATTGTTCCAGAAATTTCTCCGGGAATGGCTCCAAGAGTTCCACCGGGAATTCCTTTCTTCCGGGAATCGCTCCAGGAGCTTCTACGGAAATTCTTCCAGAATTTCCTCCGGGAATTGCTCCGAGAGTTTCTCCGGGAATTGCACTAGGAGTTCTTCCGGGAATCGCCTCAGAAGTCCCTTCGGAAGTTCAGGAGTTCTTCCTTGAATGGCTTCAGAAGGAGTCTCTCCGAGAATTGCTCCAGGAGGTTCTATCGGAATTCCTCCAGAAGTTCCTCCCGGAATCGGTTCAGGAGTTCTTCCGGGAATTGCTCCAGGAGGTTCCACGGGAATTCCTCTCAGAATTGCTCCAGTAGTTCTTTCGGGAATGACTCCAGGAGTTCCTCCGGGAATTATTACAAGAGCTCCGTCGGGAATTGTTTCAGGGGTTTCGCCAGGAATGGCTCCAAGAGATCCTCCAGGGTTTGCTCCAGGAGTTTCTCCGGGCATTGCAATAGGCGTTCCTCCGGGAATTGCTCCAGGAGTTCCACCGGGAATTGCTTCAGGAGTTCCAATGGAATTCGCATCAGAAGCTTCTCCGGCAATGGCTCCGGCAATGGCTTTTTCCTCCGGGAATAGCTCTAGGAGTTCTTCTGGGAATCACTCCAGAAGTTCCTCCGGTAATTGCTCCAGAAGTTCCTTCGCGAATGGCTTCAGAACTTCCTCCGGGAATTGCTTCAGAAGTTACTCCTTGAATGGCTGCAGGAGTTCCTCGGGGTATTGCTCAAGTCGGTCCTCCAGAAACTACTCCAGGAGTAATTCCGGGAATTGCTCCAGGAGTTTCTACGGGTGTTCCAGATGTTCTTCAGGAAATTCCTATAGGAGAAACTTCAAGAATCCCTCTGACAATTTATACAGGAATTCCTCCAGGTACTCCATCGGGGTTTCCTTCAAGAGCTCCTCCACTACTTCTTTCAGGAGTGCTTCCAGGAGTTGCTCCGGGAATTTCTCAACAAGTTCAACTGGGATTTCTTCCAAGACTTCCTCCGAGCATTCCACCAGAAATGTATGCAGAGTTTTTTCCTATTTTTTTATAGAAGTATAGCAACGTAAAATTCCTCCAGGAGCTCCTCCGAGAATTCCTTCAAGAGTTAATTTGATCATTTCTGTGGAGCGACTGTTGATTCTTGGGCTTCGGGCTTTTTCGGCCTTGCAGTCTTCGGCGTGCCGACGACGTTTCAACGATTTTTCAAACCCTTGAGAAAGATGTCATAGACCATTGAAACGAAACAGCAAGGGTAAAAAAAACCAAGTCTTTGATAATTTCTCCACGAGTTTCTCCGTAAATTCAGCGAGGAGTTAGATCAGGAATTCCTCCAGGTGCTAATTCCTCTCAAATTTTCATTGAGAATGACTTTATTAGTTACACTAATGGCAATATCTCTAGGAGTTTCAATGGTATTCTCTCCAGGAGTTTTGCTGGGATTTTCTCTGGAAGTTAAACTAGGAATTCCACGAAGAGTTCATCTAGGTATTCTTTTAGGAGTTTAACCGAGAATTCCTCGAGGAGTTCCATAGGACATTGCTGTAGGCAATTTCTGTGAAAGATTCATCGGGAATTTCTCTAAGAAGTGTGCTATCCTTTTCTCTAGGAGTTCCACTGAGAATTTTTCATGGATTTACTCCAGAAATTTGTCCTGGAATACCTCCAGGAATACTTCCGAGAATTATATTAGAATAGATCGGCCACTAATTTATTCTGTAGGAGTTCCACTAGGAATTTCTCTGAAGTTTGCGCTGAAAATTTGTTTAGCTGTTCCTCCGGGAATTTCTCTAGGAGTTCACTAGGAATATCTCCACAACCTCCACTGGATATTGTTAAAAATGTTCCACTGATGACTTTGACAAAGTTTAAGCCGAAATTAGTTTTATACTTGCTTCGGAAACCTTTCCAGAAGTTCCTCTGGGGATTCTTTCAAGAGTTCCTTTGGATTTTTTTCCTGAAGCTTTTTCTTGATCTCTTCCACAATCTTCTTCGGAAATTCTCTCGGAAGTTTCTGCGGAATTTTTTTTATGGAAGTTTTCCTAAGAATTGTTCCACAAGTTGCTTCGGAAATCCTATTAGGAAGAATATCCGAAAATTTGTATAAAAATTACAGCAAGAATTCAGACGTTTTACCGTGATTTTTTTCTGAAGTTTCACCAGAAATTCTGCCATGAATTGTTCAGGAAATTCAATTCGAGGATTCTTCCAGATATTCCTCTGGTGATAATTCTTGAAGTTCCTCCGGGATATCCACCCGAAAGTTCTTTGGCTATTCTCAATTTTTTTCCAGGAATCATCCCAAAAGTTTCATTGGTAGATCCTCCCAAAATAAAAGTTTCATGAGGCCTTCCTAAAATAAATGGATGTTCGACCTAAGTAATCCTATGTATGTAAAATGTATTTGTGTTTTCTATATTTTTCTATATATTTAGCATTGAAATATTCAAATTCACATAATATCTGTCATTGAATTACGAATGCCATCAAATGTTCGTAAATCACACATCATTAATTTCAAATTCCAGTTACACCAAAGATTATACCCAGTGGCACGCCTCCCCTCAATTTGCAATTCAATTAATCAAGATGGAGAAATAATCAGCCAACTTCTCCATAAATTTATTA
Organism: Aedes albopictus; assembly: GCF_035046485.1. Classification (NCBI taxonomy): domain Eukaryota; kingdom Metazoa; phylum Arthropoda; class Insecta; order Diptera; family Culicidae; genus Aedes; species Aedes albopictus. Next base: position 97,368,948 of record NC_085138.1, on the reverse strand, counting down.
TCCCAAAAAGACGGTGCTAAAACGGCTCAATAACTGTAATCTTATTTCTTACTCAAGCAATAACACCTCCCCGAGCTGCCGTGATTCACTTCTAATTGAACCTCCACCAACCAGCAAATCCGCTCCACCCTCAAATCTCCAATTACCCATCAGTGCCAATTACCTTCCCACCTACCTACCTCAAACAGAAGCCGGTTATCCGCAGGATGTGCCAGAAGTCGTCATACTCGTACAGCGAGTTCGGATTCAGGTGGAACCACAGCTGGAACACGTGGTGCGGCAGGAAGCAGATGATGAAAACCACCACGAAGGTAATCACCATTCGGGCCACGTGCCTCCGGGCGCGCGCCTGCGAACGGCTCTGGGGCCCAGCGTTCTCCCCCGGCATGTCCCGGGCGCTGGCGTGCAGTCGGTACGCCATCAGGATGTACAGGATGCCGATGATGGCCAGCGGAAGGAAGTAGTAAATGACCGAATTGACGATGGTTTTGTATCTGTGCGGCGATAGGGGGAAGGAGAATGAAACGAACGGGCAAATAAGTGTTAATGAACCGGATAAGGATTGAAGGAGTCCGTAGATGGGCGATGGATATCTGCTAGGGTGGCGCCCATAGTAATCACAATCAGTGTTCGCAAAACCCGTGAAGCTGCATTTAAAACATGCAAATACCCAAGTAACGAATGAGCTGTTATATGTACATATTTAAATTGATAGTTATTGGAGACTATGCATTCTCAACTTGTCACACTTTACTAGATCATTGCCCAAAATAGTCTATGTGATTAACTCTATTAGTTTTGCTTGGAAATATGATATAAGCAGAGTACATTGCTACTTATATAACTTTGGCTATATCATATTTGTACATTTTTTTAAACGTCAAGATATGAAATCTAAATGACAGTATTCAAAGAAATTTTTCGAAGGGGATCCCAAAAAACCTCTGAATTTTCTAGCAGCATTACTGCAAAATATTGTTAAGTGCTTCCTTGTGGAATGCAAGTATCACGTGGAAAAAATTCTGGTAGAATTTGCAAGGGAATTCCTGCTGAAGCTTCTAAACCCCTACAGAAAATAGATGTCACATAATAAGAAAGGGCCCTTATAACTGAAGCGTAACCGCAAGTGTATTCATTGAAACACCTTGACTTCCTTGACTTTCTGGGACATTGAGTATTTGTGCGTCTGTCAAACAATGCACAAATTCAAAAAATCATTGAGGAAGTTATAATACCCTCAAAAGTTCTCAATAAAACTTTAAGCTGAAATTCAAGCGTTGTCCTAGTTCCGACGTTACGACAATAATTTCCTTCAATTTTTTCTCCAGAAGAACATTATGGAAACTTATCCAAAGACTTTTTGAAAATGTCTAAGATAATGTCTTTTATGACTAACTAGAGTTTTTTTTCAGTTATTAATCATTCAATTTGTCTTTGCACGCAAATTGGATCATCACATCCGTGATGTTCATCTGGCCAACGTGCCTCTTCATGTGAACCAACATGCCTACCAATCTGGTAAGTCCACTGTGACTCTTTTACACAAGGTTGTTTACGATATCGAGAAAGCATTCGCTCAAAAGCAATCTTGTTTGGGTGTTTTCTTGGATATCGAGGGTGCCTTTGACAACGTGCCTTTCGATGCCATATTGGAAGCCGCACGGAGTCATGGTATATCTCCAATGATTCACCAAATGCTCAAAAACCGATATCTCTTCTCGGCATTGCGTCTAGCAGGGATTAGGAAATTGAGTGTTTGTGGATGCCCCCAAGGGGGAGTCTTGTTACCGCTTTTGTGGAATCTCGTAGCAGATACGCTATTGAAGCAACTCAATAATAGCGGTTTTCCTACTTTGCCGACGACTACCTAGCATTGTTAGTTGGTATGTGTATCACCACCCTTTTCGACCTGATGCAAAGCGCCCTTCAGGTAGTTGAGGGTTGGTGTCGCCAATATGGCCTTTTGGTTAATCCGAGTAAAACATCTATTGTTCTTTTTACGGAAAGGCGAAACCGTAATGGCGTTTGACCTTTGCGTCTCTTTGATTCTGAAATCGATGTGACTGAACAGGTAAAGTACGTTGATTCCAAGCTTTCCTGGACACCTCACATTCAGTTCAGAATCAAGAAAGCTTGCATGGCCTTCGGGCAATGCCTAAAACCCAAGTATATCAAATGGATCTACACAAATGTTGTTCGGCCAAAATTGGCCTATGGATGTCTGGTGTGGTGGCAAAAAAGGGCAAAATGAGAACGGTCCAATCAAAGTTAGGCCATCTCCAAAGGATGTACTTAATGGCGATGTCTGGAGCGTTCTCTTCAACTCCCACGGCAGCGCTCAAAGTTCTCTTTGACGTTGCTCCACTACACATTTATCTCAAACAAGAAGCACTTTCTTGCACTTACCGTCTACGGGTACTCGGTCTACTAGAGGAAACTCCTGTGAACCGCATATCAACACACACCTCGTTGTTTCCACTTTTGGTGAATTGGGACCAAATTGTCCTTGCTCCAAGTGATCTTTTCCATATAGGACATTTTCCACGAAATTCCCTTCCCGGGAAAAGTGGACATCTGGATATCTGGAAAGAAGTATTTCAGACGGCATCGTATGTTACACTGGTGGCTCCCTTCTCGAAGGTCGAGCAGGTGCTGGTGTTTATTCTCGTGAGCTAAGGCTGTATCAGTCTTACTCACTTGGTAGACACTGCACCGTTTTTCAGGCCGAAATCTTTGCTCTTATGTGCGGAGTGCAATCAGCACTTCAGCAGCACGTAATGGGCAAGGTAATACTCTTCTGTTCAGATAGCCAGGCTGCTATTAAAGCACTTGCTTCAGCCAACTCCAGGTCGAAGATAGTTATCGCTTGTCGAACTCAAATCGAGCAGCTGAATTCAGCAAACGCTGTTCACCTTGTATGGGTACCTGGTCATTCTTCCATCGCTGGAAATGAATTGGCTGATGAGTTAGCTCACACTGGAGCATCACATGACTTCATTGGCCCTGAACCAGCTATTCCGATATCGAAGTGTTGGGTAAAGATTCACACCTGGGCTGCTACTCAACACAGACAATACTGGAATAGTTTGGAGTCATGTCGTCAAACCAAAATGTATTGTACTGAGCCATCGCCAAGGGTAGCGAAGTATCTTACAAATCTGTCAAAGCAGAATTGCAGCATTCTGGTCAAAGCATTGACTGGCCACTGCCGACTCAGCTATCACATGGCGAATATTCAGCAAGCTGATTCATTTGCATGTGATAGCTGTGAATCCGATTATGGAACTTCGTATCATTTGATATGTAACTGTCCAGTTTTCGCGCAACTGCGTTTCCGAGTATTCGGTAAACACTTATTATGTGAAACTGACTTCAGAAACCTGAATCTTCAGGATATTCTGTTGTTCTTAACCCGCTGTGGTAAAGAGCTATAGGCTCTCTTTCGCTTTATGCGTTATTACAGTGCCCTTTTCAGGGCGCTGTTTGAACCCGTTGTGGTACGCTTGTGCGTTAGTATCCTCTTACAGGGTACTTTTCCTATTTCCCTACCTGTTCTTATCCCCATCCCTATCCTTATTTCCTTCCTTTTCCCTCAGGTAGATGATGAAATAGACTATTATTTTGGCGATGGCACAAATGTCCCAAATGGAGGATAATGTGCCTCTGGAGCCGGCCTTCTGATACCTGATACCAGTGACTCTGAAAGAACCACACGATATATTCGAACGAATCGCAGGACTCTTTTGTAGGAGCAGCAGGGGGTATCCTTGAAGGAATTTACATATGAATTCCTGAATACATCTGTGCATGAATTCCTTTAGTTTCTGGAAGATAATTGTAAAAGAATTCCTTTATGACTTCTTGAAGAGTTTCCTGACTCCTGTATCCCTCTTAAAAAATTCCAATACAAATTCCAATACAAACTAATACAAAATCCTTCAAGGAGTTCAAAAAAAACTTCAGGATTTCTAAAATATCTGACTGAACCCCTGAAAAATTTTTTGAAAAGAACCCAAGAGAAAATCTGAAGGAATCACTACGGGAACTCCTGGAGCAATCCGCGAAAGAACTCCTGGAGATATTCCTGAAGGAATTCCTGGAGAAATACCTAGAGGGATTTTTTTCAAGTATGCCTGGAGTAAATCCTGAAGGAATTTTTTGAAAGTATACCTGGAGGAATCCCTGGAGGAATTCTTAGAGCAAATATGGCAGACACCGCTGGAAAACTTTCTTAAGAAATCGCTAGATGAATTCCTAGATAAATTTCTAAATAAATACTTGGAGGAATTTCTGGACGAAATCTTGAAGAAATCCCCTGAGGTATTCTTGGAGAAATCACTGGAGGAAATTCTGGATGAATTTCTGAAGGAATAAATGAAAGATTTCTTGGTGAAAGGCATCTCTGGAACAACCTTTGGATAAATTCTTAGATGAATTCCTGGTGAAGTATTTATAATTCTTAGAGAAATCCCGTGAGCTGGAAGAACCCATGGAAGAATTTCTTAAGGAATTCCTGGAGGAATTCCTGTAAGAATAGCTGGAGGAAACCGTGGAGAAATTCCTGGAGCAAAACCTGGAAGAAACCTGAAAGAATCCCTGGATGAATTCCTAGAGGATTCCTTAGAGGATTTCTGGTAGGAAATCCTGAAGAAATTTCTGAAGAAACCTTGAGAAACTCCTGGAGGAATCCTTAACGAAATTTCTAAGGAAGATCTTAGAAGAATACCTAGTGAAATTTTTGGAAAAATCCCTGGAGAAATCTCTGAATTTCTGGAGGAACCTCAGGAGGAACGCCTGAAGAAACTTCTGCACAAATTCCTGTCGGAATACTAGGAGGAATTCCTGGAAGAACTCTTGGAAAAAATCTGCCATAACCCCAGGGAGAATTCCTGGAGAAATCCCTGGAAGAATTCCTGGAAGAATTCCTGGAGAACTCACTGAATGAATTCCTGGAAGAATCTGTAGAGGAGTTCTGAGAAGAATACCTGCAGACATTTTTGAAGAAATTCCTAGAGAAATTGTTAGAAGAATTCCCAGAGAAATTCTTAAAGGAATTTCTGGAGGAATTCCTTGTGAAATTTCTGGGGGAATACGTGAAATAATACCAAAAGGAAACCCAGGAAAAAAATCCCGGATGCATCCCTTCGAAAATTCCTGGAGGAATTCCTGAAGAAATTCCAGAACGAATCTTTGAAGGACTCCCTGGAGGATTTCCTGCAGAAATTTCAGGAGTAATTTCTGTAAGAATTTTCGAAGGAATTCCTGGATCAACTCCTGGAGAAATTCCTGCAGAAATTTGTGAAGAAATTCTTAGAAAAAATCCTAGAGGTATTTCCAGAGGAACTTCAGGAGGGAAAAAAACAAATTCCTGGAGAAATTCCTGGAGGAATCTCTGCAAGAAAACTTAGGAATCCCTGAAGGAATTCTTAGTGAATTCCTTGAGGAATTCCTTGTGGGATTTCTAAATGATTCCTGGAGGAATCCCGGGTAAAGGTGAAATACTGACGATCAAAACGTGATATTGGTTTGATTGATATAAGAGATAAAAGATCTGATAATAATATCTGAAAAATGTTCCTGGAACATCTGAACAATATCTAAAATTGATATTCCTAGATCAAACGAATAGCTTGCTGCTATTGGTTAGATCTTACAAAATCGAATTTTAATCTGATGATGATGTTCCAGGAGTAAATTTCAGATATTATTTTCTGATCTTTTATCTCTTATATCAATCAAACCAATATCACATTTTGATTTCAATATCAAAATATGCTATTATTGAGCTCTTTTCCTCTACCCGGGATCTATGGAGGAATCCCTGGAGGAAAAATTCCTGGAGGTAATCCTGGAAGAAATCCTGGAGGAATCCCTGAAGAAATTCCTGAACGAATTTCTGAATGAATTCCTTGAGGGCTTCCAGGAAAAATTCCTGAAGGAATTCTTGATGTAATTCCTGGAGAAGTTCCTGGAGAAATGCCTGGATGAAATTGTAGAGGAATGCCTGGAGGAATTGCTGGAATAATTGCTGGATAAATTCCGGGAGTAATCCCTGGTGGAATTTTTGAAAGAGTTTCTGGAGGACTTTCTCGAGGACTTCTGGAAGAAATCCTTGAAGGAATTCCTAGAGGAACCTCAGGCAGGAGGAATACATGTAGGAATCCCTGGAGTAATTCTTGGAATAACTATTGGAGAAACTCCGGGAGGAATTCCGGGAGGAATTTTTTAAGGAATTCCTGGAGAAATTACCACAGTAATTTCAGAAAGAATTCCTGGATCCATTTCGAAATATATTTGTAAAAAAAACACTAGGGTGATTTCTGGTGGAATTCTTAAAGGTATTCCTGTACGAGTCCCAGAATAAAATCCTGGATGAATGAATCAAGGAATCCCTATTAGAAATCCCTAGAGTACTCCTGCGAATTTACTGAGTACTCCCTAGAGAATTTTTGAAGTATTCCTAAAAGAATTCCTGCAGGAATTCGTAGGACAATCCATAGAGGATTCCGTAGAGCAGAGCCGTAGCGTGGTCCCATGGCGCCCTTGGCAAGCATCCAGATTGGCGCCCCACGACAATTGGACATTGTTAATTAGCATAACTTTATAGTAATTTTGTTTTATAAATTTCTTGAAAAGATTGATTTCGGTGGTTCGAAGGCACAAATTCACGCAAATTTTTTTATAGTGTTTTTCTTTGGGAAAAACACTATGAGAGTTGCCAAGAAATTTTCCAAAATTTATTTCTCTTATACGAGTAGAAGTACAAACACATTTTGCATTTCAAGAATCTCACTAAGATCAGCATAATAATTAGGAATGACAGTTCAGATTCCTAACAAAAATGATGCATGAATTTCTTCAAGAAATCTTACTCTTTTCTTTTCTGAAATTTTTGTTCAACTGAATTTAGTTTTCAATTGGTTTTACTAAAATATTTTCCAGAAGATCTGTAAGACAATTTCAATAATCATAGACGAACCATAGATATGGATAATTACCAGGAGGAACTCCTGAATAAATCTTCATTTAAGCTTTTTTTTGGAATCTCTGGAAGAATTCCTGCTGGATTTACAGAATGAAAATATGCAGGAATCACTGAAGAAATTTCTGCAGGAATATCCGGTGCATATGGACATCCACGTGGAATAGTTGTATGGAGAAATAGAAGTATGAAGATTTTTGGAAGGAATCTGTGAAGGAATTTCTGAAGGTATCCTTGAAGAAAATTTACAGGTTTATCACTGAAATATTTGTGGAGTATCTGCTGAAATTCTTCGAGGAATATTTGGAAGATTATCTAATAAAACGCTTAGAGAAATATCAGAAATAATTCTTTGACTAATTTCTGAATAAATGCCTGGATATCCTAAATCTTGAATTTCTAAAGAAATATTTAAATGAATGTTTAGAAAATCATCAGTAGTAGTTTCAAGACAATCTCTTGTGAACATGTTTAGGATTTTTAAAAAAGGACTTTTAGAAAGAACTTTCACTAGAACTTTAAAAGCAAACACAAGTTTACAAAATAAAACGAAGGTCGTGAACTTCTGTCAACGACCGAAATTTTTTAAGTACAATTTAGCGCTGATTTCGAAACCGTGCTTCAGAAATTTTTAAGTAAAACAGTTTTTTAGTTTTAGCCCATTATCGAGTTTTACAATTTTTTAAATTACTAGCTGTCCCCGGCAAACTTTGTCTTGCCTACTGCGTTTTTTGACGTTTTAAGTTTCCATCCAAGACCAAGTCCCCGGTCACAAAACGTATGTAAGATCGATTTTTAAAAACTCTCAATTTTTCCATGTTTTTTGCCTCATAAACCTTCCTTGGGTGAAAACTAACAGAACAAAACTAAGACGATTAGAATCGGACCTTCCGTTCGCAAGTTATGCGCGGTCCCACGTATGCCACTGCATTTTTATATATATATAGATAGATGTAATTTACTGAAATTGAAATATCTTGCGTTTTTGACGTAGGACTACGTCTCTGTTTTCTATACCCGGTGTCATTTCAAAATTTATGAAACCAAGAGCGTTACGTTTGAGTGAAAGATTTTAAGCGCTCACTGTATCTTTCCCACTGAACGAAATGATAAACAAATCCCGTTATCCGAGAGATGAAACTCCCGCGTTCAATTTGTAATATTCGGTGAACCTAAAAATCATTGATAAATAGTTGAAAAGTTGTTTTAAAGTTAGACATTGAAATCGCTGAAATCTATAAATATGGGTAGCGGACAAATTTTCTCGTTCAGTCTACCAACGCTCTCTGATTGGTGCGCATCGTGGGGGCAACTACGATGCAGGAAGGAATGCGATCATGCGAGAGCTGATCGTCAGTTCCATTTCGACCACCGTCGAGGTGACACCTCGAGCTGGGCAGCGGCACATCGACTCAGCGACGACACTTGGCTATCGTACTGATAGCACCAGGAATCTCATTCACAACAGCAAGCGGCGGGCCAGTTTTCGATTGCGTCTAGCGTTGAGCGCGGAGAAAACCAACACGAATTGCGTGGCATTTTCATCAAAATCGTCCATTATTCAAACGGTTCTTTTCAGGACCATCGAAAAAGATTTCTCAAGAGTTAATTGGATGAATTTCCACCCTCGATCGAGAAAGGTGAACCTAGTGCAAAGCAAGGACAGAGCGGCGTTTCTCAGCAAAAGCAAAGCCCTTGGCAAAGCCGGTCATTAATCGCATGCACGGCAGCAAGCGGCGGGCCAGTTTTCGGTGGCGTTCAGCATTTAGTGCGGAGAAAACAAACACGCATAGTGGCATAGTGAATTAATTTAATTTTCCTCCTAATTTAAGGACCATCGAAAATGATTTTTCAAGAGCTGTGAATCGGATAATTCCATTCCAACGAACGGGAAAAGTGTAGTACAACCGAAAAGTGAATGATTTTGAATGCTTGGTGACTCAGCCAGCAACAATTATGACGTCTAACTGTTCCACCCGGACTTTGGCAACGCATTATCATATCCGGACCATTTTGCGTGAAAAATGTTTCAATTCTAACATTTTCCAAATTAAAATGATCTAAATCATCTAATATTTTGGTTACATTATCCGTTCAATGGAAATTTTCTCATTTCTCGGTTGATTAATCGTTTGATGCGTCTGGAGCATAAGGGGCGGGTCATGCAAACGAAATTAACTGAAAAGCCAGCCGAATGGGAGGAGCTTCATCTGCCAATCTAGGGGTATAAAAGCAGTGTTCTCTGTTTTCTTTCGTCATTTTCGTTGGATCAGTCAAGGAGGTTGGAGGTGGATGTCACCTCCAGCAAGGCAGCAGCACAACAACCCAGCGACTACTCTCGGATATCGTGCTGATGATAGCACTTGGAATCGCATCCATGGCAGCGGCGGTGGGCCAATTTTCGACGGCGTCCAGCATTCTCCGCACTCCGCAGCGAAAACCAACACGCATTGCATGGCATTTTGAATGCATCAAAATCGTCCATTATTCAAACCGGTCCTTTTCAGGACCATCGAAAATGATTCCTCAAGAGTTAATTGGATAATTTCCAACATCGATCGAGATGTAGTGCAACCAAAAAGCAAAAGACAGAGCATCGTTGCCAGCAATAGTGAAACTGGTCATTATTGTAATCCACGGCGGTCCAGTTTTCGGTGGCGTTTATCATTCAGCACGGAGAAAACCAACACGCATTGCGTGACATGGTGAATTCATGCCATTTCGTTCCTAAAATCGTCAATTAATCAAACGGTCTTGTTCAGGACCACCGTTAATTATTCCTTAAGAGTTTGTGAATCAGCTAATTTCATTCCATCGAACGAGAAAAGTGTGGTGCAATTGAGAAGTGAAAGATTGAATACTTGGTGGCCCAGCAATAATGATGAAACCGGTCACTAATGGCCTAATGGTTCCACCCGGAATTTAACAACGCATTATTCTATCCGAACTATTTTGCGTGAAACATTGTTTAATTAAAATTAAGTTTAAACATTTTTCGAAAATGTTCGAAGGTGAATATATGACGAAGCCACACCTAGAATTTTCTAGAGCACAAATCTGAAGAACCGAATGTCGGTTTGCGCTTAAAAGTTGATCGTTTGGTTACCCGCTGGTGGTTTGCTCATTTCTCGGTTGGTTAGTTGCTTGATGCGTCTGGAGCATTCGGGGCGGGTCATGCAAACGAAATAAACTGGAAAGCCAGCCAAATGGGAGGAGCCTAATCTACTAATCAAGGGGAATAAAAGCAGTGACCTCTGTTTTCTTCCGTCATTTTCGTTGAATCAGTCAAAGGGAATGGATGTCACCTTCGCAGCTGCGCACCAATCCTGCGATGACTCTCGGCTATTTAGCTGATAGAACCAGGAATCTCTAGAATCTGGAACCAGGAATCTCAGGCTATATGGAACAGGGCCCATATAGCCGAGGCGGTAAACGCACGGGTATTCAGCATGACCATGCTGAGGGTAACGGGTTCGATTCCCGGTCGGTCCAGGATCTTTTCGTAAAGGAAATTTCCTTGACTTCCTTGGGCATAGAGTATCTTCGTGCCTGCCACACGATATGCACATGCAAAATGGTCATTGGCAGAGGAAGCTCTCAGTTAATTACTTTGGAAGTGCTCATAGAACACTAAGCTGAGAAGCAGGCTTTGTCCCAGTGAGGACGTTACGCCAAGAAGAAGAAGAAGAAGAACCAGGAATCTCATCCACGGCAGTAAGCGATGGCAGTTTTCGATGGCTTCCAGCATTCAGTGCGGATAATTTTCAATTGTCTTGCCGAAATCTCCTGTTATTTAAAAGGTTCTTTTCAGGACCAGTGAAAATTATTCCTCCAGAGTTATGAATCGGATAATTAAAAGCGACAGACTGAAAACTTAGCAACAGTATAGCCGGCCTCTAATTGTTGTTCGCGTAACTATACAACGTATTGTTGAATCTAGCAATTGAGTTGTGTCAAATACACATGGCTACGGTGGCTCCATCTGTTCATTTCATAGCGGCAATTTTAGTTATTTTAATGATTGTTGCGATCGCAATATGATGTTTGGGAAGCTATGGCTTAACGCCTTTCAATATTATAATCATTCTTTCCTTTCGACGAAAATTCTTTCAAACAACGGTTGAACATTTATCTTCAAAATAAAATAATACTCAACCCTCAAGTGATGGCCAACCGCGCGAGTTACGGAAGGTTTAACTAATTAACATCTTATGAATGCGTTCAGTGAAATGGATCACATAGGTAACAACTTTAATCAACACATCACTCCGCCGATTTGAATTTTGCCAGCATACATTGTGTAGGCCTTTTATCGTCGGTTTCCTGCAATAGGGGCACAACTCAAAAAATGTGAATTTTCAGAATAAGCGTTTGAAAATTGGCAATCATGAAGCACCTCCTGCAAATTCACTAATTTCTCTCATCATTTGACAAAAGTAAACAAATTTTGATTGTTGTATCATTGAAAGGGGCTGAAGGACTATCTGTTTCATGAATTTTTGACAACTATTTTTCAACGACTATTGAAAAAATTGACTGATTTTGAGTTGTGCCCTTACTGCGGAAAATTGGTGAAAATGCCCAAATCTCGCGTTTCTCATCGAATTTTGGAACGGGTCTTTGTGAGATGAAATTTTACATAGTTTTTCATCATTTGCCATCAAAATCTCAAAAATGACATATTTTGAGTTGTGCCCCTATTGCAGGAAACCGACGTTATGTGATAAATTCGTTATGCATTTATTTACGAAGGTCGGACAACAATGACACGAAAAATCTGCTGATTTAAGACTTCAAATTAAAGGGCCCATTTCAATATATAAAAGTCGGAACCTCATTCCAGCCTTTGTCCTACGTCAACAATGCGGTTATGTCTCAGACATTACCCACCCCTAGTTTTTTTTAACCAATTTTTAAACTTTTTCCACAAATTGAAAGCTGAATATATTTCCTTTCGATCCTCCGAATGCAGGTTTTGCGTCAGATTGATGAAATTCAAGATATTGGCGAGTTTAAGGGACGATCTCCCTAAATTTTAGCAAAATTTCCAAAAATATTCACAGAAATGTATTTTTTTTTTTCAATAAGAAAAAAACAATTTAAAATTTTTTTCTCAACGTTTATTTGACATAGTATATGTAGGCAAGATACAATAAAAAATTCAGCTCAATCGGAGCATTGATTACGGAGAATGAGATGAATTAAATGAGCGACTTTGCTTAAAAATAGAACAAAAATCGATTTCAAATCATCAACCTTGTATGGAAAGTCGAAAAAAATTCCGCTCTACTGTAATTTTTTTTTCTTCGCGTTTTCGAACTCAGGGCATGATTCTACACCAAAAATGATCATCAGCTTACCGAGTTCAAAATTGCTGTAAACTAGTGATATTGAAACAGAACTTGAAAGCATTTGCTAAATAAAAACCTAAAGTAGTTTCTCAAAAAAGAACATGGTAAATGTTCAAAATAAACTAGAGAATCCTGATTTTTTTGAGAATATGAAAACACTAAAAAAAAACAAATGAGCAATCATAGATACTGAAAATGGTGAAATCTTGATAACAGTCAAGAAAACAATAGCATCATTTTGTTTCCTTCTAGCCTTAGGCTTTTTTAGCGCCCCTCTGAGGCTGTCGCCCTTGGCGGGGGCCAACCTGGCCAACCGCACGCTACGGCTCTGCGTAGAGGCATTCCTGAAGAAATATCTGGAGGAACCCCTGCACTATGGGGGATTCCCATACACGCGGGCAGACAAAAATATTGTAATCACATTTTCGAGGATTTCTTAGTTGGCTGTAGGTGATTCGTCCAAAATATATTGTTAATGAAGATTTTGAAGCATCTTGATCAAGTAATGAAAAGGGTGTATTTTCAATATGGCCGAAAAACTAATAATATATAAAAAAATGTTTTTTTTTTTAATTTTATCTTTTTCATTTGTTTTCTTCATATGGAGTGATCAAAATATTGTGGATTTACTGCAAAAAATTAGTACCAAAGGGAATTTGCATAAAATTTTTGAGAAAAAGGTTTGCGAAAAAACGCTGAATCTCTCAATACCGCATTTTACCTAAGCATTTCGTATTAAAAATCGTAAGTGTAGAAATAAAGTTTGACCTTAAACTGATTTTGGGCCTGGGAATGTTTGGAAAAAATAGATGCCGATCAACTAAATTCGAATATCATGCCTTTTTCAACTTCTTCTCCTTCTTTCGCCGTTTTTCTTACAGTAAGATATTCCTGTAGAAATTCTTCGAATAATTTCAGATGGAATTATTCCTGCAATCTCTTGCGAAATTTTGGAAGGAATATTTGGAGAAATCCTTACACAAATGTGGAGAAATTGCTGAAGTAAATCTCGAAAACAACACTGTAGATCAGGCTATGGAAAATTCCTGAACAAATAGTTTATGCTTATATAGCTTATGAGATTATGAACATCTGAAACAGTCATTACGATTCCAAAAATTGCGATGACGATTTGCATATTCACATATCGGGCGCCCATGCCGCTTATTAGTGATCTCAAGTCAGGCCCCCACTGGGCCCCCCTCCAGAAAAAAATTGTTGGTATGAACAAAAATGTTTCCGATTAAGTCGTGTTAGTGTATCGATCTAAAAAATCGGCTACAATGATGTTTTCCAGAAATTCCGCCAGGGTTTCTTCCTGGAATTTCTTTGGTAATATCTTTTGAAATCCCTCCAGGATTTCTCACAAGACTCTTTCCATATTTTTTTCAGATCATTTGTCTTAGTATTCCTTTTGAAACCACTCGGGATTGTTCCCAGAGATCTTCACGGAGTCCCTATCAGAAATAGTCCCGAAATTCTTGGTGCTCTTTTCGAAATTTCGTTAGTAGTTGGTACCGGAGATCTTGCAGGATTTTTCAACGAGTTTTCTCAGAATGTCTCCTGGGATAACTTACGAGATTTTTTGTAAGAAATTCCCGAAAAGTAAGGAATCCCTGTAAAATTTTACGAAAAACTCCACAAAGACTTATTGGAGAAATCTCGAGAGGAACTTCGAAAGAAAATCCGAGACAAACTGGAACATCTCGGAAAAAAGTGGAAGTAAGGAGGATCTCTGGGAAACTCTAAGAGAAATCCCTGGAAGAACTACGGGTGAAAGCCTGCTAGTCAACCCAAGAAACATATTAGAAAACTCTCTGGAAGAAATCCCACAAAAAAACTTCTGCAAACATCCCGAGAGAAACTGTTGGAAAACTATCCCAAAACCAGTAAGATAAATCTCTGGAAGAACTTTAGAACATTTTTGGCAGGATCTCTGCGAGGAATCCAGAAGTAGTTCCTGAAAGAATTTCGGGAGAAGTTACTGGAGTAATCCCGGAGATTTGTAGAAAGATATCAGAAAGAATTCCCGAAGAAATCTCTGGAACTACTGGAGGAATCTCGCATGGAAGGAGTCCCTGACGGAATTTTGCAAGAAGTTTCTGAAGGAATCTCGGAAAGAATTCCTGAAGCAATTGCCAAATCTCGGGTGAAATTGCTGGAATTTCCAGGAATACTTTCTGGAAGCGCATCAAAACTTCTAAAAACATTCCAAAATAAACTACTGGGAGAATCTCGGATGATATTCCTGGAAGATTCACGGAACTCATTGAGAAATCTCAGAAGAAATCCCAGAAGGAATCTTTGAAGGAATCCTGGATGAAGTTTCTGAAGGAATCTCAGATGGAACCTTTGAGGAATCTCAGAAAGGTCCCAGAGGGAATTTCTGCAGGAACCCAAAAAAGGAATCTTAGATGGCGCTCTCTGAGAAATCGCAGAAGGAAATCCCAGAGGGATCCAATAATAAATTTGTGGAAAAACTACGGAAAAAAAAATTCTGGGGAAATCTCAGGAAAAGTTGCAGAGTAATCCTGGAAAGAATTCCTGTAGGAATCTCCAGATTAATTTGTAGAGAAATTTCGGAAGAAATTTTAAAGAAATCTAGGAACTCCTTAAGTAGTCCCAAAATGTATTTCTACAGAAATCCTAGAAAGAATCTATGAAAGAATCCCGGGAGAACTTCCTCTAGGAGGCCTGGCAAGATTCCCAGACGGATACTTTTTAAGAATCTCCGAAGAAAAACCAGGAAAACTCCCAAAGGGAACTCCTGATGGAATTCTTAATAAATGCCTGGAAGAATCACATCAACCACTTCCTGGGAATCCCAGAAGAAATTTCTGTAGAAGTCCTGGAATAAGCCGCGAAGGATTTCTTGGAAGTATCCGCTCCAGGAGGTCCTTCAGAGATTCCACAAGAATTCTATCCGGAATGTCTCCACAATATGCTTCGCGGTTTCTCCACAATGTTGTTCCAGGTGTTTCTTCTGGGATTGCCATGAAGTTCTGGATGAGATTCTTCCGGGGGGTTTATTTTAGATTCCGTCAGAAGTTCCCTCTTGGGGTTTTCCAGGATTTTTTTCTGATATTCCTTAAAAGGTCCCCTCTGAGATTCCTTCAAAAGCATTTGCCAGGATTTCTCCAGGAAGCATTCCCGGGACTGTTCCTAAGATTCTTTCTTAGATACCTCGAGAAATTAATTTCAGGGGTTCTTCCAGGATTACTTCTTCTAGAAAAGAATTACCAAAGCCATCCCGGGGGAATCTTCGAGAGAGTTCCAGAACAAATTTCTGACAGAAGCCCAGAAGAAGTTCCCAAAAGATCCCTAAAGGGATTCCCGGAGGAATTCCAGATGGAGTTCCTAAAAAATTTCTGGAAGTAGTTCCTGGAGAAATCACGGAAGCAGTATCCAGTGGAATTAGCGTAGGAATTCCGGATGGAATTCTTGAAGCAATCCCAAAAGTAAATGCTGAAAAAATTTCGGAAGGAGATCCTGCCTGGAGACGTATCCCGGATAAGAGAAGTTTTAAGAGGTATACTGACAGAAGTTCTTATCAATTTCGGATAAAATTCCTTAAGCAATCTCCGAAAGAACTCCTAAAGGATTTGCTTGAAATCCCAGGAATATTTTCCAGGAATACTTTCTGGAAGTCCAACATAATTTCTGAAGAAAACTGAAACCCAAAATTCACAAAATCACGAATTAAAAGTATCATCTTCCAAAACATTTTAAATTGATTTTAAATCATAAATTTGGGTAAGAGAGTTGTCCAGAAACAACTCATGAAATTACGCCTTTATATGGACCCAAAAATAAAGAAGTTATCAAGTTTGTTTTGAAGATCTTCAAAAACGTTTCAATTCTTTTTTTTATATTTTACAACTATACATATAATTTCAAATGACCCAATTTGTTGGAGGCATGTTCAATATACCATAATACATGGATAATATTATTTAAAATCAAATATTCGCCTATGGCGAAAGTGGATGCATTTTCTCATTTTTTGTTTTTTTTTTTATTTTTTATTAAATAACGAAGCAATAAGGCCGTTACAAATATTTATTTCTTTTTTTTTTGTTCCACCACTCTTTGGCTGGTCGAGGGGGGCATGAAAATAATAAAGCATTTAATCTGAAAAATATTAAAAACTCATCGGATTTGTTAAAGAACTTTTAGCAAGACTCGATATTTTGATAAATATTGTTTTATCTGCCCCCTCAAAATGCCATTTTGGCCAAAAAGTCAAAAGGGGAGACAAAAAGTCAAAATTAAATTTGTATCAGCCTAATTTCAAAATCGGTTTTCATTCACATTTAGAGGAAGGATCAAGATATCTCCAGCTTTTTTTCTGGTAGAAAATGTTTTTCGTTTTCCAAAAATCGTTTTTTTTTTATTTTTACCTTCTGATTTTTGATTTTAATCTGAATAGGTATCATCCTTCTCCATCTAAAATCGATTCAAATATGTTTTGGAAGATGATTCTTCTTAGTTCTAGATTTTGTGAATTTCAGTTTTTGATTTTTCTAATTTTTATTTTTAAACATCCCCACACTTTTATATTTTTCCTGGAAGTCTATTAAGGATACGGATTTTTTGAGACGAAAACATTTTGAGATTTTATGGTAATTGTTGAAATATATTTATTTATTTTCATGGAAATTTTTATTTTCCGTGTAATTTTAAGGAAAATCATTTTAGAGTATATTCGATTCCCTTGAACTATTCTAGTACGATAGAATGATTTGAGAGAAATTTAAAATATGTTATTTGTAGCGATTCAATACAAAATAATCAATGACTTCTAAAAGGTGACAAAAACATCAAATTTTCAATGATTTTTTGAAAATGTAAATACGCTTTGAAAGACACCTAAAATCATTTTATACAGAACAGTCCTAAGTATCAGCCAAAAATATAGAAAAATAGGTTATCCACAAAACAAAATCTACAAAAATGCTCAAACTATACCCCGTCGAAAGGCGGGGTTGAGTATTAGAGGGTTAATATACAGAAACATGCGTGACCCATTATTATTATTATCTTTTTATTCTCTACAAAATGTACACAAGTTCCTGTGAAATGAAGTGATTTTTTCGATCATCATAAGTAATAGTTATCTCTGTAATACATGTCTTTTTACAAACATTATGATTTTCCGAACACTAATTACCAGTTTCCGGACCACCCCAATACCTACTTGGTGTAAGCAGCGGCATTATCACTGGGCTGCCCGAACGGTGAGCAATATTCGATGGTTTTGTTGGACTCGATTTTCACCACCACCACGTCCGAGATGGCCGCCGAGGGAATGGCAAAAGCAATCGCCAACAACCAGATGAGCACCGCCACAATAACCGTGACCGGACGAGTCTGCAAGAAATGAGTAAAAAAAAAGAGTTCAAATTGCGAAAATCCTCCGGGATAAGGAGGTGGAAAATTTTTTAATCCCTCCCTACTCTCGTAGTTGAGCCGTGCACTTCGGTACGTACCTGCAGCTTCCGCAGTGGGTTAACAATGGCACAGTATCGATCGGCTGCCAGCGCCGTCAGGGTGAACACCGACACGCCGATGCTGATTTCGCGGAAGAATTCGGTCACGCGACACAGAGTGACACCCCAGGGCCACGATTCCAGGGTGTAGATTATCGATGCCAGTGGAACGCACACGAAGATTACCAGCAGGTCTGCCAGGGCTAGCGAGAAGATGTAGCTGTAAAAAAGTGAGGAGAATAGGAAAGTTTTTTTAGGACAGAAGGTATTATCTGTCGTTGGATATTTCAATGTGAAGGAGAACTTTGTTCAGAAAATGAGATTTGTTAAGCTCAATTAGTGGCCATTCGTTTTCATTAAGTTGGTATTGGTGATTTTTAGTACATCAGACGAAATCAGCAAAGTAAACCATTAGCTTTTATTTAATTCAATGGAGAAGTTTTTGTGTGTAAAGTCTCAGTTACGGTACATAGTTTAAAAAAAACATGACTTTCTTCATTTACAGTATTCCACGACTCGACGTCGACGATCTATTTCGATGATATTGACATCACCCGTTGTCCGATCTTCGCCCGAACAAAGTTTGAAATGAACTTTTTTGACATCGTAAACCAATGCCTACCTCGATGTGCGAAAAGTTTGCGTTCAGCGGATTGCCACATCGCCGCAGCCAACTTGACGCAATCGAACGCAACGCAGCAACGAACGGAAGAACGAAAGGGACGATGAAAAACTCGCGCGCAAACCCAGCATCTTCGAAGCGGCTCAATCTCATTCTCCAAGTGGACCGCGCGGCGTTCAGACAAACTCTGTTATTTTTCGTATAATATAGTCAATTTGTTTAGTTAAGTGAATCACCAGTGCTTTTTCATTTCCGGATTCGAAAGTCCCGGGTAGCTTAGTGATACAGTCCGCTAAATTCCCTGTGATTTCCACCTACGAACGGTTTTCTCGTATTGGTCTGTGCAAAGACGCAACATTTTGGTCCAGTCGAACCGGGTAGACGCCATGTTGGAAAGTCGAGTCCGGGAGTGAAAAAGTGCCTCGTGAGACGTTTCGCGGTCCGGAAGAGATGGAAAAGCTGTTCCATCATCTTCGTGTTGTGAAGTGAAAGTGATCCCTACCGACCAAGCGCGTCGGAAAACTTAGCCTCGAAGTGCTGTGTGCGTTTCTGGTGCGCCACGAAACGACACGAAAGCGCGTCGGAAAACTTAGCCTCGAAGTGCTGTGTGCGTTTCTGGTGCGCCACGAAACGACACGAAATAACCCGAACCAAGTCCTGAAGAAAAAGTGTTCCGCCGGTGAACCGGCAAAGGATTCTAGTGATTAGCAGCTTTGCGAACATCGCCAAACTCCATATAGCACAGTAGAGAATCAACCGATTCTGTTGTGTCCGAGCGTGTCTGTGTTCCCGGACAGCTCATTCCAGGGTAGCGATTCTGTCGCTTGGCCCTACTCCGATGGGTGATGTGGCGCAAGCTGTTCAACGGTGAAGAAGAAGAAGAAGAAGAAGAATTGCCCACCCGAAAACCGTACAGTGAACTAACAGTGAAAAAAGAAGAAGAGGAAGCAGACAAAGAAACAGTGAAAGAAGAATCAGTGATAGAAGAAAGTGAACATTCGGAAACAATCATGGCCAAAGAAGAAAACTTGGTCCATAAGCGCGGCCTGGTGTGGGCAAAAGTTACCCGCATCCGAAATAGTTTGAAGAAGATGGAAGATGACCAACAGCAGGCATCATTGCCTCTGATTCGAGTTTTTGCCAAAAGCCTGGACATGCATTACAGTGAGTACAACCTAGTGCAGGACGAGATTCTTAGTGTATGTGCACCGGCAGTAAGGGGAATGCACGAAGAAAAGTACGAGGAGTTCGAAGAGCTATACAACGAAACCAGCCTCATGATCGAACGATTGAAGGATGCGTTGGCCCCTTGGCCCATGCAGGCCGTTGTTCCAGCCGGCCGGCAGTTGCAGGGAGCCGAACCGCCGCAGGTGATCGTGCAGCAGCAAGCGTTTCGGGCACCGCTTCCCACATTTGATGGGAAGTATGAGAACTGGCCGCGATTTAAAACAATGTTTCAAGATCTCATGCGCCGTTCGACAGATTGCGATGCCATCAAACTCTACCACTTAGAGAAATCCCTGGTCGGTAGTGCTGCTGGAGTAGTCGATTCCCAGACGCTCCAGGATAATAATTATAATCAAGCCTAGCAAACCCTCATGGACAGATATGAAAACGAGCGACTGATCATCGACAACCACATCCGGGGGTTGCTTAACCTCAAGAAAATGACGAAGAAGTCATCGAAAGAGCTCCGAGAGTTGGTCGACGATTGCAGCCGTCATGTCGAGAATTTGAAGTTCATGAAACAGGAGCTTCTGGGAGTGTCAGAACTATTCGTCGTCAACATCTTAACAGCAGCGCTCGACAAGGAAACGCGTGAACATTGGGAATCCTCTCTGACCCATGGTGAACTGCCCAAGTATGACGACACGATTGCATGCCTCAAACAACGATGCCTCGTCCTCGAGAGGTGTGAAACAGCGAGTTCATCAGCAGCTGAGAAGCCTCCAACCAGCTTCAAGGTAGGTGCCCTTCCAAAATCGATATCGCGTTCTTCCAACGCCGTCACATCACAAAACGAAATTATTTGCGAGTTGTGCAACGGTCCGCATCCCAAATTCAAGTGTACGATGTTCCGCAATCTGACCGTTGCTGAACGCATCGCCAAGGCACGCGAAGCAAATATTTGCTTCAATTGTCTTAGGAAGGGCCACCGATGCAGCAACTGCCAGTCCGAGAGAACCTGCTCGAAGTGTTCCGCAAGACACCACACGATGCTTCACCCGCAAGAACCATCAGCGACCTCGGAACAGCCGACACCGGCAGATCCATCGCAAGCCAACGTGAACAGTACCAGTGTTCCAGCTCCGATACCAACCGAAACAACGACAGGCTCCAACGCATTGGTTAATCATGTTTCCCAAACCAAAGCCTTTCCCGCCGTAAAAGAGGTTTTGCTGCTAACGGCGAGAGTCAACCTTCTGGACGATCAAGGTCGTTCGCATTCTTGCCGTGCTCTTCTGGATTGCGCGTCCCAAGTGTGCCTGATTTCCCAGGCCATGGTCAATAAGCTGGGTAAGAAAACGTGGCCAACCAACACTGAGGTCTTCGGTGTTACCGGCCGTCGGGCCACCACTCAAGGGATGGTTGTGACTGTCACGTCCAACTACGGTAAGTTCAGCTTGAATATTCCTTGTCTTGTTATGCCCCATGTGAGCGGCACCATTCCAACGAGATCGATCGACACTAAGCTGTGGCGTTTGCCAGCCGACGTGGTGTTGGCTGACCCGGAGTTCTTCGTTCCAAGCAGTGTAGATCTCCTGATCGGCAACCAGTTTTTCTTCTCCCTCTTGAAATCTGGCCAACTTAAAATCGACGACGAGCATCCTCTTCTGCAAGAAACCGTGTTCGGCTGGGTGGTTTCCGGACCAGTTGATGTCAGCCCCAATCCAATTGCTTTCTCCCACGCCGTTACTACCAAGGAGTTGGACGAATTGATACAGAAATTCTGGGCGATCGAAGAGGTCGCTGAAGCTTCACCGCATACAATAGAGGAACAGCAGATTGAGGCCCATTTCGCGGCCACTCACCACCGAGACATGTCTGGTCTATTTGTTGTAAAGCTACCGTTTCGAGAATCCCTTGCTGATCTCGGTAACAACAGAGCATTGGCACTGAAGCGGTTCTACATGCTCGAAAAGCGATTGGAAGGCGATATCCAGTTGAAGCAGGAGTATGTAAAATTCATCACTGAGTACGAGGCTCTCGGGCATTGCCAGGAGGTGGACGAAAGGTGTGATCCAGTTGGGCAGCAGTGCTATTATTTGCCGCACCATGCGGTGTTCAAGCCATCGTGTTCATCAACAAAGCTCCGAGTAGTGTTTGATGCTACTGCCAGGTCATCGAAGGGTACCTCATTGAATGACGTACTCCAGGTCGGCCCAACCATCCAGCGTGACTGTTTCGGCATCTTACGGCGATGACATAGTGCCGCTTCAAAGTGAGAGTGAAAGTGCGCGTCCATAGGATTTTCGTGAATTTGCTATCGTTGATATTCTTATTTGCGGCTTCGCACACGCGCACTCCCACTCTCACGCGTAACTATAACGGCACCCTTACTGGGCTTCAGAATGCACCGCATTGCAATCAGCGGTGATCTCTCAAAAATGTACCGTCAAATTAGAGTTGATCCTTGCGATACTCGATTCCAACGCATCTTCTGGCGTAACAATCCGACCGATTCGATACGCGTCCTGGAGCTGGCTACCGTCACATACGGCACCGCATCGGCTCCATTTCTGGCTACCAGGTCGCTGGTGCAGCTCGCTGAGGACGAACAATCCGATCTCCCTGAAGCACCGGAGGTGGTTCGTTCTGACTTCTACATCGATGACGCCTTAACCGGGGCAGACACCGAAGCCGAAGCCATCCATTTGAGAGAAGACCTGCAGAAGTTGCTCGCCAGGGGAGGATTTGACATCAGGAAGTGGTGTTCGAACTCGGCAGCGGTTTTGGAAGGCATACCTGAGGAAGAAAGGGAGAAGTTAGTCAAGATCGATAATTCCAACGACGCTGTGAAAACTCTCGGTATGCTGTGGGATCCGTTCAACGACGAGTTCCGATTCTCTGCCGATATATTCGATGAAGACACCACAAAACCTATAACGAAGCAGTTTGTCCTGTCGCAGATATCCAAGCTGTTTGATCCGATAGGTTTCGTAGCTCCAGTGATTGTGTTGTTCAAGATTTTGATGCAGAGCACATGGGAGAGAAAGCTGGCATGGACTGAACCTCTCCCTGACGATATGCGGAAACAGTGGCTCCATCTACGCGATTCGCTGAATGGATTGGATTCAATCAAAATTCCGAGGTGTGTGATCCCTGTCAACGTCGCATGGTTCGAGATCCATGGATTTGCGGCCTCTACCTCCGGTCGGTCAAGACCGATTCTAGCATTGACTGTCAACTGTTGTGCAGCAAGTCACGAGTAGCGCCGCTCTCTGAGATGACCATTCCCAAATTAGAATTGTGTGCAGCACTACTTCTTTCTCGTTTGGTTTTGAAGGTGATTCCATCGTTGAAGGTACCGATTCGACGAATAGTTCTGTATTCTGATAGCCAGATTGTACTATCCTGGATGAAAAAATCTCCTGGCCAACTACAAATTTTTGTTCGAAACCGAATCGTCGAGATCAACCAAACTACAGCGGACTTCACTTGGGAGTACGTCCGCTCAGAGGATAATCCAGCCGACATCGTTTCAAGAGGCCTGTTTCCATTGGCATTGAGCGGGAACCAGCTGTGGTGGAAAGGATGCCGAGATCTGCTACAGTCTGACCACCAACCTGCCACCTTCGAAGATATCCCTGATGAAGAGCTGCCAGAGATGAGAACAGTAGCGGTCGTCAACTTGGCGACGATCGAAATCCTACCAGTCTTCAGCACATACAGTTCTTTCCGTAAGCTACAAAGGGTTGTAGCGTATGTTCTCCGATTCATTCGAAACTGCAGATCGAAGAAACTTCAGGATCGTCAACGTTCGCAGCAGTTAACCGTTCCCGAAATGCAAGCGTCACTGGAAAGAATTGTACTGGTTATTCAGCGTATGGAGTTTCCCGACGAAATACAACGTGTACTCTCCGGCGAGCCATCCAAGAGACTTGCTCCACTCTGCCCTATCGTCGAAAATGGTATCTTACGTGTCGGGGGACGATTGCAGAATTCAACCCTTCCATTTGACGCTCGACACCAAATGATACTTCCGAACCATCATCCAATCACCGAACGAATCATCCGTACGCTGCATGAAGAGAATCGTCATGTTGGACCCGCCGGTCTATTGGCTATCGTCCGACAGAAGTTGTGGATACTAAATGGCCGCTCAACCGTCCGAAAGGTTACGCGTTCCTGCATCCCATGCTACCGAACGCAGCCCCGAAAGATCCACCAGCTGATGGGAAACCTGCCTGATTTTCGAGTGACTCCGGCGATGGCGTTCGAATATTCTGGAGTGGATTACGCAGGGCCTGTAATGGTAAAGGAAGGACGATATCGCCCCAAGATTATCAAGGGATACATAGCCGTCTTTGTATGTCTTGTGACGAAGAACGTACACTTGGAGCTGGTGTCCAGTCTGACAACCGAGGCGTTCTTAGCAGCTCTTGACCGTTTCGTGAGTCGTCGTGGATTGGCCAAAATGATCCTCTCCGATAACGCCACCAACTTTAGTGGTGCCTCCAATGAATTACACGAGCTCTACAGGCAGTTCCAGAATGAAGTGACGCACAACAGGATCAACGATTTTCTGCTTCCACGTGAGATCGAATGGCGATTCATTCCACCAAGGGCCCCGAACTTCGCTGGTTTGATGGAAGCTGCAGTAAAAAGTGTGAAAACTCACCTCAAGCGTACGCTGCAGAATGCCACCCTGACTTTTGAGGAGTTCGCCACAGTCCTTTGTCATATAGAATCCATCCTCAACTCACGTCCTCTCTACGCGATGTCCTCCGATCCAAACGATCCTATGCCGATCACACCAGCTCATCTCCAGTTGGGGCGTGTTACCGAGCCAGTTCCAAAGCCATCGTATCTGGACAACAAGGAGAACCGATTGTCAAGGTGGCAATACCTCAACCTGCTTCGAGACCGGTTCTGGCAGTCCTGGTCGAAGGAATACCTATCCACCTTACAAGCCCGAGGAAAGTGGACGAAGACGGCGCCGAATATTGTTCCAGGAATGGTGGTACTAACCATCGAGGATAACGTGCCCCCGCAATGCTGGAAATATGGTAAAATCGTTAAGACCTACCCCGGAAGCGATTCTCTTGTACGAGTCGCTGATGTAAAGTCTGCAACCGGAATCTTCAAACGCTCAATTTCGAAGCTTGCACCGCTGTCCACCAAGGATAATGAGAACCTGCAGCGTGATAGCGAGATTCCCAGTGCTTCATCCGATGTTCCAGATTACCTTGTTGCTTGAGTCTTCAACCCGGAGGAAAACATCTTCTCTTCAGGGAAACCAAATTCCATCTGTATCTTGAAACCTTCGGTATTCAGCCGGGGGTGCATGTCCGATCTTCGCCCGAACAAAGTTTGAAATGAACTTTTTTGACATCGTAAACCAATGCCTACCTCGATGTGCGAAAAGTTTGCGTTCAGCGGACTGCCACATCGCCGCAGCCAACTTGACGCAATCGAACGCAACGCAGCAACGAACGGAAGAACGAAAGGGACGATGAAAAACTCGCGCGCAAACCCAGCATCTTCGAAGCGGCTCAATCTCATTCTCCAAGTGGACCGCGCGGCGTTCAGACAAACTCTGTTATTTTTCGTATAATATAGTCAATTTGTTTAGTTAAGTGAATCACCAGTGCTTTTTCATTTCCGGATTCGAAAGTCCCGGGTAGCTTAGTGATACAGTCCGCTAAATTCCCTGTGATTTCCACCTACGAACGGTTTTCTCGTGTTTGTCTGTGCAAAGACGCAACACCCGTAAAACCTAGTAACATGTGCAACCGCGTGGTGATGATGGTTACGCTGTCGGTGCAGGCCAGCTCGTCTAAAGGCGAACTGAGGCTACGAGAGACGTCAAAATCTAATCCGCTATGCGTACATTTGAATCCGATCCATCCAGCAATAAGGTACACCGGGGCAAGTTGAAACGGGTAGGGTGAGATGAAACAGCGGGTTTACATGATGTGTTTTAATGATGATAAACATTTTGATTCTCATAACACATAGTTTTTGATTTAAACAATCTTTTAGCGAAGGATAAATTTCCAAATTTTATTGAAATCTATTTCATGACTTCGCGTTTCACTTTGCCTCGGAGTACCTTACAAACAATAGTCTTATCAGTTTTGTCGGAACACCATGTTCTACTGTTAACCTTCCAGGACGCGCGCCATCAAGCGTTACCGAAACTGCACCGCGCTTGCGCTGTATACGAAAAGCGAGGTTTTTTGGTAGTGTTGTACTTTTTACAACAGCGCGCGCGCTGAAGGGTTAAATATCTGCCATATCTCATCGAAATCGTTCAATAAATAGTTGATGCGTGTGAAAAGTGTACTCCTGAAGTTCATCTATGATTTGTTACAGAATAAACATTTGATCTGTTGTTGATTGATCCTTATGAAAACCAGCTTGGTATTCACCGACGAAGGACGCTTCTAGCGGTCTCAATCTGTTGAACAGCATACTTGACATGATCTTGTACGTCGAATTGAGAAAAGTTATTCCTTGTAAGCCAGCTAACTGGTAGTTCTTCTTCGTCCTTTCTAGTAGTTTTTGTCTGTTTCTCAGCTCATTGATTGTCTTTTTAACCTCATCTTGCGCCGAACTGCTGTGGACCTTATCCGTCGTCAATGATGCGTAGGGGAACACACTCCAAAATGTCAAAATTGGGTAGGATGGCCCAACTCATGAAATCATTCCTGAATGTGATTTGATCATTATTATAGGTGAATGATGTCAAAATATGTACGCATAAAACATCCTTCTAGAGTCTAGGCCGCCAAACCCACGGAAAATCTTTCGATTTCCCAATGAAAATTGGAAACTTCCGGTTTTTGGTGCTTCCAATTAAGGTTTTCTGGTGATTTTAGACACAAATGGTTATTGATGTCTATATTATCCATGTTAGAGTGGTCATACCATGGCCGACTGGGTTTACGGCGTAGCTTGGCAATGCTAGGCAATGAGGTACAGATACAGATGGCGCAGATAAACATTGCAAACCACTAGTTGTCTCTTTTGTTCTACCGCTGATCAAATGCAACTCAATTAGTGACGTCAAGAGACAACTAGTGGTTTGCAATGTTTATCTGCACTACCTGTATCTGTACCTCATTGGATGCTATGTCGGACATACGAAGGTTGAAAGGTAGTTCTCCTGCTTCAACTACAAGGCCGGTGACAGGAGATGACTGGTTAGCTCCGAAGGTAATTCTTACGATTTTGTTGAAGGTCGTTTGGAATGCCTTGCATAGTCCGAGGCCGAATAGCTCGATCCCGCAGACGATTTTTGACATACAAATGACATCGGCAATCCGCCAAAGAGTTCTTCGATTATCTCTGGATTATCCTGCAATGGCCTTCAGGTACTGGATACATTTTGCAGAGCGTCTACAGTTTTTGCACCGTGAGCAGAGAAGTCTCCGCGTCGATTGATCCAAACTCCGAGGATTCTGGCGATGTTTACCTCCGGGATGCACTCGTTGTCAATTTCAATACGCCACCTGTGTCTGCGTTTCATACAGACGTGCAGAATGCATGACTTGGGGGCTGACAGTGAGAAGTTGACACTTTTTGCCCATGCGTCAACGGCCGATTTTTTGATATGTTGTGTATGAGTGCCTCAGCATTCAATTGATGCAAAAATTTTGAAAATCGGTAGTTGCCAACATGGTGAAAAAAAGTTTTGGTATAAAAGTCCAAGATGGCGGCCAAAATCAATATGGTCGACCCAACTTTTTTTAACTGTTAATAGTAGCTCTATTATTCCACTTTTCAACAGAGTCAACAGAGTTGGGGGATTTTACGAACAAACTTTCAAGTTATAACAGTTCAAATGAGCCACCATTTGACCAAAATCGAGGGGTTCTCAAAAATTGTTGTGGCTCTAACTAACGAGGGATCACTCAATCTGAGTAACTAAATGCATTTTCCTTACTTTTTCGGCGAGAAATTTCAGAAAATTGCCACTTTAAGCATTTTCAAAGACAAGGTGTAAATAGTGGGCCGGTCTCAGCGAGAATTACTCTACTATTCTTTTGGAAAATCTCCCAGAATTTCCTTCGGTGATTTAAAGAATTCCGTCACGGAATCTTTCAAAAAGTATTTCATGGATTCGTTCGAAAACGTTCCACTAAGCATTTCTCCAGAAATTTCATAAAGGTTTTTTTAGAAAATCTAGCAAAATTTTGAAGCAATTTATTCTCAATTTATTTATTCAGACTTAATTTTTGGAATATGGCACACTCAGCATATATCCATATACAAAAATTGAAGTCAATGGGTTAACAATTGACTGAGTTATAGCAGTAAGTACCCCTTAGATTCCCTTTGTTCCGAATTAAAAAAAAAAAAAAAAACAGATTCCTCCAGGAATATTTTCTGTAGTTCATCTAGTGCTTCCTGCAGAAATCTACCTAAAAATTTCTCGAAATATTTCATTGGGAATCTTACCAAGACTCTGAAATCTTTTGGAGCTTTACGATTGCTTTACAAAATCTTCCATGGGCTGATTCGCGAATTTTCATATGGAATTTCTCAAAAGTTTTAACAAAGATTTTCTAGGAAATCATGCATGCATTGGTTCAGCATTTTCACCGTGAAGCTTATCACAAATTTATTCAAGGATTCTTTGTGACATTCGTGCGAGGCTTTCTATATTTTTGTTGAGGCATTACTCCAACGATTGTCTTTTTAAATCTATCAGAAATTTCATCAGAAATTCTTCCGCGAGTTTTGCAGAAAAACTTATAGATTTATTTTCAAAATTCTCCACTGATTCCTCCAGAAATGGTTCAAGGAATGTTTCCACGTCTTTTTTGATATCCTTTAAAAGGTTTTGAATTTTATTCCAGTAATTGCTTTAGAAAATCCTTGAGGTTTTGTCAGAAATTAAAAAAAAAAACATTTAAATTTCAAATGCATTCCTTCAAAAGCATCATCTAGAGATTTCTCCGGAATTTTTGTGATGGGTTTCATTGGAAAATATTACATGGATTCACCATAAATTCTCTCAGAAATGTCTTTCGAAAACCTTTCGAGATTTATTTTGAAATTTGTCTCAAGAGGTTCAGAAATTCCAACAGATTCCCATGAATTACTCCTGTTAGACTTCCGTGAGACATTCTCCCTGAGATTTGTTCAAAAAATACTCTCGAAAACCCTTGAATAATTTCATCAAAATTTTTGGAGGAGCATTTCTTCTAGAGCCGCTTGAGAGTCTTTCATGGGTTGTTTCCGAAATTGCTGCATAGATCTTTCTGAAAAATCATATATAAACAATTCATTCAAAAAATTTTCCAAACTATGCTTTATAAATTGTCTTAGGGATTCCTTGAGACTCCTTTAAGGATAACTTTAGAAGTTTCTGCAAAAATGCGCTTAGAAAACCTCTCATGAATTCCTTCTGAAATAAATTCATTGATACCTTTAAAAACTTCTCAAAGGATTTTTTCAAAATATCTTCCACGGACTCCTTCAAAATGTACTCATAAATTTTGTTAAGTCTAAGAGAGACATTGAACAGGCCTAGTTGTGAATACTGCTTGTCGCTGCATAAAGCAACATGACAGTTCGAACGCAGTAGTAGTAATAGGTAAAGAGTAGAGAAAGAGTGAGAAATAAACAAAAATTAAAATTAAGATTGAGTGAAAAATAGTGCCAGTATGACAAATCATTGTCTGGCAGAATATTTATTTTAATGTACCGCACTATTTGCAGACTACAGTTAGTTAGAAGATCAGTGGTGAAACGCTTCGAAATCTTGTGGCAACGGTATGAAATGAATCAATAAGCGCCAGAAACCGGCAAACAAAATAGGGGAGAAAGGTCCGTTTCGTACACTGGTAAAGTTACCAAATATCGACACATGTTAAATTGGAGAAGTAGGGGAGGAAACCACCTATTGCAAGTACCAAGTTTAGTTTATAAATATGATAATCAATCAGCTGCTTTGGAAAATTAGTTTCCCCTTGGGAACAGATTTCCTTCATAAAATCTTCCAAAATTCAATTCTTCGAGAAATATATCCAGGGATTTCTTTAGAAACACATTATCCTCCAGGAATTCAAGGGTTCCCTTCAGCGGTTCTTCCAGAGATTGCGGTTTCCACACATTGTGGATTACTGTTTCCACACAATCTCATACATAGCTTCCTTCAGAAATTCCTTTCTCTTTCTTCTCAGAAATTCCTCCTTGATTTTCTCTAAACATACCTCCTGAAATTTCTCCACAAATTCCCCCAGGAATTCCTTTGAAAAAAAAACCGTTCCAGAAACTGTATTAAGGAATTTCTTCACCAATTCTTCTAAAAATATCTCACGAGGCTCTGCTAGGCATTCCACCGGGGGTTTCTCGAGGAGTTTCATTAAGCGTTCCCATAGGAATTGCTTCAGAAAATCCTCCTTTGATTACTTTAGGAATTTTCTTTGTATGCCTTCAGACATTTCTCCAGGAATTCTTCCAGAAAATCTTCCAGATATATCTTAAGGAATTCTTTCTGAAATTTATCTGTGATTGATTTATAAATTTATATATTTATGAAAACTTTCCAAGAGTGATTCATAATAATTGTATTAAAGGTTTTTTTTAGAAATAATTATCGATAGGCATTGCTGAAAATTTCATTTCGACATTTCTAAATTCAACCACCTACAGCTCATTCTAGAAGCTGAACCGGAGAATATGGTATATGAAAAACTTGTAAGACTAGACCAGACTTCAGCAAGAAAGTCACGGAAAACCGCTCTTTTTCGAATATTTAAGTTAAACGTCACGCTTTTTCTTTGAAAAATGACAATGATATTCATGGTAGCCCGTGACATTTGCTTTAACTATTCGAAAAAGGGCGGTTTGTCCGTGGCTTTCTTGTAGAACTGGTCTAGCCGCACAATTTTTTTATATTCCATATTCTCAGGTTCAGTTTCTAGCATGAGCTGTACGTAGTTGAATTTAGATATATCGAAATGACATTTTCAGCACTGTCGGCAGGTTTGCTCTCTTCGTCATAAGGGATTTTTGTCGGCCAAATGCGCAAACATCTTAAAACTTGGCCGTATTATAATTCAGCTTGATTGGGAATGATTTGAGGCCAACTTTGAGTTTAAAAAACCAACTCAAAAAATGTTCAAATGGGGTTATGCCGAAATCATGTTCATGGAGGCGTACCAGCATAAAAGCACTAACATTTGTGAACTTTGGATCACTTGCTCTGATTTTACCATGACAACGCTGTTCAGAAAATTCTATTACCGGAATGATTTTTGGTAGATTCTTTTTTTTTATTTCCAGACGAACCCTAAAGTAGATTATTTTACAAAAATTTAAGCAAATTTTCAGATTCCCTCGAAGATTTTCAGCAAAACTCTGGAAGAAGCATTGAAGATTTCTTGAATAATTTAGGATGTTGCAGATAATCTTGGTAAATTCTTAAGAAGATCGTTTCAATATTACTGACGAGAATTTGAATACATTTCTTCAACTATTGTTTGCGATTACCTAGAAGGGAATACACTGAGGATTCCTTCAGTTTCAAACTTCATTCCAGATGAAAATCAAGATAATTTGTCCGCTAGTCTTGCCATGATCTGAAAACCGCTGATTTAGAATAAATTGAGAGGTCAATCCATTAAACTTGTTGTTATGAAGTATTTTTATACCACACCAATATTATCATCTTTTGATGAAGTCCTCGAGGAAGTTGCTCTTCATTTCGGAGGTATCGAAATATTGCTATTGTTTTAATTTGTTAATAAAAGTAAGTCAAAAACACGATTTGATGTCTGGCCATGGCAAGCCAAACTTCTAATAAAACCCAAAGGCAAGCTTTGCCTGAAAACAAAGAAGAATAATCCTATTATCCAGCATACGGCTTCTGTATTGTTTCTCCCCACTCCGTTGCTGATTACCGTTTGCTCAGGAGAAGCAGAAACTGGGGACAGCCCTACCCATCAGGTCTCTCCCTCCCTCGCTCGTTCCCAGTATAGTCGTCATCCGGTGGATAATTTGGATTAACTTGGTTGGAATAATCGCTTTACGTTCTTTGAGAGCCAACAAGCAGTATCCATTCCTCGGTTGCTGCATATCGAATCGCTTCCGGTTACCCCGTTGCGTTGCTCGGAACACAACGACAACTTCTTCCATGTCAAATTATATTCCTTTATGCACAGATCTGAGCTAAGCAGCAGCGCAGCGCCAGCGCTTCGGGATAGAAAGGACTAAAAGAAAGCTGGGAAATGCATTTATCTCAAGTAGGTGGGTATGGTGCTGTGAAGAGATTGCCAGCCCACTGACTGGCTGGGTGGGTTGGGTGTATCAGTTATGTCTACATGTGTGCCAGATCAGAGTCCATGTCGAACTCCTTTGATTTATGATACACATCAGATGTCCCCCCTCCCCATAGAACAAGGATGCTACTGTTGGGCTGATCCTATCCAAGGGCAAGGGGCCTCTGTCAATCTGATGAGATGTGACCCATGCAAATGGATCCAATTTAATATTGATAATAACTAAGTTATGTTTCTTCCTTTGTCTTGGAAATATATCTTTCATACTCAATGCTATGGATTATCATTTGGATTGTACAGGTTAGGTTATGAGAATTGACATTATTACGTCATGCATGGCCTTATGAGAAGTACCCTGCTTTATGCCTACACATAGGTTAGGATTCGGTTTTGTTACATGTTAGCGTTGTTTAACGGCGATGACACAGTCTTTATCGATTATACGGGCATTGGTGGGTGACTTGGTATTCTGATAATATGTATTTTCTTCTGAGGTGCATTATTTATTTTAGGAGGATGCCCTAAGGACCTTGTCCTTGTCCTGCCGATATCATCAGCCTTGTATTATAGAAATAATTCTTTGGGGTATACTTTCTATTTCAAACATTCGACAAGATTTTGAAGCCTTAACAGTAGCTATTTGGCAGATTCTTCTCCTTCTTCTTTATGGTTCTACGACCCCATTGAATCTTGGCCTGCCTCTCTTCAACTTAGTGTTCTTTGAGCATTTCCACAGTTATTTATTGAATAGCTTTCTTTGACTGCCATTTAGGATTTGAAAAGTCGATACAAGATGAAAATGAGCTACTTGGGTAGAAGTTATTCATGGGTCAACACAGGACTTCGTCAGTTTTCGATGGGAATCCACCAAAAATGGCCATAAATTTGGGACGAATTTCAATTGAACCTGATCAAAATCTTAATCAAGTTTCCCCAGCAATAAATTATTCAAAATAAAACAACTATGTATGTCACTCGTACAAGTGACGAGTGCATCCATTAAAAAATACGACAAATTTAAAATTACATTCTTTGCCAAGAATGAACAGGTGCACCGCAAAGCAATTTGTTTCGTAACAGTGCACCGCGAATGAAAAGGTCTGAAAACCCCTGATCTACGGTATTTAAAGATTTTGTTATGAATCCCTGTAGAGTTTTTCAGTGGAAATCTACCAGAGATTAGCTTGAGAGATTCCTCCTTTGGCTTTTTTTTAACAGAGATTCCGTCAGAAATTCGTCCAGCGATTCCGGCGGGATTTTTTTTTTTCCAAATATTCCCCCATAGATTTAAACCGTTTTTTTTTTCTGAAACTGCTCGGAAATTCCTCCAGAGATATCATTTGAAGCTTCTCCAGAGATTTCATTGAAAATTCCTTCAGAGATCAACGGGCTTGGTGGTCTAGTGGCTATCCCTTCTGATTCGTATGCGGAAGGCCCTGGGTTCAATCCCTAGCCCGTCCCTTTCTCCTACTTTATATCTTACAGTTCAAACCCGATCGTCGAACTACAAAGATCATTGGATCTCTTCGCTAAATAAACTGTTCCCTAGCTACACTTCACTCGCCACCGTACCACCGTACTCGTTCGTTTGCCTATAGTTGATCCACAGTTGGATTGTCTTGATTCGTGCCGCGTACCTACAAAACCTCAAATCAGAAATTTTGCATGAGCTGAAAAATGAAATACGTACTAATTTTGCTACTCTGATCAACTCTAATTCGCTAACTCCAAAAACATCGCAGCGTGTTAGATTAGACAATCGGTACACTAGAGCACGGCGACTTTTTAGCGTGACCAATGCTGCTCCGCCACAAAAGCCCGTACTTCTGCAGGGAACTGGTAGCACACTGTCCCCATCAACGGAAATACAGACTGTTCCGGCCCCACAGCCCAAGTTCTGGTTGTATCTGTCGCGTGTTGCACGAGACGTTTCCGTTGAGCAGATAAATGCTCTTGCATGTCACCGACTCGGCACGACGGATGTCCAAGTTATTCGCTTGGTTGCCAAGGGAAAAGATATCAGTACCCTATCCTTCGTGTCATTCAAAATTGGAATTGATGCAGGATTAAAAACTAAAGCGCTGTCTACATCTACGTGGCCAAAAGGTCTTGTTTTTCGAGAATTTTCTAACGATAGTACGGGTGGAAATTTTTGGCGGCCAAGACCTCCCCCGGAAACCAACGATCCGATGAGCAGTCGGATGGAAGCGGAAAACGCAACGTTGGAATAAACAACATTCAACCTACTGCAACCCCTGACCGCCACTACCGTTCATCACCGGGACGCACACTTGCCTCAAGCCCCAAGGAAGCCTCTAATCCGCTCAACACAGTCGTGCCACCCCAGCCAGCGACCAACAGTCGTCCCGGTCCTGTGTTTGAGATAGGAGATGGGGTCTTCCGAATTCCGTTCTCAGGCAAGTATGATTCCATTAATAACAGTTCGCTACCTGAAATACCTCCCGCTTCCAGTCGCCACGCTTACTCCAGTCGCCTCGTTCGCAATTCATCACGGTCCTCACCACTCCGTAGCCAACCACCGGGACGCACACTTGCCTCAAGCTCTAAGGAAGCCTCTCATCCGCTCAACACAGTCCTGCCATTCCAGCCAGCGACCAGCAGTCGTCCCGGTCCTGTGTTTGAGATAGGAGATGAGGTCTTCCGGAACCCGTTTCCAGGCAAGTATGCTTCAATTTTGAACAGTTCGCTACCTGAAAAACCTCCCGCTTCCAGTCGCCTCGCTGATTCCAGTTGCCACGTTTGCAGTTCATCACGGCCCTCACCACTCCGTAGCCAACCACCGGGACGCACACTTGCCTCAAGCTCTAAGGAAGCCTCTAATCCGCTCAACACAGTCGTGCCATTCCAGCCAGCGACCAGCAGTCGTCCCGGTCCTGTGTTTGAGACTGGAGATGAGGTCTTCCGACACCGATTATCAGGCAAGTACAACCTGCATTTGAACAGTGCGCTTCCTGTAACGTTTCCCGCTCCTAGTTCATTGACTCCAGCTGACCATGGGCATCATTGCCAGGATGATGAACGTGCTTCTTGTTCTGCACATATGGTGTCTGCCGAGCATCATAGATTGACGAACGCTGAATCTAGCTGTGGACCACTACAACTACGAGTTTATTATCAAAATACCAGAGGGCTTCGTTCGAAAATCGATACGTTCTTCTTAGCAGTCGTGGAGGTTGATTATGACATCATAGTGTTAACAGAAACTTGGCTCGATAACGTTATATTATCAACTCAGCTATTTGGGAATGCATACACAGTTTACAGAACTGATCGCAGTAGGCTTAACAGTAGGAAAACGAGAGGTGGTGGTCAAGGGGTTGGTCACTCGGCACATTGTGCCCGGCACATCTCGGCACACATGCCGGCACATCTCGGCACACATGCCGGCACAATTCGGCACACATGGGCACAACAATAAAATTTAACGTTGCTCTATAGAATCAACCTGTCAAAATACTCACGATTGAAAAAAAAACCGTTTATTTACATTTTTATCAAGTATGCTGGGTTGGATTTTGTTTGTAAACACCAATCAGATCAACAACATTCGACAAAAATTGACAGGGTGCTTCATTAGCGCAAAAACATTCAAAGAAAAAACCCCACTGGGCACGTACGGCACACCTTCGGCACGTTCGGCACACTTGGGCACACATTGAAAATTATCCGGCACAGTTTTGGCACACATTGGCACACGCTCAAAAATAATGGCACAAACGAAGTGTGCTGAATGGCCAACCCCTTGGTGGTGGTGTTCTGGTGGCTGTTTCAACAAGATTTAATTCTTGTGTTGACCCTTCGCCGGTTAGTAGTTGTTTGGAGCAGCTTTGGGTGAAGGTCCTTCTTCGTGGGTTTGCTGTCAGTGTTGGAGTACTTTATTTACCTCCTGATCTCAAAAACGATGTATCCCTACTTCAGCAGCACATGGATTCAATCGAATCTGTTATGTCCGGATTAAGCCAAAATGATTTCGCCCTGCTCTGTGGTGACTACAATCATTCCGAGATGCTTTGGTTACCCTCTGAGGACGGCGGTCTTAAAATTGATACCAGAAGCTCGAATCTCACGAGCGCTGGTAGTGTGCTGTACGATGGTTTTTGCTTCCATAACTTGTCGCAAATCAATTCGATAAAAAATGCAAACGGTGGTATTCTTGATTTGGTTCTGGTGAACGACACGGCGCTGCCAGTCTGTCTCCTTTCCGAAGCTGTCGAATCGCTCGTTGTAACCGATACCGCGCACCCAGCGATAGAAATTGATGTTGCGATGTCTCTACCGGTGGAGTACGAGCAAGTTTCTGACGGTGCGTCTTTCGATTTCCGTCGTGCTGATTATGAAATGCTCACCAACGACCTCTTATCTATTGATTGGCGCTTTTTGGACTCGGAACGGGACCTGGATGACATGGTGGAATTGTTCAGCAATGAAGTTCGTCGGATTATTGAGCGGTGTGTTCCACTTCAGCGTCCTCCGTTGAAGCCACCCTGGACAAACCGATATCTTCGTAAGTTGAAGCGGCGAAGAAGGTCAGCACTTCGGAAATATTGGCGTAACCGTTCTACACAGCTGAAACGTTGCTTCGTGGTTGCCAGTAACAAGTACACTAGCTACAATCGTCTTTCATACGCTCGATATGTTGACCGCGTTCAGAGGAATCTCCGACTACACCCGAAACGTTTTTGGTCCTTTGTGAAGTCTAAGCGCAAGGAAGATGGACTACCGACTGTAATGCACTATGGGGATTCTTCTGTGGAGACTGCTGCTGAGAAATGTAACCTCTTTGCGCAACACTTCAAGGCTGCCTTCTCGAGTGTCGATGTTACACCTGCACTGGTCGCTGAAGCAATTCGTGATACTCCATCGGACGTAATCGATTTCGGTGTATTTGATGTTAATGACGAACACGTTATCGGGGCTATCCGTAAGCTGAAATACTCTACATCACCCGGACCTGATGGCATCCCGTCATCTTTATTGAAAAGGTGTTCCGCTGCCTTTTTAACGCCGCTGATGAAGCTGTTCAACCGCTCACTACAGCAAGGAATCTTTCCGACCAGTTGGAAGACTTCCTTCCTTTCACCTGTCTTCAAGAAGGGCGACAAGCGGAATATAGCCAACTATAGAGGGATAACATCTTTAACTGCATGCTCGAAAGTATTTGAGATTATCGTGAAAAACATGCTTTTCGAATCTTGCAAGAACTACATTTCCACGGCTCAACATGGCTTTTTCCCGAAACGATCAGTGGCTACTAATCTCGTCGAATTCACTTCACTCTGTATTCGTTCAATGGATGCTGGAAAACAAGTGGATGTGATATATACGGATTTCAAATCAGCGTTTGATCGTGTGAACCATTGCATACTGCTCAACAAGCTCAGAAAACTTGGAATGTCAGATGGTTTTGTCCGATGGTTTAACTCGTATCTGTCTGGTCGGTCTATGAAAGTGCGTATCGGCTTGAATCATTCGGAGTCTATTACCATTCCCTCTGGAGTACCACAGGGGAGCAACCTCGGACCGCTTTTATTTTCGCTGTTCATCAACGACGTAGCGTATGTACTGCCCCGTGGCGAACGCATTTTCTATGCGGACGACGTGAAGATTTTCATCGTGATCACCTGCATTGAAGACTGTGTGGCATTACAGGCAGCGTTAAGCTCTTTTGAATGCTGGAGCAGGCGTAATGGTTTAGAACTCTGCGTGGGAAAATACATTGCTATAACGTTTTGCAGAAAAAGGAATCCAATTCTATTTGACTACTCCTTATCAGGTGAAACGCTGGAACGTAGAAATGAAATTAAGGATCTTGGATACGGAGATGACTTTTAGGCCTCACTACGATGATGTGCTTTCTAGAGCAAATAAACAGCTGGGCTTCATGTTTAAGATCGCTGATGGCTTTCGTGATCCTTTATGCCTTAAATCGCTATACTGCGCTTTAGTTCGTTCCATTCTGGAATCAGCAGTAGTAGTTTGGTGCCCATATAGTCAGAATTGGATCGACCGTTTCGAGGCTGTGCAACGAAAATTTGTGCGATTAGCGCTCCGGAGTCTACCTTGGCGTGACGCTGTTCATCTTCCGCCGTATGAGCACCGGTGTATGCTGTTAGGCTTGGAAACTTTAGCGAGTAGGAGATCGTCAATGCAATCCAATTTCATTGGGAAACTTTTGAACGGTGAGATAATAGAAATACACTAGAACTAAAATGGCGCTGTAGTCAGTTTTCCTATTTAATTATTTCAATAACTTTAAATGCAATAATTTACTATTTCTAAGTGTCCATCTTGTAGAGGACCTTTTGTTATGGTACACAAAATTAACTTGACACTTCTAGTACCGCTGCTGACGCTGTAAGGGCGTGGCAAACTAGATGTTAGTCACACGAACAGTCGCGACATTGGACTTCTGTGGCTAGTTATTCTACTGGTGAGATTGATGCTCCTTCTTTACTGTCAGAGCTCCGAATATATGTTCCAGAACGACCACTACGGCGCCGCAATTTCCTGCATTTGGATCCACGTAATAGTCGATACGGACAACATGATCCCATTAGGTTTATGATTTTAAATTTTAACAATGTATTTGAACTGTTCGACTTTCATTGATGTGTTTCGTTAGATTTTTTTTTTTGTTCTTTTATAATGTTAGCATTAGTTAGATAAGTCGTGCCGTATATGTAATTAATTGTAATGGTTTGTCATGTACTACTTCAAAAAATGCGGGTTTTTATGCCTGGTTAAGGCTTTTCCCAGCCACACTTCATTGAGATCCAAGTAGATCAGATGAAGAGAAACAATAAATAAACAATTAACAATAAATACTTTCTTCCTCCTCTCTACATATACAACTCATGTATATTCACAAGTTCATAGCTGTAGGAAGTAATCAAACAACGATGTTCTCTTCTCCAAGGTTTATAGGGCACTGCATGAAGTTCTTTCCTTCTCTTTCACTCTTACAGAAATTTTGTAAACAACAAGGCCAAGAAACGTCAAAATCCCATACAAAATCTAAACAATGCAGTGCCCTATTTAGGAATGATCGGCAGTTCTGTCATTAGTATTAAACAATGCCTACCTAGATTTAACTTATACACTACGGCCTACTACAGCTCGGCCATCCTGACAATATCGATGCCCTCATCGAGACCGCCATCAATTTTGAGTTTTTTTTTTGTTCGATGAATTTTCAGGTAATGGTTGACGTCCTCTTCAGCGTGTCCAGAAAATAGCAGCATCATTGAAATTTGCTTGAAAGCTTTCTCCGTGCCAAAGGTTCCAAGAAACTTCTAGCTCCAACTTCTTCAGCAACAACTTGTTTTTTTTATTCAAAAGCTTGAAAGTGTTTCCATGAGTTAATTTGCTCTTCTTCTCTTGCACTTCTCTTCAGTGGATTGTTCTCAAAGCTTCTCCATTGGCGAATATTCCATCCCCTAGAATGGAATTCGCAGTTTTGAATCGGCTTGAAAACTTTCTGTCCCTCAGACTTCGCGAGATTTCTTGCAGTTCCGTCTCGGGCGAGATTTCCAACCCCTAGATTGGATTCCGCTTTTTCGATTTCACTTCATTGCATTTTCCAGGAAAGAGTTGAATCTGAAGACCATTGGCGATCCCACTTCTGATGTTGTAGGAAGTAATCAAACAACGATGTTCTCTTCTCCAAGGTTTATTTAAGAATGATCGGCAGTTCTGTCATTAGTATTAAGCAATGCCTACCTAGATTTAACTTATACACTACGGCCTACTACAATAGCCATCGCTAGAACAGAAACGGGTTGAAAAATCCGTTTCTCTTCCTTTCAATTTTCATAGCACAGTGACAATCTATCAGATAACGCCTATTATTTATGCAAACAAGCAAACTGTGCCGCACTAGGCGCTGCATTATCTTCAGAGTAATCAACACTCTTATTAGAGTATATATTTATTACCTTACGCCAGGCATCCACGCACGAATGTGTAATCCTATTGCCCACCATATCCCACCAACACTCCGACATCTACATGAATTTGTGCAGACGCAGAGGTATATTCGATCTTTTGTGGATACAAACGATTGCAATCATCATAGCTTTCCCTTTCCCCACATTGACCTGCAACCTGACGTGGCAGGCGCTATTATCGCCTAAAAATTGAAGATCGCCAACACTCACACACTGAAGATGCCTGCTTAGTTCCCGGCAAATATCTCATTGGTTCCTTGTGTGAGTGTAGCTGGTCTGGCGATACTGGAGTAGCAACCACGGGCGTTCAATCAAGCTCAAGCTCAAAGATTAGTATAATTGCCCAAGCAGCACGCCTTGTTTCTAAGCCAGTAACAACAACCTTATTCACTGTCCGTATTACGGACAACAGAGAACAATTGCGTCTTCTTTGAAAACCCAAAAAGCGCAGATTCTGAACTGTTATGCATCATAAATAAGGAGGAAAGTTAAAAAAAAATGGAAAAAGATTTTGTCCAGACTCGAACCCTGAACGTCAGAAGTATTATCTCCTCACTTTACATACTATACCAAGAGCCCTGTGCTCTGTAAGAGAATCGCTGCTCAACACAACATAAAAGCAACTAAAGTTACTTGTTACTCTCTTGCACCTCATTTGTCACAAGTTAGAGAACTGTCAAAATGAAATACGTGCAAGTTTTCCGCAACACAATTGAAACCTAATCTGAACAAACAAACCGGAGTTAGATGTTTCCTACATGCTACATAGCATATTTAATGTAAGCTGACTGTATCATCACTTGCGGGGAATATGTAAGCTCCGCCTCCACAAATCGGTGTCAAACACTGATTTCTATGAAACAAAGCTGCAACTTCACGAATTTCGGAGTTTAAATGCAACTCAACTGACAAGATGGAAGTTTCGTTTGCTTTTAGTGAAACTCAGTGATTCAATCTTCAACCATCGCGCAACAATAAAGACAATGTCGCAATCTGTATTTGATGCTACAATCCACGCAATGCGACATAAGTTTGTCCCAACTTGAAAATATAGGATAAACATCGTACACCACGAGTGTAGAGATTTTTAAGCCTTGCATTGCGATTTTCGAACGGTAACTTCGAGTCGGTAAACACTGCAACTCTGCTGATGGTCTATCATCAAACAGTATTGACTTTGGGTTAGTAATAATTAATTATTCACTAATTGAAAAGTACGCAACAAATTCAGCTTCCGTTTTGTCTGCAACAAAAAAATTCGAGATCATGTCATTATCTGTTACCAGTAGGGATAAAGAGTAATCATCGCGCCTTTTATGTTGCTTGTGCCTCTTTTGGCTAACAATTCTCTTCACTGGTGAAACTCATTTGGACCAAGGCACAGAAAGCCAGATTTTGGATGATGTTGCTTGGGTGTGATATTTACTTCTGATCGGAAAATGTACACCGATTCGGATTTTAGGAATGCGGAAGAGCTCATTATTCAGTCGTGTAAACAAGATACTGTCAATTACTGGATTCTATAGAATGAAGGTGGGATAACATTCCGTTAAATTCCAGACACGAATGCCACATAAGTGGTAAAGTGTCTTTAATAAATATTAATAATAATAATAATTCTGTTAAATTAATCGTTATCGAAAGGTAAGCCCTTCTTTCAATGGCAAGAGCTTAAAAACTGTTCAAAAAAGGTTGCTGATCAGTAAGCGTAGTAAGACAGCAAACTGTAGTATATCTACACAAAAAACACATTGGAATTATATCACCGATAAAACAATCTAATAAATACAAAGCCCCTAACATCTAATAGCCATGTTTGCCGGGGAAAGTTAATCGCCAACAAATGGCGACTTACGCGACTGCTTCCAAAATCCATTACAGCATCTATAATTCACTTTGCTATCCAACCGAAACAAATGACACAGTAGATAAGGGCGGGAATTAATAGCTTTGAAGCCAATGCAATGGCTTTAACGTCCGCAAGAAAGCGTCTAAAATTTCCGGTCTGCGACGATGGCAGCGAAGCGGAGGAAAATGAGATGAGCTTTGCATTTTTGGGAAGTAAGGTTGACTCTGGAAGATTTTGGGAGTACCCATTACGTACGCAAATATTGCACTAAGACAGTTAATAAAAGTTGATTTCGAAAAGCAAAGTTGAAAATTATTTGTTTATTGCAGCTTGTTTACAATAATGCAGAGGCTGATGTAAATCAAGTTAATAATGAAGACCATCTCCTGTTCACTTGCAGTAATACATGTACCAATTCAAGTTCAATCATTTACATAGAATTCCATTTTTTTCTATTTGGAAAAACTGAAACACGCCTTCTTTATGTTTGATTCTATTGCTTCGTGGGTGCAGCGAAAAGGCTGGGCATTAATACAGAAGAAACCCGTAAGCTTAGGCAAAAGCGTGGAACGAAATTCATAATTAAAAATTCCGAAAAATTATCTCTGTGTCAATATTGGGTTTTCCCAGTCGTCAGGGATGAGATACTACTGGCATGATGTTACTTGCCTTGTTTCACGATGGGCATCGAGAAAAGCTTCTCCAGAAGTCTTAGCAAAAAATTGGCTTTTTTTCTCTCGATACGGTATTAGGGCGCTCTGTAATAAATATAATAAATCAGGCCTGCCGTCATGAAAACAGCTGACGACTCTAAGCGCCGTTATAAGCAACTGTTGGTTCTGTTGTAATGACATGATAAAGAACTGATGTAACCAGCATGTACATACCATGAAAAAGGAGAGATAGCAGATTGGTTCAGAAATGAAATTGAGCATGAACCATATAGAATGAAAATTAGTGTCCATTAGGGTGGCCCACACTTATATGAAAAACAAAAAAAATCGAAAAATGCCCAGTCTTACCTCCTAATTCAGTTGTTTTGGCCTCCGTGAAGCTACGTTTGAAATTTGAGCAAAATCGATTGAGCCTAAGAGGGCGCTCAAAACGCTTGAACTTTGTATGGGAAAGCTTGGCCAAATATATGCAGAAATTTTAAGTTTTCGAATTTTGCCGCTAGGTGGCGCCGTAAGCGTTCAATAAATAAACCCTTTTGTATTACTGTAGGTGACTATATGCCAAAGAACGTTGTCGAAGACTGCGAAGTGATCTGACGGCTGTGAAAAAAGTTATACCCTAGGCAAAGTGAGGCAAAGTATTGAGATTTCATTATTGATATTATTCCATTACATGTATTGGAAACAATAAAGTTTATCCTCACTTTACCTAGGGTATAGCTTTTTTCACGGACGTTGGATCACTTTGCGGTTTTAGACAAAGTTGTTTGGCATATAGTCACCTACAATAATACCAAAGGGTTTGATTATTGAACGCTTACAGCGCCACCTGGCGGCAAAATTCGGAAACTTAAAATTTCTTCATACAGTTGGCCAAGTTTTCAATCGATTTTGCTCAAATTTTAAACGTGGCTTCTGGGAGTCCAAAACAACTGGTTTAGAAGGTAAGACTTGGCATTTTTCGAAATTTTTGATTTTCATATAAGTGTGGGCCACCTTACTGTCCATTCCATCGCAAAACTTTGAACGCGGGATCACGATATCTTTTTTTATTTTTATTAACGTGTATTTTAACTTAAATGCTAATTCTACACTCATCACGATATCTTTAAAAAAAGCATTTATTTTTAATATTTGTACGTATTTCAATTCACGCGGTACGGAACGGATCACTTTCATAAATATTTGCATAGTTTATGCAAAATGATATAAAATCGAGATTTATTCTAATCTTTTAAGAAATCGTCCAATATCAGTAAAAAGCATTTATCTGCAATATTTTTTTTTAGTTAAGGCGAAACTAGATGCATCATCTAATCTTTTGGTTTTGTTTTTTTTTATTAAATAACGGAGCAATATTTCTAAAATCGGATTTTATACACATGTAGAGAAAGGATCGAGGCACCTTCTGATTTGTTTTGATGGTAAAAAATGTTTTTCAGTTTCATCAAAAGCTGCCTTGATCCTTCCTCTACATGTGTGTAAGAACTGATTTTGAAAATAGTGCTTCTTTATTTAATGGAAAATCGAAAACTGAAAACTAGGAAATGCTTAACATTTCGCCTTACGACGTTCGAGTGACATCATGATCACCGAAAGATGTCCCGGAGAAAAGGCGAAAGCAATAATATTTTTTTTAATTTTTGAAACAAATTCCTGAAGAGTTGGTTACGTCTGGCGTCCACGCACCAACGCAACGTGAACCCTCTGCCACATAGCTTTATCTCTCCAGCATCCCAGCATTACTTTGTGCGCAGTCACAGAGGACTCAACTGTCTGCCGTAGGCAAGAAGATATTATTCGCCTTTTCGTGTCTCGAAGTATAGTTATTTATGTGACGAGTTGCAAAAAGTTGTTTTTTTTTTCAGCACGAGTCGCACATTTATCCAACGAGGCTTGCCGAGTTGGATAAATACGAAGAGTGCTGAAAAAATCGAGTTTTGCAACGAGTTCCATACAAAATTTTATGCAATGATTTTTTCATAAGGCAACTCATTTGAGTTGCATAATGTTCATAATGAGTTGCATTATGAACATTATGCAACTATTTTTCATTATACAACTCATTTCAGTTGCATTATGAACCGGTACGGAAAAGTTTATCATAATGATACTGAAATGAATAGTATGAAAAAGAAATTTTGACACTGAATTGCATAAAATAATTTTTAGTTACCATATTTACACTTTTTTGCTGTTTTCACAGCGTTTTGGCTACCTTTGTGGACACTCATTCTCTCGCTCTTTTTGGTCATATGAAAGGAATAAAAGGGTTGGGTGGTCTCTTC
Source organism: Aedes albopictus (assembly GCF_035046485.1). Lineage (NCBI taxonomy): Eukaryota > Metazoa > Arthropoda > Insecta > Diptera > Culicidae > Aedes > Aedes albopictus. Next base: position 97,324,269 of record NC_085138.1, on the reverse strand, counting down.
GTTATTTTAGAATTACAAATTGATACTACCCTTAACATTTCGACCATATTGAAACAGAATGTTCCAAAACAATTCAGGTTTTTTACAAAGAATACTTAAAAGCACATATGTAAGCCATGTTTAACTAGGCTGTTCACGTTGACGTTGGGTACCATCGCGCTTCGACCCTGCACTGGAGTCCTGAAGATCCGGGGTATATCTCGGATGCAGTGGAAGTGATTGGATCGTCTTCGTCGACAGGAAACGATGAATAAACCCCGTGACCAGGTTGCGAAATGTAGTTCTCCTTGATGATGACGAGTGTGCCGACTTCAATGGCGACCGGCGGGTTGTAACATTTCGTTGCGCAAGACTGTAGCAGTTGCAGTTACTCTGGCTCAACTCTCAATGGTCCACACGGTTGTCGGCGGTATCCCTCCAGCTTTGTTCAGGAACCGCTAGCAGATTGCATCCTACAAGCCAGTGCTAACAAAGTTAACTAATAGGTCGTCGTAGGCGAGGTGGCTTCTGTCGATGATCTCCTAGAGGTAAGTCAAAAATTAGCTGTCGATCAGCGGTTTTTACTTTCGGCATGCGATAGACTCTGTTGAGTGCATTGGACCCACCCTTGAAGGTGGTGGAGTTGTAGGAATGGAGGGTAGCAAGCATCTCAAATGCATGATACGGGCTGCTGTACGGCTTAAATGCTTAGTGGTTACCCCCATAATAAAATACTGAACTCTAATAATCTTTTTGAAATTTTAATCAGTTTTTTTATATTTTTGGTGTTGAAAACTCTTATTCAAAAAGGTTTCGAAAAACCTTCACCTCCGAAAGAAACAATTTTAATAGAGCTCTAAAACTTCAAAAAGTACTTTTGTCCCACTTAAACTTCTGCCCACCTTACTCTAATTATTCTGCCCCCACGAAACGGTTGGATCAGATCTTCCGGCGAAACATCCTGCAGCACTTCCTGAATGTTCTTATTTATTTACTCCATCTTCGACATAGTCGCACAGATTGTAAAACTTAAACTAAACAAAAAACATATTATTCTAAATTTCTTAACCTATTTTTGAACACAGTTTTCGACATATTAAATTCAAACAACACACTAACAATGTTAAACACTCTTAAACATGACGTAAATGGGTTGTTTTGCCCGTACGTGGTACTATGAGCAGGAATAGCGAGAAAAGGCACACTTCGAAGTGCTCGGGGAGGAACATATAACGGAATTTCCGCTAGAATTGACGGACAGGCCATGTTTCCCGAAATGACGTCAAAAATAAAAAGTTGCTGCAGTTTGACACGCCTCGCCGAAAGAATATCTAAGCCGATTAGCTTGCAGCGATCTGGATAGCATGGAAGGTTTTCTGGGTCTCTCCAAGGAAGGTGCCTCAGGGCAAATCGCACAAAACATTTTTGCACGCGTTCCATCTGTAGATTCTGTGTTAAGTGGTAGGGCGACCAGACGGGAGCAGCATACTCCAGAATGCTTCGTACAAGGGCACAAAAGAGAGTCTTCAGGGCATGTATATCAGTGAAGTCGGCCGCGTGACGCCGAATAAAGCCTAATGTTGACCAAGCTTTGGCGGTTATGATGGTTATATGCTTATTGAAGCGCAGTTTGGAGTCAATGGTTACTCCGAGGTCACAAATTTCACTAACACGCTCTAACCAGTGGTGGAAATGGATCGCGAACGTGTGCTTACGCGCTACAAAAAAATGCCATCGCATCGCAAGCCTTTGCTGTGCGATTGTGTTCGCACGCTTGTGGCTCACGATCGTACGACACGAACGCCAACGAGTGCATCGCATCTTTTGCAAGCGCGATGCTTTTTTTATTTTAGAGGTTCGCGGCCGATATTTTTGTAATTAAATCAAATAATGGTAAACTTTTCCGTCGATATCATTTATTGGTATGGTACCTGACCAGTATAATCATAAAACACCCAACTAATTACCTTTAAGTGTACAAAAAATGGCAACAAACCAAGTACTCTACATTGTGATCCTTCTGGCGAACCAACTGCGATTCTGCTCGTTCGACATTTGTTTTGTGTTGGTGCGTCGATTCGGGAAATCGTGAACCGTTCTCTCTTTTTGGGTTCGCGAGCGCGTGAGCAAAGATTGTGTTTGATGCGAACCAAAAAACACGTCAAGCGCATGATGCTTTCCACCACTGGCTCTAACTCGCCCGCACCAATAGCATAGTGATGCATCCGTGGGGCAGGGCTGCGTGAAAATGATATTGCCTTGCACTTACTGCTATTTATACGCATGCCATTGTCGCCGCACCAGACAATAAGAGTGTCAATGTCATTTTGAAGTATGACACAGTCCAAAGCAGATGAGATAATGCGGTACATCTTAAGATCATCAGCAAATGCAAGCCTTAACGACGATAGCTTCAGGATCAAGTCGTTTACAAATATTATAAAGATCAGTGGGCCAAGCACACTACCTTGCGGCACACCTGACGAGATTTCGAGAGGTCTGGAATGCGCTGCGTTGACTGTTACGTAGGCCTCTCTATTCGTAAGATAGGAAAACAACCACCTTGTGAGCCATATCGGGAATCCTAGATGCTCCATTTTATCAATGATCGTCATGTGTGGCACCGTATCGAACGCTTTTGCGAAATCGACGTATATTGCGTCGACTTGCTGATGTGACTCCATTGCTCTTGAAACTGCCGTGACGTAGCACATCAGGTTGGAAGTAGTTGATCGATTTTTTACGAAACCATGTCGAAACTCGGAGATGATTGATGACGCAGCATGATACATCATTTTATGAACCAGTTTTTCGAAAACTTTACTGAGACAACATAGTATTGATACCCCTCTATAGTTTTCAACAACATTTTGGCTACCAGACTTATGAATCGGCACAATTATCGCAGTTTTCCAAGCAGTTGGGAATTTCCGCTCCAGAAGCGACTTATTAAAGATGGCCGTGATTGGATGTACAAGCGTAGATGCACATTTTTTGAGCAGTAGTGGAGGTAAATTATCGGCGCCAGGACCTTTGTTGACGTCTAGTTCTTTGAGAGCGATTAGCACATCCTCAACAGAAAATTGCAGTTCAGGGATCGAAATATCGTACGATGGCACATCATGAAACCTATCCGCACGCGGCACAGGAGACACTTTCGTAAACACGCTTTCGAAGAATTCTGCAAATAATTCAGCTGCGTCTGAATTTGTAACAGCAGTAGAGCCAGCATAACGTACGTTGGTGGGAATGCGGTTGGCTGACCGTTGGCGTTTCACAAAGTTCCAAAAGAGCGATGGGTTCTTTTTCACATTTGCCTGAACCATGGACATGTAATTCTCGTACGTGGATTGAAGGAGGTTTTTGTACGTATTCTCCATCTCCCGAAGTTGAGTTTTGTCGAGCTCAGACTTGGACTTGAAATATCGATTTCGTAGCTTCCGAAGAATATTTCGCAGATTTCGCAAGTCTGGAGACCACCATGGTTTAAAAAAAAACCGAGTTTGACGCTGGTCGCTTACGAGGTACATGTTCTTGAAAAACTTCGTGTAGTTTGAAATAAAAGTTCGAGAGCAACTCATCCACCGTGGAGCCTAGCAGTAAATCCCACTCAATCGTAGAGAGAACGTTGTCCAAGTTCTCAAAGTTGCAGTTACGAAAATCGAAATTGCAACTCATTCCTGAATCAGATGGTGTTGTCAGTGTATGACAGCGAACATCCAGAAGCACAATAAACGGCGGATGATGCGAATCAACTGGCAATAGCGGTACCGACGGTTCCAACAAATCAAGGTTTTCGGGTAGATTAGCAAATGCTAGATCTAAGAGTCTCCCATTGGCATTAACGCAACTGTTAATTTGCTGTAGCCCCGCAGAAAACAAATCCTCCACCAGCGCAAAATCATGCTCGGTAGATGCATTAGTTGGAACGTATCCATTGATGTCTACATCAAAATGCCAGTTAAGCTCTGACAGATTGTAGTCCCCCACCGTCAATAAAATGTCGTTGTCCGATAAAAGGTCAATGGTCTGGAGAACTGACCTTGCGTGGGTATTATACAGCTCCAGAGAAGAACGTGGCGGAAGGTATATCACTACTACATAAAGGAAGCGATCTTTTAGCTTGATGCGTACTGCGATTTGCTCTAGCCTCTCGCTGTTAGTTAGTGGAACTGATTCGCATTTGAAACGATTGCTAACGGCTATGAGCACACCCCCACCGCGCGAAAATTCGCTTGTTAGTGCGCTGCGGTCACAGCGGAAAACAGTATACTCCGAGGCAAACTCTGCGTTCTCAATGTCCGGGCGAAGCCATGTTTCCGAAAGCAGCAGTACATCATAATCGCAACTCGATAGTTGCAAACGTAGTTGAGTTGTTTTCGTGCGCAGCCCGCGCACATTTTGGTAGTAGACTGAGAGCGAGTGGTCAGAATTCGATGTGGAGTTGTTGCTGGGAATAAAAGACTCATCAGGAGAGGTAGATGCACTGCAGCTAGAATGCTCACCTGGAGGATAAGCCTGGAAGACCCCTGGCCCGACTCCACACGCAGGAACGGGGTGACTTAAGCGGGATGAACAAGTTGACGAAACTGGAACAGGCTGGACTGCGGCGGAGGGCCCAGGGGCTTCCATAAGGCTTTGCTGCAGGCACCCCGTTGACCAACGATGCTCAGGATGTTCGGTGTTGCGATGAGGATGATTGGAATACTCCATTCGTGTCGAGTTGGTGGAATTAGCGTAATCAAAGCACCTCCTACAATGGGAGACTTCAACAGAGCGGGGACAGGTTCTATGCGATTCGTACTTGCCTGGAGTGATGGGCTGGGAGACCTCTAGCCGGTTTCCAAACACAGGGCCAGGGCGACTTGGATGGCAGGAACAGAAGACTGGAGCGCTTGAACTACGATTGAATTGCTCGACTGTGTTGGAATGACTAGAGGCTCCCAAAGATACTTTACAGCGTGCACCCTGGGGTCAGTATTCTGTTGTTTCCTCGGAAGCCGTAGCATCCATTGGAGTTTCTGTAGTACTCGGCGTAACGGTGATTGAAGGAGTAGTTGGTTCGGGCATCCAATAATTTTTGGCACGATTGTCTTCAAATTCTCGGAAGAGAATACCTTTTGGCCAAGATGATGGATCGATAGCTTTTGTTCGATATTTTGGATCGACACCCACTTTAAACGAGATGAAATTCAGTGAATTTACATCTGTCCCTTGTTTGACAAGTGGTATCGCTTTCGCTGACTCGCAATTCAAACAATCTCTCGTTAATGTCTCCACTGCATCCGATTTTACACTAGGGTGCAGACGGGAGAGGTAAATCCAGAACATAGCAGCTGGTGGTTGCACGGTTGCAATGCCAATATCGCCAGTCGATTTGGTTCCTCCAATCAACGGTTTAGCAGCCGGTTGAACGTTTTCAGTACGGGGACGCTTCTTTGCGCGGCGAACAGCGGATGCAGGCAGGCAAGGGGTTGTAGAATTGATTCGATTTGAAAGTTGAGCAATTTGTTCGCTATGCAAGGTCAACGTCCGTTTTAGTTCGGCATTCGCCGCCTCCTGAATCTTCGTTAGCTCACTAATTGCATTCCCGATGGAAGAAACAGTGTTCCGAACAGTGTTCCGGAAGCGTGCGATTTTCATTAATTTAGTGCATTCGTCGCACATCCAATGTAGATTCGGCATATCGGACAAAGTTTTAGTGAGACTATTGTCAGTATTCAAGCAACGCAAATGAACGATATGTGCACAGAAACCCATGCACGTTACTACTTCATCAGTACGTTTGATTGCCTTGGCACAACGGTCGCAAGCAGCAGCCATGTCGCAGGTTTTATTTCTGGACCAGTCTAAACTCACGTTGGCTACGAATCCAAACTGTCGTGTGTGGATTGCTTACACGGTATATGTGGGTCCAAGGCGTGAATGTATATAGCGCTGCGACTGCGATTGCTTGTTCGAGCAGATGAAAGCTCGCAAAATTGATAAGCTTGCGATGGAAGTTTACGGTATCCGCCGGTAGACGTCGTGTTAGTTGGATGAATGAGCCTGAAGAGGCAAAACGTTTTCGATATGGCAAGCCGAGCAATGAAAACAATCCAAATCACGTTTAGTAGGAGTTTATCACAGCGGACTTGTAAACACGGTGCAGCATATATGTATTCGATTCCAAAAACGTTCGCGACAGATACGAAGGTAAAACTGTGATTTTTTTTTACAAACGACACAAAAAAATCCAGGTAAAACTCGAGACAAAATACAAGTTGAAACACAACGATAGCAGTGATGCCAGATTCTTCGCCCATTACTTCAAAGTTAACCCAACGGATCTAAGCATATGGTCCAGGTAATGTATATGTGAGGAAGTTCTGTGAGCACAAACCCCCTACTTCAAAAAAAAAATATTTGGAAACACAACTGTAGCGCCGAGTATCTGGATGAAGTGTTGCATGACGCGTCAAAGACTATCCTGACATTCGTGGTTATGCTCGATTCCTTCAAAGCAAGTCTTGGGTTCCAGTTTTAAAAATAAATTACAAATATTAAAAAGGTCTTGGGTTCAATCCCTTGTCCGTCCCTTTCCTCCTACTTTGTATCTTTCTATATACTTTCTCCCACCTCTCTATATATACAACTCATGTACATGTATTCCCATGTTCATAGCTATTGCTAAACGTTTCCCTTCCTTCCAAACTTTCACAGCGCAGTGCCTCAATCATATTAGATAACGCCTACAAGTTATACAATCAAGCGAACTGTGCCGCACATCTTCAGAATAATGAAAACACACAATTCTATAGCGCACCAATGTGTGAACCTTCTGCCAACCAAGTCCCACCAACACTCCGGCATCCACATGAATTTGTGCTGACGCAGCACGGTACCCCCAGAGACCCTTATTATAAAATAAAAATGTTCATCAAAACTAAGTTCAGAGCTTGAATCCAGGGGCCTGCACCTTCTTCTTCTTCTTTCTGGCTCTACGTCCTCACTGGGCTTGGCCTGCCTCGCTTCAACTTAGTGTTCTTTGAGCACTTCCACAGTTATTAATTTAAGGGCTTTCTTTGCCTACCATTGCATGAATTTGTATATTGTGAGGCACGTCCAGGGAATCGAGAAAATTTTACCAACCGGAACGGGAATCGAACCCGCCGTCTCCGGATTGGCGATCCATAGCCTTAACCACTAGGCTAACTGGAAGCCCATTCTGCACCTCTGGGCAAATTTTTGAAATAATCCTTAGGAGGAATCTCGAAAAATCTGGGTTTGATGTTTTATACTAAGAAATTTCAAAGAAATCCATGTTTAGATTGAACAATATCGCTAAAATACCTACAACAAATGTCCAAATAGTGGCTGAAATTGTTTCTAACCAGTTAATATTTATTAACGTTACATCAACTATACATATTTACTAGTAGTAGTACTAGTAGTACTAGTAGTACTAGTAGTAAATTACTACTCACCCAACTCAATTAACTGACTAAACTGACTTTATTATATTTTTCTAAGCCATGCACTGATTTTAACGTCTGCATCAAAATAAGAGATAATGTTTACTATTGTTTGATGAACATATTTTACATCCGAATATTATGTTATGTTTACTGATTGCACTCCAATTTTCATAATGATATTAACGTTCTTGGTGGAGTTATGGCAATAAATGTGAAATAGTGTTGTAAAATAAATGTTTTTTTATTTCCTACGATTTTCTACTGAGCTAATAAAGTGTTTTTTTATGATAATGATAATGATGTATGGAAAAAATGAGAGATTTTGTAAAGAAATAAAAAATAAATGTATATTATTTTTGTGCATCACGTTTGCCCAGCTGCTGTAAAAACCATCAATAGGACACTATCGGTGAAGTTCTAGATTTGTAGTAATAAGCTGAATTTTTGTTTGTCCGTTTCTACAAAGAAGTGATGGGAAAAGTGTGGGTATTCTATGCCTAATTTGATGCTGTTTGAGCAAAACTTCGAGTTGCTTTGTTGTTGAAGAGGCGAGCAATGGAATAAACAACAACACACCCGAAGAAAAAACATTAACTGACCAGTAGCAAACTGATAACTAGTGCTCGCTCTATAACTCATTTTACAATTTTGAGTTATCAACTTGATAATTCATGTTACCACACCTGTCAAACTGGCGGCATCATCGTGGACGACAACAGTATAACTTAGTTATCCATGAACCGTTGCAAATTTCTTTTCGATAACAAAATAAGTTTTCATTTGCTAATTCAGCCAAAATGAGAACAAGTTTAGTTAATTATTTTTGATATCAGGATAACTCTGTATATTATCCGGTTGTTATGAAACTTTGCTCGGGCAGTTGCTCAAAGTTTTGCTCAAACAGCACAAAATTTGGCAAGGAATTCCCCGTAACGTGGGTAGATCACCTTCTGATGGTGCGTTACGGCGTAAGATCTACCATATCAATTTTTGATTTCGCAATTCTCCAGCTCAATTAATTTAAATGCAGGAAAATTACAAGATCAAAATTTGGTGGTTGACTTTTTGTGTTTTGTTTAATTTTTGTATTTTCACTACTAATACTCCATTTGTTTCAGTGTTGTCGCTTGATTTTAACTATAACTTTGATATAATAACTGTTTGTTTCAGCGCTGTTCGGTTAAATAAAGTTGTAATTATATATCATAACAATATTTATTATTTCAGGTAAAAGCAGGTAATTGGTAAACTATGTAATTAATTATATTTCAATTAAATGATACATGGAATTTTGGGAGGCTAAATGAACTGGTTTCTGGACAAATGTTCGTGGGGTGGCCAGACTTTGTCACGAGATAACAACCATCGTGTTGTCTTCTGAAGGTTTCCAGTGAATTTAGCTTACCCTGCTACAACAAACCATCAGGTAGATCATTCCCTTCCGGTATGACTCTGCAGCCATAGGTAATCCTTGCGCTGATGGTGGGTACACAATCATCATCATCATCATCATCATCATCAACAGCATAAAATTTGGCAAGGAAACATTATGCCCACGTTTTTTTTTCGGCATAACGCGTATTTTCATATAAAGAGTGGATCATAACACATACCAAAGGTGAATACAAGATACACACCTTACCCTACATCACTAACAAATACTCCTTCCTATGACACCTGTGGGGTTACTGTGGATTCCACGGTTACTTGAAGCGACGGTTAGCGAACTACCGTATGGACGTGGCCAGCACCGTTGTTAATTTTCAAATGTTGAACTCTCGAATTGTGCCCATTGAGAATTGTTAGATAGTCCCAAGCATCACATGAATTGGTTCTCTGCTCAGCAAACCAGGAATCGTATAATAATGTTAATTTCTAATTATATTAGTGTACAGATTAAGTTAAAATTACATAAGAATCAATAGAAGATTAGTATAAGTCGTTTAAGGCGCCCTCTATTTCAACCGATTTGGTTTTGATTCTTTTACAATCACAACTTCATATGAACATTTATATAACTTCAGATTGACATTATAATACAACCTCTGTTGTAACTGTATTGTGATTCATTTTAGATAACGAAATAAGTTAAACAGGCTATAGACAGTAACACCCAGGTTCACAACTAAGTATCGGATCCGCATTAGTCCAAATTCTTATGTATGCTATAGGTATGTAGGTAGCCACCATCCTAGCTTGAGTCTTGCTCTGCATGCAGTTCCACTTAACAGTAAAGACTAAATTTCATTACCACTTTGAATTCAACATACCGCTGTATGAAGGGCCAAAAGGGGGTGTGGCGGACCCGTAAGTAGATACACTTACGCGAAATCCGCGGGTTTATAAGAATCTCCTTCCAACAGTATGATCCACGGGCTTTCTACGGGATGGTTTGTTATAAGAAGGGCGCGTCAAATCCATTGCAACTGTTGGGATAGAAGAACCCATCTACAAGGATGTTATAGTTACTTCTCACCTCACTCCGGTTGGCAACCACCCCGTCGTACAGTTACAACTTCAATGATGCCCTGATGCACCCTCCCAACCCCGCATAGTTATATAGTCAATAGTATAATTTGTTAGGGTTCATTCAAATATTACGTAACGCTTCCAGATCCCCTCCCTCCCCGACGTAACAACTTTTGTATGAGAAAATTTGAAATTTGTATGAAGCGTAACACAGTGCTAGAACCACTCCCCCCTTGCGATACGATATATTTGAACGAACCCTTATGACGGAATATAGCATTGAAATATGGAAATATCAATCAGTTTCTCAAATTAAAACCCCATCCCAGCATCAACAACTTACGTATTCGGAATGTTTCGCATGGCTCGATGCCGCAGGAAGATAATCACCAACGTCCCGTTGCCCAGTATTCCCACGATGAATATGATGGCAAACACCACCGGCACAATGTACGTTTCCAATCGGTCCGCATACGGTTCATACTCGTCCACATGGTCCACCGAGACATCACCGAATGCCGTCGCCTCGGTCGATTCCAGCATCCGGACCGACTTCTGTATCCGATTGGAGCCGAAAATATCCTCCACCGTCGAGGGCACCACCGGAAAGCCCAGAATGTGCTGGAAGTCCACCGTCACGGGTTCCGTTTCGTTCGTCCACAGTCCCCACAGTTCCATCGCTGGAACTTTCCTGTCCGGGTTTCACCGCGAGGGGCTGCTGAAAATGGAAAAGAGAGAAAAACCAGTTGTTAAACACAAAGTGTTACTGATGCTGACACGACACTGCGATTGGAGTCTGGGGAGGCGCGATTCCCCTGGCACGTGTCCAGGTAATTTGGAAAAGTGTTTACTCTCCCTTCGGGGTGCGGTGGAAAAGGAAAAACGGAGCTAAACGACGAAATGGCACGCGCGTCTACGCTAAACTTGGCACCGATAACCATCTGGCGACGGACGATGACGATTGGCGACAGTGCCAGTGGGGGACCGCCGGAAAGAAGCACGGTAAGCTAGGAATGGCCATTTTTCAAACAGGAATGTGACAAACGTCTTCCGGGAAACACAAATTGAAGATGGACTTGAGTTATGGCAGTGGAATTACTGAAATGTTTGGGTGTCCCATTAAATTCGCTTTTCCATACAGTGAAGCCGATACTGAGGCAATACTTGAATGTTATTCTGGGAATTCTTGTCGTTTATACTTTCAGAGAACATCATCAAATTAACTAGAAAAGATACAGTACGTTATAGAGCACTGCCTCCCATACATTCTAAACTCTCTTTCAACCAATTCAGCTCAGATTACACACAAAACGACCCAATGTCACAGTACAATGGTTCACTGAACCAATCCTTTTCATCAACCGCAAATTTAAATTTGAATACCGCTCGAATTCATTATATTTGCCTCCAACTATTCCAGCCAGCACCGGCAAACTGCGCCAATTTCCGGTTTCACCGCAATCTTTACGTTCCACTTTTACAACCACTAGGTATTTGTGGTTTGAGAAATATGCGCTGTCTGATGCGAAATACCTCTTCTTGAATATGGAAATCATGTGACCCATCCTTCCTATCCAGCCAAGCCAACTAACTAGTATGACATCCGACACCCACTCACCGTCATACCAGTAGAAAAGAAAAAACTCGGCAGTTAGAGGGAGCATCCTGTTTTGGACAGACGGCGATGGTACTCTATCATTTGCCAAGATTACATGCTTTTCTGCATGTTTTTTTTCCTGCAGACGATCCGACCGACGACAGACAGCAAGAGACGGGCTTTTAATGGAAAGGCTTCGCGATTTGCGTCATCTTCAGCATCGTCATCGTCAACATCATCATCAACATCAACATCATCTTCAAAGTGGAAAACCAGACCGGATAAGTTTTCCCATTGAATTTGGAATTGGGAAATGGAAACGGGATAGCTGATCAGGATTCATGGACTTTCATGTATGGTATGGTATGGTGAAGCTTTCAAAGCTTCTGGGAATCAAAATGGTGTGTAGTTGGCGGTTTTGGAAATCTATTCAAATGAGTCTGAATCTGAAGCGTCTTTAATTGAGATGCCAGATGGAATGTTTACTTCTCAAAGGAGATAAAATCAGGCCAAACATGTCTAAAGGACCTATCTGCAGAAGAGAGACTCTCTTTGGTTTCCCTCTCTTACGTTAATATCTCAGCTGTTTATTTGTATTATGATTGTCTCCTTGCATTGAACGATGGTCAAAACAATCGTCCTTTGATTTGTACTGCAAAAATAGTTGAAAAATGTACCATTACATTGTAATAGTTGAAAGAGAAAGTGATCAAAGAGAGCCTCTTAAATGCAGATAAGATCTATTGAAATGTTTGGCCGTGATCGTTACTTTTCAAAAGGGTGATGTTTTCAGCAAAGATGTTAGACATGTCAAGCCCTATCTAGTGATAAATAATTTAGTACAGGAAATTACCACTAGGTGGCGCTAGAGAGCATTCCAAAATGTTCCCAATCAATATGATGAAACGTACCTAGCAAACGGACAAGACGCTCAAAACAATAGGATAAATCGAACTGCTGTAGATGAGTAGACATATATGTACATGTCCTGCGGCTAAAAAGGGGTCGTTCAAATATTACGTAACGATAGAAGGATCGCGGTAGTCGACCGCTGTGTTACGCTTTATACGATATTTCAAAATTTCCCATACAAAAGTTGTTACGTGAGGTAGAGAGGCGTTCATAAATTTTCAAATTTAGCTTTACGTATTATTTGAATGAACCCAAAGAAACATCACAGACAAACAGATGTAACACTGAAAAATAATATCTCAAACCTCAGATCCTGACTACTATTAGAGTTGGAGTCTTCGGCAAAGTTGTTTGCTTGGACAAGGGATTACAGATAATGAACCGTTTGATTTGATACTTCACCACAAGGCGGCGCTAGAAAGCATACAAATATTATATGAGCTAAGGATCCTGATTATTAGAAATATATGGTGTCTTTGGAGTTGTTTGGTAGGTTAAACTTTCACAGTTGACGAGCCATATGATTTGGAACTCTGCCATTAGGTGGCGCCCATGAGCATGTATAGTTTATATCTGTCGTACATCGGGATGCTTATTATTTATAGAGATTTTTTCATAGTAAATTTAAAGTGTACCAATAGATTATGACGTCGCACAACCCAGACATAGTGGTGCTAGTTAGCAATTAAATTTTATTGAACTGATGATAAATCGACTGTTTGGTGGAATTGATTCTGTTAGGCTACGCAGTCATTTATTAAACAAACGACGTTCTTTATTTGCCCGACGTTTCGACGAAACCTCTGTGTCGAAACGTCGGGCAAATAAAGAACGTCGTTTGTTCAATAAATGACTGCGTAGCCAAACATAATCAATTAAATTTTATATCTTAGTGGAATCCCGGAAGCAATTCCTGGACGACTTCCAGGGGAAATTCTTGCATCATGGGAGGATTTCCAGGAGGAATACCGGGAGGAATTCCGAGGTATTCTTCTATGAATTTTTAGTTGAATCGCTGGTGGATTTCCTAAAAGAGTCCCTGGAGGAATTCCTGAAAAAAAAATCCGGAGCGTAAGTGGATTTCCTGGATGAAGCCCTAGAGGAACCTTGGCAAGAATCACTGAAAGAACTCCTGTATTATTTTTTGAAAAATAAAATCGCAGGAGGCGTTTCTTCAGAAATTCCGGAAAAAATCCTGAAGGTATCCGTATGAAAATCCCTGGAGCAAACATAGATGGAATTATTGGTGACAATTTTGTAGAACCCCTGATGCAATTACTGGAACATCATGAAACCCTCGTGAGAGAATCCCTAAGAAATACCTGGATCTCTAAAGGAATTTGTAGAAAAATACCTGAAGAAATCTTGAAAGAAATCAAGTGAGGTGTTTTCGAACATGCTTTCTTTTTTTTTAGTTAAGCTGGTTCTCAATAAATTGTGCGATTTTGCAAAGATACTGACTTTGTATGTTTTAATTGGGCCAAAATTATCAGTAAAATATACCCCACCCGGTAGGAGTATTAATCACTAATAACTACATCAACGGGTAACGCGTAGTCAGACAAACATCTTTACAGAAAATACCAAAATTATAACCTGTCATTGGATTGAGATATCGGCGAAATAAATTGATTGTTCAGGAGCGCCATCTAGTGAGATGATTTCAAATCAGAGATAATTGAAATTGAAAAATTACATTCATATAAATAAATCTGCCGAAGTCATCAACTTATTATTAAATATTTTCTCTCGATCGAGATATCAAGTACCTAACAAATGTATATTACATTTTTGAAATGTGATTCGAAAGTCTTATCCATATGTAATCTTTGAAGCTATACTTTCGCCAATCAGCATCAAGACATTCACCTCAAAAGAAGTATACTTTTTTGAGGACTTTTGTCGTTCAGGGTGTCTAATATGTATCTATTAGCGCCAGCTTGTAGAAAAACATTAGCATATTTTTATAATCATGGAGATTATAAAGAAATAAAAAAAAAGATTTTTATGTATTAAACACTTTTGCGAACATTCTATGCATTTAGAATATCAAGATATTCAAGCTTTCAATCCGTAATTTGAATACACACTAGCGCCATCTGCTGGACTAAATTCGATTCAATTAATTTATCATAAGAATGCCCTTGGTCTGCAGAACAATTTTGTCGAAGACAGCATTATTATAGGAAGTCAAGATCAATAGATACAATCATTTGTGCCGTGGGGTCCAATGGACCCCAGGGGTACAAAATCGCCCGGTTCAACTTTGACATGGAGAATAATTCATAGTACGCCATGAAACTAATGGTATTTTTGCACAAATTACTCATCGCGGTGTAGTTTGAAGGTACTGTAAAAATGGGGCCGATATGTCAATCCAAACTTGTTTGCGACAACTTCAAAGTGGTTCTGGGGTCCAATAGACCCCAGGTATCCATTTGAGGGTTAAGGATGAATATGTATAATTGGGTTTAAGATATTATTGACATCCTAGAACATACTGTGCACCAAGAAGTTTGGAGCAACAAAATGATTTGTTACAGTAGTAGCGTTAAATGCTGATTCTGAATATGACTTACATTCATACGTATTCGAATTTCGAATTCCTTTTTTATCAATTTTATTAATTTTGAGACATTCCAGATCAACCATACTACTTTGGAAAACTTCAGCTCTACAATGACTACTGTTATGAGTATATTTATTTTACAGCGTATCGATAAAAGTAACCAAGGCTACTGGACCAACTGGAAGACTAGCAGATATGATTGTATACTTTTAAGATATTCGAGGTAGTGCAAACTATCCTAGAGTTTGGTATTTGACATCTACAGCTGTTCAGTAGTTATTTTCGCTATGAACTGTTGTTCATTTTCATTTATTTAGTTAACATCAAATTCATGATAATACTGAATCAACAATTTGCCGCCATAATACTCGATTTGCAGCTGCAGCTCTCCAACCTCGGTCACGCCCAACACTCGCCAGATCACGCTCCACCTGGTCCGCCCATCGTGCTCTCTGCGCTCCACGCCTTCTTGTACCAACCGGATGGTTAGCAAACACCAACTTTGCAGGGTTGTTGTCCTGCATTCTTGCAACATGCCCTGCCCACCGTGTCCTTCCGGCTTTGGCCACCTTCTGGATGCTGGATTCGCCGTAAAGTGCAGCGAGCTCGTGGTTCATCCTTCTCCGCCACACACCGTTCTCCTGCACGCCGCCAAAGATCGTTCTTAGCACCCGTCGCTCGAAAACTCCGAGTGCTTGCAGGTCCTCCTCGAGCATCGTCCATGTCTCGTGTCCGTAGAGAACCACCGCACAGTGGCTGATTTCGTCATTTTAGCGCGCTTAATGAATAACTTTTTTACTATGAAGTTTAGCGTCATGGTGTCTTCGGGAAAGTTTTTCACTATAATAAGGAGCTTCTTTTGAGCTTCTGTGAAAAATGATCAATCCCCCTAAAAGTGAGATAGAAAATTTATTTTTTGAATTTTTAAAGATACAAGGTTGGTGTCTTGACAAAAGTTGTGGAAAATGTTGTTTGGAGCAACTTTGCCGAAGACACCAAGTTTGTAACTCCGTTACTTTTCAAGATACGTTACGTTTTCTTTCACCGACCCCTTAAAAAAGGTTTTTGCGCAATAACTTTCTAATAATTGATTCTACAATTTTCCCATGTTCTACAAAGTTATAGATAATGGTAGAACACACAACTTTGCCGAACATGACATCCCGCTAATTCCAAAAATAAAATAGTTATAACGGTTTTTATAGTTTTTTGGGCCATATTTCAAGCATGTATAGCTTAGCTATAGGCAAATATATGCAAATTTCCTTTTACGCATGTGAAAGTACATGTAATTGCCTCTCTTAGAAAGCCAAAATCATCAAACTGTAAGAAACTGTAAGATGGTTTTTGTATAGAAACTTACATCCATTTATGTTACTCTTATATGGGATTTATACATATTTTCAACATATTTATTTGACATTTCATGTCAGCTTGCATTTTTATTGTTATTGTAAGTGTGTGTTTATATAAAGGAAGGTTTGTGGTGCATTTTGGATCATTCGTGAAGTACGTTACATAAATACTTACCATCTAATTCTTTTGTCTTACTAACTCAAGTGCTCCACGTAGTCCACGTATAGAGCGAATGAAGTGCCATTTCTTAAAAAATTCCAAACATGCGCGTGACATATTCTGTCAACGCTCTCACTAGTACATATCTATGTCTATATTGGTTATAGTAAATTATAAATCTTATTACACTTCAAAGAAAGCTGCTGTTAAATCGTGATCCGACGAAAGAAGTTTCAATTTATGCGTTTTTTTTTCGTGTACTACGTGGAGCATTGTGAGTACGTAAGAAAATAGAAGTAGTTGGTGAGTTTTTATGTAACGTACTTCATGAATGATCCAGAATACACAACAAACCTTTCTTTATATTAACACACACTTACAATAACAATAAAAATGCAAGCTGACATGAACTGTCAAATAAATATGTTGAAAATATATATGAATCCCATATAAGAGTAACATAAATGGATGTAAGTTCCTATACAAAAACCATCTTACAGTTTGATGATTTTGGCTTTCTAAGAGAGGCAATTACATGTACTTTCACATGCGTAAAAGGAAATTTGCATATATTTGCCTATAGCTAAGCTATATATACTTGAAATATGGCCCAAAAAACTATAAAAACCGTTATAACTATTTTAATTTTGGAATTAGCGAGATGTCATGTTCGGCAAAGTTGTGTGTTTTACCATTATCTATAACTTTGTAGAACATGAGAAAATTGTAGAATCAATTTTTAGAAAGTTATTGCGCCAAAACCTTTTTTAAGGGGTCGATGAAAGAAAACGTAACGTATCTTGAAAAGTAACGGAGTTACAAACTTGGTGTCTTCAGCAAAGTTGCTCCAAACAACATTTTCTACAACTTTTGTGAAGACACCAACCTCGTATCTTGAAAAATTCGAAAAATAAATTTTCTATCTCACTTTTAGGAGGATTGATCATTTTTCACAGAAGCTCAAAAGAAGCTCCTTATTATAGTGAAAAACTTTCCCGAAGACACCATGACGCTAAACTTCATAGTAAAAAAGTTATTAATTAAGCGCGCTAAAATGACGAAATCAGCCACTGTGCACCGGTCTTATTAACGTCTTGTACATGGTACATTTGGTGCGGGGGTGAATCTTTTTTGACCGCAGTTTCTTCTGGAGCCCATAGTAGGCACGACTCCCACTGATGATGCGCCTTCGTATTTCACGGCTCACGTTATTGTCCGCCGTTAGCAAGGAACCGAGGTAGACGAATTCTTCTACCACCTCGAAAGTATCCCCGTCTATCGTAACATTGCTGCCAAGGCTTGTCCTGTCTCGCTCAGTCCCACCTACCAGCATGTATTTTGTCTTAGCCGCATTCACCACCAGTCCGACCTTTGCTGCTTCACGTTTCAGGCGGGTGTACTGTTCTGCCACCGTTCCAAATGTTCTGGCAATAATATCCATGTCATCCGCAAAACAAACAAATTGGCCGGATTTCGTGAAGATCGTACCCCGGCTGTTGAGCCCGGCTCGTTGCATAACACCTTCAAGGGCCATGTTGAATAGTAGGCAGGAAAGTCCATCACCTTGTCGTAGTCCCCGTCGGTATTCGAATGAACTGGATAGTTCACCCGAAATCCTTATGCTGTTCTGCACACCGTCCATCGTTGCTCTTAACACTCTAGTCAGCTTCCCGGGAAAGCTGTTCTCGTCCATAATTTTCCATAGCTCTGTGCGGTCGATACAGTCGTATGCCGCTTTGAAGTCGATGAACAGGTGGTGCGTTGGGACCTGGTATTCACGGTATTTCTGGAGGATTTGCCGTACGGTGAAGATCTGGACCGTTATCGACCGGCCATCGATGAAACCGGCTTGGTAACTTCCCACGAACTCATTTACTTTAGGTGAAAGACGACGGAAGATGATCTGGGATAGCACTTTGTAGGCGGCATTCAAAATGGTGATCGCTCGAAAGTTCTCACACATTAACTTGTCGCCTTTCTTGTGGATGGGACAGATTATCCCTTCCTTCCACTCCTCCGGTAGCTGTTCGGTTTCCCAGATCTTGACTACTAACTGGTGCAGACAGGTGGCCAACTATTCCGGGCCCATCTTGATGAGTTCTGTTGCGATACCGTCCTTACCAGCCGCTTTGTTGGTTTTGAGCTGGTGGATGGCATCCTTAACTTCCCTCAGCGTGGGAGTTGGTTCGTTCCCGTCCTCTGCTGCACTAACATAGTCATTTCCTCCGCTGGCTTGGTCCTCCGTGCCTACATTCTCTTCGCCATTCAGGTGCTCGTCGAAGTGCTGCTTCCACCTTTCGATCACCTCACGTTTGTCCGTCAGGAGGCTCCCGTCCTTATCCCTGCATATTTCGGCTTGCGGCACGTAGCCTTTGCGGGATGCGTTGAGCTTCTGGTAGAACTTGCGTGTTTCCTGTGAACGGCACAGCAGTTCCATTTCCTCGCACTCCGCTTCTTCCAGGCGGCGCTTTTTCTCCCGGAAGAGACGGGTCTGCTGCTTCCGCTTCTGTCTGTATCGCTCCACATTCTGTCGGGTTCCATGCTGCAGCATTACCGCCCGCGCTGCATCCTTCTCCTCCTGAACCGCTCTGCACTCCTCGTCGAACCAATCGTTTCGTCGACTCCGTTCTACGTACCCGATAGTGCTCTCGGCTGCGTTGTTTATGGCTGCTTTGACTGTACTCCAGCAGTCCTCTAGAGGGGCCACATCGAGCACACCCTCGTCCGGCAACGCTGCCTCGAGATTCTGCGCGTATGCGGTGGCGACATCCGGTTGCTTCAGTCGCTCTAGATCGTACCGGGGCGGCCGCCGGTAATGTACGTTGTTAATAATGGAGAATTTTGGGCGCAGTTTAACCATCACCAGGTAGTGATCAGAGTCGATATTAGCGCCACGATAGGTCCTGACGTCGATAATGTCGGAGAAGTGCCTTCCATCAGTCAGTGCGATTCCGTTTGTTGTGGTGATTTCCAGGAGTAACGATACGGGAGGCTGTGCTGAAAGAAAGTGCTACGAATGGCCATGTTCTTGGAGGCGGCGAAATCGATGAAGCGTAGGCCATTTTCGTTCGTCAGCTGGTGGGCGCTGAACTTTCCAATCGTCGACCTGGATTCCTTTAGGTCCTCTATGATGATCATGACGTCGTGGTTTGGGCAGCGGTCGTACTCGCGTTCGTGCTGCGCGTAATATGCGTCCGTGTCATCATCAGTGCTCTGGAGTGAGGGCTGTGCACGTTTATTATGCTGAGGTTGAAGCATCGCCCTTGATCCTCAACCTGCATATTCTTTCGTCGATCGGCCACCAACCGATCACGCGCCTCTGCATGTCGCCCATCACTAAAAAAGCTGTTCCCAGATCACGTGTGTTGCCGCTGGTAGATGGTATGATCTAGGATAGGATATGACAACAGAAATTCGCCTGCCTTGTTATGTTTTCGTTCGATTTCTTCGACGATGGAAATCCAGTGCTGCCACTTTTCTTCATTCCAAATCTTTCAAACAATTTAAATTTATCGATTGAAATATAGATGAATATTTCGCATCGTAAATCATTAAATGCAACTAGAATAACATACCTTTCAGGCAAAATTGAATTCAAACGAAAGGTTCTTTCATTTATTTATTTATTTATTTATTTATTTATTTATTTATTTCTTTATTTATTTATTTATTTTTTTTTATTTATTTATTTATTTATTCTCTAGTTCAACGGACTTCCAAGGTCTAATTGAACATCTTAACTTAATATATACTTTACAAATATCATTCAACAGACATAAATGAACAAATTAACATTATGACTCAGATTCTGAATACATTGATGATAACTAGCACTAGAAAAGACCAACATTTCAATACATTTCAATACAATACATCACAGCGCAATCACAGCGGTTCCCAAATATAATCGCGGAATTCTCTGAAGCACAGTCCAGTCGGCCAAGTAGCAGGCAGAAGCGCGATCCGTTTAAATCGTTCGTTGACTCCGACTTTGAATGACACGTATGGCATCGATGACGTATCCTTCCACGGAGGAACTAGTTTCTTGACTACGGCATCTTCAGTTCCTAGAGAATCAGCGACAAGCTTCATAATTTGCTGCTCTGTTACGTTGTTTTTAACCCGCGTCATAAATATCCAAAATCTATCATTTGGATACCGCTCTTGAGCCACGCGGTTGCAGCAGCCTACAGCGGGTTTGGGGCTTTGTTCAATTTCAGGTAGCGACAATAGAGATGACTGTGCAAGCGAACGACTGGCTTTTGACTCCTCGACTTCACTGGTTTCGACACGGGACGTAGTAACTTGTGCAAGCGACTGATGTAGGGAAACAATTCGCTCCTTTAAGGGCGGACGGGACGGTCGGGGAAATATCCGCCATTGCTCTGTTGCTACTAAGATGGTAATCTCAGATTCTACTTCATATTTTGCAACAAAAACCTATCACTGTGTATGCTCACTTGCAGTGCATATGCTGAATGTTTTTCAGCATCTTCAGTGCGATAGAACTCGAGATTACCATCTTCAAAATCGCGAGGCAAATTGTTAGAAAGAGAGGCAAGATAGGAAAAATAACACGGTGTCCCGTTTCACCTTAACACAGCTAATTCACCATCGATGCGGGAAATATCAGCACATTTCGGTGTCGTTGGTTCAGCAGTAGGCATTTTTTCATTGAAAATGAAGCGATTATTCCTGTGTTTTCGCATCGGCCCGATACAATGATCACACAACCACCAAAAATTCAAAGATTGTCGGTAGGTAATTATTTCTTCGCGCTTCAATTTTACACAATCAGCGTGGAAAACATTTTTGCAAAAGCCTTCACAAGCAATACAATCAGCACCATATGCGATCACCTCTGAGCACTGTTTGCATGTGGACAAATTACTTGGGTCTGTATTAGAATGCATCTTCTACTTGGACATATAATATTAGCCGATTTAAGTTGCAGATTATCACTCTATTATACGTTTTATTGGATAGACCGAATAGAATTCGCGCAAAAAGCACTTTAGCTAACGTTCGATGTACTTATTGCGATTAATTAGGCCGATTTGCAATTTATAAGACGATAAACGGTGGACTAATAATGAAGCAGAAACACGAGCGCAAGAAACACACACTCATGAAGTCCGTGTGAATACATCAAAAGTTCAGCTGATTTTGCATCAAATCAAGGATATTTATCGAGGTACAGACATAGCAGCCACTTCAGGTTGATTTACATTGGAATGCTGACATTTTAAGTCGATAAAACTGGTATAGAAAAATACAATGATTTTAAATATTGGTATCACATGATAAACCTACAAACTAGCAACACGGGCAAACCAATAACAAAGCGTTCTGATCGCAGCAAACGGATATCAATTTCAACCAATCTGCGACTGGTCTTCGTTTAACAGCAAAATGGTCTCAAATCGGCTGACTACTTGACGCATCCTATCCTAGGGTATGATTACCTCTAAACGTTCGCACCATAGATCCTGTCCAACACACCTCCCGCAGGGCTACGATTCCGAACCCGCGGTCCTTCAGTAGATCGGCGAGTATGCAGGTGCTCCCGATGAAGTTGAAAGATCTGCAGTTCCACATACCGAGCTTCCTATCGCAAGTCCCTTTTCGTCGTTGTGGTCGTCGCCATTCACAGTAAAATCGCCCAGCACTAAAATGTGTAAGACCTACTCATAAACGCATAATTTCCATACCACTCATAAAATGTGTAAAAGTTAGACATTCAAAAATTTGCTCCTGCGTCCACAAAATCGTTAAGGTTGTAATTTTGTTTGTTTGGCAATCTAGCTAGGTTTACTAGTGACCTTGGCGAACCAAAAAATATAGCCATTTCGCATCTAGAATAGTGTACGAGCAGATTTTGTGAATGTGCAACTCTTACACATTTTATGAGTGGTATGGAAATTATGCATTTATGAGTAGGTCTCACACATTTTAGTGCTGAGCAGTTTTAGCGTGTTGGTATAGGTTCGCATTCTTCTCTTGTTGATTTTCCGGAGCTAGTCTTTTTTACAGCTGGCTCGCAGGGCCTGACACCAACCCACTAACCCAGGGAGCTGGGCTTACCTTCCCGGAAGCTACGGGTTCTGCATTGGCATTTCCTCCAACTACAGTGCTAAATAGCTAGGCTCAAGCGCCAGTCTTCACCGAGGGTGGTGTTTTTAGTGGGCGCCCAGGAGATAATATTTTACCTGAGCTTCCACCCCCATCACAAGATGTTGTAAGGGCAAATTTGAGAAATTTAAATGTTTCTATTGCAGAGTTACAGCTGTATTTCTGTGTCCCGATTATGGCGGATACAGGCTTTACCCGTTAGACTGTATCTCCCGAATGGGAAGGGGGGCAGCTCAGCTTGCTATTGGTCGACCCGGCATTTTCTCTGTAGTTCAAATACGATTCGCCCAAGCAACACACATGGCTATAAACAAGTTTCTAAACTTTATATGCAGCTATGTTGGAAATTATGGTACGTGAACCGATCACCTTATTAACGACTAAACTACAACTGAAAAAGCGCAAGAGGTGGAGTCAATATAAAACATCCATTCGGGTTATAACAATATTTTAATACGGAATCAATTTATAACTAAGGTACAACAAACAATCGTCTCATAAATAAATTGTGAGCAAATCGATGTTGAAACAAAGTCAGTTATAAATATGTTTCGTTAGTTTCGAATGCCGATGACGTTTGTTTTGGATGATTCCGTGTTGCGTTTCGTTCAGGTATTGTTTACAATGAGACAGCAGTGGGTCCATCAAAACTTATTCAAACAGTTTAGAGATCGCGCATAGACACGAAATACCCCGATAGTTGTTGACATTTTGCCGGTCGCCTTTCTTGTACACAGGAAACATCGTAGACGTCTTCAAAATTGATGGGAACACTCCATTGGATAACGAGAGATTAAACACGTGCAGTATGGGAATCAGCAAACTTCTAATGTCCTTTGATCTTTTAGTGGCTACGCAGTCTTTATTCTTGAAACGGGTTTATTATCTACCCAACGTTTCGGCACTTAGGGATGGTGCCTTCATCAGGGGGAACCCGTTTCAAGAATAAAGACTGCGTAGCCACTAAAAGTTCAAAGTTAAGAATTTCAGTCGATCCTTGCAAGTAATACTTTCAATGTCCTTTTCCAGAAAATCAGAAGGAATTCCATCCGGCCCGGGTTTCGTGGATGTTTTTAACCGCGCAGCCGCATCGCAAATCATTGTCGCATCGACAACAAAGTTGGCCCAAGTGTCCTCTACCAAAGGAACATTATTTGCTGTCTCAGCAACACTCGCTGCCGGAAGAGTTTCATTGCAGAAAATGCTGAAGAATTTTTCTGCAAAAAGCTGGCAAATAGTGTCTGGTGTGGATGTCACATTTCGCCCAAAGTCATCGCCGTAGGAAGACCAGATTCTTTCCTATTCTCATTCACGAACCTCCAAAACTCCTGCGGTTTGGACTTTAGATTTTGCTGAATTTTGCGCTAATATCGATTGAAACACAGACGACTAGCGATCTTGTACGTCGAGTTCAATCTGGTATAGTGCTCACGGAGAGAGAAGGTCCGGTATTTCGAATAACGCTTAAGGAGAAACTTCAAAGAATACCAATATGGCTGCAACAATGGCCGACTTAGACCCCTACTCACGTTTTCAAGAGCACAAATCTAAAAAAATCGTACCTAAACAAATGCGCTCAATTTGGAAAAGCAGCCTCTTTTTGCAGTGAGCAAAACCAGGAAAATCAAGTACAGCTTGGTTCGATGCTTCGTTCGTCAGATTTGTGCCTCTAAAGTTTGTATGCAAAATTGCAATGGGATTTCTTGATGTTTCACCTTAAGTGCAGCTCGTTTCGTTGTCTTCATCCTGCGCAGATCGCGAGTTATCCATGGATGGCTATTGATGGCGCGAATCTTTTTAGGCACATGCCTATCGACGATATGTCCCAGAATGTGCGAGAGAGTCCGCGCTGCAATGTCCACGTCATGTTCATCGAGAACATCATTCCAGTCAATAGCTGCCAGGTATTCGGTAATGCTCTGATGGTCGGCTTTAAGAAAATCGTAAAAAACCAGACTGATCGATTGCGCCAAGCTAATCTGGTGATCATGGAGTGTGATAACTAACGCTTTGTGGTGATAGACATCCTTGACCAAAAGTGACGGAGCTTCGATAATAACTGGAGCTTCCTCTTGAGCGCTAACGAAACACAAATCCAAACAGCGATTGTTTTCATTAGTCACTTGATTGATCTGTCTTAGCGTAGCGGTACTGTAACGATCGAGGAGTTTGGAAGCACCGTTGTGTATAGAGGAGTATTCGACGTCGGGATAAAGAAACCCTTTGCAGGACGACCGCCATGAACGAACTAACATTCCTTTCTCTCTACCGACGACCGTAAGGACGTGGCCGGCTCCGTTATTGATTTTCAAATATTGAGCCCTCGAATTATGCACATTGAGAGTGTGTAGCTAGTCTTAAGCATAATTCAATGGTTCTCTGAGCAACTTCGATTATTGACAGATGTATTATATTCTGAACATACACTCCCGTTCAAAAGTTTGGGGTCACCCCCTCAAAAACATGTCATTTTTTTAGGCCCATATCTCCGCCAATTTGTGTCCGATTTCGAAACCCTAGGTTTCATTCAAAAGATAATAAGTGAAAGAAACTTTGAACATGATTTAAAAGAAACTTTTTCAAAAAATTTGGTATGTAAACTTAACCCAAAGTTGCCAAATTTTCTAAAAAATGAATATAAACTTACGGCAGTGTCACTAGAAGTTGGGTCGACCAAATTTTAAGATGAGAGCGGTAAAATGACCCGTTTTCTATTAGCTTTCAACTGCTTTTTACAGAACTTAGCTAAAAAATCTAGAAAAAAAGTTATTAAGTAAATTAATCCTTGATGTCATCGACCAAAAGTTTAGGGTCACCCCTCAAAATGCTGTATCGGCCAAAAGTTTGGGGTCACTATCGTAAAACATGGAAAAGTGATTTGTTGATATCTTTGTCATCTTTCATTCAATTTTAATTCTTCTTGGCTTATTTGAAACAAAATGAATGATAGTTACGGCATAGACATTGAACCACACATATTTGTTGAAATTTACATACTAAAACTTAACGTAAAGTTGCCTCATTTTTTGAAGCGTGGTAAAATGTGCTAACTTTACATAACATTTTTATATACAAAAATCGTGAAATACGTTAAGTTGAAGACATCAAACGTAAATTTAGTTAATTATCTTTGAAATGAGCCAAAAATAATTAAAATTGAACTATAGATGACGAAAATATCACCAAATCACTTTTCCATGTTTTACGAAAGTGACCCCAAACTTTTGGTCGATGACATCAAGGATTAATTTACTTAATAACTTTTTTTCTAGATTTTTTAGCTGAGTTCTGTAAAAAGCAGTTGAAAGCTAATAGAAAATGGGTCATATTACCGCTCTTATCTTAAAATTTGGTCGACCCAACTTCCAGCGACACTGCCGTAAGTTTATATTCATTTTTTAGAAAATTTGGCAACTTTGGGTTCAGTATACATACAAAATTTTTTGAAAAAGTTTATTTTAAATCATTTTCAAAGTTTCTTTGACTTATTATCTTTTGAATGAAACCTAGGGTTTTGAAATCGGACGCAAATTGGCGGAGATATGGGCCTAAAAAAATGACATGTTTTTGAGAGGGTGACCCCAAACTTTTGAACGGGAGTGTATACTCCACTACATAAAAAGATCAATAACATTTATAATAGCCCGAAAACAGTAGACCGTGGAACAACAAACAACTTTTTCGAAGGACCTTTTTGAAGAGCGTTTTTGATCTACTAGATTGCGATCCTGGCCCTGAAAAAAAATCACGCTTTGATCTGGGGATACGTGAATACAATGAATTAACTACATCGGCTGTTTTCCTACTCTCCGCATCGACCAATGTGGCGCTAGCTTCTATACGCGAAAAATCGCTAAAAGTAAATCGCAAAAATATTGTATAGCGAATACCATCTAAAGGCAAATTCTTCAAAGTGGAACACATTATTCGAAAAAATATTTGGTAGTGGTTGTGCACAATGGTGACCACTATTAAGCCTACTAAATATTTTTTTCGGGAAAAGCTTTGTATTTCAAGTAATTCAAGTTTAGATGCATTTCGCCTGCTGATCAACTGTGGCTGCGCGCAAAGCGGGTAGTCCATTGATTTGGTTTTCTATTGATTCAATCAATTTGATCGGTTCCATATAAACATTAGCAACGGTGGAAGTAGTCTGCACCTTCATGATATGTACTTAAACTGATGAACCCAATAAATGCCACAATTTAGACCTCATCAGCCCACACACCTAAAATTGACCGTATAATGGGAAATGATGCAAATCAGTGGAAACCCCACTCCCACGGTTGTCAAAAGTTAGGAACGAATGTTTAACTTTTCCCTTCAAGCGTACTTTTACGTCCAACGTACCTACCTAGAATATTAAATGTACACTTCTGAACCACCCTTCCACCCACACACGAGCCGTGAACGATGAATCTGTGGTTGCTACGGCGTGGCGGCGGTACGTTAAAACTTCATCAAATTTGCCTGTTCAACTGGAACCGAAAAGCACCCAAAAATCAAAGCCCCACCAACCGACCAACCGACACTTGTTGCCAGAGGGCCGTAAGGGGTTGTGTTGTGTGCGTAGTCTGTACCAACCCAGCTTGTGTAGGTGTGAATGGGGGGTGGTTGATGGCAAAAATCTCTACCATCGACGACCGTCGGTTGGAACTCGCAACATTGATATACATACAGTTTATGGATTCTTGAACCTTGTGGTTCGTTAAGGTGGTTGGTTCTCATGAATGGAAAAAAGCGTTTGGTTTTTTCTTCTGGAGCGACAGATTTCACGGAACTCTTCGGTGCTTCAAGCGAAATCGATTTGTCTATTTACGGAACGCATAGGAGTTCTTTTGATTATTCAGAGCACATGTGTGTGTGTGGGAAGAAAGATTTTACAGAAAGGGTTTCATTTCAAAGCATTCATTTTCTTTTTCATCATCACCATCGTGGCTAGAAGTGCTTTCCGGGCAAATCCATGAATAATGGATAGAAGCAGGGATGGGAACACTCACTTTCAAAGAATTACACTCACTTGCTATTTTCTCAGCTCAGAAGCGTGCAATCAAGAAACGATGTATGGACGACTTCTGCCTTGTGGTTTTGTTTAAAATTTTGTCGAATAGAGTAGAGGTCGCACACGAGTCCCAAAGGCGTGACAGAGCTGTGAAAGCGACTCTCCACGAGGTGAGTGTAATTTACATTCAACTCGTGGAGAGTTGCCTTTGCAGCTCCCTCACGACTTCGGTATGTGTGTGCGACCCCTACTCTATTCGGCAAAGTTTTAGACAAAACCACAAGGCAGAAGTCGTCTAAACATCGTTTCTTGATTACACGCTTCTGAGCCGAGTAAATAGCAAGTGAGTGTAACTCTTTGCAAGTGAGTGTTCCCATCCTTGGATAGAAGGGTACTAAAATGGTTCGTTAAATGTTTTTGAGTTTTTCCTTGAACAATATATGCATTGACAGGTCTTTTCTTATCGTTACAATGCGAGAAATATACAGGACTCGATCCTTTGGAATATAAAACGGTACTCAAGAGAAACCACGGATTGACTGACTCGGAAATACATTGCTCAGGCATTTATTCTAAAAGTCCTCCATAAACCATTCCTTCAGAAATTCCTCAACATACTTGTAGAAGTTTCTCCAGGGATTTCTCAAAAAGTTACTCACTCAACGATTTGTTCACACCATTCTTCAGAAATTTTTGCAAACATTTAGCCGTTGATCTTTCAGGGTTATTTATTCAGTTATTCTTTCAGTTATTCTTTATGGGATTTCTTCAAAAAAAAAAAACATTTTATCGGTAATTTCCTCAATAATTCCTTGAAAACCTGTTCTAGGTCTTTGATTATCAACCAATTCAATTCGATTTCCTCTCAATAAGCATTTTTCCTGAGATATCTCCAAGAATTCTACGAAAATCACTTCATAAATAACCTATGAAACTCCACCAGGAGTTTTTCCATTGAATAATTTCCAAAATTCCTGCAGAAGTTTCTTATATAATTCTTTTCGGAATTCCTTCAGACATATCTCAGGGCATTCCTTCAAGTATTTCCCCTAGTATTATTCCAGAAATGCATTCTCAGATTTTTTAAGAAATTGTCTCAGAGATTTTTGTCCAGGAATCTTTCCAGGATTTTTTTTAAGAATTTATTCTACATTAGGGTGGTCCAAACTTATATGGAAAACAAAAACTTCTAAAAATGCCAAGTCTTACTTCCTCAATCAGTTGTTTTGGACTCCCAGAAGCTACGTTCAAAATTTGAGCAAAATCGGTTGAGCCCAAGGGGGCGCTCAAAACGCTTGAAGTTTGTATGGGAAAACGACGGATTCGCCGGAGCTACTTCAAAGACAACCTTTGTAGGAATTTCTGCAGGAATTCCTGAAGGACATTTCTCCAGGGATTGTTCAATTCTTTAAAGAATTCTTCTAGAAAATTTCCTTTGGTTTTTTTTTCACAAGTTCATCAAGAAATTTCTCAAAAGATTCATCTTGAAATAAGTTCACGGTATTCTCAGGAAATTTTTCCTGAGATTCCTTTACCAATTCTTTAAGATATTCCTGCAAGGATAGCTACAGAAATTTGTGCATGTATCCTTCAAACATTTCTAAAAGTATTCCTCTAGGAATTTTATCAGAATTTCCTCCACGAATTATTCTTTGGGATTTCTCCTGGAATTGTTCTATAAATTTCTCCGCCATAGTCTCCAGGAATTTCAATAAATTTCTTTTCTTCAAAATATGCAATTCCTCTATGGTTTTTCTTTAGAAATTCTAATTTTCCAAGATACAAATTAAACAATTATTGTTGGAGTTTCTTCAGAGGTTACTTCATATACTCAGGGATTCTTTCAGGCACTTATTAGGAAATTCCACTGGAAAATTTTCATTAGATTCTTTCGGAAGTCAAGGGTTTCTCCAGAAGTTCGTCCAGGTATTCTTCCAGCGAGGATTGCTTATTGTGATTCTTCAGACTTTTCTGCAGAGATTCTTGCAAGAGATGAACCAGCCTAGGGCTGAAAATCTCTATAATAAAGAAATAATAATAATAGGGATTCTTGCAGAAATATGTTCCAGTGAGGTGAGGGTTCAGAAAGCTGTCCAAAGATTCTTTCAGCAATTCTTGTAGAAATGATTCCAAAATGTATGTCTTGACGAATTGAAGAAATTCTCTCACAAATACTTGCTGCGAGTTCCCCAGTTTATTCAGGTATTTTTTCAAAGATTCCTTCAAAAATTCATTTTTTTTCAGAAATTTGTTCAGTGCTTCTTCATTTTGTTTCCATTAGAAATTTCTTCTGGTGGTACTTCGGAGATTTTTATGAATTAATCTCTTTAGAAATTGTATTTAAAATTGCTATAAAAAATCCTCCAGAGACATCTCCACTATTTTTCAAATCCTCAGAAATGTATTGAAGAATTTCTTCACGAATTCCATAAATACCATTTGTTTGCGATATATCTTCAACAATGTTTTCTTCCAATTACTTCAAGAATTCCTTCAGAAGTTTCTTATGATTTTTTTCTAAGGAATAAGATGGTATTTTCAGGCATTATCTCAGGCCTTCATTCCTGCAGAGATAACTTTGGAAAATTCTTCCAGGAAATTTTTAAGAATTACTTCTGGGGAACTCCAAAGGTATCACCAGGGATTCTCTCAAGTATTCTTCCAGCATTTTTTGCAATTTTGTGGAAAAACTTCGGATAGAATCCTGGAACTTTAGAAGGAAACCGAGCAAGAATTTCTATGAAAATTTTTGAGGAAATCTCGAGAAGAATCCCTGTAGAAATTTCAGAAAGCATTTTTGAATGAATTTTTGGAGAAATGTTTTGAGGTTATGGCTTTCAGTCTTGGAAGAAAAACTCAAAAACGGATTGTTAAGTTTTCATGAAACTCAACAATCCATTTTTGAGTTTTTCTTCAAAGACTGAAAGCCATAATCTCAAAATATAAGATCAAAAGTCGATTTCTCAAGAAAGATCTTCGGAGAAATTCGGAAAAAAAATCTTATGAAATCCCAGGGTAGTTCTTGAAAAAGTCTCAGTAGAAATCTCTGTGGATTTTCCTGGAGAAACTTCACGAGAAACCGTTGGCGAAAGACCTAGAAAGGTTTATTGAGAAATTTTTGAAAAAAATCTTTGTTACGACCCCTCGGTCGGCGCGTCGGTGTAGAGCGGTATAGACGATACAACGAACAAACGATAAGGCAAAGAC
Source organism: Aedes albopictus (assembly GCF_035046485.1). Lineage (NCBI taxonomy): Eukaryota > Metazoa > Arthropoda > Insecta > Diptera > Culicidae > Aedes > Aedes albopictus. Next base: position 97,293,430 of record NC_085138.1, on the reverse strand, counting down.
GTCAATCGTATGGCATCCAGCTCTCGGACGGATTGATCTGTCATCTGCTTAAGGACGGATTGTTCCGTCATCGCCTCAACGTCATCTCACTACCGCACAGCATGAATTGCAAAATTAATCTAAAGCAAACATTTTATAGTGATTAGTTTCTCTTTCAAGTTTTTCTATTGTATTCTAAATTAGCAGAGTTTGCCAATTGTTGAAACTTAGACTTTCATAATCCTAGTGGTATGACGGAAGGAGTTATAACATGAATATCTGTTGACTAATCCCATATTGCCTTTTAAGGTGAACCAGCTTTAGTTTCTCAAATTGCACGTTGTGCCTAATGATCCATAGGAACAAATAATTTATCAGACTGATTGTAAATTGGTGGGTAAGGCAAACCAGCTCATCAACATATCACATACTGATTTGCAACTTTCTCCTATGTAGTTTTTTGCGGATCGGCGCAATCAGAGAACTGAGGATATACTCTTTAAATTCTTCCTCTCATAACAGGTTTGGTTTTAACAGAAAAAGATAAAACAAAACAAAAACTACCAAACGAAAAATTCTAACTTACAGAGAATACATATCGCGTTAGGGAAAGAATCCCGACAAGTAGGATACAAAGAAGGAGTAAAAAAATATAAGGAATACTAAACGTAAGTTTCAAATTATAATCTAAAATGATATATGTAGCTAAGCAAACTTTACATTACCGTTTACAGGAAGATTTTAATCCTGTTCCAATAAACCGATTGAAATCTTGGAAACGTTTCCTTTTACGCCTTCTTGTTGACCTTTCGTCAACAATTTAAAATCTTCGTTTATCAGCCCTAGAGCGATGATCAATCGGACACCGATCAAGACCAGGAGTGCCGCTGCGGCCCGAGTAACGCAGGCCGCATCTGTTGGTGGTTCCATCGTCCACACGAAAAACTGCAAGGTATGTGCCCAACCGAGTAACACACAAATGATCCGGTGCATCAAATGTGATTGCGAGTTTCACGAGGAGTGTGTTGGAGTTATTGAAACAGGAGCCCACGACTGGCAATGTGCCGCCTGTACAGGAAAGCATGGAGCCAGGCCAAAACAGCCGATCGTTGCTCCAACATCAGAAACGTTCGTAAGTACTAGCACAATCAGTCCGCTGGTGCACGCAACTACCGCATCGTCAGACACACAGCCAAATCCGGTGCCGAACGTGTCGGTTCCGTCCACGCTAGTTGTGTCACCAGGTTCACTATTTCCGCCTTTGCCGCAAAATATATATTTGCCACCAAACTCGCTCATGCCACCCCATTCGCTTATACCACCAAACTCGTTTATACCGCCTTATTATTCATTGCCGTCGTATCAGCCCACCCAATATCAATATGAGATATGTCCAGTTCCGTCAAGTCATCAGTCAAATATGCACGTTTCATTCGCGAGTGGAAAGAATTTCGAGCAGTGTAACACAGTGCCATCAAGATTCAGCCAGGTGATTCCATCTGTATTCAGCACAGTTCCAACCGGTTCCAGCGACGCCATGCTCAACAGGACTCTGCACGAAGGACGAACCATGAACATCCCGACGTCAGCGTACGTGAAGCAGCCTCAGAGAAATCAACATCAAGACTCTGAGGACAACCACAGCCAGTACTCCGGAACAAGTTCACAAAGGTCCGCCAAACAAAGACAGTTGAAGTTGAAGTTGCAAATTCTGGAAGAGGATAGGAAACAGCAAGAAACAGAAGAAGCAAGCAAGCGCGAATATCTACGTAAACGACACGAATTGATGACGGAGATCATAAACGATGAAGCCTCTGTGACCGATATTGAAGAAGATATGCCAGCAGCTAGAGTATCTAACTGGCTACAAGGAAAGGATTCGGCTGGGATCTCAGGGCTGCAGAATCTACGTCATTCCCAAACTGGACCCGATCAAGCAACGACCATACGTAACGCCGTTCAACAGCATCGTCGAGCTTCAAGCAACGGATAATCACGATGTAGTTCGGTCTAACAACTCTGGTTTTCATAGTTCCGTTCAGAACGTGACGTCAAGACTTCGTCAGATGGAAATCCAAAACAACGGGGAACGAGCTGCTGGTCTCCAGAGTGTACAAACGAACATCGATCATGCACAGCCTCAGAACTCAACTCCTAGACTGATGAGTTTCGAGGGAGAGGACGGGCCCTTCCTAAACCGCAACCAAATTGCCGCCCGGCAAGCCGTTTCTCGCGATCTTCCGATATTCAATGGAATCCCAGAGGAATGGCCGTTATTTCTATCTACATTCACTACTACGACCAGGATGTGCGGATACACGCAGGAGGAAAATCTAATTAGGTTGCAGAAATGTTTGAAAGGAAAAGCACTTGAAGCTGTTAAATGCAGACTGATGCATCCGTCCAACATATCCGGAATAATGTCAACGCTCAAAATGTTGTATGGTAACCCGGAGGTTATCGTGCAAAACCTGATCGCCAAAATTCATTCAACGCCACCGCCTAAAGCCGAGAAGTTGGATACTCTGGTAGAGTTTTCTTTAGCAGTACAAAATTTGTGGGCTACTATCGAGGCATGCCAACTGGATGAATATTCCTACAACGTAGCACTGGTAAATGAGCTAGTGAACAAGCTTCCGTGTGCGTTCAAAGTGGAATGGGCTAAACATCGCCGTAATTTGCCCCGTGTAAACATACAGGAACTTGCGGACTGGTTGAACGATTTAGCTGAAACAGTCTGTCCTATAGCAAACCTGCCGAGCAGTGTTCCAAAAGCAGTGCAAGGAAATCGTAACCCCGGACATCTGCACACCCACAGCGAGGAGATAACCGAAAGCTCGTTAGAAAAACAGTCAGAACCTTCAGAACCGTTGAGATTTGAGCGGAAGGATCCACAAATTACCACATGTGTGGTATGCAAAAGTAGTTGCCTGTCATTAGATAAATGTCAACGATTCATCGAACTTGGATACAACTCAAAGTGGGCTGTCGTAAAAGAATTTGGTCATTGCAGGAAATGTCTACGGAAACACAAAGGTTCGTGCAGACTGCAGCAGACGTGTGGGAAGAATGGATGCACTTACAAACACCATCAACTGCTACACAACTATGAGCGTGATGGAGCGAACGCGGCAAAGCCCAAAGAAGAAGAGTCCATTGCAGTTCTTCCGAATTTGTCAGAAGGCGAATGTAATGTACATCGACAACGTAAACCCACCGTATTGTTTCGAGTTCTTCCGATCCTGCTTCACGGCAAGAACAAATCGATCAGAACCTATGCGTTTCTAGACGACGGATCGTCACTTACCTTGATCGACGCTTCGTTAGCAAAGGAGCTGAATCTAGATGGAAAACCCGAACCATTATGCTTAAAATGGACTGGAAACAATAGTCGAAGGGAAGATGGATCGATAATATTGGATGTTGAGATGTCAGGAACGGGAAAGGCATCACGGACATATTCTGCCGTGGCTCATACAATTGCTAGCCTGAATCTGTTTCACCAAACCGTAGATTCACAGAAGTTGAAGAACCAGTACCCTCATTTGCGAGGAATACCGTTGGAGTCATATCATGACGTCCAGCCTCGGATTTTGATCGGAAGTGATAACGCTAACCTTATCTACCAGCTCAAAGGACGGGAAGGGAAGTTCCAAGAACCAATCGCAACAAAAACCCGTCTTGGATGGAGTGTCTACGGTGGTGTCGCCGGAAATGATGTATTTGTAGGCCATCACAGTATTCAAATATGTCCTTGTAGCAAAGAAGCCGATGAAACAATACAACAAGCCGTTCGTGAATACTTCCGGTTGGATGCACTTGGGATCTACAAACCGGAGAAGCTTCTAGAATCGCGCGATGACCAAAGAGCTCGTGAAATACTACAATCGATAACGCAAACAGAAAGCGGACGGTACGAAGTTAGCCTGCTGTGGAAATTCAACGATTTGCGTTTACCGAACAGCAAACCGACAGCGCTGCAGCGTTTTCGTTGTTTGGAAGGCAGGATGAAAAGAGAACCTGAATTAGCTGCCATTCTACGAGCAAAAATCGAAGACTACAAGCAAAAAGGTTATATTCGAAAATTGACTAGCGAAGAGCTGAAAGCAAGACAAGAGCGTATCTGGTACCTTCCCTTATTCCCAGTGTTCAATGCTAACAAGCCTGGGAAAGTTAGGGTAGTTTGGGACGCAGCTGCCAAAACTAATGGGGTGTCACTAAATTCTGTTTTACTCAAAGGGCCGGACTTACTTACACCTCTGGATTACGTACTCTATCGTTTTCGCGAATTTCGGATTGGTCTCAGTGGTGATGTGCGTGAGATGTACTTACAGATGCTCATGACCAAGAAAGATCAGCACTGTCTTAGAATACTGTGGTGTGATGATTCATCTGGTGATCCAAGTACGTACGTGACGCAGGTCATGCCCTTCGGTACAAGCTGCTCACCTAGCTGCGCACAATATGTGAAAAATCTCAACGCTAGTAAGTACGAGGATCAGTTTCCAGCAGCAGCAGAAGCAATATCAAAACAGCATTATGTCGATGACATGCTTGTAAGCGTGGAAACAGAAGAGGAAGCCATCCAGCTCGCCAAGGATGTCGAATATGTCCACGCTCAAGCCGGGTTTGACATGCGGAATTGGATTTCCAACTCATCCGCAGTAGTGGAAGCCATGGCGAACGAAACGTCGCACGAAAAGAACCTGAACATCGGAGCTGAACTCGGTACGGAGAAGGTATTGGGAATGTGGTGGTGCACAGCTACGGATACATTCACCTACAAACTGTCGTCGAAACATGACCCAACGTTGCTTGAGGGACTTCGTAAGCCAACTAAGCGGGAGATTCTGAGGACCTTAATGGCAGTATTTGACCCTCTCGGCCTAATATCCAACGTTCTCATATACTTGAAGGTGTTATTCCAAGAAGTGTGGAGATCTGGAATAGGATGGGATGATGTTATACCGGAAAACCTTCATGATAAGTGGAATAAATGGTTGGAAATCTTGCCAAAAGTGCCAAATATCCGCATACCTCGGTGCTACCGTATAAGCACGGAGTTAAATTTGCAAACTAACATTCAGTTGCATACCTTCGTCGATGCGAGCCTCTCTGGATACGCCGCAGTAGTTTATCTACGATTTGAACAAGGTGGCACTGTGGAATGTGCCATTGTTGGGGCTAAAACTAGGGTAGCTCCTCTCAAGTTTGTCTCCATTCCGAGATTGGAACTGCAAGCCGCAGTTATTGGAGTCAGATTAGCAGATACAATCACTAAGGCCTTATCATTCAAAATCCACCAGCGCTTCTTTTGGAGTGATTCACGGGACGTATTGTGTTGGATACAGTCGGACCATCGTCGCTATTCACAGTTTGTGGCGTTTCGCGTAAGTGAAATCCTAGAGTCAACTACTATGGCAGAATGGGGACACAAAGGATCGAAAGAAAACGTCGCTGATGACGCTACTAAATGGAACAGCCTACCGGATTTGTCACCAAGCAGCAGATGGTTCAAGGGGCCTAGTTTCTTGTGGGAAACTAGCAACAAATGGCCTTTAAACCCTTTCATACAGGACAGTACACAGGAAGAACTTCGAGCACAAGTTTTCCACCATCGCGATCAACCTAAAGATTTAATCAAGGTTCAAGATTTTTCTTCCTGGACACGCCTCCAACGAACGGCAGCTACGGTGCTAAGATCTATGCACAACTTCCGTTGTAACGCGAACAAGGAGCATCGGAAAATCGGACCCCTTGCATCATACGAGCTCCAACAAGGCGCAAACTATCTCTACCGATTAGCTCAATCAGAAGCATTTCCGGATGAAATTTCTGCAATAAGTGAGGGCCGCATTACACTGCCAAAAACAAGCCCAATTCGCTGCTTTAATCCGTTCATCGACGCACAAAAGTTAATGAGAATGCAGGGAAGAGTCAGTGCATGCGACTATGCGTCAGCTGATGCAAAACATCCGATAATTCTTCCTAAAGATCATCACATAACATGGTTGATTGTGAAGGACTATCATGAGCGTTTCCATCACCAGAATCATACTACCGTTATCAACGAACTGCGACAAATTTTCAAAATCCCGAAGATTAGGCGACTATTTCAACGAGTCAGGACGGAATGTCAGAGGTGCAAAATCAACTCGGCTGTTCCACGACCTCCAATTATGGGCGATCTTCCGTCAGCGAGACTGGCTGCTTTCACTAGACCGTTTTCTTTCGTGGGCGTGGACTACTTTGGGCCTTTGACTGTGGTGGTGGGTCGGCGAACAGAAAAGCGATGGGGTGTGCTAATAACATGTCTGACGGTACGGGCAATACATATTGAAATCGCGCACTCGCTGAGTGCCAGTTCTTGCGTGATGGCATTACGGAATTTCATGGCACGGCGTGGTGTACCAATTAGAATACATAGTGACCGTGGAACAAACTTTACGGCGGCGAACAAAGAATTGGCTGCGGCAAACGAAGATCTCAGGGCTGCGCTTAAAGAGATGGAGCAAGATAAAGTTATTGCAGAAATTGTTAGCTCCGATACAGAATGGACTTTCCTTCCTCCAGCATCACCACACATGGGCGGAGCCTGGGAGCGGCTGATACAAACGGTGAAAAAAACTTACGCGCAATGCAGCCTGGAAGAAACCCTACGGATGAAGTTCTCCGTAATATGTTAGCAGAGGTAGAAAACGTCGTCAATTCACATCCTCTGACATACGTTCCAGTAGAAGATTCGGAGGCACCAGTCCTCACTCCTAACCATTTCCTGTTGGGGTCATCGAATGGCCTCAAGCCGTTGTCACTATTTGATGACAGTGCAGCGGTTCTACGACGATCATGCTGTATGTCGCAAATCGAAGCGAACATTTTTTGGAAAAGGTGGTTGCGCGACTATCTGCCGGAAATAACCAGACGAACGAAGTGGTTCAGCAAAGTAAAACCGATCGAGGTGGACAATATAGTGATAGTTGTCGACCCGGAACTACCACGCAACTGTTGGCCGAAAGGGCGAGTTATATCGGTCAACACAAGCAAGGACGGGCAGGTACGTTCAGCAACCGTGCAAACCAAAACGGGCATATACGAACGTCCAGCAACTAAACTTGCGGTTCTTGATGTCCGACGCGATCAGCTAGTAAGCCAGGAACCTGGCGTACCCGGGGGGGAGTGTTACGACCCCTCGGTCGGCGCGTCGGTGTAGAGCGGTATAGACGATACAACGAACAAACGATAAGGCAAAGACGTCAATCGTATGGCATCCAGCTCTCGGACGGATTGATCTGTCATCTGCTTAAGGACGGATTGTTCCGTCATCGCCTCAACGTCATCTCACTACCGCACAGCATGAATTGCAAAATTAATCTAAAGCAAACATTTTATAGTGATTAGTTTCTCTTTCAAGTTTTTCTATTGTATTCTAAATTAGCAGAGTTTGCCAATTGTTGAAACTTAGACTTTCATAATCCTAGTGGTATGACGGAAGGAGTTATAACATGAATATCTGTTGACTAATCCCATATTGCCTTTTAAGGTGAACCAGCTTTAGTTTCTCAAATTGCACGTTGTGCCTAATGATCCATAGGAACAAATAATTTATCAGACTGATTGTAAATTGGTGGGTAAGGCAAACCAGCTCATCAACATATCACATACTGATTTGCAACTTTCTCCTATGTAGTTTTTTGCGGATCGGCGCAATCAGAGAACTGAGGATATACTCTTTAAATTCTTCCTCTCATAACAGGTTTGGTTTTAACAGAAAAAGATAAAACAAAACAAAAACTACCAAACGAAAAATTCTAACTTACAGAGAATACATATCGCGTTAGGGAAAGAATCCCGACAAGTAGGATACAAAGAAGGAGTAAAAAAATATAAGGAATACTAAACGTAAGTTTCAAATTATAATCTAAAATGATATATGTAGCTAAGCAAACTTTACATTACCGTTTACAGGAAGATTTTAATCCTGTTCCAATAAACCGATTGAAATCTTGGAAACGTTTCCTTTTACGCCTTCTTGTTGACCTTTCGTCAACAATCTTTGATAAATTTTTTAGAAGATTTCCTGGAGCTATTCCTGGAACAATATCTGTGTATGTACCCCAAAAGAAGTTCCTGCAGAAATTCTTGGAAAAGTTTCTGTTATGCAGAAATGCCTTGATAAGTTTCAGTAAAGATCACTAAAAAACACACTTTTCTAAAGAATTACTGTAGAAATTCATTGACAATATTTTTGAAAAAAAATCCTTCAAAAATTCGTGGATAAATTTTAAGAGAAAATTTTGAACAAAATTCTGTGATAATACTTTTTGTATCAACTCGTGCAGGAATATCTGGAGGAATTTCTGCAGCATTTCCTGAATTGATTCTCTGGAGAAATTTGGGGGCATATTCCTGCGGGGGTTTTCGTTAGAATTTCTTGAGCAATTTCTGAACAAATATTTGGTTGACTTCTTGAAGAAATAGCTGTATGAGTTTCTGAAGGACTCTCTGGAAGATATTCTTTGAAAGATTTTATTAAGGATACTCTAGTGAAATTTCCGAAGACTTCTTTAAATAAATCACCAGAAAAATTTCAAAAGTAATCCCTGGCGGAGTTTTAGAAGGAGCTCAGCCCAGCCAAATCATCCTAAACGAATTCTTGAGGACATTTTTTAAAATTTCGCCAACGGTTTCTCGTGAAGTTTCTCCAGGAATGTCCACAGAAACTTCTACTGGGGCTTTTTCGAGAACTACCCTGGGATTTCATAAGATATTTCCACAAACATTCATTCAAAAATGCTTCCTGAAATTTCTACAGGGATTCTTCTGGAGATTTCTTCAGGAATTTTTCCAGAAATTCTAGCTCGGGTATCGGAAATCGCAAACAAATGGTATTTGTGGAATTCTTGAAGAATTCTTCAATAAATTTCTGAGGATTTTTTGAACTTGTGGAGACATGCCTAGAGGATTTTAAGAGAAATTTCTAAAACAATTTCTAAAGAGATTAGTAGACAAAAATCATCAAAGTTCCACCTAGAGAAATTTTTGAAGGAAATTCTGCAGAAACACAATAGAAATGAATTTTCGAAGAAAGCTTTGATAGAATACCAGGAAAACCTGGGCAACCATCTGCAAGTATTCATAGAAGAACTTCTTCAAAATATTCCTTGAAAATGCCAAGACATTCATTTTGGAATGATTTCTACAGAACTTGCTGAGAGAATCTTTGGAGAAATTCCTGAACCATTATCTACTGGAAAATTTAGAATACCTGGAAGACCTTTTGAGGAAACCCTTGACTTCCAGAAAAATGTAATGGGAATTTTCCTGAGAAATTTGAATCAAAGAAGACACTGGAAAAATATCTTAAAAATTCTTGGAAGTATTTCTAAAGAAACCTCTGGAGAAGTCTCTGAACCAAACCTTGGTAGATGACAAGACCGAATCCTTGGAGTGATTTTTGGAAGAAATCCATAAATTTTGTCCTATAGGAGTCAAACATTCTTCATGAGATTTTTAACAATGAGTTTGTCAAAACTCATTGTTCAAATTCTCATGAAGAATATCCAGGAAAATTACTAAAATTTTTATGGAAACTTTGGAAAAATTTCTGAAAGGGTTTGTGGCATAAGTATTTTCTAAGGACATCCTTGGTACAATTTCTTGAGAAACGCTGAACTCAGAACAGATTTTCAGATCACTTCATGATCTCCTCATCAAATTCTCGTACGGTTTTCTGAACGAATCCCTGGATGATCTTCTGAGGAAACTTTTCTAGAAATATTGGCGAAACTTCAGGAGGATTCTCTGAATTCTAAAAAAAACAAGATGAGTGTCACAAGCCATTCATGGAGACGTTTCAAAAGAAATCCGGGACAAATTTTCTGAAGGGAATTTTAAGTGATACCGTCTTCCAAGGTAGAATTTCTTAAAAATATCATTTTTTTTTTCAAGAAATAGCATAAGGAAACTCTTAAGATATATCTAGAGGATTTTACTGCATTCCATGGAATAATTTCTGAAGATATCCATGGATGGTTTTTACTGATGTTCTAAAGAAATCCTTTCTAAAGAATGAATTCAGAACTTTTGATTTCCTGAAAAAAATCGTTAGAAAATTTTTCTGAAAGAATCTCACGAGAGATTTTCGAAAAAAGTCCACGGAGCAAGTTCTCATTGAACTCTGTAGCAATGCATGGATGATTTTATAAAAGAATCCCTGGAGAACTTTCTGACGGAATCAAACGAAAATTTTCCGAAAGAAATCCTTGAAGAATTTTCTAAAGACCCAAATTAGGAATCCATGAAGGACTTATGAAAGAGTTCTAAGTATTGAAGTTCTATGTTTCTAGATTGATCTTCAGGAAGCTTCAGAGGAGTTCATGAATTTTATTATTATTCAGACATTCCATAGAATATCTGTTTTATGTCCATAATTTTAAAGGTATTCAAAATATACTATATAACGCTATTATTATTATTAATATTTATTAAAGACACTTTACCAATATAACGCTAGGTGGGGAAGAATTGTATCAAATTATCGTTTTTTTCTGTATAACTGAATGTGCCTATTCTCTGTGCAGCCAAAGTTAAACGAGCCGCATTAACACCGTCCAATCTGTTGAACCCGTTTCTCGTCCTCGTTTTTCCTCTGTAAAATACTGCAATTCACCTCCTGTGTTGTTAGCACCTTCTTATATTATAGCAACAAGTGGTTGACATTCATTTTCATCTTGTCAGTCAGGATGGGTTAGGTTAGGACGGGTGCTGTCGCTTAAGGATTCCAGTCCTGATGGTATCGCACTCGCCGCCAAGAGCACTCATGAAGATAAATGCTAGATACCGGTGAATAAGTGGAGCTTTTTGGGCTGTTCATTTACCACCGTGAAGGATTTATTTATTCGATTTACTCCCACTCGAGGGGATAATATTTTGGAAGGGTCGTTTAGCACGACCAGCAGCGGGAAGGGAAAACATAAATTCAAGTGATGTAATTATAAGGTTAGAAATTTTGCACATATAGGGTATTCTAGCTTGCATCGCCTTTTCTCTCTACCAACTTTTATTTTGCACCTTATTTCTTATGTGCTTTATTATTTCTTCTACCTTCTATGTTTTTGGATTTGAGTTCTTGTAAAAAAAATGAATGAAGTTTTTTCTTGCTTCAACAGTATTTGAATTTGGCATCGAGCATATGAATTTGATAAGTTAGAGCAAAATAGTTATTCATTTTAAGATACCTGAATACCTTTTAAAGTTAAAGTATGCTATCAGTTCATATTTCTTAATAACTAAACAATCTAGTTAAGAAAAGTTGGCAAAGAATGCCTCAATAAATTAGTCTAACGGCGAAGACGGCTAGACACTGCGGCGTCAAAGCTGCCGGCTGCCGGCTCCAAATGAACATTCATTAAGAACCCAAAACGAACGAAAACAGATAGCCAACAGGGCACCATTTTATTAGTAGAGACACTGCTTCCATCTAATAAAATTATACTGGAATGCTAAACCCCCGGTAAGCAAAATTGGTTTATTTCTGTTGCCGCCACTCGCCAAAGGACAATCATGTTACCTAATCCCTTTGGAGTGCTTGAAATCCAAGCTACACGCAATCAAAGTCGCAAGTCCAACTTCCCAAATTCGCTCGGAAAATTTATCGTTTCGGATCATTGGTACACCTACGGTAGTCGTCAGCACTGTTTTCTGTGCCGTACCTAGCAGCATCCGACGACGCGTCTTTGTTAGCCAAATCCTGTGGAAAATTAATGAAAAGAAATGGCTAAACAAATACCTACTCGACGACGTCGTCGTCGTCTTCGCTGTCTCGTCGCATGTTTCGCTCAAAATGAAATTCTGCGACCCTAGGGCGACTCTTCGGTACTATGTTGTTCCGTATAATAAGGGTCGAATCAAGATGTTGAAAAAAAAAGCTCGAATATAAGACGGATTGGAAAATGTTATTTGATTATCAACTAATTTCACTGCCGACATATTACAACAAACGGAAATTTGCACAAGAAGTGGTGAAACTGAAAAATGTCATGACATTTTTGCGATGATTTTTTCCTGACATTTTCCCATCTAGAATATAATTGATGTATTTGACCAAGCTGTTGCCGAGTAGCGTGGTGAGCTCGTTCAATACTATTTTTCCAAATTTGTAATCAAGACTACCGTTGAAATAGATACTGTAAAATATTTTAAAGATCCATTTTTTTAAGAAACCTAGCAAAAAAGATAGGGAGTCTACCGTTAGCCTAGTGGTTAAGGCTATGGATCGCCAATCAGGAGACGGCGGGTTCGATTCCCGTTCCGGTCAGGGAAAATTTTCTCGTCTCCCTGGGCATAGTGTAACGTTGTACTTGCCTCACAATATACAAATTCATGCAATGGCAGACAAATAAAGCCCTTCAACAAATAACTAATAATAAGAGTACCAAGTTCCAGTGGGAACGCAGAGCCATAAATAAGAAGAAGAAGAAAAGGAAGAAGAAGAAGAAGAAGAAGAAGAAGAAGAAGAAAACAAGAAAATCAAATAAAATATCAAGCAAAAGTAAAACTTCGTATAGCATATCAAACAAGCATAAACAGGAAAAACGGGAAAGCATAAAGCAATAAAAACAGGAAAATCAGAAATTCACTTTTAAGGGGCATTTCTTCATGGAACCGGATATCAGGCAATACGACGTTTGCCGGGACTGCTAGTTGTAAATATAAGATGTTCAAGAAAATATGGGCACAAGTTTGCAGCATGGATGCATGAACAATGAATTTTAAGACATACCCCCTCTTAATATTCTTTGAAGTATTTCTTGGCTTTCAAGTCTGATTCTGAGAGAAAAAACATATTTAATTTTCTCTTTCTCCGACGCTTCGGTCCGTATCGGATCTTTTTCAAGGATACGAATTTTTGGTCGTTTTATCGTCATACAGATTTTTCAATCTTTCCAACGTCATTCGATTTCCTAGAAAATGAAATGGAATCGAATTGAAGCGTTGGAATAAGAGAACATGAAGTGTTTTCGATCTCACAATCGAAATGAAAAGCCAAGAAATACTCCTAAGAGTATACCCAGCACATCGTAATCAATCATCGAACCTGTCTTCATATATCAACAACTAATGCCAAGTATTGTTTTTTTAATTATCGTACAAATTGGTACGAAGGTTCTCAGAATTTAATGAATTGTTTTTCATAAGTAGGGTACATATACGTAAATGAACAGAAACGCAATTGAAATAAATCAGGGTTGCCAAATTTTCCGGAAAACTTCAGTGGAAAACAAACATTTTTCATAGGCACCACCTACTTTGAAAAATCATAACTCAAGAACGAAGCGTAGACACATTTTTTTGTGAAATCATAAGCAAATTTTCTCAGCAATTTAAAAAAATACAAAATAAAAATTGTTTTCCACAATATTTATCACTATTGAGGAAAATCGGTTGGAATAGTCGGAAAAACTATTATCCAAGTCCGGATAATAGTTCCGTTCCTGAGTTATGACCAATTTTGTGGAAATTGTCCAGATGTGCTATATGAGCCGTTTGTTTAAAAAAAATCACAATGTTTTTTTTTTCGTGAAATCGTAAGCAAATTTTATCAGCAATTAAAAAAATACAAAATGAAAATCGTTTTCCACAAAATTTTCCACTGTTCCACGGCTCATATGGACAATTTCCACAAAATTGGTCATAGCTCAAGAACAGAGAAAAACTATATCTTAAAAATTTTACAGAATATAGCTTATAAAATTTCCTTTCAAAAATATTTTTTTAGGATTTTTTCCGGATTTCGAAAATAGTTTTCCGACTTTTCCAACCAATTTTCCTCAACAGTGGAAAATTTTGTGGAAAACAATTTTTATTTTGTATTTTTTTTTAATTGCGTCTACGATGCTTCGTTCTTGAGTTATGACTTTTCAAAGTAGGTGGTCTGTGAAAAATGTTTGTTTTCTACTGGAGTTTTCCGGAAAATTAGGCGACCATGTTTTTTTTTTTCAATTTAGTTTTTGTTCATATATATATGAACCCTACTTATGAAAAAAAAAATTAATACATTCTGAGAACCTTTATACCAATTTGTATGATAATAAAAAAAATCCCCATATGAGTTTTCGTTTGTAAGCGGCAGAACTTTCCTTAGAAGACCATCAAGAAGTTCTGCTTATAATGCCATATTTTTCAATATTGTAGCCTAGGTACAGTTTCGTTATGTTCCTGATGTATTGCAGTAGGTCTAGCTGAACCAACTTCAAAGGTCTTCTAAAGGACAGAAGAGTCTGTATATAGTAAGTTATATGTTAAGGGTTCCATTTATATAACTTTTTCACTAATTTAAGTACGTATTAAATTGTTGTGGATGGTTTCATCCATAAAACTTTCTTTTCTGTTGGTTAGGTGTGGTTGTATTGAAAGTTTAATTTTTGTGTTGAATGTAATATTTTAACTTGCAAACTTTTCCCTAAGTTTAATGCAGATTCATACTGCTCTAGAGTAAGAGAGCACGATGAGATCTCAGCCTGCTTTCAGGTCATTTCGGGCAAAAAAATCATCGAGGGTACAAGCATCAGTTTCGACCAGTCGGGCATTTTGGCTATAATGCGTTATACAGCCTGTTGCGATCTAAACGAGCAAAAGTATATATTTTTTTACTATTAGATCCTAATATATGACGGATACAATTTCAATTCAAAAAATGTTGGCTGGATTTGGCATTTTGAGGGGACAGATAAAAAAATATTTATCAAAATATCGGGTTTTGACAAAAATTCTTTAACAAATCCGATGAGTTTTTAATATTTTTTCAGATTAAATGCTTTATTATTTTTATCCCCTCCTCAACCAGCCAAAGAGTAGTGGGACAAAAAGTGAAATAAATATTTGTAACGGTCTAATAGGATATTGCGATGCTTCGTTGGCATTGTTGCCTCGTTCAGCCTACCCCGCACGTAAATCAATATACCGTCAAGGCGCCATTCACCGTGTGCCTTTATACTTTTGCCGAATATTTTTTCATTATTCCCATATTATGATTGAATGAGATGACAATTTCCCTTCAATTTCACCAATACAATATTGTATTGGTGAAATGGAAGGGAAATTGTCATATCATTCAATCATAATATGGAAATAATGGAAAAATATTCGAAGGCACACGGTGAATGGAGCCCCCACGGTGAATGGCGCCTTGACGGTATGTATACCAATATCACGATTGAAATTCCCAGAATGAATCCTTGAAGCAACTTCTGGGCAATTACGGAAAATCTTGGAGGAATCCCAGAAGACACTCAAGGAGAGAAGGAGTATTCGTAAAAGAACTCCTGAGGAAATCCTCGAAGTAGCTTCTTAACCCGTTTCGGTCCTAGTTGGGAATTTAATTTCAAAAAATCACTGTGACTTCATTTTCCAACCGATTTTTACCAAATTTTGAACGAAGATCGCGCTACATCTCTAGTTGTATGGAAAAATATTAAAATGGTATTTTGGTCCTTGGGGTCTGAGTTATTGAAAGGGTTATATGGGTCAAATCGGGTCAAAAATGGTCCAACTTCCTTTTAACCCATGATTACTTGTAAAAAACACATGCAATATGATTGCAAACATGTTCAATTATCTTTTTATTATTACAGACGCATAGTTTGAGTAAATTGGGGTTGTCTGGTTTTGGTTCCGGATGTTCCGGGGCGCGTTTGGGGTGCGTTAGGAGGACACTTTTCACACGTTCCCTACACCTGACGTTTTTGCTCGCATAATTCTAAAAACAGGCTTGTCATGATTCATTCTTCATAATTTTGTATACTAAGTATGTTGAAGGAATATTCAAAGGTTTTTTTTGACATATTGGCCGCCATCCCGGATGTTCCGGGAACCTGGAACCACCCGGGGAAGTGGCCATTTTCCAAATTGTTATGAAACATGGCTTGCGACATATCAATCTTCATGATTTTGCAAAACAATTATGTTAGAGGAGAATTCAGAGGTTTTTGGACATATTGGCCACAATTGCGGATGTTCCGGGAACCTGCAACCACCCGGGAAGTGGCCATTTTCCAAATTGTTATGAAACATGGATTGCGACATATCAATCTTCATAATTTTGCAAAGCAAGTGTGCTAGAGTCATGGCTAGAGTAGAATTCAGAAGTTTTTGGACATATTGGCCACAATTCCGGATGTTCCGGGAACCTGGGAGCACCCGGGGAAGTGGCCATTTTCCAAACAGTTATGAAACATGGCTTGCGACATATCAATCTTCATGATTTTGCAAAACAATTATGTTAGAGGAGAATTTAGACGTTTTTGGACATATTGGCCACAATTGCGGATGTTCCGGGAACCTGCAACCACCCGGGAAGTGGCCATTTTCCAAATTGTTATGAAACATGGATTGCGACATATCAATCTTCATAATTTTGCAAAGCAAGTGTGCTAGAGTCATGGCTAGAGTAGAATTCAGAAGTTTTTGGACATATTGGCCACAATTCCGGATGTTCCGGGAACCTGGGAGCACCCGGGGAAGTGGCCATTTTCCAAACAGTTATGAAACATGGCTTGCGACATATCAATCTTCATGATTTTGCAAAACAATTATGTTAGAGGAGAATTCAGAGGTTTTTGGACATATTGGCCACAATTGCGGATGTTCCGGGAACCTGCAACCACCCGGGAAGTGGCCATTTTCCAAATTGTTATGAAACATGGATTGCGACATATCAATCTTCATGATTTTGCAAAGCAAGTGTGCAAGAGTCATGGCTAGAGTAGAATTCAGAAGTTTTTGGACATATTGGCCACAATTCCGGATGTTCCGGGAACCTGGAACCACCCGAGGAAGTGACCATTTTCCAAATTGTTATGAAACATGGCTTGCGACATATCATTCTTCATGATTTTGCAAAACAATTATGTTAGAGAAGAATTCAGAGGTTTTTGGACATATTGGCCACAATTGCGGATGTTCCGAGAACCTGCAACCACCCGGGAAGTGGCCATTTTCCAAATTGTTATGAAACATGGATTGCGACATATTAATCTTCATGATTTTGCAAAGCAAGTGTGCTAGAGTCATGGCTAGAGTAGAATTCAGAAGTTTTTGGACATATTGGCCACAATTCCGGATGTTCCGGGAACCTGGGACCACCCGGGGACGTGGCCATTTTCCAAACAGTTATGAAACATGGCTTGCGACATATCAATCTTCATGATTTTGCAAAACAAATATGTTAGAGGAGAATTTAGACGTTTTTGGACATATTGGCCACAATTCCGGATGTTCCGGGAACCTGGAACCACCCGGGGAAGTGGCCATTTTCCAAACAGTTATGAAACATGGCTTGCGACATATCAATTTCCATGATTTTGCAAAACAAGTATGGTAGAGGAGAATTTAGACGTTTTGGGCACATTGGCCACAATTCCGGATGTTCCGGGAACCTGGAACCACCCGGGGAAGTGGCCATTTTCCAAACAATTATGAAACAAGGCATGCGACATATCAATCTTCATGATTTTGCAAAAGTATGTTAGAGGAGGATTTAGAGGTTTTTGGACATATTGGCCACAATTCCGTATGTTCCGAGAACCTGGAACCACCCGGGGAAGTGGCCATTTTCCAAACAGTTATGAAACATGGCTTGCAACATATCAATCTTCATGATTTTGCCAAACAAGTATGTTAGAGTAGAATTCAAAGGTCTTTGGACATCTTGGCCACCATCCCGAATGTTCCGGGAACCTGGAACTAATCGGGGAAGTGGCCATTTCCCAAACAGTTATGAAACAAGGCTTGCGACATATCAATCTTCATGATTTTGCAAAACAAATATGTTAGAGGAGAATTCAGAGGTTTTCGGACATATTGGCCACCACTTGGATGTTCCGGGAATCTGGAACCACCCAGGGAAGTGGCCATTTCCCCAAACAGTTATGCAACATGGCTTGCGACATATCAGTCTTCGTGATTTTGCAAAACAAGTATGTTAGAGTTGAATTCGAAGATTTTTGGACATATGTGATCATTTCCATAACAATTATGAAGCATGCAAACTTAGAATAAATTACAGTATTCGGTGAAAAAAATCACCGAAACTGCTCAGTAAACAAGCAAACTACAGTATTACGGCGAAATCGATGAAATTACAGGAGAAAATCGGTGAATTCCAAGAAATCACCGAAGAACCGGTGAAATCAGACAAATTTACAGGAGATCTGTGAATATTTTACCAAACAGACCGGTGATGGAACTTTTTTACCGTACTACTGTAAAATGCGTTTGACATCATCGCCGGCAGCTTTGCGCATCAGTTCTTTTAGAATTTACGCATCATTTCCATGCAAGACTCTTGTACAGTGGTAGCAAGTGTGGTTCCTGATCAGAAGCTCGTGTATTCAATCCCATGATCGACATTTTCATGAAAATAGAGGTTTTTTGTGCTCGCATTAAATCGCCGTAAAGTTGTAAAAAACTACCGAAGGTCGATAATATTAATGGATCATTTGTAAAATTTACCGTACGTTCTGTGATGCTGACAGTTCATTGCTAAACAAACATACCGAACGTTCTACGATTTTTCTGGTAAATTTGTAAAAAGTACCGAACGTTCCGGTAATTTTTACAGATGCATTTTCTTGAGATTCACAAAAATGATTTGAAAAATGACCGAACTTTTTACCGTACGTTCAGCTGTTGAGATTACGGTAAAATTTTACTGTAATCCGTCATTTTTTCTAAGTGTTTGGCTTGCGACATATCAATCTTCATGATTTTGCCAAACAAGTATGTAAGAGTGGAGTTCAGAGGTTTTTGGACATATTGGCAACCATACCTGGACGTTCCGGGAAAATGGCCACTTCCTTGGATGGCTGCAAGTTCCCAGATCATACGGAGTATTATCCAATATGTCCACAGCCATCTGAATTCTCCTCTAACCTACATAATTTGCAAAATCATGAATATTGATATGTCGCAATCCATGTTTCATAACAATTTGGAAAATGGCCACTTCCCGGGTGGTTGCAGGTTCCCGGAACATCCGGAATTGTGGCTAATAAGGACTGTTCATTAAAGAAAGTGGACACCTGTTTTTCAATAGAAAATATGTATTTTCGAACAAATTCATAAGTTTATTTTTTATAAATGACAATCAACATACATGTGGCCTAAATTTGAGTTTGAACATTTTCTTCGCTTTTCGGAAGAACGCTCGGACTTTCCTCTTGACACCTTCCATTAGATTCTGCACAACTTTCTCCGTAACTTTTCGTTGTGCCGCAGGCCAAATTTTTTTGAGCCAATCAACAGAGCTTGCTTCTCTTCCATCTTTCTTAGGGTTCATTCACAAATTTCATAACGCCAAAATTGGCCTTTCCTGACACCCACCCACCCCTTCGTAACACTATTTATATGGGGGAAAATTTTATTTGTTCGGGCTGTAACACCATGAAGGATACCCACCCACCCCCTCCAGCGTTATGACATTTGTGAACAAGCCCTTAAGATGCCGCTAAATTATTGTCCAGTATCTTTCCACAGGATGCTGTTCAGAGAAGTTTTGTGGGTTTTTCTATTTTTCGACAAAATCGACATTTTCCGTATTGAGCATCTCTAGTGTAGAAGAAGCGTAATAAGCGGATGCCAGATCCACCTAAAACAAAAGAGGATCCGTATGTTTTCGGTAGATAAAGCCTGTATCCGCAATAATCGGGACACAGAAATATGGCTGTAACTCTGCAATAGATACATTGAAATTGCTCAAATTTTGCCTGATAATATCTTAAGATGTGTTCATTTCACCTGCAAAATTTCATGTGAATCAGTGAAGTACCTTTTGTTGTAGCAATGAAACAGTAGAACGCGAGCAATTGAATTTTGTACAGTCCCTGGTTTAGCTTGTCAGTGCTGTAACTTTTGAATTTGATAAAGAAAATTACTGAAATTTTGAACACAAACCTCTCAATCTACTTTACTTACATAGGCAAAATTTCAAAAAAATCGATGCGCTATCAACAATTTTATAGTCGAAACATATATTGGGGCTGACCGTGATTTTAGCCCCTCAGACAACAATTAGTAAGCACCCCTTATTGTTTCGATTGTATTGTTGAAAGTACTACACCAATAATCATCAAAATTTTGCAGGCATAATAACACATAATCAACTACCTTCTGTGAAAATTTCATGAAAATTGACAGAGATATTCAAAAGTTATGAATGGGCAAACATCGCACATAAAAAACATGAAATATTTTCACTAACACTATCCCCTATCAACACCAGTAACTTTCAATCCAATTGATAAAAGTTGATGAAATTTTGCAAGAAAGTGTCTCTATAAGTATCATAACTGCTCACAAAGTTTCATAATTATCCTCACAGAACTTTGAATTGTAGCGGAAAAGAACCATCTAGTATGCGAATGAAAATTGGTGATGATTGTACAAAATCTTAAAAACATCGTCTGTTTGTTTCTCATCCACAGTTAAAAGTAGTGCATCGATTTTTATGAAATTTTGCACAAATAATATACATACATCAAAGAGTTCTCAGTTAATTTTTGGCCAATTTTCATTGACTCAGTACAGAGTTACTGCCGTACTTTTGTGTCCCGATTATTGCGGATACAGGCTTTAAGTAGAAGTCGTTTTTTGATGCATTCCTTTCTGTTAATTTCACCGTTGATTGTTCCCGTTGTGAAATACGAAGAACTCTTTAAGCCACATGAACAACTGAATTGCCACACTAAAACTTTTTCCCAAATTTTTCAGTTCTGATGTACCCTACATCATCCGGCACAACTGTCCCCTGCTTAGCGTTAAAAAATTGCGGTCCCGGAAGTTTATTAGTAAGCCAATTCTCGAAACGACAACTTTTTGGAACACCATTTGTGCAGAATTTATCTGCTAGTCGCAAAGCTAATACGACCTATCGCTCGAAATTTCTTACTTTTTCCGTTTTCTTTGAGTGTATTGCCGAAGTGAACAATGTTTTTACACACAGCGCAAAAATTCACATTTTTTTGTTTAGTTTTAACTCTAAACTATTGGTAAACAGATGTCCACTTTCTTTAATGAACAGTCCTTATGTCCAAAAACCTCTGAATTCTCCTCTAGGGCCGATTCAAATATGACGTCCATAATTTTTCGGGAATTTCAGACCCCCCCTCCCCCCTCTGTCTCGCTATTTTGTATACCTTATACATGGAGTGTCACACTTTTTCAGACCCCCCCTCCCCCCTAAACGATGGACGTCATATTTGAATGACCCCCTAACATACTTGTTTTGCAACATCATGAAGATTGATATGTCGCAAACCATGTTTCATAACTGTTTGGAAAATGGCCACTTCCCCGGGTGGTTCCAGGTTCCCGGAACATCCGGAATTGTGGCCAATATGCCCAAAAACGTCTAAATTCTCCTCTACCATACTTATTTTGCAAAATCATGAAGATTTATATGTCGCAAGCCATGTTTCATAACTGTTTGAAAAATGGCCACTTCCCCGGGTGGTTCCAGGTTCCCGGAACATCCGGGATGGCGGCCAATATGTCAAAAAAAAATCTTTGAATATTCCTTCAACATACTTAGTATACAAAATTATGAAGAATGAATCATGACAAGCCTGTTTTTAGAATTATGCGAGCAAAAACGTCAGGTGTAGGGAACGTGTGAAAAGTGTCCTCCTAACGCACCCCAAACGCGCCCCGGAACATCCGGAACCAAAACCAGACAACCCCAATTTACTCAAACTATGCGTCTGTAATAATAAAAAGATAATTGAACATGTTTGCAATCATATTGCATGTGTTTTTTACAAGTAATCATGGGTTAAAAGGAAGTTGGTCCATTTTTGACCCGATTTGACCCATATAACCCTTTCAATAACTCAGACCCCAAGGACCAAAATATAATTTTAATATTTTTCCATACAACTAGAGATGTAGCGCGATCTTCGTTCAAAATTTGGTAAAAATTGGTTGGAAAATGAAGTCACAGTGATTTTTTGAAATTAAATTCCCAACTAGGACCGAAACGGGTTAAAGAATCCGAGAAAGACTCTAAGAAACTCCTTGAGGAATCTTAGAGACAACTTCTTGAAAAATTACAGAAGAAACTTTTGAAGCACTACCAGAATTAACTGCTGGAGGAACTCTCAAAAAAGGAAATCCTAAGGAACTTTTTGACGAATCCAGGAAGAAACTGCAAGGGTTATTTGAGCAGGACCCCCTGGGAGTCTCTCGAAGGAACCTGGGGAGAAATCTTAGAAAGAACTCTCGGATCAATCTCTGAAGGCACTCCTGGAGAAATTCCAGAAGGTGCTCCTGAATGAATCTTAGAAAGAACTCTAGGAGGAATCTGAGAAGAAATTACCGAAGGACAAGCAGAAGGAGTTTATGGAAGAAATAAGAAGGAACTTCTGAAGGAATGCCCGAAGCATTTTTTAAAGGATTATCACTCAGCAGCAGGTGAATTCGCTGGTATTTATTTACTAACTGGAGTTCAACCAGTAGCCAATCCCGAGCAAAGTCCAACAACAAAATTACAGCAAATCGAAAACATGATTTGTATTCAGCAACAAATTGATATCACATTTTGATATCATTTTATCTTTACTTTATTTGATTTCAAATTTTGCTTTCGGTTTGCTGTCATTTTAAATTAATGTAAATATTTAGTGTTACAATAGTTTTTAAATTCTTTAGTAAACTATATAAAGTAATTCTAGGCATATATCATTAGTGCAATTGTTTTATTGCATTTAGGATTTGATATCAAACAAAAAACTCTACATTTAACGATTTTTCATTTTTTTTTTTTGCGCTGATAACAAAAACAGTTATCAATTTGCTATCATCGATAGTAGGAATGGTTTTCAATTTGCTGTCACAGGAACATTTTTATGCTCTCATTTTTGATGTTTTAACCGTTAAAACGACCAAAACGACAACAACCTGAGTTATCAAAATTTGCAATATCACAACATCAAAATTAGTTTTCAATTTGCTATCAGACTTTGCTCGGGATGGCTGTACATATACGAATAAAATAAAAATTAACGGCATTTTCAACGCGATGGAGACGCATGGTCATTCAACACTCATACAAGCACAAAACTATAAATTTAAAAAAAATGCAGCTCAAAAACGATTTAAAGAACAGTTCTATTTTGTTAAATTTAATGTAAAAATAAATACACTTTCGTTAAAAAATATAAAAGAGTACAGTCATTGTGGTCCAACATTGTAGAAAACGTAAAAAAAAAATTGCATATGAATTTTGAATTATGGGTAATTCTCGCTGAGACCGGCACACCATTTACATCTTGTCTGCAAAAATGATTAAGGTGCCGATTTTCTGAAAGCCCTCACTAAAAAAGTGAGAAAAATGCATTTGGTTAATCAAATTGATGGACCCCCCGTTAGTTTGAGCCACAACAATTTTTGTAGACCCCACGATTTTGGTCAAATGGTGACTCACTTAAACCGATATAACTCGAAAGTTTCTCCAAAAACCACCTCAAAACGAATTGTTGTTGAAAAGAGGAAATAAAGAGCTACTATTTACAATAATAAAAAATTGGATCGGCCATATTGATTTTGGCCGCCATCTTGGATTTTTATACCAAAACATTTTTTTCACCATGAAGGCAACCACTGATTTCCAAAATCTTTGCATCAATTGAAAGCTGAGACATTTATACATAACATATCAAAAAATTTGAGATGTCTTTTTCTTCTTTCAAAATTTATCTGCCGTTTTGTAAATTAAGGCACGTTTTCTCCATACATTTCCAACGTATTTTTTAAATCAGTCCATTATATTAGCTATCTACCATAAAAATTTGGTATTGGTAAACTAATAAACAAAAAAGTTATGACATTTCAAACATTTCACAATTTTTACGTTAAGTAAAAAAAAAATTTTTTCGTGTAAATTATTTTTTTCTGTATTAATGAGATTTTTAGCCCTAGGCTATAGTTCATCACGAGACCCACGCTTTACTTGCCTTCCGAAGGAAGAACTCACATTTTGCGAGTTTGTCGGCGGTGGGATTCGATCTCAAGTCCTCGGCGTGATAGTCACATGCTTTAACCATTACACCAGGAGTGTAAATTATTTCGAGAATTGCAGTTAGAAGTTGATTTTATTATGAGGGCTCCCGCATGAATTAAACAAGTTGTTTTCATGATATTCTAATTTAATTATTCATAATTAGTAGGTATAGCGTCTATTGGAAACTTCGACGCGACCCAGTGTTGTGATTAAAAGTATTGATAGTGCCATAATTTTTATTGTACGTGACTGGCGAAAAATTCTCTTAATAGTGTTGAAAACCTGTTGATAGTAAGAAACAAATAAGATATCTTATTTTCAAGACAAAAGCTTCAAAGTGAAAGTTTTGCATACACGTATACGTCTAGTTTACCTGCAAAAAAAAATACCTCTCAGGGCCGATTTCTTCATCTGGGCTTAAATTTTAAACCAGGCTTAGCAAAATTTTAAGCCGAGCTTAACTTTTTTTCGATTTCTTCACCTCGGCTCAACCACTAAACCCGGTTTACTAAAGCTACGGTTTACGTTATGTGTGGCTTACTTTAAGCGGTGCTCTGAGGTGGCTTAGCAGTGCTACGCCAGGCCTAGGCGGAAAATTGCAGAGTTTAGGTTTCTTCACCTGCTTCATGGATACATTTTTGAACAGCGGAAATTATTTTTATTAAAACATGTACACTTATGAACGATGAAATTGTTAAACGTTTGGATACGGATGAAGGCGATGATAAAGAAAATGATTATCTACAGCCGGCGCATCGTCAATATAAAATATTCGACATCGATTTTTGGAGCAATCAAGTTTTTACATTAAATTGAAAGTCTTCAAAAAGGCACCGTGTTTATGGTTTTGGAAATTTTTCATCCTGATTTGGAAGTCGAAAGTACATTAGCGTTGAAGTTTCTATTTATTTCGTCCGGTCCTTCCATAATTTCAGGTCACAAAAAACATATTTTTGCCTCTTATGGTTCAAGAGATATTATTTTTTTAACAAACAAACTTGAAGAAATGCAAATATTTAAACCTGGCTTTAGAATTTGGCTTAACTTTAAGTGTGGTTTAAGATAAACCACGCTTACGTCGTTAAGCCGGATAGATGAAGAAATCGACACTCAGGGCCGATTTCTTCACCTATCCGACTTAACGACGTAAGCCTGGTTTATCTTAAACCACACTTAAAGTTAAGCCAAATTCTTAAGCCAGGTTTAAATATTTGCATTTCTTCACACCGGCTTAGCAAATGAAGGCGACGGCTTACGCTAAGCCAAGCTTAACAAAGTTTCCCATATCATTCCAGTGACTTTCCAATGGAAACGTCATTTTAAGCCGCCGATATTTTGAAATGCCCGTTATATATAGTATGGAGTAACAACAACAAAAAAATTAGCAGGAAAAGCAGAATCGCTCGGCAATGTTTTCGGATGCAGAAAGAAATTAACAATGATAACCTAGACTGTTGAAATTTTACCCAACGCTAGTATCGAAGATCTTCGATTTAGTACCAACTCCACATGATCGTTCCACAACATTTGGTGTTCGAATTTGCCTTTCATTGTACAAAGTTGGAGTGCCACATTGCAGAAAATGTAATTTCGTCCTATCTAGATTAAATGTCATCGAATATCTTCGAAAAAGGTAATTAATATTAATCATGCAAAAATGGGATCAAAAGATCAAGTATTGCAACGAGCAGCAAAACTTTTTTGCAATGAAAAACGAATCACTAGAATATGATCATCTCCATCAGTACCATCGTGCTTTGCGGTGGATCGGTGGGAACGGACATGTTCATCATGCTAGACACTAAATTTTGATCAGCTACAGCCGAAATCAGTTGCATGAATCATTGAATTGCAAATGTATAGTACCAAAAACTAGTCCGTTGTGATATAAATCAAAGTTCATAGTGCTGAGTTGCAAAAGGATATTTAAAATCCACCTGCGTCATTTTTAGATAGAGGAATTTTTGACAGTTTTGTTCTCGTCATGGGAGGTTTTATGAAGATCGGGGATGAACCAGCCTCGGGCTGAAAATCCCCATAATAAAGAGTCAATAATAATAATAATAATAAGGTTTTATGAAACCTATTGAACTCAAAGCTGGCCTCAAATCCTTCCAAAATAAGCTGAATGATATGGCCATGTTTCAGGTATTTGGCCGACAAAAACCCACACGACGAAGAGAACAAACCTGCCGAAAATATCCAACGTCACCTTATTAGTATTCAAAGTAAGATTTAGAAGTACAACACGAATAATACTTTTTATATTTATAATGAGTCAAAATGTTGAATATTCGATGGGCTAAACGTGCTTTGAACTAAGTTTTTGTAAGAAATCAGTGTATAACAAGTTATTAGAAGATTTTTTTTTTGATTGTCTTAGGATTTGTTTGTTAAAAAAATAATATCTCTTGAACCATAAGAGGCAAAAATATGTTTATTGTGACCTGATATTATGGAAGGACCGGACGAAATAAATAGAAACTTCAATGCTAATGTACTTCCGACTTCCAAATCAGGATGAAAAATTTCCAAAACCTTCAACACGGTGCCTTTTTGAAGACTTTCAATTTAATGTAAAAACTTGATTGTTCCAAAAATCGATGTCGAATATTTTACATTGACGACGCGCCGGCTGTAGATAATCATTTTCTTTATCTACGCCTTCATCCGTATCCAAACGTTTTACAATTGCATCGTTCCTAAGTGTACATGTTTTAATAAATATAATTTCTGCTGTTCAAAAATGTATCCATGAAGCAGGTGAAGAAACCCAAACTCTGCAATTTGCGGCCTAAGCCTGGCTTAGCGCTGCTAAGCCACCTCAGAGCACCGCTTAAAATAAGCCACACTTAACGTAAACCGTAGCTTTAGTAAACCGGATTTAGTGGTTAAGCCGAGGTGAAGAAATCGAAAAAAAGTTAAGCCCGGCTTAAAATTTCGCTAAGCCTGGTTTAAAATTTAAGCCCGGGTGAAGAAATCGGCCCTCAGAGAATAAACTTTACGATCGGAAGGGAGCGAATAACTTCAACAGAACGAATGCATGATAGGTACATACCATGACAATGCTCACGAAAGAGCAAAAAAATACTACCACTATGGTTAGGCATTAAAGATTTTATTGTAAATTTTTTCTTCAGTCAAGCAAACGACTCCAAACTAGTCACTTAAAAGTGATTTGGTTTTTTTTAATCTAATCTTTTAATCTTTTTTTAATTAATATTAATATGAGTAGTCGCTTGCTCAACTGTTGTAGGCCGTTTGTAGGAAAAAAGTGTTCAAAAGAGTAACGAAATCTGCCCTACAGCACCATAGAAAAACTGAAAGCGACTGGTTATGCTCCAATATCTACATTGAAAACAAATTTACGCATTTGCACGTCCTGTCGTCTAACCTTTGACAAGAGAGTAATCATCGGTAGAGCAGGGCGCAAGAAGTTCGAAAACGACAAAAACTAAGGAATTGCCAAAAGAATCAAGTATCAAAAAGGTCAACACCGAACGCGCTTTAACGAGAGCATAGCTGGGATAAATGTGACTCCGAATCAATGGACGAAGATGGACTATGTTTATTATCCGGAGAAAAAATACCGCGAAATAAACGAAGCTGTACGAAAAAACCTATTCAAATTAGGAAGATGTGGAAATTTACAGGCTAGGTACGATGAGGTTAATTATAAAATAAAAAGGAAAGGTTCTCGAATCTAGTCACGACAAGAAAATAGAAAATATTGATTTTGTCGGTGCTGCCAAGTTCGTGGTCTATTCAAGATACACGGTAAAAAATCTGCACTGTGATATGAACTGATTGACACATGAATTCGCACTACTGTACAATCAGTTTGTTATCAATTACATATCATTCGTCAAAGAACATCCAATGCCTCTTCAATTTTAATGGAACATCACATCAATTCGTTTGACAATGTTTTGATTTCAAAACTAAAATTTAAAAAAAAGTGTTCAGGCGCAGCCAGATTCGATACCAGGTCCTTCAGAGTCACGATCAGCTGTTTTACCACTACGCTACTTCACATCTGTTAGAGAGATGTGAATCGAAGCGAAGCACTTTCTACCAGGGATGGCATGTCACGCAGAAACTGTGCCCATTTTCGCTCATCTTTCACTGAACTTCTCAGTTTCATTTTTCTTACAAAAGAGCGAGAGAAAAAACGCACAATAAAATGTACATAATTTCTCTCACGCAGAGTTTTTGTGCGGGTGATTAGAGTGCTGCGTGAGAGCAATGAGTGCCCGCAGGTCATAATCCCAGTGCGCAATTTCTGCGCGCACGCAGAAAAAACAGAACTCAGTGCACACGCAGTGTTCAAAGGGTTCAGTTTTGTTTGAGCATTTCGTGAACCGAAAGCATGCCAGTAAGTCCAAAACCCGCTAAGGGGCATCAAATCCTGTGATATCAGAGACAAGCAGACGTCTTAAGCTGGTCAAGAACTTACAGTTGATGGATATTTTGGTTCCAAATTCCATCAAAAGGCTGTGCTAGTGAGCTAACAAATTTTGTTTTTCAAATATATCAGGAAAATTTGCAAAAAATTGCAACGAAATTTCAATCTCATATATCTTATGATCCTGATTACTTAGAGAGTTGGTGTCTTCGGCAAAGTTGTTTGGCTGGTCAAGGACTAATCGATAATAAAACTTAAGATTCAAAATTCCACCGCTAGGCGGTGCTAGTGAGTTAGCAAATTTTGTTTTTCATATATATCAGGAAAATTTGCAAAAAAAATGCAACTAGCGCCGCCTAGCTGCAGAAACTTGAACCAAACGGTAATTATTCTGAAAGCCCTTGATCAACCAAACAATTTTGCCGAAGACACCATCTTTCTAAAGAATCAGAATGCTGAGATATGTGAAATGTAAAATTTGTACGCTCTCTTGCGCCGCCTAGCGGTGAAATCACGAATCATACGGCCCATATTCTGAAAGCCCTTGACCAGCTGAACTACTTTGCCGAAGAAACCAACTCTCCAAGTAATCAGGATCCTGAGATATATGGGATGAAAATTTGGTCAGTGTTGCATCTGCTTGTCTAAGATATCACATAAATCACAGACAAATAGATATGTGACACTAACGAAATTTCAATCTCATATATCTCATGATCCTGATTACTTAGAGAATTAGTGTCTTCGGCAAAGTTGTTTGGCTGGTCAAGGACTAACCGATAATAAGACTTGAGATTCAAAATTCCACCGCTAGGCGGCGCTAGAGAGCAAACAAATTTTAAATCTCGCATATCTCAGCATCCTGATTTTGTAGAAAGATGGTGTCTTCGGCAATATTGTTTGGTAGATCATGGGCTTTCAGAAAAATTACCGTTTGGTTCAAGTTTCTGCAGCTAGACGGCGCTAGTTGCAATTTTTTGCAAATTTTCCTGATATATATGAAAAATAAAATATGTTAACTCACTAGCACCGCCTAGCGGTGGAATTTTGAATCTTAAGTTTTATAATCGGTTAGTCCTTGACCAGCCAAACAACTTTGTCGAAGACACCAACTCTCTAAGTAATCAGGATCATGAGATATATGAGATTGAAATTTCGTTAGTGTAACATCTATTTGTCTGTGATTTATGTGATATCTTAGACAAGCAAATGCATTTGCTACTAGGCGGCGTAATAGTACTTTCATACTCCCTGTGGTACACACAGTATTGCACTGGAAGCACGACTGAGTGCGCACTCAACGAATTTTTGTGTGCACATTTTCTGTGCGCACAAAATGTGCACGCAGAAACTGAAAAACATGCTTGTTCTATCATTTGTTTGAGCACTCATTTTGAGTGTGCCGCTGATGGATGCCAGAGAGTGAGCGGCTGGTTTGTGTGTGAAAAAAGTTGCGTAGTTCACCCTCGCTCTCGTTGAAAGTCGTGTGTAGAGTGTATGTTTTCTCTTCTCACATTTCGCACTGAGGAGCATGCCATCTCTGCTTTCTACCACCTGTCACCTATATTTACTTTCATGCCCAAAACAGTCATCACCAAATCAACAGCTTTTCACTTTGGATCGTATTGCTTTTTACAGTAGTGCAAATCGAAGGGATTTTCAGTTGATTTCTCCGGTGGGTTTGTTTTGGTATTAGAATAACCAGCCACAGAAATCCAATGTCGTGACTGTTCGTGTGTCTAACATCTAGTTTGCCTTGCCCTTACAGCGTCAGTAGCGGTACTATAAGTGTCAAATAAATTTTGTTTACCAAAACAAAAGGTCCCCTACAAGATGGGCAAATAAAAATAATCAATTATAGCAACTAAAGTTATTAAAATAATTAAATAGGAAACCTGAGTACAGCGCCATTGGCGTTCTAGTGTATTTCTATTGTTTTGGTCCTCAAATCAACACTGACAGCATTGCGATCTCAAAGGAAAAGCATTTTTGATCTGTTGATTAGGACATTGAATAGTTAAGTGGTTTTTCCCTTACATCGAGCGTGCGGAATTTTTACCGTGTACCATTGATGACTTCAAAATCAATATAAATACAGTAAAAGAGGCAAAAAAATTACGCCGATTGGTTCAGTAGTTTCTGGGTCTACAAGGGTCAGACTAGCAGACAGAAATTCATTTTTAAATGCAAGGGATAGTCAAAATGATTGGCGTAAAATTTTCACCTTTCAAAAAATGTTCAACTAACCGTAACTTTTCGAAATTCACTAAAAAAAAACAAAGAATAAATAAAATCGCTATAGCTTTTTCTTATTCATAATTTCAAATTAAGTGAAACGTTTTCAATGTTCATTATATTAGTAATCAATGGTCAAAATTTCATTGCATTCGGATTGTAGATACTGACACTAACACACAACTAGTTGATGAACTTACAGTGAAAATTTGAGATTATTTGTTGCCCTTTTCAAAAAGTTACAGCCAGTTGATCATTTTTTTTTTTGAATAGTGCAAATTTTCCTGTCCCAATTATTTTAACTTTCCCAGTATATTTCCCCATACTTGACACTACTTTAAATATTATTATATTTTGAATCCTCATGAAACTACAGGGGATGGCCAAAATGTTTGGGATAGGCAACTTTTTTCTCTCACAAAAAAATTCAACATGCTGTAACTTTTCATAGAGTGCATCAAAAAATCTCAAATTTTGACTGTTTGTCAACCTGTTATATGTGCATCATTGGTACAAATTTGGGCTCGATTGATTAATTTTTCGTGGGTTAGAAGTTAGAATCGTTCGGGTAAAATTTTTAGACAACTAATTTTTGAACTGTCATATCTCGGAAACCAGTGAACCGAATTGAATGATTTTTTAAACGTTTATCAACGATATATTGGTACTTAATACGACGTAATAAAATGTACTATTTTTTTCACGGCGAATTAAGTAACACCGGGTTGAAATTTTTACCCATATTGAGGAAAATAAGTCAAATTTACAATACCCCACAAAAATTACTAAATGTGTTCTTCCTTCAACCTAAATAGGCTCTAATATATCTGATTGGAGAAAATTTGAGAACAGAAGCGGAAAATCTTTGGATATCAACACTTAAATTTATTGACATTGATGTAAAAAAATTACATTTTTTCGAGAAAAATCCAAAAAGTGTCAATCCATGATAACTTTTTTCAACGTTTAAAAAGCACATATGTTTTAATAGTTTGTGAAGCACTCACATATTGTTAGTGTTCGTTCAAATTTCCATTCAATTCGATTCACTGGTTTCCGAGATATGACAGCTCAAAAATGAGTTGTCTAAAAAATAGTGTTTTACCCGAACGATTCTAACTTTGCGAAACATTGATCAATCGAGCCCAAATTTGAACCAATGATGCACATATAATAGCTTGACAAACAGTCAAAATTTGAGATTTTTTGATGCACTCTATGAAAAGTTATAGCATGTTGAATTTTTTTGTGAGAGACACCCAAAAATGCAATACAATTGAAAATTTTCAAAAAACATAATTTCAAATAAGTTGACTGATTTTAATTGTAGTTTTTAGGAAAAATACGTTCAAAGGGCCAATTTGTGCTGAGGTGCATTAAATATATAAGCTTGTGTCGGACGGGCGGTTCGGGGTTTTAAAAAAGATAAAACTTATTAACTTTAAATTCAAAGATTCTTAATGAATTATTCACTGATTCTTCTTGTATTTTGATTAAGTAATTAATTATATTGTATACTGATGGGACACCAACGGTAACGAACCGGCGCGACACTTGATAATATGAAACTGAACAGCGGACACAGTCCGCGAATTGGTTTTGTTACTCTTAACTGCTGACTATGCGTTTCCGGCGGTAGAGGCTCAAAATTGATGACGTTGCGTGCCACGTCGAAGCAGCTCGGAACGATCTTGCTGACGGGGCGCTCGATGTTTGAGGTGGATGGTTCATGCCGTAACTATATAAATATATTTGCTTCTCCATATGTTTATGGCCCTGGGACCAAAAGATTACCCTGTTTTATATTTTATGCAATTCAGTATCATAATTTCTATTTTATCTAACTCGTTTTGGTATCATAATGGTCATTTTTCCAAACTGACTCATTATGCAATTGAAATAAGTTGCATGATGAAAAATAGTTGTATAATGTTCAACTCAAATGAGTTGCATTATGAAAAAATCATTGCATAATAGTTATGTATGCAACAAGTTGCAAAATGATGATTTTTTCAGTACGAGTCGTACATTTATCCAACGAGGCTTGCCGAGTTTGATAAATACGATGAGTGCTGAAAAAATCGAGTTTTGCAACGAGTTGCATACAAAGTTTTTTGCAATTGCGAAAAACACCCATTCAGGATAATCTTCCTAGCTACACAAACATGGAATCAGGAGACAACACGTGGAAGCATTCATGTACGGCAGCGCTTTTACGTTTGATCAGGTAGGCTATGGCGTAGTAGGTGTCATAGATTTTCATTCTCCCGCCGTCATCAAAAAGTCAGTATGGGCAAGAGAAAGGTAGTTTCGGGTAATGCTTCTACACCTGATCTGCAGCCCGAGTCAGAATTTTAATATTCCTGATTTGGATATGAGTGCTCAGTGGATATAGAAGCAGCAGCTGCACTTACGTAAAATGTGACAGTTAATAAAAAGTGACGGTAAGCAAAAGTGCCGAAAAGTTATACTTTTCAGTTCTCAAAAGAGTGCCGAAAAGTAGTACTTTTCGGCACTTTTGTTTTAGTGAAGAAAAGTAGGCCTTTATATGGTTGTTACCGCGAGTGAAAAGTAGGGGAAAAAGCAACGCAATTGCAAAAAAATTTGTACGGAACTCGTTGCAAAACTCGATTTTTTCATCACTCTTCGTATTTATCCAATTCGGCAAGCCTCGTTGGATAAATGTACGACTCGTGCTGAAAAAATCAACTTTTTGCAACTCATCACATAAATAACTGTTAGAGTGCGACATATCGAGCATATCCCTAACCCAACATGTTAATAGCAGTAGGCCATGACTTTTTGAATTGTACTATGCAGTGAATAAAATCTTTCTTTTTCGTTTCAACCGTCAAGCGAAGTAGTTCGTTCTTCGGCTCTCTCCCCATTTTCCAATAGGTTATGGGCCAGAGTTTTAGCCATTTTTTTTTTTCTCGAAAAGTAAATCGCGAAATTTGTCCGAATGATGAACGCGCCAGGAAATTCCCAGCAGGTTGGTGATGGTGCTGCTGCTCAGCGGATGCACCATGGAGTGCACAGTTCAACGAGTCTGCCGTCAATCGAGCGTCTAGTGGGGCGAGAAAATTGGCCCACGTGGAAGTTTGCGGTCCAGACATTTCTCGAACTGGAAGACCTGTGGGAAGCAGTCAAGCCGACACCGAATGCGGACGGAACGGATCCTGCCGTCGACCCGTTGAAGGACAGAAGAGCGCGGGGGAAAATTATTCTGCTGCTTGACCCAGTCAACTACGTCCACGTGCGTGAAGCGAAAACAGCCAAGGAAGCGTGGTCCAAGCTGGAATCGGCGTTTGAAGACACGGGACTCACGCGAAAAGTTGGTTTGCTGCGAAAATTAATTACGGCGTCCCTAGCAACCAACGGGTCCATGGAAACGTACGTCAACACGATCGTAGCAACCGCCCACCAGTTGCGTGGCATCGGGTTCGACATCAGCGAGGAATGGATCGGCACTCTCCTACTGGCGGGCCTGCCAGAAGAGTATCGGCCGATGATAATGGCACTGGAGAATTCCGGAACAGCAATTACCGGTGACATCGTCAAAACGAAGTTGCTGCAGGAAGTTCGTGTGTCGTCGTCGTCGTCGTCGTCAGCGGCGGGTGCTGCGTTTTCAAGCAACAAACACCACGGCCGAAAACCGAAGCAAGCCGACCCAGCGCCTCAAGGTAAGGGACCCAAGTGCCGACGGTGCCAGAAGTACGGCCACATCGCCCGAGAATGTCCCCAGAAGGAGCCCAGGAATGGTAATGCGTGGTGCACAGTCCTTTCTGCAATTTCCGAAGATGATGGCAACTGGTATTTCGACTCCGGTGCATCGAACCATTTCTCAAAAACGGAAAGTTCGCTGGAAAACGTCCGGCGGCATGGTGGTACGGTGGTCGCTGCCAACCGAGGTTCGATGGAAGTTGTTGCGAAGGGAAGCATGAAGCTGAGACCTGAATGCTGTCCAGAAGACCCTCCGATCGAGGTGCACGAAGTCCATGTGATTCCGGAGCTGTCGGCAAACCTGCTATCCGTGAATCAAATCGTGCAACGAGGGCACACCGTCACGTTCACCACCGCCGGTGTCACAGTGAAAAATCCAGAGGGACACATCATTGCTACCGGAAGTAGAACGAATGGTCTATTCAAGCTGGACCAACTCCCGCCTACAAAAGCACTGGCATGCGCGCCGGTGGTCACCGCCGATCTGTGGCACAGAAGGATGGGTCACATCAATTTTAACAGTCTGCAGCGCCTGAGGGGCGGCCTGGTGTCGGGCCTCGAATTCAGCGACGTAGCCAAGAAGGATGAGAACTGCAGGATTTGCGCGTTAGGTAAGCTTTCTCGTTTGCCTTTCAGCAATGTCGGTTCAAGAGCGACGGAGCTTTTGGAACTGGTACACTCCGACATCTGTGGACCCATGGAGACGGACTCGTTGGGTGGTAGCCGGTATTATCTCACCTTCATCGATGACAAGTCGCGGAGAATCAGCGTGTACTTCCTAGCCGAGAAGTCGGCGGAAAGCGTGTTCAAGGCCTTCGAAGATTTCCGGCGCTCAGCTGAAAGACAGACTGGTAAGAAATTAAAAGTGCTACGAACAGACAACGGGAAAGAGTTTACCAACAAGCTTTTGGGCGACCATCTGAAGCGATTGGGAGTCCGCCACCAAACCTCGGTCGACTACACGCCCGAGCAAAACGGACTGGCGGAGCGTGTAAACCGCACCATCGTGGAGCGTGCGCGGTGTATGCTCTTTGAAGCAAACCTTCCGAAAAGTTTTTGGGCAGAAGCGGCAGCAACAGCTGTGTACCTAGTGAATCGTTCTCCGACGAAGGGGCACGATAAGACACCGGAGGAAATGTGGAGCGGTAAGAAGCCGAGTCTAGCACACGTCCGTGTTTTTGGGTCGTCGGTGATGGCCCACATACCGAAGCAGAAGCGTAAGAAGTGGGATGCAAAGGCGCACGAATGTAGTCTCACTGGGTTCGATGAAGACACCAAAGCGTACCGCCTGTGGGACCCGAAAGTGAAGCAAGTAATCAAGCGACGAGATGTAAGTTTCATCCGTGAAGGAGGAGCGGCACAGGCCGCTAGCAATGTCAAGGCAACAGAAGCACGGAAAACGATTCGACTGGACCTGGAAGGCGAATTCCCGTGGGAACCGGCTGCCTGCGAAAGGGAACCTACCGTGCAAGGTAGCACCGAGCAAGCAACGGCAACACCATTTGACGAAGACGATTCCGACAGCGAATACAGCGATACCGTGGGTCCTATTCCAGATGACACTGTGACAACTCCTGCGCTCCCTTCGCGCACATCTTCAAATCCGCCCGAGTCACCGGCGTTGAGGCGAAGCGGCAGGGAGCGCTTCCTTACAGGCGAACCTGACGACAGCACGGCAACCGCCGAGCACGATGATGGTCCTGAAGCTCAAGCAAGCCGCTTGCAGCAGGGATTCGTCGTCACAAACCGGACGAAGACCAACGATCCACGTACCCCATCCGAGGCGTTAAATGGTCAACAAGGCGACCTGTGGAGAGCTGCGATGGACGATGAGTATCAATCGCACATCGAGAACGGTACCTGGGAACTGGTCGAGTTGCCACCGAACCGCAAAGCCATAGGTTGCAAGTGGCTGTTCAAGACGAAGCAGGATACCATGGGGAACGTCGTCCGTCACAAGGCCAGGCTGGTGGCCCAGGGATTCTCGCAGAAGTTTGGCGTCGACTTTGACGAGGTTTTCGCTCCTGTCGCCAAACAGGCCACATTTCGTTCGCTCTTGACCATCGCAAGCCGGCGCCGAATGCTGGTGAAACATGTGGATGTCAAGACTGCGTACCTTCATGGAAAGCTGGACGAGCCCATCTACATGAAGCAGCCGGAAGGATACTCCACGGGAGACCCCAACACAGTTTGCCGGTTGCGGAGAAGCATATACGGGCTGAAGCAATCCGCTCGTGTATGGAACCTGCGGATCGACGAGGTGCTCCGGGAAATGGGGTTCAAGCCTTCAGAAGCGGATCCATGTCTGTACGTCCGGCGAAAAGGCAAATCGGTCTCGTATATCCTGCTCTACGTCGACGACATGCTGATTGCCACTCGGAGCGAGGAAGAATTCGCCACGATTTTCGGAGAGCTGCGGAAGAAGTTCGAGGTTGCCAATCTGGGGGACGTGAAACAGTTCCTTGGCATTGAAGTCGAGCGAGATTCCGGCGGATTCAAGCTAAACCAGCGCAGCTACATCACGAAGCTTGTAGAGAGACACGGTCTGAAGGATGCCAAACCGTCGAAGATACCGTTGGATCCAGCCTACCTACAGCAGAAGGAGGAGGAGAATCGGCTGCCGAGCAACGCGCAGTATCTCAGCCTGATTGGAGGTCTGTTGTACGTGGCTGTCCATTCACGTCCGGACATAGCGGTCAGCACATCGATTCTGGCACAGAAGTCGAGCTGCCCCACGCAGTTGGATTGGCAGGAGGCCAAAAGAGTTCTCAGGTACCTGAAGGCTACATGCGACCATAAGTTGCACCTTGGGTCGTCGAACTCGGGTTTGGAGCTGTTTGCGGATGCTGACTGGGCCGGCAACCACCGTGACCGGAAATCCAACACCGGTTTCCTGATTCGTCTCGGAGGCGGTATCATAAGTTGGGCATCCAGGAAGCAAACCTGCGTTGCGCTATCCTCCACAGAAGCGGAGTTCGTGGCGTTGGCAGAGGCTTGCCAGGAGCTCACTTGGATGAAGAAGCTGCTAACGGATTTCGGCGAGGATGTATCGGCACCAGTACCAACCTACGAAGACAACCAAAGTTGTATAAAGTTAGTTTGTAGTGATAGAATTGAAAAACGATCCAAACATATCGACACTAAATACTTTTATGTTAGGGACCTGCAAGAGAAGAAACAGATTAGTTTAGAATATTGTCCGACTGAAAACATGCTTGCAGATATCTTGACAAAACCGCTGCAACAATGTAGAATTAAAATGTTAGCAGGAAAGTTAGGGCTATTGCCGCCTAAGGTCGAGGAGGAGTGTTAGAGTGCGACATATCGAGCATATCCCTAACCCAACATGTTAATAGCAGTAGGCCATGACTTTTTGAATTGTACTATGCAGTGAATAAAATCTTTCTTTTTCGTTTCAACCGTCAAGCGAAGTAGTTCGTTCTTCGGCTCTCTCCCCATTTTCCAATAATAACTATTATCAGAAAATTGTGTATCATATAAAAAAATCATTATCTTCTCAATTCTGCGTTTATTGTGCCGACCCTGTTTCATTCGTATCGGAACAATCAATAAGATTAACATGTCTTCAAGTTTTGGTTATCCCCCCACGCATTGCAATGCGGATGCGACATTCATCATCTTTGGATCATGATTCCTTGGAGGCGCCATTGGGACGGAAATTACCCCTGGCGAGAAGGGTAACCGGCCATCACTTATTATGGGTCCCATCGTCATAGTAGAATGTCTATCGATAGAAGGAGCAACAACCAAACGGAGCCATTTCCTGTCCCATTCAATAAAGTCCGCCTTATGCTCGCAGCACAATTACCTCATGCTTAGTAGTGGACGATGACTAGCTAGCGCTTGGCCATCTCTCAAGGTCAACATATTGAATTGCAAGTGGCGGCACCGGATACGGCTACATTATCGAACGCATCCCTCGTCATCGTCAGTCTTGGGTGCCGTCATTGCATCAAGTACAGTGGCGTCCAAAAGACTATCTATAAATCGGTAATTTATTAGACTATGTTTTCCTTGCGGGAAATTAAGTCATAAACAATCAATGAGTTTTGACAAAATCTTATGAAGAACTGTTTTTGTAAAAAAAAAACATTTATCAATTTCGACCACTACTGCATCGATGGTTCAAACCGGATGGCCAGCTGTTTTCCGCAACTTAGCTCTTGGTGCACGTTGCCTGCTCGTTCGTGGAACCGACTGAAGTTAGTCAGCCAAGGAACGCAACGGAATGCAAGGTGGGGAGGGACATATCTGTTTCTGTTTGAATTGAACAAGAAGCGTATGTGGGTGATAGAGTCCTCTACTAGACGCTGCCCTGTTGCCGGCTTCTGGTCGTTAAAATTTTACGACCATCTGTTTGCAGATTATTGGCATTGGGGCAGGCACCCGGACTGCTTTCTTCGAAAGCAGCTTCCGGACGTGTGTAGTTTAATTGATGTGAGCTCGGATGCTTTCGGGAAAATGACAACAATTAGGATGTGTTTCGTAGTTAATTGCACCGGGTAGAAGAAACTTGTGCAGTCGAGGATAAAATTCTTTCCAACATTTAATTTATTATATCTAATTAAATAATTCGATTTCATAATATAGCACATACACACTGTCAGACAATGCTGCGCAGACCTGGCGTGATGGATAAGACTCGTGACTATCACCCCGAAGACCTTGGATCGAATTCCACTCCCGATAAACTTAGTGTTAGTTCTTCTTTCGGAAGGAACTAATAGTGTGGGTCCCGAGATGAATTAGCCCCGGGTTAAAAATCTCACCAATAAAAGTGTCAGACAAACTTTGTACGGTACTTTGTACAAACGGTAAAAATGAATCAGTATTGTTGTTGCCAATAACACTAGTTTACAAAATAAAACGAAAGTTGTGAACTTCTGTCAACGACCAAAATTTTTGAAGCACAATTTAGTACTGATTTCGAAACAGTGCTTCAAAAAAGTTTAAGTAGAAAAGTTTTTGAGTTTTAACTCAATATTGAGTTTTACAACTTTTGAAAATATGGGATTAACTAAAATTCAAATATCTTGCGTTTTGTTCAACCAATTTTAAATCTTTTTTCCATAAATTAGGAGCTGAATATGATACCATTCGATCATCTGAATGCATTTTTTGGGTCAGATTGATGAAATTCAAGATATTGGCGAGTGTTAGGGACAACCTCCTTAAAATTAAGCAAAATTTCCAAAAATATTTGGACAAATGTATTTTTTTCAATAAGAAAAAACATTTTAAAAATTCTTTCTCATTGTTTATTTAACATATCATAGGTGGGTTACAGTAAAAAAGTCAGCTAAATCTTAGCATCGATTACGGAGAATGAGATGTTTGAAGTGAGCGACTTTGCTTAAATATAGAACAAAGGTCGATTTCAAATCATCAACCTTGTATGGAAAGTCGAAAAAAATTCCGCTCTACAGTAATTTTTTTCCTTCGCGTTTTCAAACTCAGGGCATGATTCTACACCAAATATGATCATCAGCTTACCGAGTTCAAAAATGCTGTAAACTAGTGTAATCATTATGGATGCCTGTGTTGGTACTAATTGCTTTATTCAAAAACATCATAAGATCGCTGAATTTAGTTTTTCTCAAGAGTATCCAGGCGGATGAAGTTGTCAATAAAGACAATATCTCAGTGGAGAATTTTTCAACGGGAATTAAATTACTATCATTCAAGGAATCTTCAAAACATTTGATAAAAACTTTATCTCTAGTAGCGTTTATTATTATTTATTTATTATTTTAAAAATAAAAACTGTTTTTGAAATAAAAATCTTGATTCTGTATCAGGTAAAAATCGAGCATTATTGATGAAATCGTTGAATTTTCATTGACGAATAATAATTGAATTTTGCTTTGGAAAGACTCAGCAGTTGAGAACCCAAAAATGATTACATAGCGCAACATTTGTTTTGTCTCAAAAGCAAACTTATTTAAGAGCAGTTCTAGTACATTTATGAACAGATTTTTTTTTAATGTTCGTGGGAGTTCAAAAAAAAGTTTTTCAAATCACTTCTGAAGAAATGAATTATTTACCTACATTCCTGAAAGAAAGAATTACTCATATTTTTGATAACCTAACCTGCTAGCACTGTAACTTGATTGGCTGAAATATCTACAGTATTGATTTAGTCATACAAACACGTGTTATTAGGTTCAAAAACAGAAATATTACAAAATATTTTGTAATTTAGAATGATATACAGGGGATAAACAAAATAATTGGGACATGCAAACTTTTTAAAATATATTTAATTGACTGTAACTTTTCGTAACGCACATCAAAAATTCTCAAATTTTCACTAATAGTTGACCAACTAGTTGTCCATTATTAGTCAAGATTGGGCTAATCTACATGATGTTTCAGCGATTCTAGTAAAATACATAATTATTTCAGAGACTTTTTGGACGTGTACAAACAACATACGAAAATCAACGCAGTCAGTCGGACATTGTCCTGTAGATGGGCGAGATCACGCCCGAAATCGGTTGACGTAAAGGTAATTTTATTCTTTTCTTGACAATTGTAAGAACAATAAGTGTTATGTCTTGTCTCATGTCGTGTCTCGTGTGTGTCGTGAAGTTCTTACGTAAGCATAAGCTGTAAAAGTTAATAGTGACTTAATTATTTGATCGCTAATTTTGAGCAGTTGTATCAGAACATTTTCTCTGAAAGTCGAAGGCTTTTCAAAAGTCAAAAGTTTAGAATTTCAAAATATTCGATTCTGAAAATTGGCAACATCCGGGTTTTCCTGCAGATTTAGCTATCAGCCATGTGTTTCCAAGGAGATTAGGAAAAATATGGAAGCATATTATTGTTGATGCCAACGCTATCTTTGTTGAGGGTCATTCAAATATGACGACCATCGTTTAAGGTGGAGGATGTCAGTAAAAGTATTACACTCCATGTAAGGAGTATACAAGAAAATGTGACAGAGTGGCAAACGAGGTCTGAAATGCCCGCAAAATGATGGACTTATTATGGCTACTCAAACATTCTTGGAGAGAACTTTAAAAACATTCTTCTTCTTCTTCTTCTTCTTCTTCTTCTTCTTCTTCTTCTTCTTCTTCTTCTTCTTCTTCTTCTTCTTCTTCTTCTTCTTCTTCTTCTTCTTCTTCTTCTTCTTCTTCTTCTTCTTCTTCTTCTTCTTCTTCTTCTTCTTCTTCTTCTTCTTCTTCTTCTTCTTATTCTTCTTCTCTTCTTCTTCTTCTTCTTCTTCTTCTTCTTCTTCTTCTTCTTCTTCATCTTGGCGTAACGTCTCAACTGGGACAAAACACTTCCACAGTTCTACTGAATTTTCGGAAGAAATTCTTGAAAGAATCTTCGCCAAAATATTCCAGGGAAATTCCTGAATGGGTCCTTGAGTTTGTGAATTTTAACTGTACAAATTCCTGAATGAATTCCTGGTATAATTACTGAAGAAACTGGCCAATTCACAAACACATCCAGAATTATTAGGGGGCGCTCATAAATGACAAAGCATTTCAGGGGAAGGGGGAGTCTTTGATTTTTCTACGAGCCATAGGTTAGGTATGGGGAAATATGATTGATGTTTATTTAACCGGTTTTACCCCATTACTCCGAACGCCAATACCCAGAACGCCACTACCCTGAAAGCCATTACCCCGAATGAGCCATTATCCCGAACGCCACTACCCTGAACGGCTTTATCCGGAAAGCATGTTTTTGGAAGATTATTCTGATGATGGTTTCAATAAGTTTTTCATAAAGGATACAGGTAAAGATTGGTTTCCTTTTTATCACTTCCTCATTTTTTACGCACTTTCAATAAATAAATGAAATAAAAAATCAGGACTATCCCGGAGACAGGCGATAAAACACTCATTTTTTTCAAAACCTATGACATTTCCCGGAAGACATGTGGAATTACGAATTTCCCAGAAAATTGTTTTCCGGAAATCCATTCTCTGGAATACATTTTCCGAAAAATCTTAATAGCAATTTTTTTGCAGACTCAATAAATCTCAACATTTTTAAGTCGAAACAACACATTCTTAAAGAGAGGAAAAATGTAGTTCTGTACTTCTCAAACTGTGCGCCGCGGCGCCGTGGTGCGCCGTGAACATTTTGCAGATGCGCCGCAGGCTTTGCCAAAACAAAAAGATTTTTT
This sequence comes from Aedes albopictus, assembly GCF_035046485.1. Taxonomy (NCBI): domain Eukaryota; kingdom Metazoa; phylum Arthropoda; class Insecta; order Diptera; family Culicidae; genus Aedes; species Aedes albopictus. The sequence goes on along the minus strand of NC_085138.1, from coordinate 97,250,875 downwards.
AATAAAACTTGGGAGTACATATTGCTTCACGGCATTTTTCCAAAATTTATCCCAAACTTCGAATATACTATGGAACTTTGTGGTATCCTCTTAAAAAATTTTGATTTTTACCAAATCTTTCAATTTTCGGAGTTTTGAGAAACTTTCGTAAAGATTCTAAAATAGTTTCTTGGATTTATAATACCGTGAAGTCGCCATTCACCGCTCGATTCATACAATTTATATTCAAATGGTATGAAACGAGCGGTGAATGGTGACCTCACGGTACTTAAGTTGAGTTTTTGATTCTACCAACAGCTTGAAATTAAAATTAAATATAACAAAAATCTGATTAAAGTTCTCTTCAGTTCTTTATGTTCCCGCTTTTATGTTTATGTTCCTGCTTTTGGGACGACATTTTTGTACTAACGGCACTATCAAAGAATACTTCTGCAAATTGTCGTTTTTTTGCAAGTAGGTTACATCTCAAAATTCATTATTTTTGAGATTTTGATGGAAAGCTTTGTAACGCTTGATCTCATTAAGATTCGTTCCGAAGTTCTTCGAAGAACGCGTGATTAAGACATTTTTTATATATTTTGTGCGGCACATGTACTCTTTATAAAGTTTATCAACTTTTACAATGGTTGCTCCAAAATAGTCATTCATACTTCATGTGGAAGATGCCCTTCAAGCTTCTCTCGAGACAAAATGCTCAAACACATGGAAATAAATGATTAACCATCAGCCTGATGGTCCTGAACATTCTATGTTTGTATCAAAGTTGGCTGAATATTTTAACATTACATTCCTGAACATCTTTCAATGTTTTGTAATTCCTAAAATCTAAGATTTTCATAAAATTGTGTGACATCATTTCAATTCACCGTAAATTGTCAAAGTTTGTAAAGTTTTACTGTTTTGGTTGAATAAGGCTGACACAAATTTCGATTTTCTCTTATGTCACCCCCCCCCCCCCCCCCTCGGAAATTTTTTGTCGGAATCCGGCATTTTGAAAAAATCCGATGAGTTTGACGATTTTGCCTAATTGTTTGGGTAATTTTTCATCAAATACATTTATTATTTATCATCCCCCCCCCTTGACGAGTCAATGAGCAAAGTGACAAAAGAAGAAAATGAGATTTGTTCCGGCCTTATTGGAAATCAACAGCTTGCAGTTTCTGTCACATTTGTTTAATTTGTGCGAAAATATATGACATTTGAAATTTAACAAATATTTATGAAATCCTTAAGCATTTTTTTGGAAAAACAAACATATTGAGAAACAAAATTTTATTTGGATCTTCAGAAAAATGTTACTGAAAAATCTTCATAGTTTTGCATTTGATTTTTTGAACTAAAAGTTGTTCTAAAATTGTAATGAAAATTCTCTATAAAAAATGTTGGTGCGCCGCGACATTTTCGAAAATTTCAAAAGGCGCCGCGAAAGCAAAAAGTTTGGGAACCTCTGAAGGATATTGAGCTAGAAATAACAGCCTATAAATTAAAGAAGGGCACATCTCCTATGGGACCATAAACCACGTAGACCAAATTTTGGTCAACTCAGATCTCTCCCCCTCCCGCTTGTAGACTTTTGTCCATAAAATAATTTGGAAATTTGTATTCAGGGTAGACTTTGGATAGACCCACTTCCGCATAAAACTCTACGTAGTTTATGAACAGCCTCTATACAGAAATGTACAAGTCCTTATAAATCACATGGCTACCAAAAAACTATGTAACAATATAAGTCGAAAGTACAACCCATTTTGACACCAGATGGAATTAATAGATTGATCGCCATTCGGTAACGATGTAACTAGAAAGAACAGCTTATACATTGAAGAAGAAAAAATCTCATATACAGTAAGAAGTAAAAACAGTATATTAAAAAAAGAAAAATATTAGATCAAGGTGCTAGTTTGGTCGCCAGTGAATACTGAAAAACTCAACTTAAAAGAACAAATTCTGGTGAAAAGAAGGAACAATTTCTATAGATACAGGGGATGGCCAAAATGTTTGGGATAGGCAACTTTTTTCTCTCACAAAAAAGTTCAACATGCTATAACATGCTATAACTTTTCAACAGTCAATTTTGACTGTTTATCAACCTGTTATATGTGCATCATTGGTACAAATTTTTCGCAAAGTTAGAACCGTTCGGGTAAAACACTATTTATTAGACAACTCATTTTTGAGCTGTCATATCTCGGAAACCAGTGAACCGAATTGAATGAAATTTTGAACGTACACTAACAATATACAAATGCTTCAAATACTATTAAAACATTAATACTTTTTTAACGTTGAAAAAAGTTATCATGGATTGACACTTTTTGGATTTTTCTCGAAAAAGAGTGATTTTTTTAAGTCAATGTCAATAAATTTTAGTGTTGATGTACAAAGATTTTCCACTTCTGTTCTCAAGTTATCTCTAATTAGATATATTGGAGCCTATTGAGATTAAAGGAAGAACACATTTAGTAATTTTTGTGTGGTATTGTAAATTTGACTTATTTTCCTCTATACGGGTAAAAATTTCAACCCGGTATAACTTAATTACCCGTGAGAAACTATTACATTTTATAACGTTGTATTAAGTATTAATATATTGTTGATAAACGTTAAAAAATTCATTCAATTCGGTTCACTGGTTTCCGAGATATGACAGCTCAAAAATGAGTTGCCTAAAAAATAGTGTTTTACCCGAACGGTTCTAACTTCGCGAAAAATTATTCAATCGAGCCCAAATTTGTACCAATGATGCACATTTAATAGGTTGACAAACAGTCAAAATTTGAGATTATTTGATGCACTCTATGATAACCCAAGCAACCAAAAGTTCGGATTCCACTTGAAGAACGAACTCAGAAGTTCAAGTTCGGTTCAATTCCAGGTTTCGTTGAACTTCATTCTCCAAAAAGTTACTCTTGTATTGTTTATGAACTTGGAAGTACATGTACAAGCTTTTGACTTCTCTTCAAAACGACATTAAAGTCGAAAAAAGGTTCAAAAAGAACTTATGTTGAACTTTAAAACAGAGTTCAATCAAATATTAACCGAACTCATGTTGAACTTTTGCGTGCCTTTAAAATTCAAATATAGTTCATTTGAACATATTCCAACAACTTGAAATCATCCGTTCCGAACTTGTTTCGAACTTGTTTTGAACTTACTACTGAAAGTTCGGATAAATATTAACCGTACCAAAAGTGAACTTCACTTGAACTTCGGCGACAGCGGGGCCGGGGAGAATTTCTCATTCAATTAAATCACTCGGAAATCGAGCCCAGCAGCCACAGCTTGTGTTAATTCCACAAGTACACTTTGTTCCACTATAATATTTGAACGTACTTACTTGTAATCAACGCAAAGGATCCGTATTGTGTGGATCAAAGGCTGCTCCCGCAGCGGAAAACTGTTCCCCCCAGGATGCCGCCGGGGGTTTTTCGGCTGCGCACAAAAATTTTCCAGCTTTGCTGGATGTTTTCACACCCGTCTCACTTGTCACTCCAGCGCACCGGTAATCGACGCAATCGTATTCACTGAAAACCAAGCTGAAAACTTATAATTTTTTCTTGAAGCCGATACACTGGCCTTAATTTATTGCTTTGCACTGCGAACCACAACAAACTGAAAATGTCAAACTGCGTAAGTTCACAAGAAGTTCCACGTGAACTTCTTTCGAACTTTCGACTTCAAAAACTATTCCAAGTTCAGGGAAAGTTCACACGCGAACCTGATTGAGCTCTACTATATGATATCAGCACATTGAGTAAAATCCCACAGTGCGTAACAACACATACATGGAGTAGTGGTTAGGCACCGACTTTCAACGAGGAGATCCCGAGTTCAAATCTCAGTAAGTAAAAAACATCAAACATTATTTCAAGGTATTAGTCAATTTGGATTCCACATGAACTAATGGTTCTTAATAATAAATTACTTTTGAGGACTAAACATTTTTTTTTTCATTTTTTCGAAGTTTATTTTTAAGCTGAATAGCGTTCCTTTCAGCGACACAAGTGTACTTTTTGTGAACTGAAGTTCGGTTAATTACTTAAAAAGTGAGCTGAATAGAATGCTATTCATATACCTTCGAATAGCTGATTAAGCCCAAACATGCTATTTTATCCGAACTTTTGGTTGCTTGGGAAGTTACAGCATGTTGTTTTTTTGTGGGAGAAAAAAAGTTGCCTATCCTAAACATTTTGGCCACCCCCTGAATATCAACAGTTTGGTCGTCAAATAACACTGCAACAGTACACGGTTGGACAGTGCAAACTGGAAAGAACAACCTGTTTTTAAAAGAAGGCAAATATTTCAAAAAGTGCAGTTTGGTCACCAGCACAACCGTTTGCCTAAATATTATTGGGAACAATGCCAACAGCAATTGAAGCAAATTTTGAAAAAAAAAAAACTTACATTAAGGCCGAATAGATAATAATATTACCTTAAGCTTACCGAGCTCTTCAGAATCAATAATAATTGAATAGACACGTAAATCATCGTCAGCCACCGGCCATACAGTGAGTATCACACAAATTGAACAAATATGTCTTTATAATTTCATTGCATTAACTTCTACCGTTTTCACGAGTGAGCATGCATGATAAACAAATAAACGGGCAGAATATTTATTTCACTTTTTATTCGACCACTCTTTGGCTGATCGAGGTGGGGATAAAAATAATAAAGCATGTAATTCGAAAAATATTAAAAACTCATTGGATTTGTTAAAGAATTTTCACTAAAGCCCGATATTTTCATAAATATTTTTTATCTGCCCCCACAAAATGCAAAATCCAGCAAAACATTTTTAAAGGGGGGGGGGGAGAGACAAAAAGTCAATATTAAATTTGTATCAGCCTTACTTTTTTTGTGTGCCATTTTTTGTGGTATGTGTGCCATCAGTAATCTCATGCTCCCATTTTCATCCTATTCGAAAACAAGCGATTACGGCACCGATTGACTCCGTTCTTTTTGTTTTCATGGGTGCTCACTTCTAACAAAAAATACAAAAATTAGAAACAAAACAAACAGCGCTTCAATCCTTTGTTTTTCGTGGGATGAAAATGGGAGCCACATGCTTAATAAGGGAACCAATACCCTATTTCAAAAAGGAGCAAATGAATTTTCAATCGCTTTATTGCATTGAAAAGATCGTGGTCTGATATATTCATGGTGAAAATTTGTGGGTACCTTTTTTGTATGAAGCTTTTTAGGCCAGAACAAATCTCATTCTCTTCTTTTGTTACTTTGCTCGTTGACTCATCAAGGGGGGGATGATAAATAATAAATTAATTTGATGAAAAATTACCCAAACAATTAGGCAAAATCGTCAAACTCATCGGATTTGTGAGGAATTTTTCTCGACAACTCTAATTTCACATTATTTTTTTTTAATTTCTTAAATAATTTATTTGTGTCCACCCGAATTCCGACAAAAAAAAAATCCGAGGGGGGTGACATAAGAGAAAATCGAAATTTGTGTCAGCCTTATTGAGCAAGACCAAAACAAAAGGTACACTCTTGTTAGAAGTTTACTTTTGTAGATTTGTCGTACTTCAAGTTCTGATGCAATGGTGGACTGAGATTCAAAGATGTTTCTTCTATACGCTTTTTATATGCATTACTTAGGACGACAAGCATCCTGCCATTATTATTATTTATTGACTCCCATCGCAAAAGGGTATAAACTATACTTTGTAATCGACAAAACACATAAACTGTCTTCAGTCTGACAACATGAGCGGATATTACCACGTATGTTTATCGAGCCCTCAATCGCCCTATATCGAGAAAACAAAGGTCAGCTTATGATGATATCATATGTGGGGTCTGGCCTGCGCGTAAGTCCACTTGACAATCGACAGGAAGCAAGTCCGGAAGTGCTCGTTCAACCATCGTCGTTGTCGATTTTTACTACCGTTTTGAAGCGCCCATCTCAAACCCATTCAATTTTTATTGCTTTATCGCTTCGAGTTCCTCTCCTACTGACTGGCTCGATATGTGTGAAGAAGGTACTGCGCTGAGCCAATGTCGGCTTGGTGGGGGAACCGTTCCGTTATTGTAGCAAGGCGATGGGGTAGAAATGGGAAATCCGATACTACTAAAAGCACAACCCCCATCATCGTCATACCGGCTCGCACTCATGTTGATAGTAAAAATCTGCTTGTGTCTACTGCCAGTGTTCAGTGAAATAATGTGGATAATCTGGGATTTTCACGCATTTCCAGTAATGTGGGCAACGTTGTATTTATTGAGCCATACGATGCGAACGAGGCATACGAGATAAATTTTCATTAAACGAATCCTCCCACTTCTGGCTGGTTCAGAATAGGTACTTCAGTTACCATGCGTCCCCATAAAATTATTTTTCTCATCAAGTTAATTTTATTATCCCCACGTCGTTGCCATCGACGGACAAGGGCAGTTGGTCCATTAGGACTAATCGACAGTAAAATCGAGGCCTTTGGTTCATCGGGTGAAAGTTACAACTTTCCGATTGTACTCAAACAGCTAGTATCTAGTATCAAAATGAAACATTCCATTGTTTCTATAAAGTAGCGTTCACAACCACGTTTCAAGCATTTCTAACGCTACCCGCATTGTTACAAAAGACAAAAGTTTCTTTGCACCCGGCCTGAAGCTGAGAAATGAGAGGTCCATTCTGGGTGCCTGGTTATGATTCTGCGGACCGATTACATCAGATCAGAGTCACACATAGATTGCTCAGTGCCTCCCGCTTGCCCCCATCCGGAACAATAAGAGAGGAATGTCTTTGTCATTTTTTATGTTGGCGGCGATGTAATCCTTCCCGAGAGCATCCTCTGTTGATAACGAGGATGGAAATGATACTTGTATTTCTTGCGGATGATAGTTATTTGACTCGTACCCGGCGGGGTACCAGCGATGATGGGGGTGATTTGTTGAGCTATGGGATTAACATTGAGTAACATGAAGAATTAAACTGTGTTTCAATTGATTTAACCCACCCCTATGCACAACTCATGAATTCAATTTCATTAGTAAAAGTATTTTTTTTTTTAACAATAAAATCGTTTTTTCAACAGTTATTGAAAATGGTTCGGATCGGTCCAGCCGTTCCGGAGTTATGGCCATTTATGTGTTCCGGACCGGTACGCCTGGAAGGGACCAGACATGAAAATGCACCAAACCCCTCCATACGACACATCAAACTGTGGCTTGATAACTTGATGAACGGTTAGCAAGAAAATAGTCTCAGACCATATCTGAACCGGTAGTGCTCCGGAATCGGTCCGGATGTCCCGCCAGAAGTTATCGAAATAGAATAGTTAATCAAACCCATGCATGCGACACATTGAAGCACGGCTTTTTTGATAATATAATTAATAATTGGCAAGAAAATAGTCTCAGACTATATCTGAACCGGTAGTGTTCTGGAACCGGTTCGTTGTGTCCCTCCGGAAGTGACCACATGTAGAAGTGAACTAAACCCATGAATGCGACACATCAAATCACGGCTTCTTCAACAACCTGGTGACCATTAATCAAGGAAGTGGGTTAAGACAACATTAGGGATCTAATTTTAAGTAACATGATGAACTGTTGGCAACAAATTAGTCTCAGACCATATCAATGTGTAACGGAACCGATTCCGAATGTCCCGCCGGAAATGGTCAAAGAGTCGTTTATAACTCATAAGAAAGTGATCATTGTTCATGAATAATTCTAAAAGTCCCAGTGAAGCATCAGGGGTGTAAGCAGTAATAAATAACACAAGTTTCCATAAATAATTGATTTTTGAGCAATTGAAAACGTCAAAAATGCAATGAATAATTCAACTGTTCGCAATAAAAAAAAGCAAATTTTCCCACCAAAAAACTTTGAATTTTCCATAAATAAATTCGATTTTTTCATAATAAATTAGAAAATTCACTATAAAAAACCCAGATTTATCCACCTAGTGGTGATAGTGCCTTTCTCGTCGAATATGTACTCATGATCTTTCCGTCGACGCAATCAATCTTGCCTTAGAGTCAGTGATCAGCCCCAAATCTCTGTGCTTTGGTAATGGACGAGAAGGGGGAAATGCTCATAACAGCGATCTGGGACTGTACCACCTACGAATTTCTGAATCATGAGAATACGTTATTTAGAAAATCAAGAATTTTATCAAGGTCATCATCGAATTGGGACACTTATTCCGACGTTATATTCAACGTATGGGCAGAGCTGAAAGTATCAGTCCTTTCAGTTGACTGCTTGACCACCTTCACTGGAGGCTGATTCATACCAAGATGACAATTACTAGCCAGGATTAAACTTTTTCCACAGAACACTTTGACAAAGTTTTATCTGCACATTTTATGCTATATTTTATTATCATTGGTTGCAAAATTCATGTAGAATTTGTAATGTAGTAATTTGAATTGCCAATGCTATATCACATTCAAATATCAACCACATTACAGAGCTCGCCCTCCAGCCGCATCCAAATTTTGCGTAGTAATTTTAGACGCAAATAAAGATTTAAAAGAATGTTCCGGGCTGATGCGCTTAAATTTTCATTTTTTTATACAACGTTGATCCATCCTACTGTAAATTTACGTCTCAGGAATCTAAAATGGTGTGATTTTATGAGATCGCTTTAGTTTTTTTAGGTTTTTGGTTCTCTTACACATATCTATCGCTTGCATTCATTTAGTTCACTTTCGTAATTTCGCTAAAACACCCAACGCTGCTTCTGCAACACCACCGGTAGCCTCTTATGTAATCTGAGTATATTTTGTATTGCTTACGAGACCCCCGGAAATGATTCCGTAACACTACCGGTATATTCAAATGTGATCTGAGTTTATGAAAACTGTTAATCAGGTTACCCGGAACTAAAAACACTACCCAGCCAACCACATATCGTAAATCATTGCGTGGAAAAAATCGTATATTTTCATATATTGAATCAGAATTGTATAATAATATGTATATTTGTTGACAAAGGTTGCGCAAAATCGCATTTCATGACAAATTAAATTTCAATTGCGATTTTGTTTCATATAGTCGTCTCCGATCATAAAAGGTGCGAGATACTATCGGTAGGATCGCACAAAATCGGATAGAATCGTGAAAAAAACGTACATTCTTAGTGTCAAGCTGCAAACTCGCTAGAATCATATATATGATTTCTTTGAATCGTGGAAACCGTCGCTTCACATCGTATATGAATCTGCTAAATCGAGCTTGCTACCTAAAGGTATGATGAAAATCGGTGAAATCGTATACAACTATAACAATGCTGTATATTGATCGTTTGCGTCACACTTGCGTCGTATACGAAGTGAATGAAATCGTAGAAATCGTATATTCATTTTTACAGTCGCATAGGATTGTTACTGCACTTGTAATAGTCGAATCTTAATCTCGAAAATCGTGAATGGTTTTGTTTACATATTTGTATGATGGAGAAAAAGAAAAAAAGGTATTCATCACAAATTTGTATTTTGGTTGTTGCTGACACATTTCAACCATGGTAGCAATAATTTCATACTAGCAGATGACTTACAATAAGTGATGTATAGATTCGAACAACGATGTGAATTCCGGGCCTCTTGCACGGCACCACTTTTGGTGCCACACAATGCACAACAATAACGCTCCCGCCACAAGTCTCGCACCGTGTCATGCTAATTTTTATTCGTTTCATGCCATTCACTTTGAACTCTCTATTTTCAACTTTGCAATATAGCCAATAGAGATGACGCGCAGCTCTCAATCAAAGGACCTAAGTTCGATTCCCACTGAACACCAATTGTATTTTTTTATTTGAAAATCTTGAGTCGTATATTGGTACTCGCAATCGTAATAAGATCGTGCATAATCGTATATTTAGACGGATAAAATCGGCGAAATCGTAGAAATTTTTCGAGAAATCGTAAATTATGTTGGATGGAATCGCAGTAATCGTATATATGTTTCGATATGGCCTCCACTTTAGTATGTATATGCCTGTTTCGTGCATTGAATACGATTTCTTTGGTGCTATATATGTGTGACTATTTCAGTTGCAATTTCGATATAGCAACCAAATTGCTGGCTGGGTACCGGTAGTAACTTCTGTGGACTGTGCCTATTTTCTTATCATCCATGCATCAGGTTACTGACAAAAAAGCGATTTGATGTACCGCATGCATGGGTTTGATTCACTTTTATGTATGTCCACTTCCAGTGGGACACTCTTAACCGGTTCCGGAAAATTTACATGGTTCATTTTTACATTTGACCAATTCCGGCGGGACACCTGAAACCGGTTGTGGAATACTATCGGTGGTCTCTAACGTAATCTGAGTTGGTTTTCTTGAAAACCTTTCATCAGCTTATCGAAAAAACCGCGGTTTGATGAAGCGCATGCATGGAGTTGGGTTCCCTTCTACATTTGACCACATCCAGAGGGACACCGGGAACCGATTCCGGGACACTACTAGTTTTCCCAAGCATGATCTGAGATATTTTGTCTTGGTAACCGTTCAACAGGATACCCTAAAGCCATTTGATGTGTCGCGAATATTTTTTTAATTCTCTTTTACATTCGGCTACTTTCAGCGAGATACCTCAAATCGATTCCGGAACACTATCAGTAGTTTCTAATGTGGGCATAGCTTATTTTCTTGCTGATCGTACAAGTTATCGAAAAGGCCATGATTTGAAGTGTCGCATGTATGAATTAGACCACTTCCGGCGGGACACCAGGAACCGGTTCCGGGATGCTACCGGTTCAGATATGATCTGAGACTATTTTCCTGCTTACCGTTCCTCAGATTATAAAAAAGCGGCGATTTGATGTGTCGCATGCATGGGTTTGTTTAACTTTTATATTTGGCCATTTCCGGTGAGACACCCGGAACCGGTTCTGCAACACTACACGAAAAACACCTACCAAAAATTGAGATATGCCTTTTCTACCCATTAATGTATTAAAAACGTACAGAAAATGTGTTTAATCATAATCTATTCGTTGTACTAAGATGCGCTACACGGTTTCACAGGTTCCATACCACTACACACAAACACCGCTATTCATACCCGAGAAGTTGAACCGGGTTGTTTCTAAAAATAACTTTCGCTTCGCTGCTGAGCTTCGTGTCCTATTGTCTACTAGGAATTTTTCACTAGTAAACAGCACACTGCTGGATGCGGGCTTTTCATTGCACAATGGGTTTAGAGTCGTATTTTCGAAAACAAAAATGTGTCTGCCAAGTTCTGTCATTTTTTTTTGCATTATTGTGAAATGAGTACGGTCACTCGAGTGTGGCTAATCCAAAAACCTGCTGATTAATTATTCTCTATACAATTTCAAAATGTTCTAAAAAGTTGTAGCAAATTTGCAAAAAAAAAAACATTCAAATGATTAGAACTTTTTGAAAAGTTTTCAATAAGTTACAACTTCTTTTCCCTTTAGACATACTTTAGTCGAGTCCAACTGTACATGAAGACCAATACATTAATCATAAACTTTCAAAATAAAATTTAATTCGGTTCGCTTAATCCTAAGGTACAGTAATTTGATAAACGGAAGTCAAATAATAGGTATTCTACTAGACGGGCTCTAATTTCGTGTAGAGTTAATCAATCAAGACCAAATTTGTACCAATTATATCTAACTCGTTGAGGAACAAGTAATTAAAATTTGAATAGTTTTGGTGTACTTCATAAAAGGTAACAACTTGCTAAAAAAATTTCAGGCAATTTATCAAACTTGGCATGCTTTTGTATATACCACTAGTCCGCGCTAGAGATCAAACAAATTTTAAATTTCATATATTTCAGAACTCTGGTCACTTACAAAGTAGGTGTCTTCGACAATGTTGTTTGGTAGGTCAAGGACTTACAGTTAATAGTCCACTTGTTTCGAAATTTCGCCACTAGGAAGCGCTAGTTACACATTTCCAAAATTATGCAAATGAACGATTTTTTTTCGTAAAGTAATCAAAAAGCTGTAATTTTGTTTTCTTTGAACGTATTTAAGTCAAGTCAATGTTTTTTCAATGAGCTATATATTAGTCATAAATGTGCAAAATTTCATTTCATTCGGTTCACTTAATCATGAGATATATCAGTTTAACGAAGAGCACTCAAATATGAAACATTTTACTAGAGTCGCTCTAACTTCATGTAAAACTATGCAATCGAGCTCAAATTTGTATCATTCATAGCTAATTAGTTGTGCAACTGGCAGATAAAATTTGAGAATTTTCGCTACACTTTATAAAAACTTACAGCTTGCCGAATATTTTCGAGATAATAAGTAAAAGTTGCATGCTTCTACTAATTTTCAACTAGCGCCGTCTACTGGCAGAATCTTCAACCAATCAGACAATCAACTGAAAGGCCTTAATAAACCAAACAACATTGCCGAAGAAACCAACTTTCTAAGTGATCAGAGTCCTGAGATATATGGAATATAAAAATTGATTTATCGTCAGCGCTACCTAGTGGTGGAATTTTGAATCATACGGCCAATCAAAAGTAAGACCTTGGCTGACCTAACAACTTTGCCAAATACACCGAATATTTAAGCGATCATGGTGCTAAGATATACGGTATGGAAATTTTGCAAGTGCTACGTCTTGCTGTCTGTGATATCTGTCATGCCAGAGACAAACAGACGTAACACTGATGAAATGTTTATACCAAATATCTCATGATCCTAATTACTTGGAGAGTTGGTGTCTTCGGCAATATTATTTGGCTGGTCAAGAACTAACAAATTATGGACCGTTTGTTTCAAAATTCCACCACAAGGCGGCGCTAGTGAGCATTCAAATCTTATGTTCCATATATCTCAGGACTCTGATCACTTAGAAAGTTGATGTCTTCGGTGTTGTTAGCTTGGTTAAGGCTTCTCAGTTGATTAGCTGATTGGTTCAAGGTTCTGCCAGTAGGCGGCGCAAGTTGCAAATTAATTGAAGCATGCAACTTTTATTTAATAGTTTGAATATATTCAGCAAGCTGTAATATTTTCTAAGGTAAACCAAATATTCTCAAATTTTACCTGCTAGTTGCACAACTAGTTAGCTATAAACGATACAAATTTGGACTCGATTGGATAACTTTACATGAAGTTGGAGCAACTCTTGTAAAATGTTTCATATTTGAGTGTTCTTCGTAAAATTGCTATATCTCTGGATTAAGTGAACCGAATGAAATGAAATGTCGCACAATTATGACTAATACATAGCTCTTTGAAAAACCTTTGACTTGACTTAGACAAGTTCAAAGAAAACAAAATTTACAGCTTGTTGATTACTTCACGAAAAAAAATCAATCATTTGAATGATTTTGCAAATGTGTAACTAGTACCACTTAGTGACGAAATTTCGAAACAAGTGGGCCATTAACTGTAAGCTCTTGACTAACTGAATAACATTGCCGAAGACACTATGTTTCTAAGTGGTGAGAGACCTGAGATATATGAAATTTAAAATTTGCTTGATCTCTGGCGCTGCTTATTGGTGGAATTTCCAATTAAACGATCCATCACCATCCTTCATGGAATTGTAAATAAAATTATTAGAAAGCAGATTTTTAATCAGTTTAATCAGATTTTTGACATAGCAATAACGGGGAATAGGATCAACAATTAAAAAGAAACTTTCTAAAACACAATATGTGTCTAAAAACTAAAACAGTTTTGTCTTCGTAAATACGGCTCTGGGCCCATTGTGCAGTGTGGTGGCTGTATCACTTCCATCACCAAGCCATGTTTGTGTTGTTAATGATGGTTTTCAGCCTCTCGTCTATTCATGTGCAGTTGTAGCCGTGCTGGTTAGAGCGCAGGGTACTGTGAAATACCATTATTGTGTCTTGGTTCGATTTCCACCGCCGCCCGTATTTCTTTTTTTAACATGTTTTGGTAATTGATGCCGCCGCTGCTGCCATGACCAGTCTAAAAATAGAACAAATAAAGAGAAACCAATGCGACAGAGCACACGCACACATGCGTAATTTTCCTTTTCCAGATTCTAGGAAGCCAATACAATTTTTGGTATACTGCCACCTACCATTTTTTGTATGTGCAAAGCCTTAATACAATATTTGTATATGTTTCAAACCGCATTGTATTAGAATCTGCCAATCTCCGGTTGCGTGACCGGTACAGATATAGTCTACACTATTTTCCTATTTATCGTTCATCAGGTTATAGAAAAAGCTGCGATTTCATGTGTCGCATGCATGGGTTTGGTTCACTTTTATATTTGGTCACTTCCGGCGGGACACCCAGAACCGGTTCCGGAACACTACCGGTTCAGATATAATCTGCGACTATTTTCCTGCTTACCGTTCGTCAGATAATCGAAAATGCCGTGGTTAGATGGGTTGCATGCATGGGTTTGTTGCAATTTCATATCTGGCCCCTTCCTGGGGTACCGGTCCGGAACACCTAAATGGCCATAACTCCGGAACGGGTGGACCGATTCAAACCATTTTCAATAGGAAACAATGGGACAATATTCCGCGTCAATTGAAAACAAAAGCGTTGAAATCGGATGATATTTACTATCCAAAAGTGAGGTGACATTTTTGTACACATACACACATACACACGCACACACATACATACACACACATACATACACACAGTAATCATCTTAACTCGTCGAGCTGAGTCGATTGGTATATAAGACTTGGCCCTCCGGGGGTTCTATCAAAATTACATTTTTGGAGTGAACATATAGCCTTTCGGTACACCTTGGTGTACGAGAAAGGCAAAAATATCGAAAAAGCAATAAATAATTCAAAAGGTACAATAAACAAAAAAATAAATTATCAATAAATGTCAAAAAACGAGCAATAAACGTAAATGCATTTTGAGCCAAAAAATTAAGTAGTCCATGCGACGAAGCCGCATAGAGGATGGAGGAACTGAGGCGGCAGAAGGCCGCCGAAGTTTCCGATATCCGATGCACCGCAACTGCATCGATTCAGTTCTAGGCAAACCACAGATCCAATAATTTGCCCGGTATAATGCAAACATAGATGTTATCCCTTTTTTAGGTCCGACGAGCGATAGCGAGTTCGGACAGCAAGCAATTGCTCGGTAAATTGCAATCATAGTTACGCAAGCTTTTCAGTCGTTTCAGTCATATAAGTGCGATTCAGAATTTCCCTGTCTCATACTTTCCTACATTTGTTTTTCATGGATAATTTCGTCATTTTTTTTATTGCATTTTTTTGAAATTTTTATTGCTTTTTCGATATTTTTTCATTGTGAATTTTCAAATTTATTGTATTTATTTATGGAAAATTCGAAGTTATTTGGTGGGAAAGATAGCTTTTTTTTATTGCAACAGTTGATTTATTCATTGCATTTTTGACGTTTTTAATTGCTCAAAAATCAATTATTTATGGAAACTTTTGATTTTGTTTAGGCTTGAAATTAGGTTTTGATCCGCATTAGAAAAGTTTGTCTGTACCCTCAGTAAAATGCAACAATGTAGCAATTGTAACCATCAGTAATAATAGATCATGTACATAAGCGCATTCATCACACAGTACAATGCACCAAAGGGTTCAATAGTCAGCCAAACAGTATTTAACCACTGCCATGTTCTAGTATGAATCTAGTATCAAGTATCAACTCATAAGTATCAAGTATCAATCCAATAGTATTAGAGTATCAATATAGTTTTTGTATCGAAGTATCCGTCCATATCGTATCGTGTTACAAGTCCCGCGTCCGTTGTAATAGTTCCGTCCTCGAAATACAAGTTACTGTGTTAAGTTAAGTACTCGTGTAGTAAATCAGACAGTCCAACATAGTTCCGTGTAAATCAGACCCGATTATTCCGACCAATAAAACCAAGCATTCAGACAGACCGCGTACTATCCAGTGATTATCATTTCCGGAACTCCAGTGAATAATCAAATACCGACAGATCAGTACAGACGCTCTTATGTGCGCGAACAGATTTATTTATGCATTTTTTTATTTGTTTATGGAACTTTTGTTATTTATTACTGCTTACACCCCTTTTCTTCACTGGGACTTTTCGAATTATTTATGGGAAATTTTGTATTTATTACGGAACGTTTAATTGTCTACCAATGGTCAAATGTACACGAAAACCAATACATGTGATATATCAAATGATTTATGAGGTTACCTGACGGATGGTTAGCAAGAAAACAGTCTCAGACCATTCCGGGAACCGATTTTGGGTGTGCCGTCGTAAGTGGTCAATTACAAAAGTCCGAACCTATGCATGCGATACATCAAATCGAGGCTTTTCCTATAGCCCAATGAACAATTAGCCAGCAAAAAGTCACAGGCCATATTTGGGAGAACCGGTAGTGTTCCAGAACTGGTAACGAGTATCCCGCCATCCCGAAAATTTTTGTTGCAGACAAAACGGAAGCTGAATTTGTTGCGTGCTTTTCAACTCGTGAATAATCAATTATTGCGAACTCAAAATCGAAACATTTTGATGATCTTCAGCAGCGTTGCAATGTTTACCGACTCGAAGTTACCGCTCGAAAATCACAATGCAAGGCATAAAAATCTCTAAACTCGTGCTGCATGATCTTTATCAAATTCCTTTCAAGTTGGGACAAGCCTATGTCGCATTGGGTAGAATGTCGCAACAAATTCAGGTTGCGACATTGTCGTTATTGTTGCGCGACGGTTGAATTTTGATTCACTGTCCACAAGTTGTTGGGACATATGGGGCAAAATAAGCTTTTAAAAGGATCTTTCAGGTATGTTTATGATTTCTATTGACCTCTAATTACACCTGCAGCTATTTTATTCGATTTACAGTCGTATTAGTTGCTTGAAAGTACATTTTGATTCTCTTTTTGTATAAAAAAGGGCAAAATGGACCACTTTCCGTGCCGTGCGGTGAATGAATTTAGCACCAATCGATTTCCCATAATTTTTAACGTCAGAAATGGTCAACTTCACGTACCGAAACCAGCGGCGTTAAAAGATCCGTTTTTTGGGTCGATTTTTCCCACTGTGCGTTGGTTTGTCCGCATCTAATCTGAGCACTTTATAATCTGACCCTCACTAATCAGCACATCTTTCAAACTAAATATGGGTCAAACGTCATGCTGCTCATGGAACGGGGTGAAACGGAACGTAGAATCAAAACAAAACAGCAAATCAGGTTGCCAGCAGTATGTTTTTCGACGCCCACAGGGTGACTAAAAATTCAAATTAAAAATGAACCCCGTTGGTTTGCATGAGGAGTCGTTCAAACCAACGGGGGTAGACGGTAGGAGGAAAGAGACGAGCCAGGGATTGAACCAAGGACCTTCTGCATATTAATCAGAAGCGGTAGTCACTACATCACCAAAATCGTCATGAAGAAAAAAAATAAGAAGAAATGAAAAATGAAGATGAGCAGAAAATGCTTTAGTAAGAGAGAAGATAAAATGTACAAGATTAAGGATAGAAGGCAAATGTTGGTGTGTATTGTTTCCCAGGCTCGTTGCTATGAGACCCACATAGCATAATAGATGCCAAATATTTCAAAGTTCTCTTTCAAAACACAAGCCACAACTCCACATTCGGGGCCATTCGCATAAAATTTTCATCAAAAAGAACTTCTTCACCACTGGATCACGGTTCGCGTCTAGCTTCGAGTTCTTCTAATCTCAAAGTTAAACGCTGCAGATCTCTGTTCGCTCGGTTCCGGATGTTAGTAAAGGATACAGCTAGAAAACCACATTCATTCCATCAATTGTTGTATGTAGGTCCGTAACTGCGGTGTATTGCGGGTAAGTAACTCTTCCTACGAGCAGCTTAGCTTTCGCACACGACGAGCGACCCAGCCAGCCATTCAGCACGCCGCATTCCAAGCAACCTCTGCGTGCACAAAGGAAATTCTTTTACCACGAAGCACAAGCCTGAGCTTATTGCAACACTCTGCTCTGCTTAAGCTTTCCATTTTCCAACAAGGCAGAGGCAGCTATGCACACAAGGGGAATGCCAAGTGCACCACGTTCGTTCGTAGCGCAACGATGAATGTGATGATGAAATATTCCCCAGCTAAAATAAAGTACACAATTTGTTATCTCGTGCTTTACAACTGTGGGTTGTAGTGAAGCCGTTTTGTGGGATATATCCATCTTAAGCCTGGAAAAAAACTCACTTCAAATGACTAAAACCCGGATCATGTAACCATCATGAACGACATTGTAAAAATAGTACTTGTCTAGAACCTTGCGAAGTAGCTGCTTGAATACAATTTCTTAGGCAACTATCTTCCACATGCACTAACTGAAATCTCAAATCTGAAAACCAAAATTAGAGAAGTTTTTTTTTTTCAGATTCAATCAAAGACAAGATAAACTTCGAAAATATGTGCCAGTTCTGTTTTCACCAACCCAGCTAAGCTTCAGCTGTTGATATTGATATACCTACATTGTGACTGACCTTGCTGCAAAAAGTGGCCTAATTTCCCCGAAAATTACATCCCCACCGACACGTGGTCTCACATTTACTGACACGGAAGTCTGCTATCTTTACCGCACGAGAATACAGTCTGTCCTATGGCGTGCCATGCCAGCCATACGCGAACCCTCGGAAACGACCGCCGAAAAGAACCCTTTTTCCAAAAAGATTCTCAATTAAGATTTGCCACCGAACCGGATGGAACTTTCCGTCGACCTGCCTACTGTTGGAATTCGGTGGGAATGGCGACAGTTGGTATACCATGTCGTCGTCACTTTTCGTCGTCCGCCGCCCCAGGAACACAAGCCTTCGAAACTCTGTTCTAATTAAAACCGCAACAACTAACTATCTACTACTACTGCTGGCCCAATGCAAGGCGATAACTGACTACGACTGGGCGGAGTCCGAAGGCGCATAAGTTTGTGTCACTTGCAAACGGTTGAAAAGTTGTGCGGAATGTGGTAGATTGCAATTGTAAGATATGTCTGGAATGCTTTGGTTCAGGGTTGATTGTTGGACAGCGGATTTTCATTATTGCTGGAGGAAAGTGTATTGCAAAACGAACACTAAAAATTCAAATCAAAGATTAAAGTTTTTATCTCATTCCCGTCTAAATAAGTACCGATCGATATTGCGACATTTGCACCCATTTAGACTCGGCCCAAATTCATTATTATCACGGTCGAATTTCGCAGCGGCTAGCGTAAACAAGTTCGGTTGGGTTCATGACAAGGGTGCCGGATACACAACAGGTAAACAAAATAAGTTTGATTAGAGTTAAATGTTGCTATAAAATGATAATTCAGTAGTCTAAACATTAATTAGAAACCCAATAATGATTGAGTTTATTTTTGCGCCTCGCCTAATGTCTCGTAGCCAATTTGGTATTAATTACTAATTAAAAGATTTGTTTTCATTTTACGTAAACAAATATTGTGAAAATAAACTATAATTTTCTTGAAACAATCAGATTGAATTGTCCCTTGAATTCAATTTCCGTCTAGTCCACGTCTATTTCGGGCACAGGCTGCATTCAATTCCCGGCACACCTTCTACATGACACTATGGTACATAAGATGGCAAAAACATGATTTGATCGTAGGTGTTTTTTCGAAAAGTCGGCCAAATCCTTCACAATGCAAATCATATCATGTGTTAAAGTACTTTTGAACAGAAAGCTTTTTGAGATACAGGGGATGGCCAAAATGTTTGGGATAGGCAACTTTTTTTTTCTCTTCCAAAAATGTTCAACAAGCTGTAACTTTTCATAGAGTGCATCGAAAATTGTCTGCTTGCTAACCTATTATAGGTGCACAGTTCGAAAAAAAACCTGTAAAATTATGACGGATCGAATGTAACAAAACGACCCCGTCATATATGATGGAATTTTTTGTGCGATCTTAGAATTACATTGCAAATATCTATTAGAAAATATAAAGAAAAATTGAGCTCCGAGCGAGAATTGAACTCGGATCCCTGGGGTGTGAGTAGCACGCCCGAGCTCTCTCGGCTATCTCAGCTTGTTGAATAGCAGACAGTCAAAGCTAAACTGCTTCTACCATAATGAACGCATTCCCGACATGCTCCGGCTGCTGCAGAGAGTACTGAGAGAGGCAACGGGGAAACCGCCACAGCTGCGAGCAGCCGTTCGTTTAGCTGATGACGGAGAGTGGCTGGCATGATTTATAGCAGATGCATGTAAATTTAAAGCGAATATGCTTTAAAATCTGTAAACAAGCCGTCTGACCAGCAGCGGGCTGCTCGGCTGACGTTAAATGATGGTGATTTACATTTTTCTGCCGCAAATTTCAGTTGATCTTCAATTTACGTGCTGTTTAACTTTCATATTTTTTTGCATTTTTTTGCAGTTCATTTTTGTGAAAAAAGTTGTTGTATTTCATCCCGCTAAGTATTGCAGCGTTGCCGGCTAGAAGTCAAATCCATGTTGTCCCTAGAGAATTGCTAAAGTATAATAAATGCAGTCATAAACGATACACGAGCAAAGGCGGATAACAAGGTGATATGATTTTGATAATAAACTGTGTTATCGGTGTTATTCTTTTGTTATTTTTGTTATCATCTTTTCCAATTGATGATAACCAGATGATAATAAATTTAGGTATAGATAATTTTGGTTTGTCGCGATAACATAAAAATACTAAATTATAACAAAATGTGTTATCAGTTCTCAACACATATTTAAAAGCTATCCCAAAAACTGAGAGTCTGATGGGCCTTGTATCTTAAAATAGATTCCGCTTTTTCCACCTTCAATGCGACTGCAGTACGAAAGCGTAGCCTTCAACCACTCTACCTCTCACTGAGTCCCGTTGGTATTGGGGCTATCGGCTGCGACAGGCAATCACTCGATCAGGGTTCGAGACCCACTGGGCGCAATAGTTGAAACATGGATTGTAAATCATAAGAAATTTTTTTCAAATGCTGACGATGTCGGTAAAGTAGATTTTTACTATTTTGGTTGATAAAATAGCTTTGAATGATAAATAATTGTTAACAAAACCTGTTATCAATAAACTTTTTTATGTTGATACTAAATGTAACGTTGAACAACATATTGTATAACACAATTAGTTATCAAGTTGAATTCAATGATAACCCAAATTCTTATCATTTTGGTATTCGAAGAGTGAATTTGAATTATAATTTCTGTTATGTTGGCTCTGAATTCAACCTAAATGATAACAAACTCAATTATCAATCGAATGATAACCAGGTAACAGAACTTGTTATTATTTTGTTATACGCCTTTGTTCGGGTGGGCAGCCAAGGGCACCGTCGGGTATGTGGAACGGATTCGATGGAACAATAGGTTCAACTAGAAGCTCAGCGAGGTTTTGACGAAAAAAGAGCGTGAACGGTAACACTAGTTTACAAAATAAAACGAAAGTCGTGAACTTCTGTCAACGACCAAAATTTTTGAAGCATAATTAAGTGCTGATTTCGAAACCGTGCTTCAAAAAATTTTAAGTAGAACAGTTTCTGAGTTTTAACTCAATATCGAGTTTTACAACTTTTTAAAATATGGAATTTAATAAAATTCAAATATCTTGCGTTTTGTTCAACCAATTTTAAATCTTTTTCCATAAATTCAAAGCTGAATATAATACCATTCGATCATCTGAATGCAGGTTTTGCGTCAGATTGATGAAATTCAAGATATTGGCGAGTTTTGGGGACGATCTCCTTAAAATTTAACTAAATTTCCAAGAATATATTAAGAAATATATTTTTTTCTATAAGAAAAAAAGAGTTTAAAAATTCTTTCTCAACGTTTATTTGACATATCATATGTGGGCGAGTTACAGTAAAAAATTCATCTCAATCGGAGCATTGGTTACGGAGAATGTGATGCATGAAGTGAGCGACTTTGCTTAAAAATAGAACAAAAATCGATTTTAAATCATCAACCTTGTATGGAAAGTCGAAAAAATTTCCGCTCTACTGTAATTTTTTTCCTTCGCGTTTTCAAACTCAGGGCATGATTCGAACGATCATCAGTTTGCCGAGTTCAAAAATGCTGTAAACTAGTGTAATCAGGCAGCATGTGACCCGGCAGAGCTTGAAATGTTTCAAGCGGAAGCAATAGACCCGGAAGTAAAATGCCGCATGAAAGGATTTAAATGTAGGGAAATGGAGCTGCTGATGGTGTGTATTACTCAAGGAAAGTGTGTTTAGTTCTTCCGGAAACACAATGCATCTCGCTTCGGCTTCGTATCGTGACCGAAATGTACAAGAATAAAGATGGTTGGTTATGAAAGGCCGAAAGTATTTTCTTTAATGTTTAAGCGTTTTATAATGGATTATGATAGGCATTAAAAAAGCACTTTTATGTCACTTGGGCAGAGCCGCATTTACAAATGTGGGGGCCCAGGGGCATATTATTGTGGGGGACTTTAATATGTATAGAGGAAACATGTTTGCCCATATAACGTGGAAAAAATCAAAAAACAAGAATCATTCTTACAAATATGTTAGCGGAATTCATATTGTAATTTCTGATTTACCTTTCTATTAAACTACTTAAACTAATTGTTAGCGAAAATCCCGGACAATTTCTATGGAAATTTCCCTTCCAACTTTCTTCTGAAATTTGGTAAAGGAATCTATGAATTTTATCGCCAGGAGATCGCCATGGATTCATTCGCATTTCAATCTCTCAACTCCAAAAATTCGGACTGAAACTCATCAAAATAATCTGCTCTGCTCTAAACACAAGCTAGGTTTCCTCAAAAAAAATTTCAACAGTTTTGGTATTAGTGTAGAATTATCATAAGTTAAAATACACAATAATAAAAATACAAAAAAAAGTTTTGGTATCCTCCGATTTGAGTAAGTCGTAATCTGTCTAAGTAAAATCAAACTCATGAGTTCCAAAAATATTTCTAAATTTCGGAAAAACTTAAAATTTTAAATTGTTTTTAAATCTTTAGACAGAAAAAAAAACAAACTAGTTTGGAAGGTATTTTTTGACTCTGCAATTTATTGGATTATGGAATTTTACCTCTAGAAAAAAAATTTACCTCGTTTTTTACGTCTAGAATTCAGACGAAGACTTTCTTCAAGATTTTCGGTAATTTTTTTTGGTCAATTGCACAAAGCCCATAAATGATAAAACGTTTTTTTTTATTTCATAAGTAGCTGGACAAATACTTGCAGTTTTCCCAAAGGAATCACGACATATATCACATACATCTTGACAGTAAACAGTAATCTGAAGTTCTCTTGACAAAAGTCTCTAGGGGAGTTTTTTACACAACATTTTTATCTCGCTTCACATTTTTTTTGTGAAATGAAATTTAGTGGGTAGCTCCAGAAATGTTGGGGGCCGGGGCCCTGCCCCCCCCTCCTTAATCCGGCATAGCACTTGGGTAATTCGTCAATTCTACATGGTTTCCTATTTCATTTGATTTTCCGTGTATAATTCCACAGTAGTAGGAAAATATCCAATGATCACAAGGGGTTAGTCACTCGGTACATAGAGCCCGGCACAATTCGGCACTACAATAAAACCAACTTTACGTTATGGAATCAACCTGCCAACTTATTTACGATTGCAAAAGCCTTTTCTATAGATTCTAGACAAGTTTTCTGGGTGGAATTTTGCCGATAAACACCGATCAGGTTGATAACATTCCCCGAAAATTGACAGGGTATGATTCAGCGCAAAACCATTCAAAGAAAATATCCCACTGGGCACATGCTGCCCAGCTCCAGTACGTTCGGCACACTTCCACACACACTGAAAAACAACCAACATAAATGAAGTGCTGAATGTTCAACCCCTTCAGTGATCATCTATATCCAGTCATTTTTTACACTCTCCATTGAATTTAAATTTCCAATAATTCCATTTTCAAGAAAAAAAAATAAAATATTTGTAACAGAAGTTGGGACCCAATTGTTGAACACTTCCTAAAGCTAGTTACATCCTAATCTTCACAGATTCTTGCTAATTGTTGAACTGTTGTTTACACTGGTAGTTTTGATTTTAGTGTATCCATTACAAATATGATGGATTTTCATTTTTAAGTTTTTAAGGTGGTTTTCGGGGGTTCCAATGAGCTTCCGGTGAGTGTGCAGATATGTATCAGAGGCGCATCAAGGCTTTCAGGGAATTTTAAGAGGACTCTGAGGGGATTTCCATTGCATTGAGGGGACGCCTCAGAAATCCCTTAGAACGCTCCTGCAAGTATCGGAGACTCCTTTTGTCGTTCTACGCATAATTGTCTCATGTAGATAGTGATTTCCATACAACTTGGGACAATTATGCGTAGAACGACCGTCCATGACATCTATGGAATGCCCCTGAAACCCACTGGCTGTAACTTTTCTGGAAGCGCTCAAAACTCTTTGGAGATTCCTTGACCCTTCTAAAACTATTTGATGGCCCCTAAAATGCTCTGAAACTCCCTGTAACCAGTGTTGCGAAAATTCATCAATTCAACCCTCTAATACACAACCCCGCCTTTAGACGGGGTATAGTTTTTGGTTTTTGGTGTATTTTAAAACGTATTTACATTTTTTTAAATCATTGAAAAATTGACGTTTTAGTCACCTTTCAGAAGTGATTGTCTATTTTGTATTGATTCGTTACAATTAACATATTTTTTAATTTTTCTCAAAACGTTCTATCCTAGTTTAATAGTTTAAGGGAGTCGAATACACTCTAAAATTATTTTCCTTTTATTTACACGGAACACAAAATTTCCCATGAAAATAAAAATAAAAATAAAAATATTTCAGCAAAATAATAAAATCTCAAAATGTTTCCGTCTCAAAAAATCCGTACCCCAAATAGGCTTCCAGGAAAAATATAAAAGTGTGGGATCTTAAAAAATAAAAATTAGAATAAACAAAAATCGAAATTCATGAAATCGAGAATTAAAAAGAATCATCATCCAAAACATGTTTAAATCGATTTAAGGTGACGAAAAATGATGTCTAGATCAAAATCAAAAATTTGGGTATTAGAGGGTTAATTTGAATAGTAACCAACAAATCTTTTCGGTAATGTTGAGAAGCGCTCCCTGAAAACCCTTGAAATCGCTGGAATGCTCATGAAACCCCAGGAACACCCCTATAACGCCCCCGAACCGCCCGAAAAGCCCAGAAACGCTGCTTAAACCCTTGAAATATAATCTATTTTATGAAATCCCGATCACAAAGTAACAATTCCAATTTTTTCCCGTATTAACGAGATTTTTAGCCCTAGGTTGGTTGATCTCGGGACCCACGCTTTACTTCCCTTCCGAAGGATCCCAGCTCCTCGGCGTGCTAGCCACGTGCTTTAACCATCACACCAGATCCGCTCCAATGCAAAAATTTTCAAAACAAACATCCTCCCGAATCTTGAAACTATGGTGGGATCTTGATATTTATTATTGGTTTGCCAGCAAGGCTTGTTTCATAACAATGATTTCTTAACTTTAATTTTAATAATGTGACAGTTTCCATGTCTTCAGTGACACAAATCTTTCAAACTTTTTTTTTGTTTGAAAATATTTATAATTTTGTAAATAAATGGACGCAATATCCCCAATTAACACACTGTTGAGGCAATGGCTCGGGAGTGGCAGGATGTGGCTTCAGGAGGACCCTACTTCACTGGGACGACTCACCATCCAACGGCCAACCAGTCATCGACGCACCAAAAACTGCATGCAGGAACTCAAAGGCACTTCGGCAGGTGTCAGGGCCACTTTGTGACAAGATTCGGTGATCAGGAACCACACAAAATTACTTAACTTCACTACTTTTTATTAATCATGAAACTACACTGTACTCTATTTGAGGATCGACTGTAGGGTTTATTCAAACTTCTTCTCTCTTCGAGCTTCTGACTCAGACTGACTGTATTTCTTGATTGGGTATTTAAATCCAGTTAGAATGACAGCTGACTCGGGTTATATGTGTTTGTGGCAATTATACAAATTGACAGTAGTCGGTCTAGCAAATAGTTGGATTCTACATAATATACCCGGTCCTGAACATCGCCCCCACCTTGAAATACTAAATTTCAATTATTCAATACAATCCCAGTACGGAGGGTTAGCCTAACATTAGCCTAATGTGAGACTAACTGGCCAGCATGTTAGGCTAACTTTTTGTCTCACTTTTGGCTAATGTTAGTCTAAAATTAGACAGATATGACACACTTTGTTAGACATGTTGCAAATTCGAAACATGTTTGTTAGTCTAACATTAGACTAACGTTAGACATGTTTTACTATGGGCTGTTAGACAAATGTTAGGCATAAATTTTATGCTGCTTATTTTCATTCCAGCTGTCATCCGAGCAAGAAGTATGATTGTAGTAGTGAACTTTTGTCGCCGTTCACTACTACAACCGTACTCTTGCCTCGAATGAAAGCTGGACGAAACAAATTCAATAAAAAAAACTCGGAGCCTGTTCAATTTCAATTTTAATTTTAACTTTAATTTTAATTTCAATTTTAACTTTAATTTCAACTTGAATTTAAATTTGAATTAAATAAAAATTAAATTAAATTAAATTTATATTAAAACTAAATTAAAATTCAATTAAAATACAATAAAAATTAAATTAAAATTAAATTAAAATTAAATTAAAATTAAATTAAAATTAAATTAAAATTAAATTAAAATTAAATTAAAATTAAATTAAAATTGAATTAAAATTAAATTAAAATTAAATTAAAATTAAATTCAAATTAAATTCAAATTAAATTCAAATTAAATTAAAATTAAATTAAAATTAAATTAAAATTAAATTAAAATTAAATTAAAATTAAATTAAAATTAAATTAAAATTAAATTAAAATTAAATTAAAATTAAATTAAAATTAAATTAAAATTAAATTAAAATTAAATTAAAATTAAATTAAAATTAAATTAAAATTGAATTAAAATTAAATTAAAATTAAATTAAAATTGAATTAAAATTAAATTAAAATTAAATTAAAATTAAATTAAAATTAAATTAAAATTAAATTAAAATTAAATTAAAATTAAATTAAAATTAAATTAAAATTAAATTAAAATTAAATTAAAATTAAAATAAAATTAAATTAAAATTAAATTAAAATTAAATTAAAATTAAATTAAAATTAAATTAAAATTAAATTAAAATTAAATTAAAATTAAATTAAAATTAAATTAAAATTAAATTAAAATTAAATTAAAATTAAATTAAAATTAAATTAAAATTAAATTAAAATTAAATTAAAATTAAATTAAAATTAAATTAAAATTAAATTAAAATTAAATTAAAATTAAATTAAAATTAAATTAAGATTGAATTAAAATTAAATTAAAATTAAATTAAAATTAAATTAAAATTAAATTAAAATTAAATTAAAATTAAATTAAAATTAAATTAAAATTAAATTAAAATTAAATTAAAATTAAATTAAAATTAAATTAAAATTAAATTAAAATTAAATTAAAATTAAATTAAAATTAAATTAAAATTAAATTAAAATTAAATTAAAATTAAATTAAAATTAAATTAAAATTAAATTAAAATTAAATTAAAATTAAATTAAAATTAAAATTAAATTAAAATTAAATTAAAATTAAATTAAAATTAAATTAAAATTAAATTAAAATTAAATTAAAATTAAATTAAAATTAAATTAAAATTAAATTAAAATTAAATTAAAATTAAATTAAAATTAAATTAAAATTAAATTAAAATTAAATTAAAATTAAATTAAAATTAAATTAAAATTAAATTAAAATTAAATTAAAATTAAATTAAAATTAAATTAAAATTAAATTAAAATTAAATTAAAATTAAATTAAAATTAAATTAAAATTAAATTAAAATTAAATTAAAATTAAAATAAAATTAAAATGAAATTAAAATTAAATTAACATTAAATTAAAATTAAATAAAACAAAATTGAATTAAAATTAAATTGAAATTTAATTAAAATTTAATTAAAATTTAATTAAAATTAAATTAAAATTTAATCAACGTTTAATTAAAATTTAATTAAAATTAAATTAAAATTTAATTAAAATTAAATTAAAATTTAATTAAAATTTAATTAAAATTTAATTTAAAATTAGTTAAAATTTTATTGAAATTGGATTAAAATTAAATTAAAATTAAATCAAAATTTTTTTCAAATTTTATTAAATTTTTGTTTAAATTTAATTAAAATTTAATTAAAATTAAATTTATTAAAATTTTATTAAAATTAAATTAAAAGTAAATTAAATTTTTTTAAATTTTATTAAAATTTTTTTTTTAAATTTTATAAAAATTTTATTAGAATTTTTTTTAAAGTTTTATTAAAATTTTATTTAAATTTTATTACAATTTAATTGTAATTTTATTAAAGTTTTATTAAAATTTTATTCAAATTTAAAAAAATAAATTGAAAATTTAATTAAAATTTAATTGAAGTTTAATTAATATTTTATTAAAATTTTATTTAAATTTTATTAAAGTTTTATTAAAATTTTATTAAAATTTTGTTAAAATTTTAATAAAATTTAATGAAAATTTAATTAAAATTTTATTAAAATTTGATTAAAATTTATTTAAAATTAAATAAAAATTAAATGAAAAATAAATCAAATTATAATTAAAATGACTCACCGACACGATGAGGGCAAACTTAACGGAATCGGACACTGTTTTGGAGATGACTGGTTCCGGCAACGGTACGACGAGAACGAACCGGACTTATTGGCCAGTAGCAGCGGCGAGGAGCTGACGGGTCGGACGACGGAACGACTGAAATGGTTCTTACCAGGTTGTTACGGTTTTAACTAATTGAAACGCGCAATTTTTATCATTTTCCCGACCGACGAACGCTGCCACAATCAACAATGTTATTTTTTAACTGCCGTTCAGGCAACTGTCAACAATGCGCGAAAGAATCGAACACTGAGCATAATTTCGGGGTTATGATTTATGCTCTCAGAAATTTTCGATGAGCAACATATCTAACAAATGCCTAACAGTGTCGAACGCCTAACTTCCTCCGTGCTGGGAATATTGCATACGAATTCTACTTGCTATCAATAAAAATATAACTAAAGAGAAAGAAAAGGTAAACAAAGTGTAGATGTGCCTTAACTAAATAGAACGAATTGTCATTCAATTTCTCTTTTATGTTGACGTTTCTCCTCGGTCGGTTGATGTCGGCGACGCTGTCATCGTAGTCGGCTCTGGCATCATTTCATTCTTCGCTGACTCCAGGAACGCAATCATCATCGTCGCGGGAAGGAAGCAGACAAATTTTTGTGATCGGCCGCTTGATAATACCACGGGAAGTTTTCAAGGTCACCACCCGCGTAAGCTGATCGTTGCCGGGATGAATATTGACGATGCGAGCAAGTGGCCACTTCACCGGATGCTGCTGTTCATCGACGAGGATTACGAGTCGGCCGGGAAGAAAAGCGTCGTTCGGCTTGTTGATTTTGTTGCACAGCTGCAGTTCTTGCAAATACTCGCTTCGCCAATGGTGCCAGAATTGCTGATACGCTCGTTGTGTTGCTTGGAGACGGTCGAGCATGCTGAGGGAAACTTTCGTGAGATCCGGCTCGGGGACTGCGTGCATCGTTGATCCAATTAGAAAGTGTGCAGGAGTTAGACACGCCAGGTCGTTCGGATCCTCGGAAAGGGGCACCAGTGGTCGGCTGTTCATTGCTGCTTCGATTTGGGTCAGCAGCGTCGTCATCTCCTCGAATGTCAGACGAGAGTTCCCCAGCTGGCGATACAGATGTGTTTTGGCAACCTTAACGGCTGCCTCCCATAATCCACCGAAGTGAGGCGCCTTTGGTGGACACAGGTGCCAATTGATGGATTCGTTGGCGCAAAAGGTGTGGATGTTGTCGGTGTTTTCCTGCAGCAGACGATGGATTTCCTCCAGCTCATTTTTTGCGCCTTCAAAATTTTTTCCGTTGTCGGAATAGACATCGGATGGTCGACCTCTGCGGGACACGAATCTCCGGAACGCTGCCAGGAACGCGGGTGTCGATAGGTCCCCAACCAGTTCGATGTGGACAGCCTTCGTGCTGAAGCACACAAAGATGCAGATGTAGGCCTTCGTTGGTTGTGCTCTCTTGTGGATTGCCCGAAGATAAACAGGTCCAGCGAAGTCGACGCCGGTGATGCTGAACGGACGGCTCGGTCGAATGCGGTGGATTGGAAGCTGGCCAAGCTGCTGTGTTGCTGGAACGGGACTCGCTCGGTTGCAGCGGAAGCAGGCATGTATTACGCCCTGGATTAGCCTTCGTCCTCGAATAGGCCAGAATTTTTCGCGCATAGCGGCTAGTGTAAGGCGGCCGCCACCATGGATTAGTTGAAGATGGTATTGCTTGGCGAGAAGGCGTGTGTAGGGGTGAGGATTTGGTAGGAGGACAGGGTGCTTGGTAATGTAGGGTTGCTCTAACAAATTTAATCTCCCTCCCACTCTAATTATGCCTTCAGGGTCTAGTATGGGGCTTAGACGGCGGATCGGCGACTTTTTGGAAACTGCATTGTCACTGCGTAGGTGCTTCAACTCTTCTTTGAAACCATCGGCCTGGGTCAACTTGATGAGTATCGACTGGCTAGCGGCGAGTTCCTCTTGTGAAAGTGCGTTGTTGGGAAGCGGAACACAGGAGGGAAGTGTACGGCGTTTTTCACGACAGTAGCGGACAAATCGTAGGCAGTATGCGGTAATGCGAACCATTGTGGAATGCGAGGAGAATGAAGCGAAGTATGGGTTGACGAGCGCTTCGCTTCTGGTTACTGCCACGACGACCTTTCTACGTTCCTTTCCATCATCTGGGTATTCTGGTACTTGTTCACATGGCCATTGCTTTTCTGGTAGTGAAAGCCATTTTGGTCCATGCTTCCATTCTTCGCATTGGATGAACTCGTCGATTTCCATACCTCGAGATACGTGGTCGGCGGGGTTCTGCTTTCCAGCTACATGGTTCCAGTGTGCTCCGTGGGTAGCTGATTGGATGGCGGAAACGCGGTTGGCCACAAACGTCTTCCAATTGTTGGGAGGAGCGCGAATCCATTGGAGCGTAACGGTGGAGTCACTCCAAAAATAGGAAGCGGAAACGTCGATCTGGAGTGCCTCGCTGATTTTGGTATGCAGTTTCGTTGCAAGGTCGGCGGCACATAGTTCGAGCCGCGGAAGGCTAATACGCTTCAGTGGAGCGACACGTGATTTTGACGCTAGTAGGTGGACGGCTACGTTGCCCTGGGAATCCACGGATCGGGCGTACGTGCATGCACCGTATGCCGCTTCAGACGCATCAGAGAAGGTGTGGAGCTGGATTGTAGCGTTCGGGAGGAGAGCGTAGCGTGGTACGTGGAAATCAGACAGCTTCGGTAATTGCTTGGCGTAGCTGTTCCATTTGTCGGCAATCGATTCCGAAACGGCATCGTCCCAGCCACAAGGTTGCAACCATAGGAGCTGCATCAACATTTTTGCACGGATGACAACGGGTGATACTATACCCAGGGGATCGAACAGCTGGGATATGCCGGACAGAATGGTTCTCTTCGTGATCGGTCCATGGCTAGGTCGTAATGCGGTTTCAACTCGGAAGATGTCCGCCTCGGGTTCCCAATTAATCCCCAAAGCCTTGATCGTTTCATCCTTGCCGAATTGTATTGTGGATTGAGTCCCGATTTGGTCAGGCTCCAGTCCCTGTAGAACTTCAAGCTTGTTGGAGGTCCACTTCCTCAGACAGAATCCGCCCTTCGCCATCAGGTCTCCTAATTCGGTCCTCAACTGGATGGCTTCAGGAATCGACTGTGCACCACCAATAAAGTCGTCAACGTAAAATCCTTTTTTGACTGCTGGTCCTCCCAGGGGGTACGCATCTCCTTCATCGTCGGCCAGTTGAACTAATGTACGTGTTGCTAGGAAGGAAGAGGGTGCCATGCCGTACGTTACAGTCAGAAGGCGGTAGGTTTGGACTGGGTCAGCATCATGGAAGCGAAACAGGATTTGTTGGAACGGTGTGTCGTCTGGATGGTGCAAAACTTGGCGGTACATTTTCGCTACATCACTCACCACGGCTACTGGGAAGGTTCGGAAGCGAAGGCAAATGGCGTGAATATCGTCCTGCACTACCGGCCCTACGAGTAATGCTTCGTTCAGCGAGTGACCGGAGGACGTCTTGGCGGAGGCATCAAAGACGACGCGGACCTTTGTTGTCGTGCTGGCCTCCTTTAGCACTGGGTGATGCGGAAGGAAACATTGGTTTGATCCTTCAACCTCCTCGTCGGACACCAATCGCATATGGCCTAACTCCAAATATTCTCGCATGAACTTATGGTACTCCTCTTTCAACTGGGAATCTCGGTCCAGTCGGCGCTCGAGGAGCTCGAAACGACGCAGTGCTGCAGCTCTCGATTCTCCAATAAGCTCATCAAAATTCTGTTTCCGTGGTAGTCGTACTATGTATCGTCCTTCAGGGTTCCGACTGACTGTTGACGCATAGAGGTCTTCGCATCTCTTCTCGTCCATCGAATAAGCAGATCTGGTCGGAAGTTCCTCTACCTCCCAGAAACGCTCCAAACTTTCTTCGAGCGATACCAAGGACATGGTGGTGATGGAGCAAGCGGATGCTTCTTGGCGGTTCTTGGGGGTATTGACGGCACCAGAGACTATCCAACCGAAGGCGCTGTCTACCAGTAGTGGTAGGGAATCGGACAAGTGAATTCTGGCGGCAGACTTGAAGCATGAGAAGAAATGTTCGTTCCCGATGATCATGTCGATACCGGAGCTCAGGTTGAAGTTTGGATCAGCATAGAACAAGTCTTGGGGCAGGTTCCAATCTTCGATGGGCACGTCGTGGGCAGGAAGTTTAGGGATGACGCTTTTTAGGACCAGGAAATCAACGTCGAGAGCGAAATCTTCCTTTCGTGAGCGAATCTGCGTTCGGACAGCATTGCGAGCGTGCTGAGGCTTTTCTCCAACTCCATGAATCAAAACGTTCACTTTGCTGCGTTGCAATCGTAGGATCTGCGCCATGTTCTCGGAGATTATGTTCGGCTGGGATGCACAATCCAATAGAGCACGTGCCAAATGCTCTTGACCATAGCAGTCGACGACCTTGAGAATCACTGTCAACATGAAGACGTTTCTACCACAACCTTGCATTGGGATACTGCATACGCTCTCTTCTGGCTTGGACAACGTGGACGCTGACAGCAGTTCAGCTGGACCCGAAGTGGCTACGTTGGTTTGCACGGAAGACTTGGAAGCACCTGACGACGATGGTTCAACATTGGGACGATTGGAACTCTCAGAGTAGGCAGCGTGGATCAGGGAGTGGTGACGCTTTTGACAAACCTTGCAACTGTACTTAGAAGCACAATTCCGAGCGAGATGGTCGTTGCGGAAGCAGTTGAGACAAAGTCGTTTGGAATTGAGGAGACTCATCTTTTCGGCAATCGGAAACTTCTCGAACTTGTAGCACTTTATCAGAGGATGGCGTTGATCACAGGCGTAGCATTTCATCGACGAACCTTCAACGGCTGCGTGGGAAGAAACCTTGATCGGAAATGGCTTTCTGGGAAACGAAGCTTGTGGCTGTGGAGTGGCGGACTGATGGTGCTGATTAACCGAGATCGATTCGAGGACTCGCATACGACGATGGAGGAATTCAACGAGGTGTTTGTACGTAACAGCATTCAGAGTGGACGCATAATCCTCCCAGGCCTTCAGGGTATCATCATGCAATCGCGTACAAAGGATGTGCTCCAGCATGGTACTCCAGCTATCCACAGGTTCGCCCAGCTGACCTAATATTTTCACATGCCGCTCGAAGTCATCAACTATGGCATGCAAGGCGGATGCAGACTCTCTCTTCATCTTCGGACAGTCCAACAGTGCTTGGAGGTGGCGTTTTCGTAGGAGGTACTCATTTGCGTAACGGCTGACGAGAGCGTCCCAAGCCAATGGATAATTTGCCGCGCTAATCCCAATTGACTCAATTAGTTGAGCTGCTTCACCTTTGATAGCAGCCCTTAGATAATGGAATTTTTGGATGTCCGCCACATCCGTGTTTGTGTGTATTAGTGCCAGAAACGTGTCGTGAAAGGCTAGCCAGTCTTTGTAGTCCCCCGAGAATTCAGGCAACGAGATAGTAGGCAGTTTCAGACCCTTTAGAGTGGAAGGAGCCCCGGTGGTAGTGGGTGGAGGAAGATTTCCATTCACATTAATAGGAGCAGGAAGTTTAGAGCGTAGGAAAGCTTTTATTTTAAAGAGCAACGGTTCAAAGTTAGAGCGATAGGACAGATTCCTCACCATGCCTTCGTTACCTTCCTCCATTTCCTCCAACTCAGCCTGCACGTCCTCCAACCCCTGCCAAATCACGTCCAAATTCTCCAACCGCAATTCGACCTCGAGCTTGTCCCGGTCCTCCTGGTACTGCGCCATAAACTGCTCAGCACGTCCTAGCGAGGCAAGCAGGGTAGTGCGACGGGAGGCCAAAATCTGCTTTCGGCGTTCGTCGGGCATGCTGCGGATGGTTTGACGTGGGACGAAGAACCTGACGAACAAAAAGACCAGGAAGCACTGGCGCACAGGAAATAAAACACTTGGAAAGGTGCTCACCTGACCAAGGCAGTCAATATGCCTTGTACAATTTCAATCCGCAGGAACACAGCATGCAACGTAGAAATAGGCCGTCGGTTGGCACTACGGACCACGGCGTGGTCGTCGGGCTGTCCACCAGAGCGTAAGGTCGACACTTCGGGAAACTCACAGGAAGGATTCGGCATACACAGTCAGTCACAAGCTTCACTGCTGTACACGCTGGCGTTGGATTCGAGGGAAGCACACTAGATGGCCACACACGGTATGAGTTCGTAGGATTAGGAGACACAGGCACGGAATTCTTCGTAGCTCGGTGCGATGGCCTAGCTAGGCGATGGCCAACGTCCACTTTCACCGTTGATGAAGATCAGCACCGAATCGGCATGCACATGCGAAGCAAAAAAAATCTAAAAAGCACCAGCAAATAGCGGGGGATAATGTTGGACAGGCAATTACCTTCTGCCTGAGCTCAACAGGCCTTGAAATTTCAAAAAAGCAGGAACAGATCCAGGAATCCGAGGCACAAGGCCGGCTGGTATTACGATGGTGGATGGCGTCACTAGGGATCAAAATAGGTCCTCTTTGTCCCTATTCAGGCTTGGCGATGATGGCGGTATATTCAATAGCCGGATGGCTACTATGGCGTCGAGAAGGTTCCACAATACGGACGGAACAATCGCTTTTGTTCAGTACGTGGCGTCGAAGATGGCGAATCAAGCGGGCAGCGTGGTCCCGCGGACGGAATGCGAAAACGGTCGGGGACGTCTTCACGGACGGAATTGCCACAATCCTGGTCACGGCACCAGTTTTATGTTGAGGCAATGGCTCGGGAGTGGCAGGATGTGGCTTCAGGAGGACCCTACTTCACTGGGACGACTCACCATCCAACGGCCAACCAGTCATCGACGCACCAAAAACTGCATGCAGGAACTCAAAGGCACTTCGGCAGGTGTCAGGGCCACTTTGTGACAAGATTCGGTGATCAGGAACCACACAAAATTACTTAACTTCACTACTTTTTATTAATCATGAAACTACACTGTACTCTATTTGAGGATCGACTGTAGGGTTTATTCAAACTTCTTCTCTCTTCGAGCTTCTGACTCAGACTGACTGTATTTCTTGATTGGGTATTTAAATCCAGTTAGAATGACAGCTGACTCGGGTTATATGTGTTTGTGGCAATTATACAAATTGACAGTAGTCGGTCTAGCAAATAGTTGGATTCTACATAATATACCCGGTCCTGAACACACACATATTATATAAAAGTTACGACAGCGCAAGTTTTGGTTGTATAGAAGTTTATTTTACGTTATTTCAACACAATGTTAGAATTTCGTAAAATAAACTTCTATACAACCAAAACTTGCGCTGTCGTAACTCTATTATAACATGTGTGTTGCTTGGGTCGTGGCACTCAAGCATACTCTTCTATATCAGCCGTTTAAATAAGGCGATAATTACACTGGAACCTCTGTTTATGCACATGGCTAGGAGTGTATATATTAAAAATGAGCATAAATAAAAAAGGAATAAAAAGATGGATATTTGTACATTAATTAAGTTTGGGCTTCAATGAGGAAATCTAGTTTGCGAGAACAGGCCTTGCTCTAAGGCATTTGAGGTGAGGCTAAGGGGATTTCCAGAAAGTTCACAGAGACCCTAAAAAAGGGGATTCCAAAAGGCTTATAAGACCCTTATTTTTTGGCCCCAGTACCTCTCGGCTCGGTTTCAGAAGGAAACCGGCCTAAAATCCCATGCTGCTGGTCTAAGCCGATGGCAATACAACATGTCATCCCCAAACGCAATCTTCTTCGTCGGTATTCAAAGATCCAAGTCCTTCATTGAACGTGATATTGGTGACTTTGCGATCTATCTTGATTGCTTTGTCCCTTAGATGTTTGTCCTACTTCATTCGATTCACTCTGGTCGTGCTATTGGTTAGCCCATAAACGAACCGATATCCGTTCCTTCTGAAAAACAAATCAGACATCAGCAGGACGATAGAACGATTGAAACCCCATACCGTCAAGGTACCTTTAGCTCGCATCCGTTATTCTGTTCAAAAGCCACCCTCTTGGTTCCACCAAGACCACTTTTCCACTTTTGGTTTTGCTTTCTGCTGTGCTGTGAGACCATAGCTTCCATTCAAAGGAATTGGTTGATGTTTTCACGGATCAGAGCCGGGCTCGCCCGGGCGGAAACAAAACATCGTCTTTTGGCTTTTCGACACACACAAAACTGGGGGGCATTGCTGGGGAGGGGGGGAAAGCGTTTACAAGCAGAAGCAACTCTAGACCCAGGGCAGGAGGACACAATGAGCAGAGCTCGCAGAGCTGGACCATTTCCAAAAGATGGTGCCACCGATGTTGTCATGGTTTTCCTGGTCGAATGGGGAGAGGGCAAGTGTGAGATGGCTCCCCCATTCCCTCATCAACATTACACTACGGTCTCTTGCCATGGTGGGAACATTTGATAATCAAGACGTGGACAAATGCTATCGCTGGCAGGGGCAGCACATTGCGTCGGGTCGGGACCGTGTGACTATGCTGTTTCTACCTAATAAAGAGAAGCGCCACTGCCGAAGTGAGATGTTTTTCACCGAACTGGGGTCTTTCATTGCGTGAGACAAGGGATCGATTTAATTAAAAATTAGGAGATAGGTACCAAACAGGTTGGTATTTAAATAGAAATTGCATGTCATTTATGCGTCACAGCTTTTATTAATAGGCGTGGATAATGTTTGAGTTAGTATTCTTTATAGCTTTTTACCTTTCATATAATGATCGCCGACAAAAAATATGTTTATTTTAGCGTTATGCAATAAATGGATGCAGCCTGTTGCGTATGACGAAGCAAACCGCACCAAAGCAGCAGCTGGCAGAAACGTTGTCCATCACTGTTCAATTTTCACATCGTCAGATTCACTTATCGAACTGACGTTTAAGTCACACCCCACAAAAGCTCTGTGACACTCCAAAGTTGCATTTAACTGCTGCAGAATGCAGCAGAAGCTGCTCAATTAATACAATGAATTACTCTTTCTCGTCGATCGAATGTAAACAATTTAGGTTTCTTCGTCCAAGAGCGGATGCAAGCAAATGTGTGCGTGGCATTTATGCAAACAAAACATCGTATTTCACAGAGAAAGATTACTTCGCTGCATTGGACAGTGGTCCAGGACCCAGATTTACGATGCACTCAGCGCTTTCAAATGATTTTTTAGACAAATATGGTGTTCTACAAAGTTGTTCCTAATAATAAGAACCGATTTCTAATGTACATGAACACATTTTCGCAGAAATTGGAAACCAATATTTTTTATTTGCCAGATTATCTATGTACATTCTTCGGCAAAGTTGTAGATGTATCGATTTTAAGCAAGTTTGTTGAAGACAGTTTCAATGTAGCTTTGAAATTGACCGATCTGGCTGTAACTTTTTCAGTTTCAGTTTCTCATCAAAGCCACCCAAGAATCATCTATAGAGCATTTGAAACCGCGTCGTTTCAAGCGCGGAGAAGATCGTTATCTCTTTGTTGGGGCAATGTATTTTTCCAGCATTCAAAAGAAGAAATATTGTTATAAAACATATCCAAAAATTAGAGTAGTGTTTTTTCTGTAACTCAAGAAAAAATAGTTGAAAAGTGGCATTTTTTTCTGGAAAATCGTCAATATCGTTTGAACGGAATGACGTAGCAAAATTCTGTGAAACAAAAATGTGCGTTTTTAAAAGCTCTAAAAGTGGTTCTTTGACGACTTTGATGAGAATTTTGAAATAAAAAAGAAATGCAAAAAATATTGTTTTTACCAAATTTGGAGCATTTTCCCATAGTTTGCATAGGGTGGTGCTCTATATTTTTTGTTTAAAATTTCTCATCAAGGTCATCAAAGAAACACTTTAAGAACTTTAAAAACGCTCGTGCGCGGAGAATGTTGCTACGCCATTCCGTTCAATAGATATTGACGATTTCTTTTAGAAAAAAATAGGCACTATTCAACTATTTTTGAGTTACGGAAAAAACACTACTCTAATTTTTGGATATGTTTTATAACAATGTTTCTTCTTTTGAATGCTGGAAAAAGATATTGTTTATCTTTGCTCTAACCCGTAATATCGCCTTTTGAATAAACTTTGATTTTTGAAGAAAAACGCTCAGAACTATTGAACCAAAAGAGATAACGGTCGTCTCCGCGCACGAAACGCGTTTTCAAATACTCTTTGGGTGATTCTTGGGCGGCTTTGATGAGAAATTGAAAATGAAAAAGTTACAGCCAGAAAACCGTTTTTTTTTTGTGAACCACCCTAAGCTTGTTCAGAAAAATATCTCTAGTTCGATTAATTTTAAAGCTACATAAAAACTGTCTTCAGCAAACTTGCTCAAAATCGATACATCTACAACCTTTCCGAAGAATGTACATAGATATTCTTGCAAAAAAAAAAGTTTGATTTCCAATTTCCTCGTAAATCTGGGCCCTGGTCCACTGTGCGTTGTGATGGCGTGGACAAAACTAATATTAAAAATGAGGGGCCCAGAATCTAAGGGGTGTAAGTGACCATTTTGTCGACTTTGAGCTGAGCATAATATACCTCTTAAAAAAGTACGTCTTCAATACTGTATACACAGTTTTTCAATCATCTTGTTGTTCCACCGTTAAAGATCCATCTGTTTAGGGTAAACGAATGTAAATAAAATAACGGTTCTCCATCGAACTTAACCATTACTTACATCTAACGCTTTCAACTCCATGGGAAATTACTTCGCCAAAGATGTTTGTCTTACCTAGGTTTCATCCTCAACCCCCACAGCCACGTGCCAGGACGACGCGCGGTGCCTTAGAAAAACAAATACAAAAAAGTGAAACGAACGACGATGCCAGTCAGTCGGTGAAAAGATGTCGCTAAATTGATTGCTTTTTCATTGGAATCCTTTGTCGGTGTCGAGGCAGAGACGGCCTCCCGTCTTATCACTTGTCGGGCCGCTGGCTGTCTTCGTTTGATACTTAGTTGGATTAAGGGCTGATTTTATCCCTCAGATAAAAAGAAGCCAATTTTGTTAAAGTTTTTACAGTACAACAGCTGCGATTCGGTGAAATTCAAGTTTTTGAATCGATATTGGCCCTTGGGATGATTGATGTATAAAAGATTTAATTTCTGAGGAAGAAGAAAGCTCCCAGCGGGGTTGGTTATGCGTTCGTCCTCAAGGTTGCTCGAAGACCGGCCGATTCCTAGTGAAGGTAGGATTTTCTGGGTAACGGGATCTATTTTCATTACCAATGGAAGTCGGGCCTACGGGCTCCCAAAGAAGCTGCTCTACGGTGAACCCTGCTCAGATAGCCAAAGCAGGAAGGATATGGGAGGTAGGATACGTTGCATACCTTGACAACCTTGCAACCTTGTGTTCGCGTAAAAATCCGGTGATATATGTGATCTTGTTGTTCTCTGTGTTAATTAAAACTTTCTTTCAATTTCTCTCGTCACACACTTTTCTTTTATTATTTATTATTATTATTATTATTATTATTATTATTATTATTATTATTATTATTATTATTATTATTATTATTATTATTATTATTATTATTGTTATTTACGCCTTGCTAGTTTGAGTAGTATTACATCCACCGAAAAAGCCAACGAAAGTTAATTATTAAGGAGAAACTGGAAGCATTTCCCAATTCATAATCCATAATCATAATCCATGCTCTGCATGTGTACGAAAACCATTTTTGAAAATATTGCTTCGATGTTAATTAAAAAATCAATAACCAAAAAAATGAGGAAATGCTTCCAGTTTCGTCTTAAATAATCCATTTTGGTTTTAGAATTGCTTCATGAGTATTCAGAATCTAAGATGAAGCTTGCTATAGTAGACATCGAGAAATACGTAGGCATTCATGATGGTGGCTCCAGAGAGGAAAGATGCCACCGATTGCTACATTCTATGATGCGGGCTATTGCAATGACCAACACGATACCAATTAATGCCCAAATGGAAAATCGGTTAAAAAATAGCTTAAGATCATATAGTTTCTGAAGTTTTATTCTGTTCTAGCCAATTCCATCAAACTGCCAATAAAATCAAAAATTGCATCGCAACCTTTTGAAAACCGCTATTAATGCGCCCTCCAGTCAAACAGACGACACTTATAGAGGTTTTCAGAGGCACATGGAGAGTTGTTTGATAGGAGCTGTTCGAGCAAGTTCATTCCCTGTCTACAATCAATCCTTCACCTTGCCCTACTTTACTCCTGTTTCCTGTCTCAACATTCGAGCTCGTTTCATCCGGAAACAATTGCCGACAGGTATGGCAGGTAAGAGGACTGACGACACACCATACCCAGAAATTGCGGGAAATCGTTTGTCTCCTGTGTCTGAGCCGGAGGATGCTTGTGTCGTCAAGAAGCGGAAATCGCTTGACGTCGTCTTGTATCTCTATCTTGAGCAACGAAATATCTGCTGAAATTGAATTGCATTCAATTGTTGATTCAGAGGAATTTCTAGAAGTTTTCAATTGAAAACAAGGATTGAAATTTTCATACGGCTCTACGTTTTCTAAAAGTTAAACTTGTTTTCCAGTCTCATTTGAAATGCGGATTAGTTTCGTCTCACGTCAACATGTATTTTTTAGAAAAAGAATACCTTATTTGCAAGTTTCGATGAAAGCTTCAGTAAAATAGGATCGAATCCATTTCCTCAGAGAGAAGACCGATTGCTGCACGAGAACCCAAAATAGTATAACCTACCCGGTTCTGGTTTCGGACCATTTTGTCTTTTAGAGCTTATCACCCTCTTGCTTCACTCCTTTCCATCCCATTTCCACAGAACTGGTATAATGTGAATTTATAGAGACAGACAAGTTACATATGAAAGCAGGCAGAGCTTTCTCGATTTCCATCACCCCTGGGGATTTGAGCAGCTCTGTAAGTCTATTCCCCCGAGCAAGAGATGCTCGGAATGCCGGCTGAATGTCTGATGGATGGAAGACTGACGAGATCAAATTTCTACCCAACAAACGTTTGACATGGAATTAGGACCGAAATCCGGTTTGCATACGAAGGAATATAAAAATATATTAGGCACTGGTTGAGAAAAGGGTACGACAAGCCCGGCAGACAGACAGACAGACGGACTCGTTAGAGCACACAAGCCGTTCAATATCCGTTCAGTCATCATCGTTCCACGTACGACTTTAATCAATCTATCATTTCCGCGTATACATTTGCACATGTAAACGGACAAATACAAAACATGTTTTTCAAGTACATGTGACTCCTCATTCCGAAAATCCGAAACTGGGAAACGTTCATTCTGGAGTTGCTCTTTTGTAATGGAAAATGAGCGAATGGTTGAGTCTATTGTTTCCAGGAACGGCCATACCAGCTCGGCGAGCATAGCAAATAAAGTATAGTATTTTATTGCAATCTGAGAGACTATGCAGCCGATCATAATGGAAAATAGTGTTTTTGTTAATATTTTGTAGAATATTTCTGAAAATCTACAGATACATTGCGATGATTTTTGGTATATTTATCCATTAGTTGTACCTTATATTTAAAACCTAAATTTTGAAAAAATCAACTGTTAAATATCATCTGTCTGGTTGCCTCATTGGTTTACTTCCAGTATCTTTAGATAGAGAATAATAAAAAAAAACTATTTAACTCGTTTCACGTTTTGCTGTAAATTGGTAACGAACCGATCATTGCAATAGCCCACAATGTAGAATATGATGATCGATGACATCGTTCCTCTTTGGAGCCACCATCTTAAACGCTGAGCAGTTGCTCAAATATCAACCAATCAGGCGACTTTTTTTACAGGTTTAAGGCATATTTACTTGAAATTTACATGCATCTGCTACATTGGCATATCTAGTATTTTTTTTTCTAAGAGGTACCTATCGGGTACCAGTCTTAGTGATAATTCCAGTCTTTTTTGTGTGTGTGAGAAAATACCGGTCCGTCCTTTATTCCTTAGTAACATTATATTGGATGGAACAGTTTTTGAAAAATTTCAGGCGTTATTTTTTATTTAACCCTTTTTGCGTTTTTTTTTTTGTGAATTTTGCGTACAACAAATTTTTTTGCAACTGCAACTGCTAGATGGTTAATTTACGTTTGATGTCTTCAACTTAACGTATTTAACGATTTTTGTATATAAAAATGTTATGTAAAGTTAGCACATTTTACCACGCTTCAAAAAATGAGGCAACTTTACGTTAAGTTTTAGTATGTAAATTTCAACAAATATGTGTGATTCAATTTCTATGCAGCAAGTATCATTCATGTTGTTTCAAATAAGCCAAGACGAATTAAAATTTAATGAAAGATGACAAAGATATCAACAAATCACTTTTCCATGTTTTATGATAGTGACCCCAAACTTTTGGCCGATACAGCATTTTGAGGGGTGACCCCAAACTTTTGGTCGATGACATCAAGGATTAATTTACTTAAAAACTTTTTTTTCTCGATTTTTTAGCTAAGTTCTGTAAAAAGCAGTTGAAAGCTAATAAAAAATGGGTCATATTACCGCTCTCATCTTAAAATTTGGTCGACCCAACTTCCAGCGACACTGCCGTAAGATTATATTCATTTTTTAGAAAATTTGGCAACTTTGGGTTAAGTTTACATACAAAATTTTTTGAAAAAGTTTCTTTTAAATCATGTTCAAAGTTTCTTTGACTTATTATCTTTTGAATGAAACCTAGGGTTTTGAAATCGGACGCAAATTGGCGGAGATATGGGCCTAAAAAATGACATGTTTTTGAGGGGGTGACCCCAAACTTTTGAACGGGAGTGTATAACACCAAGTACTTATAAAACCAAAAAGCTCTTAGAGCTCAACAAGCGAGCTCTATGTACATACACTGGCCTAGTAACTGGACACTGCCCGAACAGGTATCACTTGAAAAATATTCGCCAGATTAAGAGTGATATATGTACGCGTGCAGGCAAAGATTTCTAAATAGTGATTGCTTGCAACCCAGTGAGATCTGGTCTGCAGAACCTGCGAAGGTATTGGGGTTTAATATTTCCATTGCATCTGACTGGGAGACGACGTAGCTGATTACTTGACACATGATAATTAGCTAGCTAGATGCGAATATCAAAACGGGGCATGCCACAAAAGTTCTGCTTATTGGACGCAGTGGTTTGATTTCCCCAACAAATTTGTTTATGATTTCATCATCAGCATCATTTCTTATCTTCAATACTTTGAAGGGCCTCGCTTTGGAAGATTTTTATGACAATAAACGTTTGACATTCTTGGAGGATTGATTGTATTCTTGTATTCTTGGTGAATTCCTTACAATTCCCTCGGTAGCTTTCCGGTTCGACTCCAGTTAGTTTAATAGTTGATACTTGGAATCACCTATCCGACGACGGGTAACTAGATTCTC
The DNA here is from genome assembly GCF_035046485.1 of Aedes albopictus. Taxonomy (NCBI): domain Eukaryota; kingdom Metazoa; phylum Arthropoda; class Insecta; order Diptera; family Culicidae; genus Aedes; species Aedes albopictus. The sequence goes on along the minus strand of NC_085138.1, from coordinate 97,206,985 downwards.
GATCCTACTGAATATTCAATATAATACCGAGATTTTTTTCAGGAATTCTTCTTTAGATTTCTTATAGATAATTTTGCATGGATTCCTTCAGAAACTTTGCCATGAATATCTTCAGAAATTTCTTCTTCTAGAGGACCTTCCAGAGTTTCATTTTTTTTTCTTGAAAACCTTCTTTACTTAAGAAATTCCTCCATGGATATTTCTGAAATTTCTCTGGGGCATACTTTCCGAAAACCATCCATGGATTCCAGACATTCTTACAGCGTTTTTTCAAAACCAAGAGTTTAGAATTCTTACCTAAATTTCTTCACGGATTTCCTCAGAAAATCTTTCAATTATTCTTACAGAAGTATTTATCAGGGCTGCGTTAAAATAATTCACCAACGATTCGTTTAGATATATCTCCCAAGTTTCCTTCAGAAATTCTTTCACAGATTTCTTGGAAATATTTCTCCAGAAATTCCTCCTTCAGAATTTATCCAGAAATCCCTTCATAAAGTAAGGATTGTTTAAGAAACTCTCAAATTAGTTCCTTCAAAAATTCAGTCAAGGTTTTTTCAATCATGGCTAAAGCAGGTATTCCTCCAAAGATTCCTGCAGAAATTCATACAGATATTTTTTTAGGAGTTGCTCCGGATGTTCCTCCGGATATTCCTCTATATATTTTCTTTGAAATTCTTCTATGATTTCTTCCAAAGATGCCTTTAGAAATTTCTCTTGAAATCTTCCCTAGAAATTGCTGCAGAAATGTCTTTGGAGATGTTGTTTCTTATGATATTTTTCTATAATACTCTACAGAAGCTTTAGAGTTTTTCTCTACTAGGATTTCCTTAAACTGTCACGACTCTCTCCTAGTATTCTTTTAGAAAATCCATGAGTTTTGATAAGGTATTGCTCCAAGAAATTCCTCTGCAAATTTCTTGTGAATTCCTAAAGGAATTCTTGAATTAATTTCTCAAGGAATTTCCTCAGCAACACCTTCTAGGATTTCTTCGAGAATTTCCCTGGAGTTCTTCAGGTCTCCTGGGATTTTCATAGATTCCAGAGATTTGTACAGAAATTTGACAGTAAATTTAATCAAAAAATCTTTCAAGAATTCTTTCCAAAGTTCCTCCACGGATTCTTTCTGAAACTTCTTCAGAAATTCTTTCCGGAAATATTTCCAAAGACTCCTTCAATAGTGTAAGGTTTTTTTCCATGAATATCGGCAAGGGATTTCATCAAAAAAATTTCAATTATTTTTTTCACAATTTAAACTAGAGATTATTTAAAAAATCTTCAGTGATTATTTTGGAAATTCTTCTAAGGGCTCCTTCAGGAATATTTTGAAATGTCTCTTTCAATTCTTTCGGATACTTCCCCAGGAATTCATTTAGATATAACTTCACGTGTTTTACAGACGTATTATTTTGAAATTTCACAAAAAAAACTGGCACCTCTAGGGAATTTTTTCAAGGATTCCCTGAAGGAATTTCTAAAGGAACAACTGGAGATTCCAAGGAAAAAATATGGAAATTTCATAAAGAGATTAGTGATCTCTGAAGCAATTTCCGAAGTAATCTATGAAGAAGAACCTCCTTGAAATAAGGCCCTGGGGGAATTCCTTGAAGAATTTTATGAGAAAAAAATCTGAAGTAATCTTTGTAAGAATTTCTGGAGGAACCCCTAGGGAATACCTGGAGGAACCTCTTAAAATAACTCTGGAGGAATTCTCAGAAGTAATTTATGAGAAACTTTTGAATGAAATAATAAAAAAAAATCCTGGAGGAGATTCCGAAGAAAAAACCCGAATGAGATTTCTATAGGGCTTTCTTGAGGAATTTCTGAAGTAAATCTCGGAAAATTTTCTGGATGAATCTGAATAATATCTGAATACCAAAATAATTGATTGAAGTGAAGCGAATGTTTTGGTGAATGCTCTGCTGGGGATACTTCTGGAGTAGTTCTTAAAAGACTTTCTTGCAAAATGTATAAAAAGACAAGCGGAAAGAAATCCCTGAAACATTTTCTTAAATAATCGCTAGGAAAATTTTTGGAGGAAATCCAGCAGAAATTGGAAACAAATCTGGGAGGAAATTCTTGAAAGAATCTTTAAAATATATTTCTAAAATAATTTTAATTATCGACAGAATCTCCAAAGGAATGCCCAGAAATCTGGAGAGCGCTCTGCAGTAATTCAATGTAGAATTTGATGAGATATCCCTGGAGAAGTGCACATAAATAAATCCGGAAGAGATTTTTGAAAGAATCCCAAAAAAATCTTAGAAGAGTTCTTCAAGGGCTCCCGAGGGCAAAATTTCTGGAAAATACCTGGTCAAAGGTCTCAATGAATCCCAAGAGAAGTTTATAGTGCAGTCCCTGGAGGAATAGTTGAGGAACTAGTAAAAAAAAACCGCTGAAGGGTCGTCTAGGAACTTCTTGAGAATCGGGGGCTCAAAAACCTTCAGAAAGCATTCCTGCAAAAAAATCTGAATTGCCTGAATCACTGGGGATATTTCGGGATGAATATTTAGATGAACTTCTGGAAAATTTCCAGCAAGATTCTTTTGAGATATAACTGAAAAATAACTGGAGTAATGTTTGATAAAACTTCTGAAGGATTTGCTACAATCTGTTATAGATATTCTGCAAGAGTTGTTTTTTTTTTTTCAAGAATGGCAGGGAAAAAACTGGAGAAACGCCGGTATGAGTATATTGTAGGAAGGCTGTAGAAATTTCTAAAGGAATTCCTGAAAAAATATAAAAATATCATGAAAGAAATTTCAAAGTAATTCCTGGAAGCATCTTTGGAGAAATGATTGCTAAAATCATAAAAATGGTTCCACAATAATTCCAGTATTCTTTGAAATATTTTGACGTAGGACTACGTCTCTGTTTTCTATACCCGGTGTCATTTCAAAATTTATGAACCCAAGAGCGTTACGTTTGAGTGAAAGATTTTAAACGCTCACTGTATCTTTCCCACTGAACGAAATGATAAACAAATCCCGTTATTCGAGAGATGAAACTCCCGCGTTCAATTTGTAATATTTGGTGAACCTAAAAATCATTGATAAATAGTTGAAAAGTTGTTTTAAAGTCAGACATTGAAATCGCTGAAATCTATAAATATGGGTAGCGGACAAATTTTCTCGTTCAGTCTACCAACGCTCTCTGATTGGTGCACATCGTGCGGTGGAGCTACGACGCAGGAAGTAATGCGATCATGCGAGAGCTGATTGTCAGTTCCATTTCGACCACCGTCGAGGAGAGAGCAGTTCGCAGTTCGTTGATTTCGTTGGAACAACCAACAAAGGTGAATGTCACCTCCAGCTGAGCAGCGGCACATCAACCCAGCGACGACGCTCGACTATCGATAGCACCAGGAATCGCATCCAGGGCAACAAGCGGCGGGCCAGTTTTCGACGGCATCCAGCATTCAGCGCGGAGAATACTGCGCGTGGCATGGTGAATTCATTTCATTTCCTTCCTAAAATCGTCCATTATTCAAACGGTTCTTTTCAGGACCATCGAAAATGATTCCTAGAGAGTTAATTAGATAAATTTCCTCCAGTGAAAGTGAAAGCAAATAGTGATAAATTGAATGCTTGGTGGTTGTTCAGCTACGGTGAAGCCGGTCATAAATCTCAGCTACGGCAGCAAGCGGCGGGCCTATTCGCGACGGCGTCTAGCATTCAGCGCAGATAAATCCCACAAGCATTGCGTGGCGGAGTGAAATAATGCAAATTATTTGCCCATCATACGTCCCGGTCCTTTTCAGGATTTTCGAAACTATTTCCATAAGAGTTATGATTCGGATAATTTTCCTCCATCGATCGAGAAAAATGTGGTGCAACCAAAAAGTGAAAGATTGAATGCTTCATGGCTCAGCAACAGTTACGAAGCCGGTCACTAATGATTCCACCTGGAATTTAGCAACGCATTTTCCTATTAAGACCATTTTGAGTGAAACATTGTTTAATTCTAACATTTTTCGAATTAATATTTTGGTAACTTCATCCGTTCAAAGAAAATTTACTCATTTCTGGGTTGATTAATCTTTTGGTGCGTCTGAGTGCGTGCAGGCGGGGCATGCAAACGAAATAAACTGGAGAGCCAGCCAAATGGGAGGAGCTTCATCTGCTAATCTAGGGGTATAAAAGCTTTGTCCTCTGTTTTCTTTCGTCAGTTTCGTTGGATCAATCAAGGAGGATGGAGGTGAATGTCACTTCCACAGCTGGCAGCTGCACATCAACTGCGTCGAATCTCGGCTGTTAGTACCAGGAATCTCATCCACTGAACACAGCAGCAAGCGGCAGACCAGTTTTCGGAGGCACCTAGCATTGAGCGCGGAGAAAACCAACACGCATTGCGTGGCATGGTGAAATCATCAAAATTGTCCATTATTCCAACGGTCCTTTTCAGGACCACAGAAAGTCTTTCCAAAAGAGTTAAGAATAATTATACCTCCATCGATCGAGAACAGTGTTGTAACCGAAAAGTGGAAGACAGCTCCGTTTGTCAGCAAGAGTGAAATCGACTACTAATTTTATCCACGGCAGTAAGCAGCAGGTCAGTTTTCGGTGGCCCAGCATTAAGCGCGGAGAAAACCAACACGCATTGCTTGGCATGGTGAATTCATAACCAAACGATCCTTATCAGAACCACCGAAAATGATAACTCATGAGCGGATAATTTTCATCAATCGATCGAGAAACCAAATAGTAAAGATGTAGTGGAACCAAATAGTACAGATTGAATACTCGTGCCTAAGCAACAGTGAGCCGGTTACTAAATCTTATCCACGGTAGCAAGCGATGGGGCAATTTTCGACGGTATCCGGCATTCAGAGCGGAGAAATCCAACACACATTGCGTGAAATGGTGAAATAATGTAGTTTTCTTTCTTAAATCGTCCAGATTCCTTAAACAGGATTCATTCCATCGGTCAGGAAAACCGTGATGCAACCAAAAAGTGAAAGAATGAATGCTTGGGGCTCTTTTCGATGAAAATTTACTCGTTTCTGGGTTGATTAATCGTTTGAAGCGTCTGGGTGCATGTAGGCGGGGCATGCAAACGAAATAAACTGGAAGCCAGCCAAATGGGAGGAGCTTCATCTGCTAATCTACAGGTATAAAAGCTGTGCCCTCTGTTTTCTTACGTCATTTTCGTTGGATCAATCAAGGAGGGTGGAGGTGGATGAAAATTTTCTCATTTCTTGGTTGATTAATCGTTTGAAGCGTCTGGAGCATGCGGGGCGGGTCATGCAAACGGAATAAACTGCAATGCAGCCAAATGGGAGGAGCTTCATCTGCTAATCTAGGGGTATAAAAGCAGTGTTCTCTGTTTTCTTTCGTCATTTTCGTTGGATCAGTCAATGAGGTTGGAGGTGGATGTCACCTCCAGCAAGGCAGCAGCACAACAATCCAGCGACTACTCTCGGCTATCGTGCTGATGAAGGCGCCTGGAATCGCATCCGTGGCAGCGGAGCAGTGGGCAAATTTTCGACGGCGTCCAGTATTCTCCGCACTCAGCAAGGAAAACCAACACGCATTGCGTGGCATGGTGAATGCATCAAAATCGTCCATTATTCAAACCGGTCCTTTTCAGGACCATCGAAAATGATTCCTCAAGAGTTAATTGGATAATTCCCACATCGATCGAGATGTAGTGCAACCAAAAAGCAAAAGACAGAGCATCGTTGCCAGCAATAGTGAAACTGGTCATTATTCTAATCCACGGCAGCAAGCGGCGGTCCAGTTTTCGGTGGCGTTTATCATTCAGCACGGAGAAAACCAACACGCATTGCGTGACATGGTGAATTCATGCCATTTCGTTTCTAAAGTCGTCAATTAATCAAACGGGCTTGTTCAGGACCACTGTAAATTATTTCTTAAGAGTTTGTGAATCAGCTAATTTAATTCCATTGAACGAGAAAAGTGTGGTGCAATTAAAAAGTGAAAGATTGAATACTTGGTGGCCCAGCAATAATGATGTAGCCGGTCACTAATGGCCTAATGGTTCCACCCAGAATTTAACAACGCATTATTCTATCCGGACTAAAATTAGGTTTAAACATTTTTGGAATTAAACTGATCGAAATTATCCAATATTTTGGTTACTCTATCCGTTCAATGGCAATTTTATCATTTCTCGGTTGATTAGTTGATGGATGCATCTGGAGCATTCGGGGCGGGTCATGCAAATGAAATAACCTGGAAAGCCAGCCAAATGGGAGGAGCCTAATCTGCTAATCTTGGGGAATAAAAGCAGTGACCACTGTTTTCTTCCGTCATTTTCATTGGTTCAGTCACACAAATGGAGTGGATGTCACCTCCGCAGCTGCGCACCTATCCTGCGACGACTCTCGGCTATTTAGCTGATAGAACCAGGAATCTCATTCACGGCAGTAAGCGGTGACCGTTTTCAATGGCTTCCAGCATTCAGTGTGGATAATTTTCAATTATCTTGCCGAAATCTTCTGTTATTTAAAAGTTTTTTTCAGGATCAGTGAAAATTATTCAAATTATTGCCAAATCTAGAATATTTCACGAAATTCCAATCGAAATTATCTAAAATTTCGTTAACAGCAATTGAGTTGTGTCAAATAGACATGGCTACGGTGGCGCTATCTGTTCATTTCATAGCGGCAATTTTAGTTATTTTAATGATTGTTGCGATCGCAATATGATGTTTGGGAAGCTATGGCTTAACGCCTTTCTATATTATAATCATTTTATCCTTTCGACGAAATTCTTTCAAACAACGGTTGAACATTTATCTTCAAAATGAAATAATGCTCAACCCTCAAGTGATGGCCGCGCGAGTCACGGAAGGTTAAACTAATTAACATCTTATGAATGCGTTCAGTGAAATGGATCACATAACAACTTTAATCAACACATCACTCCGCCGATTTGAATTTTGCCAGCATACATTGTATAGGCCTTTTATGTGATAGGTCCGTTATGCATTTATTTACGAAGGTCGGACAACAATGAACCGAAAAAATCAGCTGATTTAAGACTTCAAATCGTCCCCTTAATGCTAGAACTAGGTAACTGGTTTTGCGAAATCGCAAGAAATTTGTTTATATCTGAACGTATACCACAATAAACACAAGTTTGTCAATTGAAAATCCGAAAACACATATTAATTCAACATTTTAGACCAACAAAGAGTTTGTTTTATACCAGGATGAGTTTTACCAGCCATTTTTATCCGCACTTTCCAAAACGAGTTACCTAGCTCTAGCATTAAGGGCGCGAAATGAAAGGGCACATTTAAATATATAAAAGTCGGAACCTCATTCCCGCCTTTGTCCTACGTCAACATTGCGGTTATGTCTCAGACATTACCCACCCCTAGTTTTTGGATAAATTTCAGATGGAATCTTCTTCTTCTTCTTCTTCTTCTTCTTCTTTCTGGCTCTACGTCCCCACTGGGACTTGGCCTGCCTCGCTTCAACTTAGTGTTCTTTGAGCATTTCCACAGTTATTAATTGAAGGGCTTCCTTTGCCTGCCACTGCATGAATTTGTATATTGTGAGGCAAGCACAATGATACACTATGCCCAGGGAGTCGAGAAAATTTTCCCGACCGGAACGGGAATCGAACCCACCGTCTCCGGATTGGCGATCCATAGCCTTAACCATTAGGCTAACTGGAGACCCATTCAGATGGAATCTCTGGAGTTCAAAACAACTGATTGAGGAGGTAAGACTTGGCATTTTTCGAAATTTTTGTTTTTCATATAAGTGTGGGCCACCTTAGTCCATATATTTGCTGGTCTTCGAATTGATATTTTACTTAATTACTTAAGAATATCGTCCGGATTAGGAAAAACCATCCAAATAGTTTAGGTATCAGGTATCAGAACTCCGGCTCTAGTGGCACGTTCTCCTACCAGTGGGAGATTTGTGTCATCGCACTTGACAACCTATCTCATCACTTACCTGATGGGAAAGGACGGGAAAGAATAAGGAAGGAGATATGGAAAATAGTTTGCATAAGATTCAATATAGAAGTAATTTTCTTGGGGGCGTACCTGTATATGGAACGCTGGAATTTCGAAGCCTTAAGTTCCCAGCTTTAATGTTACCATGCACTTGTCTATAATGAGTTTTGGAAATATCCATAGAACAGGCATACGACTTTGCGAAATTCTATCTTCCAGAAACTTTTATAAATTTCTTGGAGATTTCCTTACGTACAAAAAAGGCAAAATTTGTTCTTTGGGTACAGATAACAAATTCAGGCCGTACAGGTCCTATCTGCAGTAAAGCGGCCCTCTTTGGTTTCCCTCTCTTTCGTTAATATCTCAGCTGTTTATTTGTATTATGATTGTCTCCTTGCATTGAACGATGGTCAAAACAATCGTCTTTTGATTTGTACTGCAAAAGTTGTTGAAAAGTGTACCATTACATTGCAGTAATTGAAAAATAAAGTGAACAAAGAGAGCCTCTCAAATGCAGATAGGACCTATTGAAATGTTTGGCCTGAATTATCGCGTGTTCACGTTTTCAAAAGACTAGCGGTAGCAATTCAGGAGAATAGAATAAAAAAAGAAATCACGCTGATTACGCCGCCGCCTAAAAGGGTGTACGGCGCACATTGGTCGGGCTCCATACAAAGGGGCGGCCAAAACTCTCAAAAAACGGAATTGATATTTTTAAACTTTTTTTCACCTTATAACAAAGATAATGTATTGTAGTTTTATGATTCTTAATTAAAAGCATACCAGCTTTTGTTTTTCAATGACATTTTCACTGCCAAAGTGGCCTAAGTCATAAAATTGAAAAATGAATTATTCGGAAAAAGTAAAATAATAATATTTTGAGAATGGAATATATGTTTTATGTTATCCAGCATATGAAAACTTGTTATTGGACTGTTTGAATGCACGTATGGTGCAAAATTAACATGTCACAAAACATTTTAAATTTTCATATATTGTACCTTAGGGATTTTGGTAATTTTTAAGTTGAAAAACGGTTCGTGTCGTCACGTGTCGCCGCAATTTCGAATAGTACATCTTAAACATCATGCTTAGGGCTGCATAAAAACGTTTAAACTTTTTGCAGAAATTTGCTGTTTTTCAAATTAGAGCTACTTAAAAATATCATGTTTTTTAATATATTTTACGTTATTTTTCCATTTTTGACTGAAATAAAATTTATCTTCCCACATTTTTCACACGGTTTGAACAAACTTGATTGGATTTGATCGAAAGATGATCATTTAATTAAATTCAAATTGATTTTTCAACGAAAAACGCAAAAAATGTGGGGTTTACTGATTTTTACCGTTTTTGAAATTATTGAAGTTACGTAATTTTTGAATACCCCTTTTTAAATACTAAAAATACTATATAACATATCTAGACAACCTATAACTTCGATTAAACACATAAAAAGAGTTTTGGCCGAACTTCTTCTTTTTCCGACCATTGTGCGGCGTCGCCGCTGCCGCTGTCTTAAATTATTATATACGCTGCCTCCGGTGAAATGTGCCTCGATGCACACGTCTGTTTCAGAAGAATTTCCGTTGAAAATTAAAAAAAAATTTGATGAAGTTTTGATAAAATTCCAAAAGGTCTTGGAAACAAAAGGAGAACAATAATTACATCAGCCTACATAAATTAAACACATATTAACATATTAACTGTGCACCAGCTAGGGAACCTCCAAACCCAACCGAAACGAATGACCCAAAAGTGTACCAGGCGACATGACCCTTTTCAATCCGACGATTCCAAAATCAATCAAAATTATGTATCGAGTGAGTTTGTGTGATGTGAATTTGTATGTCTAATATTAGTTTGTACCAATTTTAATAAACATTTAGGCCCTGAAGATGGCCCAATAATCGGACCGAAACGTCGGTGATGATCGGTAATCAACGCAATTTGTTTGACTGCAATCCGAAATTTCCTAAAACATATTAACTAAAGTATGTCAAATTCCATAAATGAATCTATCCTCTTCATAGGGTAGTGGACGTATTTTGGCCCGGGGCATGTATTTTGGCCCATCCTGGGATTTTTATTGAACTTATCATATAAGTAATCTCTATTTAATCTTGGCAAATGGTTATTGGAACTTCCAATAATCATTTGCTAAGATTTTGTAGAGATTATATGATAAATGTAATAAAAAAAAAACCATGGTGAACCGAAATACATGCCCCGGGCCAAAATACGCCCACTACCCTACATTCAAACGCATAAAAGATGAGTGTTATGCTTGCTCTCAGTGAATAACTAACCGTGGATGTGCTCATATAAATGCTGTCCACGTAGAACCAATTTTACCAGCTGTGATTCAAGAAAGAAAACAAATCCATGCAAATCAAATTTATATCCGATAATAAATCCCATCCACTATTGCATCCATGAAGCGGCGTTATTACGGCGCCAGTGCCAAAAATGCCAATCAATTTCCCAGCACGTACATCACCATCCCGAGAAACCGAATTCCGGCGAAGCAACAAGTGCTCCCGCTGCCGCAGGACTGCCCAAGGACTGACTATCACCGCACGGATTGAAAGCGATAAATATTCATTCATTTGGATTGCACACCGGCGGCTGCGGCGTTATTGGCGGCTGGCTGCCGCCGGTCTGGCTGGTCGTTCCCCTTGGACACGCTCATTTGCTTTGGTTGTGACGATGCGATGCGTGGAAGCAGCTGTTGTTAATATGAATTTGGTTCCAGCCGCATTTGAACTATGCTCAACCATAATTAAAATTTGCATATTTGTGCTGGTTGGCGACGGGTTTGGCAGGTAATGTCGCATCGTTTCCAGCGTCGAGTCGCGTGAGTTCATAGCGAATTGGGATAAAAATATCAAAAAATTACACTGGTCGACAATTTAGAAGTTTAGCCAGACTTATTGAAGCTTCTTGGTTGCAACTCTCCCGTATTTGGCTGGTATTTGACTTTGATAATGAATGGCATCAAATCCGCGCTGATCAGGCACATAATGAGCGTGGTTGCGCTGATTTTGGGGTTTTGTGAACGATATTTTGAAGCTTAATCAACATGTCAACACTCGAGTATTTTAATTCCAACCTTCCCCAAACCTGTTTATTTCTCCCATGAATGCTTAAGTCCAGGTTCGTGTTCAACGTGAATTACTCAAGATTTTTCTGGAGGTTTAAAGCAAAGCAAAGCAAAAGCAAAGATAACCGTACACATCGTAGTTGCTACTCCGTGATTGACCAGAACAATCGAAGTTGCACAGAGAGCCAATGAATGTGAAAGCTTGGGACTAGCTAACCATTCTCAATGTGCACAATTCGAGAGTTCAGCTATTTAAAGTCAATAACGGCGCTGGCCACGTCCTTACGGTCATCAGGAAAGGGAAGGAATGTTAGTTCGACAACCGTTGCTACTAGAAACCGTGGAATCCACAGCATCCCCACAGTTGTCACGGGAAGGAATGGTGGTTAGTAGGGTAGGGTAAGGTGTGGATCTAGGAGCCACCTCTGTTAGGTGATATGATCCACTAGTTATATGGAAATACACGTCGCGGTCTTCATCACGATTATGATTTATTTGATCACGATGACCACTGATCCCGGATTTCGTGCTCGCGTTTCCATCGCCCTACCGTGGGAACCGACTGACCAACGAATATTGTAGCGCGATTCTGAACCCGGATTTTTCACTCGCACTTCCATCGCCCTATCGAGAAAACCGACTGACCAACGAATATTGTAGCGCGATTCTGAACCCGGATTTTTCACTCGCACTTCCATCGCCCTACCGTGGAAACCGATTGACCAACGAATATTGTAGCGCGATTCTGATCCCGGATTTTTCACTCGCACTTCCATCACTCTTACCTGAAAATTGTCAGCCATTCGAAAATTCTCAAGCTAATCTGATTCCGCATTCCACACTATCGCTTGCATGGCTCTACCGAAAAAACCGACTGACCAACGAATATTGTAGCGCGATTCTGAACCCGGATTTTTCACTCGCACTTCCATCGCCCTACCGTGGAAACCGATTGACCAACGAATATTGTAGCGCGATTCTGAACCCGGATTTTTCACTCGCACTTCCATCGCCCTATCGAGAAAACCGACTGACCAACGAATATTGTAGCGCGATTCTCTCAAGATTTTTCTGGAGGTTTAAAATTCAAAAACCTTAAAATGGATTGAAAAAATTGCAAAGCTCGTTGTGAATCAATCAATCAGTTTACTATAGCGACAAACTGATTTCTAGTTTAAACTGAACTGTTCCATTGTTTGATAATACAAATATTTTCATTTGCCGAATTTTCTGACAGTTTGTTAGAACAAAAAGTTTGGTAGTTTTAATATAAAATAACGGATTGTTTTAAACGACTGTATTTTTGCCACTAACAAAGCCTGAATGTAATTGTGTTGGTGACGGCAGCTGCAGCGGCAGCTCGGAAATCTATTCTTAGACACTCGGCAAGCGGATGGAAAGGAGATCGAATTAAAAAAAAGGCGAAAAGGCGAAACCGACCAACTTTTTGTGTATGCTGTCTTGAGTACCTGCGCGTTATCCATCACGGCCAAAACTGCACTTGGAAGTTGGGGTGATGGACTTGCTACACTTTCCTCGTTGTGGCGTTGTGGAGTAAGAATTTTAAAGATGTGTGAATGCTTCCGGGCCATGTTTGTGGTCCGCATTTTGTTAAAACAAATGAAGTTTTTAACGAAATATGAAGTGATGAGATTTGTTTGTCTCGATCGATAAACTCTGAGTAAGAACAAATAAATATAACTTTGGAATAAGTAAATGCTCAGTTTTCAAATCAACCATGCGTTTTATTGTTTTAAACAAGCCTCATTTTTCTGCGTGTATAATTCCTTCAGGAGTATCTTTGAAGAAATCTTTCAGGAATTCATGGGAAACATTATTTACGAATTTGGCTAGATTTCACGAGGTATTCACCAAAATTTCTCCAAAGGCTTTATTTAGGGATTCCTGGTGATTTTTAGCTTGTATTGCTTTTTGAGTGATTCTTGATGTTTTTGGTATCCATTGTTTTATAAGGATGCAAAATATAATCAAATTAAAAAAAATGTGTATGGGAATATTTGGCCTTTTATTTTCAAAAAATCATATCTGAAAAACTAAAAAACATTCATCTTTGATTTTTTTTTATATGTTACGCCAAATTTCATGAACATTTTGATAAAAATATAAAACCAGGATACTCCTTTGGTCTCGTCCCGAGACCATAAAAACTTAAAAAAAAACTTAAAAAATGCATATTTTTCAAACCAAAACAGAATTTGACCCCTTCAACGTATTTTTAAGTATATTTTAAATCGATCAACTGGTTCAAAAGTTATGTTTTTTTTTAAATTTAGTTTTAAAAAACCTTTATTTTCAGGACCACCCTATCTGAAAATTGGACACCCCAATAACGAAATTAAAAAATACGGGTCTGATTATTTTTGAAGATGCCACAAAAGTTCAGCTTATTGGACGCAGGGGCTTAATTTCCCCAACAGGGGAGGAAAACAAAATCGAAGAACTACGAACCCACCAAGTTTCACGACAATCGGAGTTGCACTACATCATTTTTCTATGGATTGGCTGAATTAATCGTTCTTGGAAGTTTTGCTAAAACTTTTCCTAGAATTCTTCCAAGAATCCTCACTGAATGTATATTTGAGTTTATCAAAGATCTTCCTGAAGTATCCAGAACTCGTTCAAGACTTTTACCAAAATTCTTCTAATCATCAGTATTAGTCAAAAAATCTTCCAAGTATTCTCAGTAGTATAGGATTATTTGATGCTTTCGATAGCTCTTCCACGCAGAAAATGAACTGAAATTTCAAATTATTCTACATATCAACCTCTATAATCGAAGTCTTACACCGTCTTACCGTTCATAAAAGCCTATATTGTTACAATGAACCATTTTCAGTTCAACGCAAGAATCGGGATTTTTTTAGCTCTGTGTAACTAAAGTATGGTTGGATGTTCGAAAAAAAATCATGCGTAGTTTTTGCATTGAAACCTGTACTTAGATTCTATTTTTGGTATAAACAATCTCAAAAAATGTTTTCATTTGCGAAAATTGATGAAAAATAAAAATTCGAAAAAAAAAATAGTTAGACGCATTTGACCAACCTGGGCTACTCCGAAACTTTTGAGGCATGAAACTGCAGCTTTCTACAGACAAATAAAAAAAATGAGAAGATAAGGTTTGTGGAAAGTTTAAATTATCTGACATCTAACATAGATTGGCGATGAATATTACTCTCAGCGTATTTTCAAAAGTCCTTCAAATATCCTCAAACATTTTCGAAGACACAATCTCAATCTAAGAAGAAAATTAGGTTTTTTTAATACGCCCATAAGTCAGGTTAGAAGACTGGTTATGTGTTGATGCATTCAATTGAAATTAAAAAAAAAACTACACAACGAAACAAAAATTCAGTAACAAATTTTGAAAACGACGTATAATCAATACTACACCATTGATTATACGTTGTTTTCAAAATGTGTTACTGAATTAACTATTAGTCTGTTTCAAGAGCAAACTTTTGTGTCTCCGAAAGATTTTGGGCCGCTAAATTCACATCAAATTCGATTTTGCAGAACAAAGTATTTTGCATGAGTCGATAATTTAGATGTTAATTGACCCATTTACCCTTTGATTGCTTAATAAAATATTTCCATGTTTAATGGCTTGCCATAAAAAAAGCCCAAACTCGCATATTTTGCCCAATAAATTGAGGTATAGCTCAAAATTGTGACGTGCTGGAGCAAATCTGAGCCCGAATTCGGATTCAGCAGCCCGAAATCTGTCAGAGACACATAAAATGCCTAATTTTTCGTGTTCCGTGACTACAACCAACACGATCAACCATGCGCCTCCACCAAAGCTGCTTTGATGGCAAAGTGCACACAAAAATGTAAATATTTGCACGCTTCAGCACATAATGACCGTACAGAATTTCCATCGAAACCAACAATACATTTCGTGCATCCGACCGCAAAGTAAACACAACCCCATCGCAAGCGACCGCAAACCGCATAGTTTGTTCAGTTTGTTTCCGCAATCAAAAGAAACGAAACGAGATGCCCATTGCATTGCGTTGCGATGGCATCGCGAAAAATTTAAAAAAAACACACACAAATTCCAAGTCCATTACCATTTTCGTCAGTTCGATGGATCGTGAAAAATGAAGGCCGTCACTGGCTGACTCTGGTCGCGTTCGACGCGTCGGAAGCAATGTTTAACAACACCGTAAAAATCAATCCACCAGCTCGTACGTCTCTAAAAATATCGACACAATATTACCGATTCTGCGCTCGGTGGTGCGAGTTTATGTGAATGTAGAGCATAACTTCATCTTATCTGTGGAAGTCTGGATGAATTTTGGTATACCGATTTTTTAAGATGAAAACATTTTGAAATTTTGTGATATATGTTAAAATATTTTTATTTTTATTTTTTTCACGAAGAATTTTATTTTCGGTGTAACTTTTAGGAACATTATTTAAGTGTGTATTTAACTCCCTTAAACTCTTTTACTTTAATAGAATGATTGAGGAATTGAGGAAAAATTTAAAATACGTTAATTGTTGCGAATAAATACAAAAGGAATAATGACATCTGAAAGGTGACCAAAACATCAATATTTTAATGATTTAAAAAAATGTTAGTTTTAAAAAACACCAAAAACCATTTTGAGATATATAAAACAGTCCTAAATTTCAGCTAAAAATATAAAAGTTTGGATTGCCCAGGCAAGAAAAAATACAAAAATGCTCAAACCATACCCCGTTGTTGTTGTGTATTAGAGAATTAATATATTTAAAAAGTTAAAAAAAACTTTTTCTTCTTTTTCCGTTTTTTTATTCTCTCTTTTATTTTTCTTCATTGTCTTCTTCTTCTTCCTAATCTTCTTCTTCTTCTTCCTAATCTTCTTCTTCTTCTTCTTCTATCCCTTTTCCTTTGTCTCTTTTTCCTTCTTTCTTTTATCTCTGTTATCTCTCCATGTTAGATTTATCCTGAGTTTCTAGAAGACGCTTGAAATTTGTCATCAAGATTGGATTGATAATTTCTAGGAATCCTCCTAGAAGTCCTTATTTTGTATAACTGACGTCCGACCGACAACCCAAAATCGAAATTGTGTCAACCACTGTGCACCGCCAGACAACTCAGCAAGTCGAAGGAAGTAAGCTGGGAGCACACCGGCACGTGATCACACTCTGACATAAATTTTTCACTCAATGCATAACTCATCGTTCATCACTTGGTCCGTTATCATTCAAAAACAATTTGTTCGGTTTGTTCTATTCATGGTCACATATGAAGTGTAGCACACGCACACACACACACACACCCCCAAACCCGCAATGACGAGTGGTTTATTTTTCTCGTGCATCCTCTCCACAACTTCAATTGCCACCGCTGGCACTGCTGGCTGGCGCTGTTCGCCACTACTAGCCGCACTCGACAGTAAATGGCACAAGGGAAAACACTCGCGTGGAAAAACATTCTATCATACATGTGTTAACGTCTAGATAGGTATGTAGCTAGAGCTCTCTAACGAGCTCGCTGATCTCTCTGTGGTGCAAAAGGAAAACCGCTCGCGAGTGAGGATCATCTCGGCTAGCAAGCATATATAGGTGCGGTGGACAAGCGCGAAGGAGGGAGGTATGAGAAAATGAGGGTTTCAATCAGTGATTAGTCCATTCAAGAAATCCTGTTTATAGAAGCGGCATTATTGCTTGTGGGTTTAGGTTTTGCTTCAAAGAGGAATTCCAATTTCTATAGATATACATTGACTCTCTTGAATATCGAGTGGTTTGGGCATGATTCGAACAAGGAAAGCCAGCGTTTGATAGCCAATCAAACCGTGCTAAGAGATTTTTTTATATTGTATCCCAATCCCAATGAAATACGTAGAACTTATGACATTATTTCGGTTCTATAACATTTACCCGAAAACCATTTACCCGAAAGACATTTACCCGAATGACATTTACCCGAACGTCAGTTACCCGAATGCGACAAATACCCGAATGCGACATTTACCCGAATGCGACATGTACCCGAATACGACATTTACCCGAATGCGACACTTACCCGAAAAATAAAAAAATGTGTACTTGATCCCCATATGATTTGTCAATAACAAATATGTTATGGCCCGGTATCATATAGCAGGCTTTGGTTAGACCTAATAATCTGAGTGATCATCAAGCACCCTCATACAGGACTAACTGGCTGTCACAATGCTATTTTGATCAAAGGATTTTTGTTGATATTCTGTTCTTTTACGGCTCCATCCAATTAGCCCGAACGTCAATCCGAATCAATCAGGAGGTCGCCCAAAAAATGCAAAATTAGCTACTTATATACACGATCACAAACTGGCAGCCATACCGCAAGTATTATCCACTTCTTCTAAGATTTGCCTTCTTTTTAAAATAGGCTGTTCTTTCGAATTTACATTGTCCACCCGTAAACTGTTGATGAGTTGGTCGGCTGGTACTGGCTAAACTGGTAATTTCTCCATATAATGTATTCATTCTTTCCATAAGAGGCTACTTTTGCGAGTTGGAGTTGAAATGTTATTTAGTTTGTTGCGGACGAACTACTAACTCCATAGGAGACCCGTGAATCCATCTTTCTATCTATATCCTTTAGGGAACTATTATACATATCTATTGGGGTGATGACCCATTCGGGGAAATGGCTTTTGGAATAATGTCCTATTCGAGGTTATGATGGCATTCGGGGTAAGGGGGTAGAGTTTCTTTAACAGACATAGTATCACTGTCCCAAGCAACACACATGTTATAATAGAGTTACGGCAGCGCAAGTTTTGGTTGTATAGAAGTTTATTTGACGTAATTCTAACATTGTGTTGAAATAACGTAAAATAAACTTCTATACAACCAAAACTTGCGCTGTCGTAACTTTTATATAACATGTGTGTTGCTTGGGGTGTTGTTTGGTGGCCAAGCTATTACCTATCCTTCGGAGATTTTTCCTTCTTCTCTTCAAAGGCTATTCTTTCGAGTTGCACTGCTGCATATTTTGTTGGCGTTCGAACTACTAACTGCAGAACAAACATAGTTGCTGTACAATAGAAGAATAAGTCAATCATAAGCTTAATTTTTTAAATTTTGATTGAATAAGCTGTTATTCAGCTACCATTATTGTTAGTTGGGATGCATATAAGTTTTGTCCTTATTTCGATTATATGATGTTCTTTTGAATTACACTCTTACATGATTGAGTGATGGATTCCAAGTCTACATCTAAGATTTTTTTCCTTCTTTTAATAATGGGATGTTCTGTTTGGTGAATAATCTGCAAACTTTTCTGTCAAATATTATTTTCTAATGATATGTTGATTTTCCGAGGGCTGTTTCTAATCGTTTCGAACTAATGACACCTTGGGCTACAAACAGAGATTTCCCCTTCTTTAAATCATAAACTGTTCTTTTCTTATCAAAAGAACAGCATATGAATCAAAGAAGGGTAAATATCTAGAGTGAACGCTAACAGCGTTAACATAACAAATGTAAGCTGCAGTTATGAGTTTTATTCAAGCATATGCCCTGTGAATTCCTATCGCGGATCATTTCAGGGAAAATTTGATAAAATGGGTTCTTGAGGAATATCAAAATGCTTTTCTGATCCACAATACAAAATAATACATGCAGTTTTTAAATAGAACAAAATAAGTGAACTTTATTCTCAAAATCATAATTTGTGCATAGTAATAAACTATTCGGGTAAGTGTCGCATTCGGGTAAGTGTCGCATTCGGGCAAATGTCGCATTCGGGTAAATGTCGCATTCGGGTATTTGGCATTCGGGTATATGTTACATTCGGGTAAATGGTTTTCGGGTAAATGTCTTTCGGGTAAATGGTTTTCGGGTAAATGTTATAGAATCCATTATTTCATCCATCAGTATATCGTAAATGACGATAAAGAAACGTTAACAGTTTCAACAATTATTAGCTTCGATTTCAAAATTGTACCAATTTTCCTCCTACCCACGGTACAAACAAAACAACACGCATAGCAAAGTCAAATGTGCAAACCACCCACTCATCTGCATAGTGCACCACACGCGAACACTTGGCACCAGTAGAATAAACCGATTTGATTGTAATGCACGACTTTCAATAACCTGTCAGTTAGGTATTTGAAGAGTGTTTGCAAATTGGCAAGTGTGGAAATATGAACTGGCCCAGTTCATGGGTGTTGCTGAAACAATCCAGACAGATTTTTTCTTGTATCGACTTTTTTTAGTTCCACCCTATTTGATTATCCTTTGACAGATACACGTATTCCGACTACCACTTGTAATTTTCCTAATAAGCAAATATGGCGGAATTAAAAGGTCTAGCTATGGAAGTGCTGTTCTTGAAATAAAATTTAATTGAATGTGACTGAGATGAATTTTACGAAAATAACAGCCTTTAAAAACTGTCTCTGACGCGTGGACGTTTTTGAGATCCTTATATTCAACTTTTTTTTAATGTTTAATATTAAATACTCTAGAAATGTTTCTATGTCATTGTTAAATTAGTGTATCGACTATATAATTCGATAGATAAATGCATGGTTTATAGATTGGCAGCAGGTGAACAATGTTTTCAAAACTTTCGCATTTTTTATGGATCATACTGTACATACACACACACACACATCCCGAGCAAAAGCGGATAACAAAGTGATATCACTTTGATAATAAACTGTATTATCGGTGTCATCATTTTGTTATTTATGTTTTCAACTTTTTCAATTGATTATAACCAGATGATAACAAATTTAGTTATCGATAGTTTCGGTCTATCGTGATAACTTAAAAATACTAAATGATAACAAAATATGTTATGTGTTTTCAAACGCATGTTTCAAAGCTTTTTTAAAAACTAAGAGCCTGATGGAGC
Source organism: Aedes albopictus (assembly GCF_035046485.1). Classification (NCBI taxonomy): domain Eukaryota; kingdom Metazoa; phylum Arthropoda; class Insecta; order Diptera; family Culicidae; genus Aedes; species Aedes albopictus. The sequence goes on along the minus strand of NC_085138.1, from coordinate 97,187,084 downwards.
TCGATTCTTAGAATAGATTCCACTTTCCACCTTCAATGCGACTGTAATAGAAAGTGTAGCCTTTTATTACTTTCACTCTCAATGAGTCCCGTTGGTTGCAACCGACAATTACGCGATCAGGGTTTAAGACCCACCTGGGCGCAATAGTTGAAAACATTGGATGTAAATTATAAGAAACTTTTTTCAATAGGTGACGATGTCGGTAAAGTAGATTTTTACTATTTTTGTCGGTAAAATAGCACTGAGTGTTGTCTTATTGATAACAAAACCAGTTCTCAATCAGCTGTATTTTATCATGTTGATAACTGAATTTGATGTTGAACAAAATATTATATAACACAATTTGAACTAAATGATAACTAAACTTCTTATCATTTTCGTATTCAAAAGTAAATCTGAGTTATCATTTTTGTTATATTGGATCTTAATTCAAACTAAATAATAACAAACTCAATTATCAAACGAATGATAACCAGGTAACAGAACTTGTTATCATTTTGTTATTCGCGTTTGCATATGCATACACACATACAGACATCATCTTAATTCGTCGAACTGAGTTGATTGGTATATGTGACTTGACCCTCCGAGCCTTCTATCAAAAATTCGTTTTTTGAGTGAACATATAGCCTTTCAGTACACTTTGGGGTACGCGAAAGGCAAAACGTTTTTAGATTTTATAATTATTGTTGACATATTTTCATTTTTTTTTTATGGAAAATTTTATTTTCCTTGTGATTTAATTCGGTCTGGTTGGATGCAATTTAATTTTCTCTGGCCGACAGAAATTGCGAATTTAGTCCACGAAAAGCAGTTAAAATTACTAGATTTGTACATGGCAGGCTTAACCCAATGGTTAAGAAACTCATTTTTTTTAAATGGTCTGTGGTTCGGTTCAGCAGAATCTCGACCATATAAGGTTCGCGTGCATGGGAAAGTGCGCTGATTAATAATAATAAATCGCGGTGGCATCCATCCAGGAAAAGCTCCAAGACAAGGTTTCTATTCAAATTTGTTCCTGGGCTTCTTCAGAATTTTCTGGTGAAATTCTTAGGGAGTTTTTGCTGAGATTCTTCCGAAGGCTTATTTAGGATTCCTTCAGAATCTTTTTTGAGATTCCTAAAAGGTACCATACTAAATTTGCTGGAGTATTTCCTTGAGAAATCATGTAGAAACTTCTTGATGAGTGTAATAAGTAAAAACTGCAGGAGAAATTTCTCAAAACACTCCCTAATAAACTCTTGAAGGATGTTCATTAGAAACATCTGAATGAATTCCAGACTATAAAAATACAAGAATACCAAACGGAACTCTTGGAGGAAACCAAAAAAGAATGAATTCCTAGATGAATCCTGGAAAAGTTCTTGAAAAAATTCCAGTAGCAGTTTCTGAAAGAATTTCAGAAGGACTTCCCAGAACAATCCCGGCAAGAGTTCCCAAAGGAATCCCGGAAGAAGTTCTCCAAGCAATCCACGAAGAAGTTCCTAAAGAAATTCAGATGCAATTCCTGACCGAGGCCCAGAAAGAATTCCTGGAATTCTTGAAGCAATCCCAGAAGTAGTTACTGAAAAATTCCCAGGGAGAAATATTGAGAGGAGGAATATTGGAAGAAGTTCTTGTAGGATTCCTAGAAGGATCTCAGGATTCTTTCTGAAAGAATCTCAGAAGGAACTCCGGGAGGAACCTCGCATGAAATTACTGGAAGGAATCCCAGACGGAATTTTGGAGAAAGTTTCTGTAAAAAACTTTGAAAGGAGTTCCTGAAGCAATCCCCGAGAGAACTCCTGGAAAAACTCCGGAAAAATCCCTGGTTAAATTGGTGGAATTCTCAGTTATATTTTTCAGTAATACTTCTGAACTTCACAAAACATTCCAAAAGAAACTATTAGGAGAGTCTAGTATGGAATTCCAGCAGGATTCTCGGAAATTTTTAAGAAATCTCCCCCCCCCCTTCCTTGAGAAATCACGGAAGTCCCAATAGAAATCTTTGAAGTAATCCTGAAAGGTGTTCCTGGAAGAACCCAAGCAACACGACCAAACTAGTAACAGCAACACCAGTGCAACACCAGCACATAATTGCGCAAGTTTTCCGCAACACATTTGAAACCTAAATTGAACAAACAAACCAGAGTAAGATGTTTCATATTTGCACACTAAATGCACGCTGACCATATTGTCCCTTGTGCGGAATATGTAAGCTCCGCCTCCATGAATCAATGTCAAACACGAGGTAATTTGTGATTCCTATGAAACAAAGCCGCAACTTTAAGAAATTCGGAGTTTACATAAATGCAACTCAACTGACAAGATGGAAGTTGCGTGTGTTTTTAGAATAACTCATCTGGGCCAAAGCATAGAATGTCACATTTTGGATGATGTTGCAGGTGCTAATTGGGAACCTTCTGAGAATTTCAGAACGGATTCTAGAGGGAATTTCTGGAGGGACACCAAAACCCCCACAGAATGAAATCCTTGAGGGCTTCTACAATAAACTTGTGGAGAAACCACGCAAGAAATTCCTGGAGGAATATCAAGAAAAATTTCTGGAATAATCCTAAAAGGAATTGCTGGAGGAATCTCGGAATTATTTTTTCGAGAAATTTCGGAAGGAACTTGGAAGGAATTCTGTTACTCCAGAAGTAGTCTCAGATGGTATTTCTCAAGAAATCCCAGAAAAAATCTCTGCAAAAATCTCGGAAGTACTTCCTGGAAGAATCCTGGCAAGAGCTTTTGCAGGAATCTCAGACGGAATCTCTTTAGGAATCTCAGCAGAAACTGCTGGAAGAATGCTAGATGTAACTTTTGAAGGAATTCTAAATAAACCCCCGGAAGAATCTCATCAAAAACACCTTGGAAGTAACACAAGAAACTTTTAGAGAAGCCCCAGCATATTTTTCTAGAAAAACAGCAGGACTTCTTGAAGGAATCTTGGATGGAATTCCTGAGAAATCCCAGAACGACCTCCTGGAGGGGTGCCACCATACCGTCATCAAGTCCTAAATTAGCAAGTCCAAATTCACAAACAGCAGGGCCACTAAACGTAAAAGACCTTGAATTTTTTTCTCAAATCAGTTATCATACGCATGTAGAGGAAGGATCAAGGAATCTCTTGAATGTTTTTCCTGGTGGAAAATGTTTTTCGTTTCTGCAGAAACCACTTTTAAACAAAATTTAAAAAAAAATGTTTTTGAAAAGATGAAAAATATTTTACACCTATTTATTACAGCGTGTGCCAATGATAGGAACCCTGTACCAGTTATGGATACATATTTAACTTCGGTTCCTTTTCGCACTATACGCATGCATTCCTTATGGGATTAGCCATAACTGGTACACTATGGCAAAAAACGTGCAAAGAAGCCGAAATTTTAAGGAAAATAATTTATTTCTATCATAATTAGTGCAAAACGTCGAGTTTAAATGAGCGAAACCATCTTTTGTGAACGTAATCTGTTGTTCAAAAATTTTTCTCGTTGATTTTTTTTTTTGCCCACCAACTACCCCTACACCAAAAAGCTCAGTCGACACCTCAGTGGACACCTTATAATGTTAATACACACAAACAATTCATACTTTCATAACATAACACTTAAGGTATAGTAGAAGGAGCAGCAACAAAAGTCCCAGTGGAATTAAAATCCTTTGAAGGGACTTAGACGAGACAAAACAAGATATAATACTAAAAAGAATGTTAAAAGGAAGTTTATGGAGATTTGATCATATTAAATGAATTCATTACTTTTTCTTTTAAGGTGCAGTTTTAGTTTAATTTTGAAGATGTTTCTGTTATTAATAAGTTTTAATTCATTTGGCAATAAATTGTACTTTTGTGGTCCTATGAACGTCGTTCTTTTTTAGCCAAGATTAGTTTTTGCCCGAGTGCAAATCAAATGATATGCTTGCCGTGTATTATGTACGTTCTTATTTCATGTAATAGGTAAATTATTGTGTACATTTTCATTATTTATAATATCATGAACGAATATACAAGTTTGAAGCTCACACAGACCGCGAATTGGAAGGATAGAATGATTTCGATTTTCATACAATCTAACTGTGGGGTACAATCAAGGAAGACTGAAAATATGTTTTAAGCAACGGTTTTGCAACACTTGAAGTCTAGCTAGTTTGGATTTACATGCATTCCCCCAAACTATATTAAGATATTGCATCATAGAGTGAATGCAAGCATAATAATACTTTAGAAGTGCAGCCTGCGACACAAATGCCTTAACTTTCCTTATAACACCACAGAGAACTGAAACTTTATTCTCAATGTTCACTATGTGATTGACCCATGATAATGTTGAGTCTAAAACAATTCCCAAATATTTATACTCATGAACTAATTCGAAAACAGTTTGATGCAGTTTAGGACTATTTATTGGTGATGTTTTTTTTTCTTGAAGAATGAAATAGCATGAATTTTGTTTTTGAAAGGTTAAGTGAGAGGAGATTCGTACAAAAATAATTAAAAAGGACACGAAGATCATGTTCAACTTCATGAAATATGGCTGAGTCATCAGCGTAATGTCTGGGAATACCCTTAAGTTTAAGCTTGCCAATATTATTTATATAAATGAGAAAAAGCTGTGAACCTATGTTGCTTCCTTGGGGCACTCCAATGTTAATTCCAAGTGTTTCACTTACACGGTGTTCAATAAGTTCGGATACACAATAAACATGAATTTATTTCCCATCTGTAATTCAGATTTGCCAAGTGAATGTTTTAATTGAAAGCTCACATAATACTGATCAAATACAGTATATGTTTTGAAATAAACTGTCCTATATCCTTTTTCAATAATTGCAAATGTGTCTCAAGTTTCCTTCGGCCGGCACGCACGTCTTTCATTGGTATTTCATCTAGTTTTTATTGAGTAACGGTGTTAAGTTAAATCAAATTAGGTTGTTGTCCTCAGCATTAGTGGTAGCAACTATGACCATATCTCTTTCTCTCTTCTTGGCGTAACGTCCTCATTGGGACAAAACCTGCTTCTCAGCTTAGTGTTCTATGAGCACTTCCACAGTTATTAACTGAGAGCTTCCTCTGCCAATGACCATTTTGCATGCGTACATCGTGTGGCAGGCACGAAGATACTCTATGCCCAAGGAAGTCAAGGAAATTTCCTTTACGAAAAGATCCTGTACCGACCGGGAATCGAACCCGTCACCCTCAGCATGGTCATGCTGAATACCCGTGCGTTTACCGCCTCGGCTATATGGGCCCTATGACCATATAAAATAATCAAAAGATTCAGATTGGGTGAAGTACGGAGTCATTTTATCTTGATCGTTAAAATTGCTAAAATTGTCGCTTTACCTGTTTTAATTATTTTTGTTTTGTAAAAAAGCAAGGCTGCGTTATATCTCAGTTTAACCCATAATTATCTTTTCCAAAACTTGATTACATCTCTATTTTGGCAAATTTCAACCAAAATTGGCTTTATATAATGTATTTATGCCTTTTTCGTAGATTTAAGCACATTTTGACTAAACTTGCAAATTTATCGCCATATCATCACTGAATCAGCAGTGTAAAACTTTTGTCTAATAATTTAGTTATTTTAATTTAGTATAGTGAGATGTAAATTCAAAAGTCAACGTTTTAGACTTCTGTAGCATGAGCAACTTTTCGAAAATTATTCCAGCGTGCCGGAACGAACAAACTTTAGATACATCTAAAGCTTATAAAAAAAAGTAGAAAAACCATATGCTGCATTTGATCAGTGTTATATGACCTTTCAATAAATACATTTACTTTGAAAATCAGAATTACAGATGGGAAATGAATTCAAGTTATATGGTGTATCCGAACTAATTGAACACCGTGTATTGCATCATCAATCGCAACAAATTGTTTTCGGCCTGTCAAATAACTTTCTATTAGTCTGTTCGGAAGACCCCGAATTCCATTAGCAGTCTAGCTTTTTTAAAAGAATTTTATGGTCCAATGTATCGAAAGCTTTCTTTAAATCTATGAACAGACCTCCAACAACATGTTTGGCTTCAATTTGTTTAGTAACAAAGTCGACTAACTCCACAACAGCTGTAGTGGTGCTGCATCCTTTTCTAAAGCCGTATTGAAGTGGATACAGAACATTTGTTTCAAAAAATGAGGATAATCTGTTAACAAGAAGTTTTTCAAAAATTTTGTTGAATATTAATAACATGGAAATTGGACGATAATTACATGCACAATCTGCATCACCTGATTTGAAAATTGGAATAACCTTTGCCAGTTTCAAGCAATCTGGATATACGCCAGTTGAAACCATTGTATTGAACATTTCCGATAGAATCCGTGAGAATTGCAAACAATTGCTAGCGATGGTGGAATATTGTCGGCCTCAGAACTTTTGTTGGCATCTAAGTCTTTGATTATCAGAAATACCTCATTGGGATTTGTAGGTAGATAAATTGAGTTAATTACAGTTGTTATTTTCTCGCAAGGGTTCGAATCTCCGGTTTCGGGGATGTTCTTCGCTAAGTTTTTACCTACTGTTGCAAAATACGTATTTGAAATATTACACGACTCTTCAGTCGTTGTTGCTGAAACTCCGTCAGTATTTTTAACCGTAATTGTTTGCTTTCCTTTAGATCGACCAAATATTTTATTTATGTTGTTCCACATTTTGGAGTGACTTGTTGTGTTAAGTAAATTTTCAAAATATTGTTTTTTACAGGTATATTTGGCATGCTTCACTTTTTTACTAACATAATCCAGCATCTGTTTAAAATTGAGATCATAAGGATTACGTTTCAATCTCTTCAAATATTTATTTATTTTTATTTTAATCAATATGAAGAGGTCAAACGACATCCAAGGGCAGTTTCTGTTTTGTAATTTGATGTTTTTGACACAGTTTCGGTGCATCTAGAAAAAATTGTGTTATAAGCATTTTGTATATTGATGAGGGATTCTGAAACGCTTTCCACTTCATTCATAGTTCATTTTCACACTTTAAAGATTTACATCGTTAAAGAGTAAAAATCAACTATGGCGAATAATTGGTACTATAGCCATAATTCGTACACTTACCCTAGAACACTTTAAGACATTCTTTTCATATTTTTTCTAGGGTTTTCATCAAATTCTTAAAGTAAGGTGGGGCGAACGTTCGAGTAGCGAAAGACTCAAATCAAGTCGTTACTTTTGGATATCAAGGTTTTTCGAAGCCTGTTAGAATAAGAATCGTTCACTTCAAAAGCTATGGAAAGTTATTTATAGCTTATTTTCAGTATGCTAAATTCAACTCTAATTTGAGTAAAATTCAGATAGAATTTTTACGAATATTTTACGCGCTGCATCACATTTTGACTTGTTTCAAGTATTTATGTTACCGAATTGTTATTATGACTTACATTAGCTTCGAACATCCGCACCCCTCACGGGTCGAAAGGTCAAATTTGACTCGCATTTACCGCACATGTTTTAAACTCGATGGAAATATTTAATATGTGTTATGTCAAAAACAAGTTTTTTTTAAACTTAAATATAAGTGAGTTCAGATAAAGAGTCAAAAAATCTTCAAAAAGTTAGAAGCAAAGGGGTACGGTACATACATTTATTTGTTCAACATCACATTTAAGACAAGACATATTCAACAATAGTACGCCACAATACTCGGTTTGTGGCTGCCGCTCTCCGTCCTTGGTCGCGCCCAATATTGTCACCCCCATCGACGGTATCAAAATTTTAAACAAAAATGAATTCGGAAACAGAGCCAAAAATATTTCAAACTCACTCCACCAAAAATTCTACTACAACATCTTTAGGGAACAGTTTAGATTTGTATACACAATACTGCGGCCTCTACCGGACCGATTCCAGTATGTCAATTTTGTGTCAGCCAAAAAATATATTTACGAAAGGTTCCATGAAACAGAACTAGCTGAACAACAGTTTGCGTGAAAGTGATTTGTTCCACTGTTGTACAGCAAAAATGTTTGTTTGGGTCACGTTTTTTACTGCTATTTTTTTTTCTGTGTCAATGGTCACTCTTGGGATGAAACTGAATGCATTTCTTCAGTTTTTAGTTTTTCATTTTCATTGAATAACGGAGCAATATTTTGACCATATCCATACACTGAGGCAAAAATACTTAGGATTTTCATAAGTTGTAATTTATGAATGGATGATTTTTCTGTTTCATCACTCGTTTATTTATTTTATAGCTGTTGGGCTTGCGTTTCATACCTACAACTTATGATTGCCATAAGGGTCATGGTTGTGAAAAAATCATAATTGAAAACTATGAAAGTCATTGCAGTAAGGGTATGGATTACAATTAGCTGCTGCTTGGACAAACACACATTACTCAAAGATCTGTTTTCGAAACTGGAGGACATAGAAAGTCAAATTGCCTTCATTTCCTAATTTCAAGAATTCTCCGCCTAAATCAACAACAAATCTGGGATTACGTAAGAAACATGATCGGTCGTTCTTAATCGATCTTAACGATTGATTAAAAGTGACAAGAAGCAAATTTGACGGTCATTTTGTTGCCACAGAATGTTGGCCACTTATGCAAACTTAAATGAAAGAAGAGTCGAACGCGCTCCTTGTCCTTTTGTTTCAAATTATCGATCAAGAAAAATCGATAATTTTACTAACTGGGTAATTCCATGATACAATGTCATGCCATGATTTAGAGTAGAATTAATCCATCCATAATCAATAAAATTGGAATACGAATATTATTTTACTTGCGCCATGAAATTCATAACAATAACGATTTCCATAAGAATTAGTAGTTGAATTCAATAAGAGAAAATACACGATAATCATAGTTTTTATCCGATGATATTCATAAGCGAAAACTTATGATTTTGTTAAGCGACTGGATATTGAATTTTTCCCTCTTTATCATAAGTGAAATTTATGGCTTTCAACAGTAATCGTAGTGTCGCCAAATCATAAGGGGTTCTTCCTAAGTTTGTTTGCCTCAGTGTACAGTTTCATCTCACTTTTCGCGACATTTATGTCAATGTTTGGGCGCTATATCCCTACAATATATAATTTAGATATCAGTTTTCACTACTAGTCAGTCTCGTAAAACTTATCAGAAACTAAAAAAAATAAACAATATTTTCTATCAGTAAATTTGCAAAACTCTGCTCTAAATGTATTTTTGGTGTTTTAAAAATGTTCTTCTTCAATGGCAGAATGACAAAAAGCAAACACAAATTTAAAAAAAAAATATTAAAAAAAAACTTTTTACATGAAATGTGAACAGATTGATCATTTCTTGTATAACAAATTTGACAAGATAAATACGAATTATAACTCACCTTTACAATCACTTATTCCAGCAAACTTCCTAATCCGAACTCACTGGCGATCCGTATAAAACTCAAATTTGCACAAATTGAGGTGGGAAAACCATTTCGAGTTTTACCTATCACAATTCCACAACACTCAACTCAATCGCATTGCCTCCCGCTCTTCCTCACTGTCGGAATCCAATTTCCAGCTTGGAGATTAAATTATAAACTTTTGCCACAATCCCTTTTTCCAACAAGACGGCAAGCTTGTTCTCGACGCAAATAAACGAATAATTTACTGCTCTGGACCGGGCGGTCGCGGTCGGATCCTGTTGCGAGTTAACCTCCAGTCAACGCACCAGAAACGCACCAATCCTCAACAATTTCCGCGCCAAATCTAATTCACCACACTACTGGCCCGCCCGAAACATTGCCTTCCGCTGTTCGACATCCCGGTCTGGCAGCTCAACACCACAAACTTTCCCGAATATAACCCGCGCACTCCGCGTGATCTCTTCCTTATTGCAAGATAAACACAATCTTTTGGGGGGGAGCAATATTCTTCGCCTGGCCTCGATGGCGTGGTGGAACCAACGATTGCACTTAACTCCAACGGTGAAACATTATCTCTCGCCTTCACCAGACAAACCACCACCAAAACGCACCCGGCAACAGCTCATCAGAACGCGCCACAACCGACCACCGATTGAACGACCACTAATCGCACCTAGGAATCCGTAATTCTACTCAAGGCGGATCAACGCGCCAAGATACTTCTTATACTACTAACTGTGGTATCAACTCGCGGGAAAATGCGAAAAGCTAAACCGTTTTCCACCAGCGTCAGCAACCGACTGAATCGCAGCAGCTCCAAATGCTACACGCACGGTGACTACTCAGCAGGGGACCGTTAGCACCAGTCACGCTTTCCATCGATACGGGCGGCGGCGCGCGATTCGCACTTCGAAGAGCAGATCCATGGTCAGGGATGGAATTACAGAATACCGCCACCCGGTATCTAACCGCCTACTGGGGAAAAAATGTTGCGGCAACCGATCCCAGTGGGTCTGAAAATTCGGAGAGACATGCGGGACGGTACGCGACGACGACGGTTAAATCGTTTTCCAATCGAAGGTCAGGGGCGTACGGACGGCATCATTGTTATTGTCGGTTCTTCGGAGAAACCGCCGGAGGAAAACAGAAACACGTGCTTGTTCGGGTTTTCCACGAGAGAAACGGGGGATGTTCTCGGAGAATGTTTTTCGGAGTGAGTCAAGCGAAAGAAAGTAGGGATGAACGAAATTAAATTCAATGAGATGATTGCGTGAACTAAGGATTCTTTAGCACTAGATTTAGATTCTTTCAATGATTTCGCGGCATTTATAAATTTCAAAGTTTGACCACAGACAAACAGACGCAACACTCTTCAAAACGGCTTGACACATGCATTTAACGATCAATTCGAATTTCATTTGATTTGCGCGATCGTTCCACCAGAGGCGCTAGTGTTCGATCGCTTTGACGTTTGCAAGTGTACACGTTGCTGAATGATGCAAACGAAAATTACAGGCGATTTGTGTAGTAGTGTGCGTGTTAAATAAACGTCAAATCGAGATTCATCATGGCCGACAGTGTCTCGCGTGGTTATACCAACAGGTGGCAGTGTGCTCATGAAAAAGACACCGGGCAAAAAATGTTGATGAAGTTTCTCTAAGAGTTACGTCTGTTTGTCTGTGGTTTGACTTCAATGTTTAAAAAAAATCAGTATTCTTATTTAATGGGAACGTTACGTTTGGTTGGGGGAAATATTGACCCACATTCGCCAACGTCCCTAATATAGGACAGAACTTTTTTTTTATAATATTTATTGGTATCTCAATCAATTTTTACATTCTTCAACTTAATCTAGGTGTTCTGTGTATTATAAGACACTATCATCCTAATTTGGTAAAATAAATTTAAGCTATTATCAATACTAATTAATAACATATTACATTCCATTTGCTGTAGCAGTTAAGATTTTTTGCAGGCTTTATTTTTCACCTGCGTGTCAGAAGTACATTTTTTTTAAATTTATCCTAACCCTAACCTAACTTAAACTTATTATACAAAGAACTAATCGTAGCAATAGAAGACTGCAACGATTTTTGACGAAAGTTTGCTATGATTTTAGTTGACATCTATTCCAATGTTTCAATATTAGAAATTTGATGCAACTCATTAGTGCTATACCAGGGAGGCAACTTCAGAATCATTTTTAAAGTGTTATTTTGAATCCTCTGAAGTTGCTTCTTTCTGGTATTGCAACAGCTTGACCATATTGGGACAGCGTACAACATGGCCGGTCTGAAAATTTGTTTATAAATCAAAAATTTGTTTTTACGACAAAGTTTTGATTTTCTATTAATAAGTGGATATAAACACTTAATGTATTTATTGCACTTAGTTTGAATACTTTCTATGTGGTTTTTAAAAGTTAAGTTTTTATCTAGTAAGAGCCCTAGATTCTTAACTTCGTCCGACCAATTTATTGGAGTTCCTCTCATAGTGACAACATGTCTACTTGAGGGTTTCAAATATAGAGCTCTTGGCTTATGTGGGAATATGATAAGTTGAGTTTTTGAAGCATTTGGAGAAATCTTCCATTTTTGCAAATAAGAAGAAAAAATATCTAAACTTTTTTGCAATCTACTACAAATGACACGCAAACTTCGCCCCTTGGCTGAGATACCTGTGTCATCTGCAAATGACGATTTTTGACATCCCTGTGGCAAATCAGGTAAGTCGGAGGTAAAAATATTGTATAAGATTGGTCCCAGTATGCTGCTTTGTGGAACACCAGCTCTTACAGGTAATCTAACTGACTTGGAATTTTGATAGTTTACCTGAAGTGTTCGATCTGATAAATAGTTTTGAATAATTTTAATAATATATACAGTGAGGACCCGATTTTGTCAGCCCCCGATTTTGTCTACCCCCGATTTTGTCTACCCCCGATTTTGTCAGCTTTTTGACCCGGTTTTTCAGCCTTTTTTGAAGTAAAAAATTAATTTGTATTTCATTCAGAATTTCCATTTTATAATCATTATTAATGCAGTTGATGTCTTTAGGCGTCACAGAAAAATTACGCAATGAACAAAACTCGAGTAACTTTTGAAAAAGGCCAAACTTTTTTTTTGCAAACTAACACATTGAGGCAATTTTAGGATCCAACCCTCGCCAATGTTTTAAACCAATATTGTTTTAAATTGCTAAAAGATTCCAGCTCTCTCTCTTCTTGGCGTAACGTTCCAACTGGGACACAGCCTGCTCCTCAGCTTAGTATTTTATGAGAACTTTTACAATTTTTAACTGAGATCCCCCACAGCCAATGTTTATTTTGCATTTGTACATAAATCGTGTGGTAGTCATGAAGATATACAAGGTAGTTAAGGAAATGTCGATTATGAAATGGATTCTGAGCTAACCGGCAATCAAACTCGTCACCCTCAGCATGGTTTTGCTGATTGCACGTGCACTTACCCAAGGTAAGTAAAAGGAAGGTAATCCAATATGTCAGATTGCACCATCCGCCATATTGGAAAACCTAACGACAGCTGGCAAGTTTGTGTTTGATTTTTTTCACTAGTGAGATGACAAACAAAAACTTTCAGCTCTAGCAACGTAGCAACCCCACAGAAACTATTCACGCTAAATTTTCTCAGCACTAAAATTGAACAAACTCCCTGACACTCATAGAGTGTTTCCTACTTACACGGATTGCAAATTAGCTCGTACACTCACTTAAGCAAATATTTTGCAATATTTTCGGCAAAGCAATCACTTTTGGTTAAGAAATCACCATTGTATTCATAATTAACAAAAATGCGGGGGCACGAGCAAATTTTGAACCTGGGGGAATATTACTCATTTTATGAGTGCCATGGAAATATGTCAACATTGGTTATCCGTGTTGAGAATGTTGTTGCCGATGCGGCGTAGCAACGCTTCTGTAGCGTTCTGCAACATAAACAGACTGGCCGGCTATCACCTCCATCCCCCCGCAGTGTGCCGCACTCCCCGCATCCTTTTACTGCTTATACGCTAACACCTTCCTTATACACATCTTGCACTTACCACTAATGCGCTTAAAGACTATTCTTCTTAATTTTCTCTAGAGCAGAGCAAACAATAAACGCTGCCTGTTGTTGTGATTACAACTCAATCCATTTACTTCTTTCCGGTATCTCTGGGATTCCTCTAGGTTTACTTGTTTGGATTGATCCAGATAGCCTAACATTTGAAAAGGGCGCAACAACCATTTCGAATTTTTGCTGCTCCCTTCCTTCTGACCAGTAACAGACAGAGCAGACTCCTTTCTATCTGATAACGGGATAAGTTTGTATAAATAAATTGTAATACGCCTAGACGGGGTGGAAGAAGTTGAGATATATAATGGCTGTTCCGCTCTATCCTACATGTTGGTCTAGATTTATTATGAGATTTGTATTGTAGATTTCCTGCTTGGATTGCTTAAAAAATTGCTGTGGGAATTGTATTCATTAGAAACCCTTAAGGAATTCGAGATGGGATTCCCCCAAAAATTCTTGCTGCGATTCCTTCAAGAACTTTTGCGTAGTTTCTTGTGAGAATTTTTGCTGGTATTTCACAAAGAATTCCGCCGGAAATTTTTGAAGGAATTCTTCCGGGAATTTTATAACGATTCATTAAAGTGTATCTCTTTAAGATTTTCTCAGCCATTCCTCCTGTGATTTTCCAGAAGCTTTTCTTGAGACTTGTTCTGGAACTCCTGCTAGGGTTCCTCCAAAAGTTTTGCTGATATTCTGACAGTTTTCTCAAAAATTTTCTACATGAACTCCTACAGCGATCTATCCTGGGGTTTCTCCAAGGATTTCTCCAATAATTCCTCCTACAATTGCTCCGTGGATTTATCCAGGGATTTCCCTAGCGATTCTTTCAAGACATCCTGCTGGCATTTCTCCATACATATCTGTTTGGATAGTCCTGGAACCAAGGATGGGAACACTCACTTGCAAAGAGTTACACTCACTTGCTATTTTCTCAGCTCAGAAGCGCGCAATCAAAAAACAATGTATGGACGACTTTTTCCTTGTGGTTTTATCCAAAAGTTTGCCGAATAGAGTAGGGGTCGCACACGCATACCAAAGTCGTGACAGAGCTGCGAAGGCAACTCTCCACAAGGTGAATGTAAATTACACTCACCTCGTGGAGAGTCGCTTTCACAACTCTGTTACGACTTTGGTATGCGTGTTCGACCCCTGCTCTAATGGGCAAACTTTTAGATAAAACCACAAGGCAAAAGTTGCCCATACATCGTTTTTTGATTTCACGCTTCTGAGCTGAGAAAATAGCAAGTGAGTGTAACTCTTTGCAATTGAGTGTTTCCATCCCTGCCTGGAACTTCTGCTGGAGTTCCTCCAAGAAATTTTCTGGAAATTTCTATAAGAACCTTTTCAGATATTTCCCTAAATTTAATCGTGCATTCTTCCTATGATACCCCCAGGTTGACGAACTCCTGTTGAGATTCCTTCAGAAATTCTTGCTGGTATTCCTGTAGGACTTTACCAGTAATTTCTACAGGAACTCCTGTAGTGATGTATTCAGAGAATTCTGTAGATACTTCTGTAATAAATCCTATATGAATTACTGCGTACTTTAGTCCATGAATAAATCTACGGATGGCTCAAATTTCCCAAATGGAAGAGAACGTGCCCCTGGAGCCAACCTACTGATGAATAAATCTAGCGATTTTCCTAGTGATTTTTTCAAGAATCCCTCTTAGGATTTCTTCAGGGATCCTTCTAAGAATTTCGTAACATGTTCCTCTATTAATGCCTTCAGTAATTACTCATACAAGAATTCCTCTAGAGATTTCACTATGATTCCTCTGTTAGATTTCTCAATTGGGCATCTTCTATGGATTTCCCGGGGGTCCCGCTTCAGATTTTTCCAGGGTTACCTCTTGGTATTTCTTTACGAAAATCCCTTGGTATAGCTTCTGAAATTCCTTTGGAAAATTTTGTAGGAAACTCTTCTGGAATTCATGCTAGAATTTAACAATTCATTTCTGCTATGGTTTCTCCTTAAACTTTTCCAGATACTTCCCCAGTACATTTTTTCCAGGAATTATTCCATGGATTTCTCAAGGAGATTTCTTCAAAGATTACAATAGGGATTCTTTCAATGACTTTTCAGAAAATGCTAAAGAAATGCCTCTAGAGATTTCTACGGAGATTGCAGTAACGATTCTTTAAGAAATTACTTAAGGGTTTTATCCGGAGCTAAAGGTTTTTGCAAAACCTACTTATGGGATCCCTTCGGGAATGTCTTGAGGGTTACACCCTTAAATGAAACAACACAGCGCACGAGTAACTTTCACGCAGCGAGCAAAAAGATAAAGGATTTTTCACTCATATCTGTGTACGACTGGATCAACACAAAAAATGTGCTGATCCGGTGTTACACAAATCTGCGTGACTATTCTTTTGTCTTTTCGGTCGCTGCGTGAAAGTTACTCGTTGCTCTGTGTACATCGAGTTCTGCGTGTACGTTCCGTATATCCTCGGGTAGATTCTCTAAAAATTTCCTCGAACATTTCTTCAAAGATTTCTCAAGAGATTCTTTAGAAATAAGGCTCTGGAAATAAAGTAGAAAGGCAGCGAAAACGTAGCCAATGGATTATTGTAGCCAACTTTTTCGCTACTCACCGCATCAAAACAAAAGCGCCACCGTATATGGACTGTAACCCAAGTGACAGCAGTTAAGTTACGTCAAACACACAAGGCTACGGTGGCCCTATCTGTTCTTTTCATAGAGACCGTTTTAGTTATTTTAGTGATCCATTCGGATAGTATGAGTGTCTACACGTGTCAATCAGATGTTGATTCATTTTCATTCGTTGACAGCTAAAGTTAGATGTTATGATTTAAACTGCGCTAACCAGTAACAACCCATAAAGCCGAGGCGGTAAACGCACGGGTATTCAGCATGACCATGCTGAGGGTGATGGGTTCGATTCCCGGTCGGTCCAGGATCTTTTCGTAAAGGAAATTTCCTTGACTTCCTTGGGCATAGAGTATCTTCGTGCCTGCCACACGATATACACATGCAAAATGGTCATTGGCAGAGGAAGCTCTCAGTTAATAACTGTGGAAGTGCTCATAGAACACTAAGCTGAGAAGCAGGCTTTGTCCTAATGAGGACGTTACGCCAAGAAGAAGAAGAAGAAGAACCAGTAACAACCGTCTTCTGTAGACCACAATTGCTATAAGCTAGGAGAAGGCTGTGTTCCAGTAGGGATGCTATGACAAGAAGGAAAAGATTTTAAAGATTTAATAGTTCTGCTGTAAAAAAGCACTGAATGTTAACTTTGCCAAATACCATTTTTTTCTGTGCTCTTAACACCCTTTCGATTTTTTTACCACAAAAGGTTCGTTCAAATATTACGTAACGCAAAATTTGGCAATTTTAGACCCTATCCGCTATCCTTCCACCGCGTAACTATTTTTGAAAGAGAAATTTTAAAATTTTGTATGAAGCGTAACACAGTGCTGGACCCCCCCCCCCCTCATTGGCGTTTAACGTAATACTTGAACGAACCCAAAGCAGACCCTCCACACCACACCTATCTCCGTCTCTGACGTGCTCAGAATTATTTTTCATGAATAAAAAAATGATTTTAAAAAATGTCCCGATTTTGTCAGGTACCCGATTTTGTCAGCCCAAAATGCTACCAGGGGCTGACAAAATCGGGTCCTTACTGTAGTGGAAAATTAGAATGTTTCAATTTTACGATCAAGCCTTCGTGCCAAACACTATCGAATGCTTTTTCTATGTCAAGAAGTGCATCGCCAGTGGAGTAACCTTCAGATTTATTGGAACGAATGAAATTCGTTACCCGTAAAAGTTGATGAGTAGTCGAATGTCCATGGCGGAATCCGAACTGCTCATTGGCAAAAATAGAATTTTCATCAATATGAATCACCATTCTTACTCTTTTCAAAAAGTTTACTGATAGATGATAGTAAGCTAATTGGACGATAACTAGAAGCTTCGGCAGGATTTTTGTCAGGCTTCAAAATTGGAACAACTTTAGCATTTTTCCATTTTTCAGGAAAATATGCTAACTGAAAACATTTGTTAAATATATTAACTAAAAATGATAAGCAACTTTCTGGAAGTTTTTTGATGAGAATATAGAAAATTCCGTCATCACCCGGAGCTTTCATATTCTTAAACTTCTTTATAATAGATCTCACTTCGTCCAAATCAGTGCCCAATAAATTGTCGAAAATGTTCTCATGATTGAGAATGTTTTCGAATTCGCGGGTAACCTGATGTTCTATTGGACTAGTGAGACCTATACTGAAATTATGCGCACTTTCAAACTGTTTGGCAAGTTTTTGTGCTTTTTCAGAATTAGTCAATAATATTTTGTTATCCTCTTTCAGCGCAGGAAAAAGCTTCTGAGGCTTTTTCAAAAATTTTGTCAATTTCCAAAACGGCTTAGAGCCGGGGTTTAATTGAGAAACTTTATTTGCAAAATTTTTGTTTCTCAATTCGGTGAAACGTTTTTTAATTTCCTTCTGAAGATCCTGCCAGATTACTTTCAAAGCAGGATCTCGAGTTCGTTGGAATTGTCTTCTCGCGTTTTTTAAGACGGATCAGAAGTTTCAGATCATCGTCAATAATAACTGAGTCGAATTTTACTTCACACTTTGGTATTGATGCGCTTCTAGCTTCGACTATAGTACTAGTCAAAGTTTCGAGGGCATTGTCAATATCCAATCAATAGTGTTTCCAATGAAATATTAACATCTAAATGGCTATCGATGTATGTTTTATGTGTATCCCAGTCAGCTCTGTGATAATTGAAAGTAGAGCTGATGGGATTAAAAATCGCTTCATGGGAAATTTGAAATGTTACAGGATGGTCAGAATCAAAGTCAGCATGAGTAACCAATTGGCTACAATGCTAACTTGAGTCAGTTAAGATCAAATCAATTGTTGAGGGATTTCTAGCAGAAGAAAAACAAGTGGGGCTATCGGGATATTGAATAGAAAAATATCCTGAAGAGCACTCATTCAATAAAATCCTGCCGTTTGAATTGGACTGAAGATTATTCCACGAACGGTGTTTCGCATTAAAATCACCAATTATGAAAAATTTGGTCCTGTTGCGAGTTAATTTTCGCAAATCAGATTTAAGAAAATCTATTTGCTGGCCAGTGCATTGAAAAGGCAAGTAGGCCGCAATGAAAGTATGTTTACCAAAGTTTGTTTCAACAGAAACACCCAAAGTTTCAAAAACTTTGGTTTCAAATGATGAAAAAATTTGGTGCTTGACGCGCCTGTGAATGATGATAGCAACTCCACCACATGCTCCATCCAGGCGATCATTTCTATGAATAAAATAGTTTGGGTTTCGTTTGATTGAAGACCCAGGTTATAAATAAGTTTCAGTAATAACTGCAATATGCACATTATTAACTGTTAAAAAATGGAATAGCTCATCTTCTTTGCCATTTAAAGAACGAGCATTCCAATTTAAAATGTTCAAAAATTTATTTGGATCCATTACCAAAACGTAATCCAATTACTATTTTATTTGTAAATTTAACTCCAACCTGGACTGCTTCAGCCATGGTTTGAGTTTTGAACATTGCATCAATCATTTGTTGCAATTGTTCAGATAAAAAGTCAAAATCGGAAGTAGACATGCCTGAATCACGTGCATTTTTCGAATTTGATGTTTGGTGATAGATATTATTTGAATTTTGCTTACCCGCAGCCACATGGGCATAGGTAGCTCGATTCGTTTGAACAAAGTTAGAAATATTACTCACTCCACTGCTGGAGGGTAGATTATTCGCTCGAAGGTTTGTTTGGTGGTTAACTACCTCCGGCGAATAGGTACGAGCGGTATGAAAATTATTCAACCGATCGTTGATGGAAGAATTTGTGTTGTTAGAAATTCTACCTGCAGAGTTTCGGGTACGACTAACGTTCCCATTCATCTGCCGAGCACGTGATTCAACAACTTTTTTGTGGATAGGGCAAAAAGTTTGACTTATGGTTGCCACCGTAATTCGTACATTTAAAGTCTCTGGTATCTTCCCTTACCGGAAAGTCGTCCTTAGCGTGAGAAGTACCTCCACAAATCATGCATTTAGCATCCATGTGGCAATGTTTCGTTCCGTGCCCCCAACCCTGGCACTGAGTTGGGTTCTGGAAATTTCCTCCAGGCTTACGAAAATGTTCCCATGTCACTTGGACAAGAAATATTTTCTTCGCCTTTTCCAAATATTTCAAGTTATTTAAATCACTTTTGTTGAAGTGAACTAAATAAAATTCTCGAGAAATACCCTGCCGAGGATTCTCAGAGCGGGTTCTCTTTTTCATTTTTATTACTTGGACTGGAGTGAATCCAAGCAATAAGTTGAGTTCACTTTTGATCTCATCAGGCGATTTATCATCACTTGAGAGACCCTTTAATACGACTTTGAACAAGCGTGCAGACCTATCATCGTATGTGAAAAAATATGCTTCTTCTCAGTAAGGTACTTGAGAAGAAGATCCCGATCTTGCAAGGTTTCTGGCAATACGCGGCAGTCTCCTTTCCTGGCAATTTGGAAGGAAACCTCGATTCCCCTTATGGAGTTCAAGATCTCCTGCCTAAAACCAGCAAATTCACAGATGCTGACCACGATTGGCGGCACCCGTTGTTTTTTATCAGAAATTGAAGTACCTGGGCTAGAGGCATCCTCAATTTCCTGTTCCGAAAAATTGTTCAGCGTTTCATAAGGATTACTCAATTCAACGAAATTTTCATCTGAAACAATTGTTTTAGTAGAAGGAAGCGGAGAAGCTGAAAGTTCTCCTTTCCTTCTAACTTTGCCGCGTTTAGCGACAGTTTTGAAACCGACTTTTTTGGAAGGAAGTGGTGAATTCAAGGATTCACCCTTCCTTTTGTTCGATGATGCGACCTTCCAGGAGGTTTTTTCCCTAATCGGTGTCCAAGTATGATTACCGTAAAACGGGGTAACTTTGATAGTTTTTCAGCGAATTTTCTCAATTATTTTCCATGTAACAGTATTTCCCCCACTTTTATATTTTTAAAACAAGTACTGGGGTATCAGTTATCAATTTCAATTGAAAGATTTGATAACCTGAAATACTTTGGTTAACTTTTAGTTTTTCATATGAGCGAGAATCAGATTTTCATTTTGGGGTAACTTTGATAATGCCCTGAAAACACATCAAAGCTTAAAAAATAATTGCAGATTGAAATCTTAGGAGTATGAACATGATGAGAGTAGCCGTGTGGAATATATCAGATAGATTTTGAAGATCAAAACATTGATTTTCACTAAATTCTACATATAAAAATGAGTTCGTGGAGTACTAAGCGGAAAACACAGTGAATTTAGCTATCAAAAATCATTATCTTTGTAATAATATATGCTTAACGGTACATCAACATATGATAACATGCTATTCATGGTGAGTTTTCTTTTTTTGGGTAGTTTTTTAATGTTTTAATAACAAATTTTGAACAACACAGGTTTATCTACATGAAATTACTAGAGCAATGCATACTTTTAGGCGTTTATCAATGTATGGAAATTTATATCCCAATTTACAAAATTGCTTCCATTTCTTAAAAATACACTTCGTTAAGAGATTCAAGACCATATTTGGAATCTACTATGATGAATCTATCGAGAATAAGAGTCCATTCATTGAAAAAATAGTTGTAACGAAGTCGTATAGCAGATTGTTTGAAGGTGTTGACAAATGGCTAAAATATCAACAATTCTTATTTTTTGTCTAAAAAGTTGTATATAAACTAGATTTTAATGGAAATACGTCTAAGATGAACTTTCATATGTATAGAATTGGCTTACGTTTGCCTTTTTCTCAACTGGTTGAAGGAATCATAGTTATAAGTTAAACTATACAATGCCTGCCGCACTATCAAAGTTACCCGCATTATCAAAGATAATCCGTTTTACGGTACCACCGTTTCACGGAATTTTACTTCCGTAAACGGGACCAACGAATAATCGAAGGCACGGGTCCAGGCAAGGATCGAAAAGGAATCAGTAGGTATAAATTTAGCGCTGAAAAGTGCTATTGTGGGTGGGTAGTACTAATAAGCAGCGGTCGGAATTTTCGCTCATTCTCACGAAAATAGAATTCTCCCTCACGCCAATTTTCAGCGAAAATCTGGCTTGAGAAATCTCCCGCACAAAGAGCAGAGCGAAAACATTTTTTCACTCACTCCCAAAGGTGCGAGAATTGCGTTTGCCCTTTGTCGGCCGATTATGTTGTCTTTTCTTGACTCATATGACGCCGACGATGATTGGTTTTATGCATTATATTTTCTACACTCTCTGTGTGGTTGGCGTGGTGGTGTGGATAGAGTGCGCGTGTCGCGTATGTTTTTAGTAATGTTCCAGGTTCGAATCCCGTCGCGGGCACAATTTTTGTTAATCTGCTTTGAAAAGATTTTCGTGAAAATTGGATGAGAGAAAATTTAACAGAACGAAAAGAAATTATCTGCAGGTTGAAGCGATTTTCAGTTATCATGAATCGCTACTCTCGAAAGAAGTGCTGGAGGGGAAGAGTGTTCCTCAAGCAAAATAGTGAAAATAAGCTCTCCTGCCGCCGTGAAAATGGCCATATTTCGTATCACTGAAACGAAAATTACGAACCCTGCTAATAAGTATTGTTGAATTGCTTTAGGTAGTAAAACTTCCTGCAGCAGAGAGAGCTTACGTCCGCACAGCACAAGAGTACGATGCGAACTGAGGATAGGACAGTACTTATTAAATGAATAGCTTGAGAATTACACAATAGGGAAGTGGAACTATCGCCGAGATGAACCAGCCCTGGGCTGAAAATCTCGTTAATTAAGATAATAATAATAAAAGTGGAACCATATCGGGGTCCTATTTTGGGCACTTTTCTGCTATAACTCAGCCAATTCCGAACCAATTGACACATTTTTTGGAACGCGATGAGATACGTATAATATCTAGCCGTTTACAAAATTTCAAGTCAATTGGTTTGGATTTGACTAAGTTATATAGCGAAGAGTGCCCAAAATACCGGCCGCTGCCCAAGTAGTTCGCTACCCTATTTCAGCAAACAATTTTCGGATAAATTGATCAAAAGATCTGTATCTAGCAAACCATTCGCAACCTCCTCCTACCAACCTCCGCGTAGCACCGGCCGGGCTGCAAGCAGCCCTAGGAAAGATCGGGTAACCAACCCTGGTGGGAACTTTGGTCGTAGACTGAAAGGGAAACAGGAGGTTGAGGTTTGCTTCTGCAAGTCTGAGCATTTGGTCTCTAGGAGGAGTGGCTCACTATAGCGTCTGATCCCCATGTTAAGAGCGGCTGATCGACGTCGATTTTGACGCCTTCAAAAACATGTCCAAACGTAGAACCTCTTTGAGGTTGTCCATAAATGACGTAGCTTTTTGGGGTGGAGGGGGGTGTTTGTGATTTTGTGACGATAGGGGGGTAAGGGTTTATGATATACTACGTAGCTTTCTACTAAGCCTGTTGAAAAAAGTATTTCGTAATTAATAAAAATTTTACTTGCATAAATTATTTATTCGAAGAAAAAATATAGTGCATGATTTCTCTTTGCAATCACGGTAATGTAAATAAAAAAATAATGGACATAAATGCTGGTTCCCTTTCATAATACATGCAGCTATCGGACGCAAAAACTGTATCTGAGAAAATGGTTTGAAACGTACGCAGAAAAAAATCAATATCGGTCAAATGCTTCTCACGACCAATAGTGTGCTGCTTGCTATAAGATACTGCACACCGCTAAGGCTGCAAAGGAAAAAAATTAATTTTTGGCATTATGAAATTATTCGAGGAGTTCCTTATATGGTTTCTACAGGACTTCCTCGAAGAAATCCTACAACAATTTCTTAAGGAGTTGCTCTAGCAGCTTTGTTAGGAATTTTTCCAACAGGACAGAATTCTTAGAGGGATATCTGAAGGAAGTGTTGGAGAAATTAAAACGGAAGGAATTCTCAAAAATGGGAATCCCAATAGATGCTCCTTGAGGAACTTTAGAATGACATGCTGAAAGAATTTTAGAAGAAAGTCCTGCACCACTGAGGGACCCAATATCATGGTGCATTTTATTCAAATGAAACCAATTAGATATTCTTAAAAGATTACAGTTTACAGATTGCAATACAGATTAACTATATTGGGAGCTTCAACTTCCTGTTCTTTGGCATCAAGCAGGACGATGGGCGGTTTATGGAGTCATTAGCTTTGGTGATAATCTCCGACATCTTTGATGTCGGTGATCTGAATTGATATCAAAACAAAGTTTCGATTTTCTTTGCGTTTTTTTAATTCAAAATTTGTTGAGCCGAGGGGGGAGTGTTCAACAAGCTACGTCATTTATAGGGGGGAGGGGTATCCGAATTTGTGATGAAATGCTACAGGAGGGGAGGGGTATTAAAAATCGCTTAAAAAAAGCTACGTCATTTATGGACGCCCCCTTTTCAAAAAAAGCCCTCCTAATCGTCACAGCTAGAGGTCACCACAGCAGACGGAATCGCAAATGGCAGACAATTAAACGTTCCATAATAAATACAAAATTTGCCATAAATAACTCGAAAAGTCCCAGTGAAGAAACAGTGGTGTAAGCAGTAATAAATAACAAAAGTTCCATAAACAAATAAAAAAAATGCATAAATAAGTCAAAAGTTTCCATAAATAATTGATTTTTGAGCAATTAAAAACGTCAAAAATGCAATGAACAAATCAACTGTTGCAATAAAAAAAGCCATTTTTCCCACCAAAAAAACTTCGAATATTCCATTAATAAATCCGATTTTTCCATAATAACTTAGAAAATTCACAATAAAAAAATATTGAAATAGCAATAAAAAAATTCAAAAAATGCAATAAAAAATGACGAAATTTCCCATGAAAAACAAATGCAGGGAAGTATGAGACAGTGAAATGCTGAATCGCACTTATATGACTGAAACGACTGAAAAGCTTGCGTAACTATGATTGCAATTTACCGAGCAATTGCTTGCTGTCCGAACTCGCTATCGCTCGTCGGACCTAAAAAAGGGATAACATCTATGTTTGCATTATACCGGGCAAATTCTTGGATCTGTGGTTTGCCTAGAACCGAATCGATGCAGTTGCGGTGCATCGGATATCAGAAACTTCGGCGGCCTTCTGCCGCCTCAGTTCCTCAATCCTCTATGATGCGGCTTCGCCGCATGGTCTACATATTTTTTTGGCTCAAAATGCATTTACGTTTATTGCTCGTTTTTTGACATTTATCGATAATTTATTTTCTTGTTTATTGCACTTTTTGAATTATTTATTGCTTTTTCGATATTTTTTTATTGTGAATTTTCTAATTTATTATGGAAAAATCGAATTTGTTTATGGAAAATTCGAAGTTTTTTGGTGGGAAAATTGGCTTTTTTTTGCAACAATTGAATTATTCATTGCATTTTTGACGTTTTTTATTGCTCAAAAATCAATTATTTATGGAAACTTTTGATTTATTTATGCATTTTTTATTTGTTTATGGAAATTTTGTTATTTATTACTGCTTACGCCCCAGTTTCTTCACTGAGACTTTTGGAATTATTTATGAAGAATGATCACTTTCTTATGAGTCGTTTATATTTTAGCCATCGCAAATCGATCACGTTCTGATTGATGGACAGTACTTCCCTGACATTACCGACGTCAGAAACCTTTCGTGGCGCTAACATCAACTCCGACCACTAGCTACCTGGTGATGGTCAAACTGCGTCCAAAACTGTCCGTCATTAACAATGCACGGTACCTGCTGCCGAGACGGTACGATTTAGAGCGACTAAAACAACCAGATGTCGCCAGCGCATACGCGCAGAATCTCGTGGCTGTGTTGCCGGAAGAATAAGCGTTCTCAATGTAGCCCCTCTTCTGGATCGGGCAAGTGGAGTCGACGAAACATATGGTTCAACGTGAAGTGCAGAGCGATTTTTTGAGGATAAGAACGCAGCGCAGACGGTAGTGCTGCAGCAAGGAACCCGACAGAACGTAGAACGTTACAAACAGAATAGAAAACAGCAGAAACGGCAAATCGAGGCAAATGATCCAACTCCCACGCTCAGGGAAGTTACCCAAGCAGCACCTCCAACATCATCCAAAATGTGGCTTTCTGTCCCTTGGTTCAAATGAGTTGCACTAAAAGCTCACGAAACTTCCATCTTGTCAGATGAGTTGCATCTAAACTCCGAAATTCGTAAAGTTGCGGCTTTGTTAGATAGAAATCATGAATTACCTCGTGTTTGGCATCGATTTGTGGAGGCGGAGCTTACATATACAGGAGATACTAAAAATAACTGGGACAGGTAAAATTTATACTTTCCAAAAAATTTTCAACTAGCTGTAACTTTTCGAAAAAGGCATCAAATATTCTCAAATTTTTATTGTAAATTCATCAACTAATTGTATATCAGTGGTCCAATTTTGGAAAAGATCGGGCTATTTTACACGAAGTTATAAAGTTTCTAGAAAATGGTATAATTATCCTATATCCAACATTGAGCTGTTATATCTCCAGATTCACCGAATGCAATGAAATTTTGATCATTTATGACGATTATAATGAACTTTGAAAATTTCAAATTATTTATAGGAAAAAAAAGTTATAGCGATTTCATTTATTCTTTTTTTAATAAATTTATCAATTTTTCATATGCATCCCATTTTTTTTTCAATTTAATGCCGGGTTGCTTTCCTTCGAAATATAAATATATTCAAGTCAATTAGAGGGAATTTAAATGAACTATAATTACTATCTCGAATTTTGAAACGATGAAGAACAAACGATTCAAGAACAACGTCCATTTTGAAGATTTTAAGATAGATGCGTCTACCCAAAGTTATTAAGAAAAAACCATTTCCTAGTTTTAATGAAATAGCATTTTTTTTTTTGCACATTTTGACCAATAAAATAAAATTTAAAGCGATGACATATGTTTTTTCGAGTCTAAATCATGCTGACAGCCGGAGTGAACATGTTTATGCAAAATTAGTGATTTTTCAGTACACTGATATTTTAAATTACTGAAAAAAACTGCTAAAATACCCTGTTTTTAACATAAAATAAGCAATAAATCAAAGTTCAAAGCGATGACATATAGTTTTGTTGGTCTTAAATTGTTCGTCGAATTGTTCCGGACATTTTTGATGAACAATGAAAATATGGTCATTACACTCTTATTTTGTTTTAGTCGGGAAACTAAAAAAAAATATTTTTTTTTACACAAAGTAGTCAACAAAACTAAACATAAAAACGATATCATGTAGTTTTTTAGCCTTGAATTTTTCGTAGCAGTTTGGGAGACATATTTGAAGAATAATAGTGATGTTTTTATTACACTCAAATTTTGATTCACTCAAAAACAGACAAAAGTACCACATTTTCATACAAAGTGTTTAACAAATAAAAATGGCTTACCCTTACCATGCATTAAAGTTTTTTGCCTTGAAATTATTCGTGGAAGAGTACTGGACATATTTGAAGAACGATAGGGATGTTTTCAGGACACTCTTAATTTATTTTACTCAAAAAGTTACAAAAATATCATAATTTTCGTACATAACAGTCAATAAAACAAAATTTGAAGCCATAACATGTAGTTGATTGGCCCTATTTTCTCCGTTAGAATGTACTGGACAAGCTTTTGATAAAATGTTGATGCTTACGTTACACTAATATTTTGTTTTATCTAAACATGTACGAATATACCACATTTTTGCACAAAAAGCCAATAAGCCAAAAGTTAAATCAATACCATGTAGTTTTTAAACTTTAAATTTATCGTAGTAGTTTGGAGGATTTATTTGAACAATACTAGTGATGTTTTTATTACAAACATATTTTATTATACTGTTGAAAATGCTTTGACATCCATGTGCACAACAGAACACGTGCTCGATGAACAAATTGAGATTTGAAATTATGAAAAGAAATCCACGTACTCCGGTGAGACTCACGACTCCCAATTCGCTAGACGGGCGCTTCTATTCCTTCAAGCTACGGAGTCACTCGACTATCTCCGTCGCCAGCAGGCCTAGAACTGAACTCGATTCCACAATCGCACATGGTTATCTTCTTTTCACAATCCAAACCCCCTTCGGATGGGATTAGATGAACATCTAACACATTGTCTGTTGTGCACATGTATGTCAAAGCGAGAGATTCCCGAGTTCAGTTCTAGGCCTGCTGGCGACGGAGATAGTCGAGTGACTCCGTAGCTTGAAGGAATAGAAGCGCCCGTCTAGCGAATTGGGAGTCGTGAGTCTCACCGGAGTACGTGGATTTCTTTTCATAATTTCAAATCTCAATTTGTTCATCGAGCACGTGTTCTGTTGTGCACATGGATGTCAAAGCATTTTCAACAGTGTAATTTCCCACATGGCTTGGTCAGCCAAAGCAAAATCAAGAAATTGACATATTTTATTATACTCGAAATACTAGGAAAATACTACATTTTTCACACAAAGTAATCGACAAATAAGAGTTGGAGGCAATGCATTGTAGTTTGTTACCATGAAATTATTCGTAAGCTCACCAAATTATACGAGTTCCAGTACTCTTGAGACGACATTATCAACTTCCATTTGCGTCTCTTGAACATGCAGTAGCAATCATCAAGAATACAGGGAAATCCCGTGAAAGATTTACAAAATTCAGGTTAGGTTATGTGTCTTTATTTGAGAGATTTTCAGCCCGGAGCCGGTCCATCGTTTACATTTCAGAAGTTTGTCTTGTGTTTATTTCTTTCGAACATGAGCATCTACTACTTGTTTCTAGTGCGAACTGTCAAACAGATATTTTTCCCGAAATGCTGAAGGTTCTTATTGGAGTACTAGAGGAGCCAAAAGAGGGCTCCTAGATCACTCTACCAGATATTTTCGGTATACTGCAAACTCCATGTAGACATGGACGGGAAGTTGAATTCCATCTAGAAATTCATCTACAAGGATTTTTATATAAGTTCCGGCGGGTTTTCTTTCTGAAACTTTTTTAGAAATGCCTTCCAGAATTTCTTACAAATTTCTTTTTCGTATTTTTTAAATCCTTTTTCTTGGTATTCCTTCTCAAATTTGAACAGTTCTTCCCGGAATAATTCCTTGACAATATTACAAGATTTCTGAATTACAAATATAAATCCTTGAGTTTTTCATGTGGACCCTACAGATTTTCTTTGAAACTGTGATTGACCCCGGGAATTCTATGTGCCGTCCCAGACGGGGACGGCTCAAAGCCCCAAGCTGCTGGTCCAGCCAACGGCAGCTTCCGGGGTGGGCTCAAAAGGCCTCTTTCGACTCCCGGGTCCCAGGGCGTATGAGAAGGGGGAGCTTTCGGTGTGGCGGACCTAATATACAAAAGTAGTTACCTGATCGACGTTTATTCAGCGGCTTGGCGGAATGGCACACAACGGGTCGGTCTCTGTGGCTCACCGGCTGGTGTAGGAGGGTTGCACCGGTGGCGGCGGGTTGGTGATGGTGCACTGGACAGCGTGGAGCGACGGCCGTCTCTGCGAGCGGCGGGCACGAGGGTCCAGCGGACCGGGGGATTCAAACGAAGTTCGGTCCAGTGGCGGTCACGTGGCGGGACAGCTGGTGCCCCCGCGGCGTAGCGCAAGGCGTGCGCGACGGCGAGGCGGGACGTTCGGCGGAGATACCGGCCCACCGGCGGGATAGCGTACCTTATGGAGCGGGCTTCTCAGCGATGAACCAGATAAATGTGTGGCACAACGGAGTTTTGGATGGCGTAGCGGGACCTCCGGCGGCAGAACGGTTCTCTCGGCAAAATGGCCGGTCTTCGGGTGACAAAGGGGCTTCCAAGTAACGCTGCTGCCCTGCCGGTGATAACAGAGCCCTCCGAGGGAGATTCCTTACGGTGACAAAACTGGCACTCCGGTGGCAAGCCGGGCCTTCCGGCGTCGAAGCAGGCCTTCCTGCGGCGAAACGGGATTGAGAATGGTGTCGCCGGACCTAGAGATGGCCCAGCGAGCGTTCTGGCTTCACGGCGGTTTGAACGGGCCTTCCGGAGAGGTAACAGGCTTTCTTGGAGCGGACGAAAGCAATGATAGGCTCACAACACTCGAATACTATCGGCTTGGCCGACACTTGATCACTTTTGGCAAATTTTTATCCCACACGTGGGTATGTCTTTTCGAACTGCAATACACCTTTGTGGTCTGATAATCGGTAGACGACTGATCCCGCTGGCAACAGTGATCTCGCGCAGGCCCCTTTTCATCCAGATTCTCCCACCGGGAGAGCGGGTGATTCTCACTGTGTCCGGTCCCCATCGATGCCACCTTCACTCCAATATCGAAATTCACCACCCACTTATCATTCGTGTACGCGACCCATCGCCATAGCCGCTATTGCTCCATTTAAATTGAACGTTTTCTAGCTTTATAATATTATTCCCTAATTCCGCACACCAAACAAAAACAAGTTACCGTTCGGTAACATCTTCCAGAGGTTTTCTCATGTTTGCTCTTAGAGTCTTTCGATGGATTTTACCTCCCGCGTTTTTCCCAAAGAAATTTACGTGAGATTTATTCTCTTTTCTCATAGAATATACCTCAGATGTTGTTGTAGAATTTCTCTTAGAGATTCTTTTTCGGAATTTGTCTTGAAGATTTTCCGCGATTTCTTCCGAGTTCCTCTTGAGACTTCTCCATGAGATTTTTTCGGCATTTCTAGAGTTTTTACATATATTATTGCTTGGGTTTCTACTGAGGCTCCTCCCGGATTTGGAAGAAGTTTTTCACGAGTATTCTACAGGAATTGCTCCTGGGATTTCTCCCGAAGTTTTAAGAAATTTTAATGTTTTTTTTTCTAGAGTTTTTCCTCGGATCTCTACAGGAGTTTCATCCGATATATTTTATAAGGGCTCTCGTGAGAGTTCTTTTGAAGTTTCATCTGAGATTTCTATCGGACTTGGTGCTCTAGAAGCTGAGATACAGAACTCCAAACTTAAGCATTTTGTATGAAAATCGCTCAATGCTTACTTTGTTCTGTCCAGTGTTTCTCGGAAAACCTGCTGCTTGAGATAATCTACAAAATTTATTGTAGTAAATTCCCGGAGAAATCTCGGAAGGAATCCACGTGAATTTTGCGAGAAATTCCGCAATAATCTGTAGGAAGAATCTTGAGAAGAACTTCGGAAGAAGTCCTGAGAAGAACTGGGACATCTCATAAAAAAGCGCTGGTAGGAAATGTTTAGAATATTTATGGAAGAACTCTGAAAATCTTTCAGAGAAACCCCGAGAGAAACTCCTGACGAAAACCAGCGAAGAAATTCAAGAGAAATATCGGAAAACTCTTTGGCATAATTTCCAGAAATAACATTAATAAATCATAAAAGAAAAACACTTTGCATGGGAACTAGGATGCAAACTTGAGAGACCTCCGGAATTTCACATTGTGAATGAGATGATTTACAAACGGAGAGACATACCTATTTCCGATATTTTTACCCTTTTGGTTGGGAAAATTGGAGTAAAACTAGTCAACAAGACGTAAAAACCGGGAAAATTTGCAAATATGACACTCGAGTGTGAAAAAAAAGTCCGTTCAATGCAAACATTAAGTTGATGAACGATGGGAATCTCAATAGAATCATGTTTTTCTACTGTAATTATTTCTTAAATCGTTACATGACATTCAAACTCGACCAACAAAACTTACTCTTCACTCTCACTGACAAACTTTCCCAGCTCTCCCGCAATTTATGAATGAAGTTTCACGAGGTAGGTTACAAACTGTGCTCCTCCACCCCATCATCGTATTACATTGCACGCCTTTCTTCCTCGCTCCTCATTTTACAATGACTGTCGCCATTGAAATTATCACTCAGGACAAACAACTGATTCGATTTATGTTCAACCAGCTAAAAGATATGACCAACATCGTATTTATTACATAAAGCATCCATCCAGCGTGGTCCTTTCTCATTGATTTTCTCTAAGCATATCCCTAATCATACTGGCGCCACCGTACATCATAAATCATCTCTCTAAATGAGCCCTGCTGCAGTGTGGTATGGTATTTCGTCACCCGAGAAACAAACACTTTCGGTGTCGGAAATCGTCTCGTCATCTCGTTGCATAAAATAGCATCTCATGATACAACCAAATTTAATGTGGTATATTTAAAGCGTGTTGATCTAAAGCTTTAAGGCTAAACTGGATCCATTTCCTCACTTTTTGGTTTTTGATTTTTTATAAAATAACGAAGCAATATTTTCAAAATCGGTTTTCGTACACATGTAGAGTATGGATCAAGGTGTCTCCTTTTTTTTGCGGTGGAAAATGTTTTTCGTTTTTGCAGAAACCATTTTTGAATAAAATTTCACAAAAAAATCGTTTCTGCAAAAATGGAAAACTTTTTCCACCACAAAAAAATTCAGAAGATATCTTGATCCATGCTCTACATGTGTACGAAAATCGATTTTGAAAATATTGCTTCGTTATTTAATGAAAAATCAAAAACCAAAAAAATGATAAAATGCTTCCAGTTTCGCCTTAAGTGTGAAATCTTTAAACCTTGGTATGTAATAGCAATTATCAATCAATATTTTCAACTTTTCTTTCACTCGCTTAACCTAAAAGGAAAGAACATTGTCAGACCCATAATGATCAACAAAACCTTGTGCAGTATGTGCTATGTATTTGAAATTCCAAGAGGCATATTATATCAGACAAGCCACTATGATCTTGTCTCTGGGGCAACCGTTAAAGTATCGCCCTGCGGATAATGCCAGTGCTCAGCAGAAGCAATCAAATTAAACTGCCTTTTTCGGACCCCCCAAAGCCAGTAAAGAGGTTCCACCAAATCCACTTCTACCAATCAGCTTCAGCCCAATCAACCAGTTCAATGCGGCGGCGACGTTTCCAGCAAAAGCATCAGCCATTTCGTCGGAATTTGCACTTCAGTTTGAATGAACGAAACTGCAGTTTACAATTTACTACCAAATTTCGCGTTTGATAAATTTAAATTGATTCCGGGAAGTCGGGACTGGACCCCGATTTGCATGAAACGCGTGAGCTTAACGGATGCATTGTTTAAAATCTGTTTGAGCAAATTCGTTAGAATTGGGTCGTCAATTTTCGGGGGTTGTTGATGACGTGCATTCTGCCGACAGCTACATGGGTGTTGGAAATACAATATACTGAGGATGGGACTGCCAGTGGTGGGTCGATAAGCTCGGTGTGGGCTCTCACATACATACACATACATTTAATGTAATGAAGTATTTCTATTTGTAGGGCTCGTTTCACAAGAACGGCACATGCTATTCCGGTGCCCCCTAGTGCTTCTGTTCTTCTAACTAACATGCTCTCGTTCCAAATTTCCGAAAAACAATCATCCTCAACAACAGCTCAGCAAGCATCCCAAGAAAGTAATACCCGATTAGTATCAAGTATTGTGCAATTTTTCAGCTTATTTCCACCGGGAAAACTCATTGAAACTTTCCCCAGCGAGATACGCCAATTTGTCCCTTACTTAGAGTCGAGCCTTCTTCTTCTTCGTCTACTTCTGGAAGCATGGAAGCTACATGGTGTGCGAGAAATTTGCATACTATCAATTTGGGTTTCTGTCGGCTCATGACACTCTTTTCAATTTAAAAGCCTCTGCCTGTCGTTCACGACGGCGTCGTCGTCATACACTCTGATGGATGATGATCATGTTCAAGGAAGAGCGAAAGTTTGCGTCTTCCGGATAGATCAACAAATCACGCAGAAGAGCAACTTTCTATCGTCCTCGGCCGCGTCGGTCGTGGGCAGACGTGTAGGTCCTTAAGGCGTTCGGTGTCTGCCAGCCTGTAAACTGTCTTGCTACCAACCGACCTACCTACCTACCCACAATGCGTTCGGCAACGACGCCTCTCTGATGGAGCGAAGATTTCCAATTTATATGCATATGCATAGTAGGTGCTAGGTTCGTCGGGCGAAAATCAACATTGTTTGCTGATGGCGGGTAGGCGTTCACAAACGGAAACTGGGAATTCGTGGGTTGGATTGTACATTTCAGCTTTAAGATGACGAAATTCATGTTACAAATTGTGCAATTCGAAAAATTTGCTCAGCTATTTGTACTTTTAATAGTTGCTTTGAGTTGCATATTGCTCTCAATTTATTTATTTCCAATTTTTGCTATTTCAAATTTCAAGTTTTTTTTTATTATTTTTTGGTATTTTTTTAGAGTTGCTACTTCTTATCTTAATTTATTTAATTATTTTCTTCTATTTCTTTCTTTTTTATTACTTTTACCGTTTTATTAATCTGCATTGTTTTTTTTTTCACTTCTACAAGCTCCTCTTCTTGTACTTTCAGACATCCATAGAGAAAATTATAAACTGAAGAAAATTGATTTTTACCGAAAGTTTTTTTTTGATTTCATACTTTATGCAGTATGCCGCAGGAAAAAATGCGAAAGTGTTTTTCAACTTCAAACCTCATTTTCGTTCATTTGGCGCTAAGCAATCTATGTTTCAACGTTCTATGATCTCTAATAGGCTAGTTTTACATATTAAAGTAAGCATGGGCGGATTTCCATACAAAATGCCCAAGTTTGGAGATCTGAATCTCGGCTTCTAGTCGATTGATTGCAGATTTTAAATGGACACTATTGATAACTTGAAATTTAACTTGTTAGTATTTAACTTAAACTGTTTCACACAAGACTTTTAAAATTATCGCAAATCTCTAATTTTACGATATTTTCGAAAGTTTTGCTTAGTAATGTCTTATTTTTCAACTGATTAAATTTCAAGTTATTATGAATGTCCAGTAAAAATTTGAGATCAATCCGTGCACTCGAACCTGAGATAAATACCCCTAAGCTTGAGTGTTTTGTTTCTTTTTGCTTTATTAACGACACTTCACACCCCAGGGTGCATTGTATTTTGTATGATTGAAAATCGGATGTGCCGATGACGTTACAACAGTTAGACAATTTCAGCTAAAAGTTTAAAATTTCGGAACCAACTGCTTTCAAGATTGATCTGGAGATTCATGAGTTCCGGGGTATCCCATGCTAGAGTTTCTCCAAGGGTTTAGTTAATGATTTTTTCTGGGAATTTCTTCCAGGGTTCCTCAAGGAATTCTAGAGTTTCCATCCAGGAATTTATCCTAGTCATTTGTTTTGAAATTTTAGTTGGGGATTCTTCTAGGGTTTTTTTCCAAAAATTCCTTCAGAAGATTACTCCACAAAAAGCTTCTAAGGATTCTTTCAGGTATTTTATTGGTATCGATTAAAATTACTTATTAAAACAAGTGAACTATGAATGATTGAACATATTTGGCATTTATCGCCACAACCCACCTCAGGATGACTGCTCATAAATATTTTCATGGGGAAGCAAACACCACAGACAAACAGACGTAACACTTAGAACAAATTCTTTTAAAAACATCGTTCAGTTAAGTGTAGAATTAGCTCTAAGTTAAAATACACATAAATATCCAGCTGTTGCTGTAGGTCCTGAAAGGAAGTTTTTGAGTTGCTCGAAGAAATCCGGCAATTGCTTGGTAACATTTGAAGAGATTGGCTGATCAAACGGAAATTGAGTCCGCTTCTGTTATTGGCGAATGGCGGACTCTAAATGATGAATTTGGTGAGTTCGTTCTAATTTGAATTATGTAGTTATGCATATCACAAACTCGATTATTATTTGTATTCTTTTTGGGATATTTACAATATTATTTACATACATTAAATGTATTCGGGGAAGGGATCATTCTACTTTTTTCTCGTTTCAGAGAGCGAGTAATGGCGCTTAAGCCTAGGCTTTCGAGCCTGGACAAGAGGCTTAAATTCCTTTGTCCCATCCCAGGAAGAAGAAGAGCATCGACGGAGTGGCATAAACTTTCTTAGCGATGTCACTCCCAACGAATTTACTTCACATTTATTCTTACATACTATGCTGAACGGCTGGTACGAGATGTCCCCGTTCATAAGCATTATAGTGGCTTAAATATCCACAACAAACGCTGCACAATAGGCCTGGCCGCTTCAATTCTTGTACTGCATCTCAGATGTGCTGCAAACATTGATAATGACAAGAAAAGTGATAGAAATAGTCGATTCTATCATTTTCCAGGATTCTTTCAATGAATGGCTGTGTATGTGTAGACTAGACTAGACTAGACTAGACTAGACATAAATAAAAACAAAAAAAA